>NC_090924.1:1394321622-1394921622 GCF_040938575.1 Ambystoma mexicanum
CTGGACCCTCACAATTTTATTTATTTATTTATTCATTTTAATTCTTAATAACACGCCAAATCTCCCGAAGGCCTCACGGCGCACATAAAACAAATGAGACAGTAACATGAACAAGGAAATTGAGGCGCAGAGATCTGAGAGTGACCGTTAGCGATAACGAGGGAGAGTTGAAGAGATGGGTTTTAAGATTTTAAGACAATAGAAGCTGGCCTCTCTGGGATCACTAATCTTCAACGAGTAAGCTTCAGAAATTGCTGATGAAGATCTGCAGTGGTCATAGTAACAGTGCTGGGCAACCTGTGGTCTTCTAGAGTGTTTCGGCTTTGACTCCCTTCATTATTCTCCATTGGCTGCACTGGCTAGGTCTGATGGGAGTTGTGGCCAAAACATCTGGTGGGCCACAAGTTGCCCACCACATTACTAGCTCTCCCGACTTCCTGTGGGAGGATTTTTATAGATTCTAGAGCCTTCCGCAGCACTTCTCCCAGAAAAAACTCTGTCCTCAAAGTTATGTCCCTTTTAAATAGAAATCTAACTCTCAAGTTGGGTGCGGTTCTGATTAGAACTCCATCGATCTATCAAAAACTTAATGTAGCTAGTGCAGTCTTGCAATAAGGGAATGCTGTCAGAAACTACTCAATGAGCCGCCGGGGCGCATCCAGCCTGCGCGCGTTCCCCAATCATTTAATTACGGGACAGACACTTAGGATAACAAATGTTTTTCATCCCCTCAGTCAGGGAAAGGGAAGCCAGGGAAATACATGGCGCCTGGCCCAGGAGACGCGGCAGCCGTTTACTGTGTTGGCAAACAGAGCTCCTCTCTGGTCTATTAAAAGATAATTAGGCGCCGAAAGGCCTGCCTCTGCATTATTAAAGAGCCGTCGCCACCTCCCAAGCTGATCTGATGCGATAGGAAGGCAACAAATTAAGAAACATGTTGTGTGTGATTTGGGTTGACTGGACCTCCACTTGCAGTGCGGGGAGGAGACAGGAAGGCAGCCCGGTCACGTGCGCTGCTCTAGTCCCGTTATGTGTAATCAGGTTTCCGCTCTCGCGGCACAATGTGGGGGTTCAGAAGATAACGTGAGATTCACCATAATCGATATAGAAATGACCCCAGTTAATGGCTGCCAGGCCTTTCAATGAACGCAATAGTTGTGTTATTCTAAATGGTGCCGGGAGGGAAGCCAGCAAATGGACAGCAGCTCTGGCACCCACCAGGACCACTCTCCTTGTTGCTCACACGCTCATTGTCTGCTGCGGCGCCTCTTACACATGCACCTATCATTCAGACTCGGTGCCCCACCCGCTCACTTGGGCACCGAGAGGGCTGGGGAAGCCCTGTGTGGGGGGTGGGTGGCGAAATGTAGGGATCAGGAGGAAGAGAAGGTACACAACCTTCTCTTTAACGGGCCGATGGTCAGTAGAGGTCAGAGTCTTCACATCTGAAAGGAGCTCCCCTTTCTGGTGTCATGGCTGTCCCTGCTCTGGTTGTCTTATGCAATGGGTTGAACTTCATTGTGGACTTTGCTGTTGGTGTCTTTTCTCCCTGTGCTTCCCGATCCACAAGGCCGGGTAACGGAATGTTCTCGTCCTTGGGTTTGCCCTTTTCCTTTTTGATGACTGCCTGAATCTCTGAACGTTCACTGTGGGTGGATTCCTTGTAGATAGCTGTCTGGATCACTCCCACACCTTTCTCCCTATCACAATGATTGAACTTCAGATACGATTCAGTTGTCACCAAGACAAGCATAAAACGGGCACGCCCACAAATAATACTCCGAACCCAAGGCAACGATGGGACAGCACAGTATGGAGGATGGTGGAACTGACAACACAAAACAAATAATCGACAATTAGAAAACACCTACACACCCTGAGCCATAACCTACTAACCTACCAACCACCCCCTGCTCCTTTCTCCTCCCCCACAGATCTCCCACGTTCTACACACGCCCAAACGGGCCAGCCATACTACACACAAAAAGACATCTGCCACAAGAACAAACAGCTGCAAACAATCCCCGGACACAACAAGCCCAGTGCACTCTACAAAGCACACTTAGAAAGCCGACAAAGCATAGGCATCAGTTTCTCCTGGCTCTGCAAGCATCAACAGAGGAGCACAACCTCTATCCTATCCCTCTTCCCCCACCAACCTATCCCACTCCCTTTCTTAGAGAGCCACGTGAGCGCCTTCAGAGCATTCCCACGGCAGCAGTGCGCGGTAAAAATCAACGTAACATAATATACGACAGGATCACCGAATCCGAACTTAGATACTTCCAAACTTTTTTAACTTGTATTATTATTCAGTCACTTAACTGAAGACTCCAGGTTGCTGTAACGCTGTGTGTGTTGTATCTGTCTGGCCCCTTGCTTTGACTGAAGATTCTCCATTTTGTTTGGACGCCATGGATGGTGGTTTGTCAGTTTTACCATTCATTATATTGCTCCATTCACACTTTCACCTTCCTGAAAACATTTTCCTCTTGCAACCTTCCCCATACCGTGCACACCTTTCTACAAAGGAAATCGGGGACAGACGCTGTAAAAGGGTGGGCGAATGCATAGCATGATGGATGTAAGGGTGAGCAAGCCACACAAGAATGGGGGAAGGAAAAGTCAAGGACAGCCCCTCAGAGGAGGAAGGGGGCGGAAGCAGACATTGTGAGATGTGACTGGATGAAGGTTTGGAAGGAAGGGGGATCTATAAACAGTGACCAGAGGGGAAAGTGGTCGGCGAGGTGTTAAGGGTTGCATCGCGACGGGGAATGGGATGAGAGGAGATGGAATGGAGCTTTCTGGGCTGTTCCCCAGGTTAGATCATGGAGGGGTGAGAGGAGAGTGGGGAGGGAGCAACGGTCTCTCTGCTGCACCAGTCACCACCCTAAACTGGAGCTTGGAACTCTGCATGTCAACGACGCTTGGCTAAAGACCACCCCTTGTGATGATATGATTTGATGAGGTTTCCAACCGTGGACCCTGGGGATCGTACCTGAGGTGCTCCCTGATGTCTTGCTTCCAAGGCGAGCACGTTGCCCCTGAGCTATCCTCCCGAGACCGGCGCTCTAAAATGAAGATGGCCCTCCTGGGGAAAATTCTTCATCACTGCCACTTGTCCCAGTTACCACCCCCTGATCGGGATAAACCTCACTGCTTCTCGTCTCTGCTGCATCCTGGGGGGTCTCTTCTCATCATGGACCCTGCTGGAGCTGCTCTACTGAAGTGACAGAGCTGTCCTGATGGAAGACCTTTGGAACTGTCCCATCGGAGAGCAGAATCACCCCCATGCAACTGGACCAATGGCAGAGGTATGTATCCCCAGTGAGACTGCGTACCCTTGGGGTGGTGCCTCATTGCATTCTGGGGTGCAAGCCTTCATACCTGCTTTCGTGGCCACCTCCAGCCAGAGGGATTGCATGGGTTTACTGTCCACTTCCTAGCCCTTCCCATCCTCGTAGTGATCGATGTAGCTCGGTGCAAAAATCCTGGAACTGTTCCCACTTGCTGGCTTTAAAAAACATTGTTCTTGGGGGACTTTTAAGACTTTGTGCTCCCTACTTAAGCGCTTACCTGTAACCTCGACTCTCTTGAGGCATTAGGCCTATATACAAGGTAGTGCAGGACTGCTTAAGCTGTAGGTGACATATCAATAAGGCTGAGTATATGGTTAAGGATTGTATTCCATTGTCTTTCCATTTTACTGCTCACAGTTTCTCCTCTTTCAATCATGTGACCTGCTTTTCCTGGTTTTAGTGTAAAGCGTAGGTGATCTCACTTTGAGATCACCAAGTGTGTATGTATGTGTTTGTATATCATAGGCTAGTGTACATATATTATAGGGTGGCGATTGCCCTAAGAAAGGAACCCCCCTGCTTCTGAAACACTTTTATATATCTCCCATGTTTCTTAATCACAAAAATCAGAGGAGCTTTTCTGAAATTAAATGCTGCCATTTTTTATTTTGCTTGCTGTAAATTGATTCCCATTGTTATAAAATAGGAATTCGAAAATGAAAAGTTCTCAAAATTATACTTGGAGAATGGAAAGGGATGGACTCCTATAAGGCTACAGTTGGGGGTAGGAGGGAAGAGGACCACGTGTGCAGAGGGGGAGTTAGATGTGAGAATGAGAGTCAGTTTGGGAGAAACATGTTTGGCTCATTGGGGGAATTCTCGGGGGAATCTTGTGAGATTACTGCAGTAACATCGTAAGACATGCTCAGAAACCGAGTGAAAGGAGTAATGGGAGAGGATGGCAGTAAAGGAGTTAGTATGAGAAATGATCATAGAAATAGAACCAAGGGGGGAAGTGGTATAGTCTATTGCCTATGGACCACTGGGCTCTGCGATAGTATTTTAAACCTGCAGAGAGGTTGAATCACATCTGTTAGGCAGGGGCATATGGGTTTTTTGGAATAGCTAGTGCAACATGTACTGTGACCATGGCTGAGGGTTGTTTCCATTGGCTGCTGGCCATGGACATGAATAGAGGCCAAATGCTATCCTGGTATATTGAGACATGCCATTGTGGGAGTCAAACGCTGGGAGGGCTTTGGGGTTTGGATGCATATGTCTCTGGTGGCATGCATTTCATATGTCCAGTTGAATGAACATTCTGCGCTGCCAAGAGGAAGCACATGTAAGGCCTGGTGAAGGGGAACAGCCTGTAACTCTTGGAACATGGCATTACAAATTATACTGACAAGAGGATCTACCTGGAGGTGATTTATTTGCTTTGTCAGGAAAGCCATTGCTTTCCTTGTGAATTCTAACCAACTCCCTGCAATATCGTCTTCTATAGCTTCTCATTTGTTCTGCTTCGCTGGTGCCCAGGCCACTCCTGTGGCATGCTTTTGCCCGGTGGAAGAGGCATTGGCTTCGCATTCTGTACCATTCCCTTGGTCAGAATGGCATCCTCTTCTTTCCCAATCTTCCCTTTACTAGGGCCTGCGCCTCTCCTTCTGCCACGCACTTCTTGGCTTGACCTTTGGCCTTTTTGCTCTCTGCCATCTCATTGGCAGCATCCTATGTTTTTACTTGGGCTGTCTTTTGCCTTGTCCTGGCCTCCTGCGGGTGCCCAGGCCACCAACTGTGAACTTCCTTTCTGCGGCCAAGGGCGCTCCCTCATCTTAATGGGGTTGAGTCTCAGGTAGCTGGATCTGTCCTTTCTCTCATGGAATGGACTGTTCTGGACTGTTCTGGACTCTCCGGCTCCCTTTCTCCTCTCCTTAGGATAAGCCACCATGATCAGCCTCTTCTCCTCTTCTTGATGTTTAACCATCTCCTTTGCTCCACATTCTTATTTTACCCGGTAGCAGTACTCTCCTTCAGTCTCCATGTTTTCTCTCTCCACCTCCTTCCATTCTCCAGTACTTCTCTTTCACTCTTTCCTCATCATCTCAATTTTTCTCTGTCTTTTTAGCTTCCTCCATTCTCTGGATTTTCAGTTTCCTTCTACCTTCCTCTACTCTCTGAATTTCCTTTTTCACTCCACCATCCTTTATGTATTTGGTCTCTCCACTACACTTTTATTGTCTCCTTATTGTGATGTGCTGACCCCTGTCCCTCTCTGTTGAAGCCTCTACGGATTTCTTCTTGACTTCTTTGCGCATTTTCTCCTTGCCTTTCACCATCCGGTTCCTTCTTATCTTCATGGCTCGGCCACATTCCCTCCTTCACCTTACTGGCACTTCCCTCCTTCCTCTGCACCACCAGCCTTCCTCCGTTTCCATCTCTTATCCTTTGGCTTCCCTCTGAAGTTTTCCCTTCTCTTCAGTTCTCCAGCGTTCAGGTACGTTTTCTTATCTTCCCACCTTCCCCTCTTTGGCTCCTCCCAAGATTTTCCACTCCTGAACTTCCCGATGTAATGACATTGTCCATCCCTTCAGTTATCCTCTTCTATAACCGACTCGGCTGGCCATCCCACCCTTTCGCCACATCCTTCACTTTCCCTCTTCTTTGGTTCTTCCTATCCCTCTTTACACACTCCAGATGTTCTTGCTCTTTCTGTTCCCTTAAGCTCCTTATCTAGTTTACACCCTTCGCCAGTTGCCTTGATCTTACCTTCTTTGCCTTCATTGACTCCCCATCCTTCCTAACCTCTTCTCTTGTCTCCTTTTATCTAGGTGGCTACCCTTCTATTTAATCAAACCTCCTAGTTTACGTGTCACCTTTCCTTCTACATGATTTGCCCAATCTACTCACTATCGCCACCTTCTAGCCCTCAGAACATCCCTGTCCACTAGCCTCGGCACATTTATGAGGACCATTGATTCTTTCCCTCTGCCTCTTCTTCTCCAGTCCGCTGCTTCCTCTAACAAGCTGCCGACATCCTTCTTCGGCTTCTCCTCCTGGATGGTCTTGCAAGCTCTTCCTCACTCGACTTATGGACCACAACTCTCTACATTTCCCGTGCAGCTCTGTGGATTGAAACTTGAATTATGGGAACCGCCTTTCTGAAGTCAGGGAGCTTCACAGACAAGAGCCTGCACTCCCCCAACCGCTGCATTTTTTTTGCCATTGGCGTCCAAGCCACTGTGGTCGGTAGAACCAGCAAATCATTCTACTCCAGCATGGGCCCTCACCAACAGACCACCCATGACACTAACATGGAGTTTAAGGCACCAACCATGACACAACACATGGTTTTAAAACCACTCATGTGCATTCTTCCTTTCCTAACCTTCCCCCAGAAACTCAACGTCTCCAGAGCTTTGGTACTCTCCAGGCTGGACTACTGCAACAGCCTCTTCCTCAATCTGCCTCTTTCCTCCCTACGCCCTCTTCAGCTATCCAGAACAGGACTGCAAAACTTATCCTTGGCCTCAAGGCCAGGAACCGCATCTCTCCAGCCCTAAAATCTATCCACTGGCTCCCGGTGGCTGCAAGGATAAAATTCAACACCCTCTGCATCATCCACAAGGCTTTCTGGGGCCTAGTACCTCGCTACATTTAACTTTCGTTGCCTAAATACCGCCCTGCTAGAGTTCTTTGGTCCTCTAACTCCAACTCTCTCCAGATCAGATGTTTCTCCAAGCAGAGAGTGAGAGGTAGATCTCTTTCTTCGGCAGGAGCCTCACTATGGAACGGCTTCCCTGCCCCTCTCAGACTTGAGCCTGATCTCCTCAAGTTCCGGAAGCTTCTCAAGACTTTCCTTTTCTCCTCCTCCTTCTCTCTCACCCTCCCATGTAACTGTCCTCCTGCCGCTGCGACTGGTTGCCTTGAGTCTTAAAGAGGGCAGGCCCTCCTCGATCAGTCTACCCCAGGACCCCTATAACCAGCACTTTCCCTCGGGTACCCTTTCCCTGATTAACCACTGAGACTGGTCCACCCCATGCCCTCACACTATTGACCCTCACCCCTTGTTCTCTGGGCACTTGCCCCCCTGAGCTCCCCTTAGTACTTGTCCAGCCCCTGGACCTCCCTCCCTCTTGCACTCCCCTTCCTTCCCTTATTCCATCCCTTCCTACCTGACCTGCCCCCTCCCTCTGCACTTCCTGATACTGCACTTGCACGATTTGAATGTCACAAGGCCTAGTAGCACTGTTATTGTTGTTTTCTCCTCTGCCCGCCTCGCCTTTTGCCTTGTGTTTCCTGCAAACACTTTTGCTGTATAGGCGCCATACAAATGCTCAATAAATAAAAATAAAAAATGATGGTGTCATGATTGAGCACCTACAGTAATTTCCTAAGTTCCTAATGAACAGTGGGGGAAGTGTGGCCGCATGTTTGCAAAAGACAGATGCACATTTAGGTTGCGATGTAAGCACACTGCAGAGCCTGGACTTGAGCCTGGACTTGAAGAACACGGGACGGACCAATTTTAACTGTTAATAGGCGTAGTTTGAAACACTGCCTGCGTATAGGCACTTTATAAATAAATAAACAATACTATACCATACCATTCCAGAACCTCATGACATAGTTTTGAAATATATATATATATATCATTATATATATATATAAATAATTATATATATATATATATATATATTACATATTGCATGGTGGGGGACAGTCACCAAAATCCTTTCTCTGGTTATTGCCTACTTCAATAAAAAAAAAGAAAGTTCCGGAGAGGCCTTGTCCACAGAAAAACATCCTGTCGGGTACAGCGCATGACCATCTTTCCGCATGGTGGCTGGTCACTGAAGCACTGGCAGCGGCAGGACGACAAGATAAGGAGCGTAGTAGGAGAGTGAGGTGGGGGGCATTGGCTGCTGGGTGAAGGCGGGGGCAGAGGGAAGTCTTAATTTGATGGCTTTGTTTGAAATCGGTTTAATAACCTGCTGTGGTCCACTCTGTGAAAGGGACTTGACAGATCACCTACGGTAGGATAAGAATGGAGCAATTACCATGGACGGCAAGGCGCAGGAGGGCGCGCCACACGGAGCCCAGTGCAGATTCACTTCCATGGGCAGAGGACAGAACTGGCTAGATATTGAGCAACTCGGGTGGAAAGTGCAAGATAACTTTAAGGGTACAATGTACCGCTACCCTTTATTATGTACAGCGCACATTGCCTCCGACCCCACCGCCCCCTCCACCATGCACTCCACAGCATTCCTGCGTTATGCCTTACATTTTGCAGCGCACTACTTTAAACGCGGAAGGATGCAGTACTTAGTCGGGTTCTGCTCCCTACACCTGGTTGCAACACCACCAATCAACCAAAATTAAAAACACGCCTCCGACACTTCCAGAGCAGGAAAGAAAGCATGGAAAATACCTGTATTGAAAGGGAAGAAAACGAAAGTGAAATACTCAACCATGCATATCAAACTATTAGGGCGTTCACAATATCCTCGACCCAGAGTCAAATTCCTTAAATCTTACGCCATACAGTGTACGTTAAAGCACATCAAGCAAAGAGACCAAAAGCTCGGGCGCAGCACAGGTTCGAATCCGCTTCGAAAGCAGTCTCTGGTGTTCAGCGCGTTATAAAATAACAATTATTTTTCCCCCTGTAATATAATCTCTACTGATCCCCGTCGATCATACACTAAGGGACCCCCGTTTACTACTAGTGTTAGGGCACCGGGGGGTTACTATTGCCTGGTAAAACAAAGCATTTACGTTTTTGAAGAGAACTGCGATTTCCAGTTGCTCACCCATGTCAGCACTATTTAGAATCCACTTATTAAAAAGAATGGAAATGAAAACCACTCAGGCCTGTTATAGCCGACCCCTTCCTTAACCCCCTGCACCCCACAATGCAATAAGGCAAAGTGGCTCACCGAGGCCTCAGGCATGCGCGAGGGCCTCGCGACACGCAGGGGCAACGAAAAATCTCTTCATAATAGAAACAATAAAAAAACGCCACGCTGCTCTTCCCGCTCCTCGGTAACGAGCCAAGGCGGGAACGTTACCATAAATCACCCGGGTGACAAGGGGGCGGTTAAATAACTATCTGAGCGTGACAGCCGCAGCGGTGGCGAAAAGATGCACGTGCTGCAAAATACAGGCAGGCCAGCCGTCCATTTCGATTTGCTGTGACATATATATATATATATATATATGTTGCAGGGCAATTTTCTTTTTAATCAGGTCAGGCTACCAACAGGGTAGGACTGGGCCGTAGAATTGTCCCGGGCACCAATGAAAAAGTGGCCCACAGTGGCAAATGGCAATTCATTCCTTTTGTGACACTGTTTGAATGGTAAACAAGGGGGAGTTTTTGATAAAATGTGATGCAAATTGTGTATTTTAAAGAATATTTATTCAGCAACAGTGGTCAAAACTATTAGCCGCATAGAGAATATTTTTAGTTTTATTGGTTAAAAATTAACCTTTAACAATTTACAATTGAACAGAGCAATAAACTATGTAAACACTTTACATACTCCAAAATGAAAGAATATACATGCATACAAAGGAGCAAAAAGAAAGAAGGGGAAAATGAGCACAGAGGTATAAGAAGAAAGAGAAATGACTTCCACATGAAGGAGGTAAAAACAAAATGGACGGCCTCTCAAAACAAGGGGAATCAGAGATCACGGTCAATCATTACTGAGTCGATGAAGGACACAACTGCATTTACAGTGGATGTTGTGGTTCCTGATAAACAATAGTTGCACCTTGCATCACTGTCCAGGGTCACCTTGATGCCAAGTTCATGGAACACTTTATCACGCACGAGTGTATTAACCCATGAAACTGGCCCAAATTGGCCAAAGAAGTGACCCACTCTGAACCAAAAAACAGGCCCACACCAACATTTTGTGTTTTTGGTTCGACTAGCAGCCGTACAGGCCAGTCCGAGCCTGGCTACCAAGCATACAAATATGAAGTCTACAAAAGTTGAAAATGCTAACATCAAGGTTCAACTGCTACACACTATGCATAACTCACCCTCTCAAACAGCACACCACCCATTACACATCACGCATAAAACCAAACCTGCACTATTGGAACGGAAAATCACCCACTCAAATAGCAAACACCTCATTACACACTATGCAGAAAACCAAACCTGCACTGTGGGAACGGAAAATCACCCACTCAAATAGCAAACACCTCATTACACACTATGCAGAAAACCAAACCTGCACTCTTAGAACAGTAACTCACCCTCTCAAACATCACACCACACGCATTACTAACAATGCAAAAAAAATTGATAAACTCTTAACTTAGCCATTTACTTTGGAATGTTGAAAATGTGACATGTTGCAACTGGTTTGGTTAGTGATGTTGTAGGTGGACTACTCCTGTTTGGTATGTGGTTGCTAGTCATTATTTACCGTTTCATGTGGATTGATGTTAGTAGTAAGATTATTAATTGTGAAATGCAGAATGTTGTAACTTATGTTTTGTATGAATTCCGTTTCATACAAATGTATATTAGTGTATTTTCCTTTTGCTTATGTCTATTGAGAATGTATTAGTTGTATTATGTCTGCACTCTAGAGAAACTTGTCAGGTGTTAGCTATATTTGTTTGTAGCTATATTTGTTTGTGCATGTATTTTTGTGTACTGTCACATATGCCACAATAATTTACTGAGTCTCCAAGGGAGTTCAAGGGTGTTTAAGGGTTAGCAGCAGAAATTATGCAGACGATTCAAATCTGAGCAGACTGGTTTGACAACAACACAAGCTGATTGTTCAGCAAAAGGACAGGCGGATGGATTTATGAAATGCACCGGGATGGAGAAGGGGGCTTGGAGGGGCCCTCAAGGCCATCCCTCCCGCTCTCTCGTCTATTTTGGGCACCTCGTTCCTAGCGAGGCATCCATGACTCAGGTTAGTCTCTAGCAATGGGCACCACCACGGATTAATGTCTTCCTTTAGTTAGATGTCTTCCTCAGCTCCCTCTGGTACTTCTTCAACTGGCCCTACACTATCAACATTTTTAGTTCTATTCAGTGGTGTATGGAAGTGCTGTCAGGCCCTAAAGCCCACCCTTTTCCATGCTACTCTCCTCCTTTCCCCACTCTCCTCCATCCAACTCCACCGACAACTGGCCTTCCTACGTCCCTCCTCTCCGATGTCTCTCTCCTCAGTCCCTCTGATGTCTCTCTCTACTTCTGATTCCTACCTCCAACCACCAATGTTACTACTGTCTTTCATATGACTTTCCTCCTCTTTGCTCTACTACTTCTCTATCCTCTCCCCTGGACTACTGCCCTCTCTGCACTACTCTTACTCCCTCGTCTGTGCACTGCTAATATGCTCTCCTCACTACTACTAGATTCTCCACACTACTACTCAGGCTACACTACTACTACTCTCCCCTCTCCACACTACAACCCTCTTCTTCGTAGAACTCAGGGATACAGCGACCTTCTCACCATTCCGCTACACTCACTCTCACTATTCTCAGGCCCCACTTCTCCCCTGTACCCCTCTCCTCTCACCCTACTTCTACACCCTTCTATACTATCCTTACACTTTACTAACACCCACTCCGTTTCCCACTTCCCTACTCCTATCTCCTACACTATTTATATCTCCCTCTCACACACACCTTCTATGCAGCCCTGTCCCACTTTCCTACACTCCACTAGAATACACTACACTCAACGGGTATGACTCACTCACAGACGTACCTCACCTTTACTCTACTCAGATTCTTCAACCAACTCTCCAGCACTCCACTCCTCTGTCATCCGCCTGGTCTCTCGGTCCACCTTCACCACCTCTGACCTCAAATGAATAACGCACATTCTGCCTCTTCTTATATCTCCTTTTATACTGTGGTGCCGGTGCTTCTGAGTCACCCTCCCCCTCCCATTGGCTTTAGCGCTCGACTGACTCTGTGCACCAATCAGTGCCTGCCTTTACCTCAGGACCTGTATTACACAAGTAAGAGGCTTTAACATCCCCTCTAAGCCCCGCCCCCTTTTGCAGCATGGTTTCAGCAGCAGAGTCTGACGGTTTACCTGCTGTTTCTCTTGCATTTTATGAGCCTAGCACTTAGTTATTCTGCTGTTTTGGTGAGTTATGTGCTTTTCTGAGATGCTGGTCACTGTTGGCCTGAGGTGAAGGCTCATAGTTCATCTTGGTTGCTGTGTTTCTTTTTCCCCCCTAATTTGGGATCCGTTTTGGGTTTTCTAGGCTGGTCCTGCAAAGAAAAGAGAGAACCTTGGCCAGAAACTGTACAGGGAGCATTGAGAGAAAAAGCGTGATGCCATGTATGACATTTGTAGCATATGCACATTTTTCAGTGACTAGCATCCTTTTCCCCAACCCCACAACCCCCAATCGTGACCCCCACTCTCCATCTCTGGGACAGGGTTGGCTTTGGTTTTTGCCTTGGCGACACAACCTGCCCCCTTGTGGGAAGAGTCCCTGACCCCACCCCGCCTTTGACATGGTCATGACCCTCAGGGGCGCCGAGTACGCTGGTGCTCTGGGGCTCGGGCACCCGCTGGCAGAATGAAGTCAGGCCTGAGCCTCCCCCTGGGCCAGAGAGAAGAGACACAGTATGGATGGCCCATTGTTCCCTCCATACTGTGTCTCTCTCTGGCCCGGGTAAACGCCGGGTAAAAAACGATGTTTAGAAATTGAGGGACAGATGCAAAGTAAGTCTGTCCCTCAATTTATAAAAATCGTTTGGGTTGGGTGTACCTCTACTTCTGTGCACCCTTCTTGCATTGCATCCATTGCATCTGTGTAGGGAGGGGGCAGGGAGAGGGCAAATGACACTGTTCGCATGTCTCTGACTGTGCACGTGGTGAGGGTGAATGCTATGGGCGGGGAACGGAGGCATTGACGGAGGGAACTCTCCTGAATTCTAAGGAAGGAAACAGCATGGGAGAGGGGGGAGTGTGGGGTGAGATGGGATCACCTTTTTGGGGGAGTTTAGCAGGGGGTGGAGCAGTAGAATGTGATAATTCAGCATTTTAAAGACCACACAAATCGGCTGAAATAAATCTGTCTTTTTTTTGTATTTGTTCTTCAAAATGAGGAATTATCACATAGAACCCAGTTTCAACCTTGCCATACTGTTGACCTTGTTCAGTGTAATACCATTCAATAGGACAGTACTTGCAGGGCTGCTGTAACTCGATGGTGCAGAGCTACAGGGCTTCTACAATTGTTGAATCCTCTCAGCAGTAATACTATCCTTTTGTTGAGGCAATGCTAGTTCATCTTAGTGGAGCTGCTATACTTTTGATGGGACAACATAAGCACTTCTCAGTTGAGCTGCTACACTCTTATTGACAAGGCCCAAGCACTTCTCAGCAGATTTATTTATTTTTATTGGTTATTTATAATGCGCTTAATACCCAGAGGTTTCTAAGCGGGGACCGAGGGATTGAACCTGTGTTGCTCCGTGTCGTCTAGCTTCCAAGGCGAGCACGTTGCCCCTGAGCCATCCTCCAGAGACTCTGAAGATCTGAAGTACATTTAATGATACAGAACCAGAACTATTGAGCAAGTCTAACATCTTCATCATCATCAGAATAACTCAACACTGTTGTGGTTATACAAGAACTAATATATTTAAAGGGATGGAATTACTCAGAATGTAGCAGCACAATTCAATAACCCAAAGTGCTTAAGCATGGTTAATGTGAAAACACTACACTGCTCACCATTGGAACAGTACTGCCACTTCTCACAGAGGCTTCTACAACTTTTATGGGGCAGCACAGATCCAGCCTACTGGACAGCTTCACTTTTAATGGCCCTTCTCAATAGGGCTGCTATACTTCAATAGGAAATGATCAGCACTACCCCGAAGGGAATTGCATACTCTTGATGCCACCGAAGCAGCACTTCCACCCACCACAGCGGCTTTATTTTTAATGGCACAGTGCGTGTACTTCTCAGCCTCTCTGCTTTACATTTAAACAAACCGAATTGTCATTTCTCAGCAGGACTGCAACACTATACCATTATGTTCTGTATGTTGAGTGCTTCTTCACGGTTGCCAGTCATTTGGTCGAAAAAATTGGTCGACTGGACAACTGGTCGAATCAATTTGGTCGAAAACCAAATGGTCGAATTTTTTTTTTTTTTATTTTTAGCCCTTTTTTGTTTTTTTTTTGGGGGGTCCCCCCCCCCAACCCCTTTTTTTTTCTTTTTTCTACATGAAAACCCACAAAACACATATATAAATAAAAAAAACAATTCAACCATTTGGTTTTCGACCAAATGACGTCGACCAAATTGCAGTCGACCAGTTTGTAGTCGACCAAATGACTGGACACCCTTCTTCACCACTAATGTGGATTCATGGCACTCTCCCAGTGTCTAAATAGTAGATCTGGCTACATTCAATTGGCAACAAGCATGTCCCGAGTTGCCTGCTGTCCATAAGCAGCCGCTCAGGATGTTGGAAGACATCTGCGTGATCCTTCCGTCACGGAAAAGTCTTTGACAGAAAAGTTTGCATGGGAAATGTACGCACCACCAAAGGTGAGTGCATTTCCCATGCGAACAAACAATCCACATCACTACATTACCCACACCTCTACCCACACCCACGACACACCCCCCACCCACACCCTCAACACACCCCCACCAACACCCCCAACATAAACAAACCCCACTTACCTTTTCTTTAGGCTGTCTCCCTGCAGCGCCAGTTCCCTTTCACTTCCGTAATCGGGAACCAGCGCGGCATGATCCTTTTCTTCCTTTTTTGAATTTTTTTATATATTTTCTTTAACGGAAGGCTTCAGGGGTTTCCCCCGCAACCCCTGCTCACTATACTGTAAAGTATAGTGAGCGGGGCATTGCTGCGGAAACCCCCGCAGCCTCGCTTTATTTGTTTTTGGGTGTGCTGCGTGGGTGTCCCCCGCTACACCCCGCTCACTATACCATACAGTATAGTGAGCAAGGTGTTGCGGGGGGCAACCCCACAGCCCCCTTTTTTTTTAATGTCAGTTGTGCAGCGGGGGTGTCCCCTCCAACCCCCGCTCACCATTCTCTAAAGTATGGTGAGCGGGATGTTGCAGGGGTCACCCCCACAGCCCCCCGCAGTCTTTCTTTTTAACTTACCTTCAATGCATGCTACCAACAAAGGTTCAAACTTTTGGTGTTCGAACCTTTGGTGGTAGCATTTTTCTGACTTTTTGTGCGTTCAGACTTTTTTTTCGGTCCCTTCGTATGATTCCGTTGGAAGCCGCCATGGGGCAAGGGATAGAAGGCTCAAGCCTGAAAGATATCAGAATCAGCAGGGTCTTAAAACCTGCTCACTCATTCTGGCTTGAGCAGCCATGGGGCAAAATGAGCCTGAACCCACATACAGGGGGTTTTTACCCCTTTATCTCGCCTGAATAAAATAATGAGCTCTCTCAGACACAAGTTATCACCCCTGCACACACATTGAATGAATATGGTATGGATCTATAGATCAAGAAAACTGGAGTGACAATTAGAGTGTTTTAACAGAAATATAATTGTCTTCCCAGATGGGAGACTGACTCCATTAATATACACGGGGTCACTGAGATGACCAAGAGTGAAACTGTACGTTCAGTTGTGAGATTACCAGCAACGGGTGGTACTATGCTCCAAGGAGTGAGGTGCCCACTCAATATATCACACTGTTTAAAGACGTGAAACCCATCCTGAATGCTTGCCCAAAGAGCCTTGGCCAGAGTTTGACACTGAAGAAGTGAGCATGTGATCCGGGGTCTGCAGCCCACACACACGCATGGGATTCCTATGGTCTCACTTGCGAGATTTGCACCAAATTAGTGAGATTGTGCTACTACAACCTGGGTGATTATAGAGAGATGGAGTAGGGGCAGTGATGGCCTACTGGAATGCAACTGGAAGGCTGCAACCTCCTTCTTACTTGACTTTACTATATGCAGTACATGCAAGCCAATGTTTCCACTGTTCTGCGCCCTCCCCCCCTTATACCAAGCTGGCGACTACGTGCAAATGCGGTCATATAACGGATGGTGATGCCACTTCCTATATTTGGGCACCCCTGGGAAATTCATAAGTCGGCTCCCCTGATGACCCTGACGCTGTCACAGTACTTGCAGTCATATCTTTTGCCATGTCTTATGTTAGGGAGAATTCTCATAAATGTGCTAAGTCCCTTCTACATTAGAGAACCCCAGCACTTTTGCTGGACTTTAGGACTTTTTATCTCTCACGTAATTTTTATGTGATTTATTCTCTGTGTTTCTTTTGACTTTGGTGTCTGACAAACTCCATAGGTATCATCTTTTCATGTGTGTCACACAGCACCTTCAGTGCAGTGACACAGGGAAGTCTCTTAGATTTCCCAAAGGTTTAAATACCTTCGCTTGGATAAACTACGATTTCCAAGGGCAGTGAAGTGAAAATCACTTTACTTACATTTGAAATTTTCTAGACCTAGCACACACTATTTTACCATAAGGTGCTGGAGGGGTTACTTAGTATCCCCTTTGTCTAGTTTCTCATGTAACATTTTTTATGTTGCCCTTTCTACAATTAATGGCTGGTGGTAGTGGTTTACTTTTTACTACCATTGTGTGTTTTATAGCAAGCTGCATTTGCAGCTATAGTAAAGCAACCATGGGTGCCCATTTTGTCAAAATGGCCCGGTCTTCTTTTTTCACCATTTCTTGTTGGAAAGGTCCTTCTTGAGATTTACTCTGCGCGCCAAACCTAGTTTGGTCTCTTTTTTCATTTTGCCTTTAACAGGATTCATGAGTGAAGCCTGCCTCTGGCTCCAGTATGTCTGGCTGGGGCAGGAAGTAAGGGAAGTGCCCGAAACTCGTTGTGCTTAATCCCATTGGTTAAAGGAATGCACCCAAAGAGATTGGCCGGCTGGCTATCCGGCAAGGACAGCCACCCTGCTGTGTGATTGACAGCTAGGCTGGAATGAATGAGAAAAACCTGCATAAAAGTTGAGGCTTTTTGGTTTGGAAGGCAGAGTCGACCACTGGACGAAGGTATCAGAAGAAGAACTTGGAAGAGACTCCTGCTGCAACTCCTGGACCGTTGGTTTGCCTTGTGAAGCCCCTCTGCTGTGCTGAAGCTCCAAATTTAACTTGACTAGGGAAGCCCTGCAAGGACGATTTCTTCCTTTGAGTTGGTGGGACAAATCAACTCCAAAGTAAGCCCGCCTGGACATCCTCTCAAAGCTGGTTGTATTTCTACTGCTGCTGCTGCAGGAACCGAAGTGCCAGGGAGAGGAACACCAGATTGTGTGTGTTGCTTTTAAGTCAGACCCGAGCACTAGGAAGATCCTCTGGATTTCCCTGATTCAGAACTGACCAGGCCTGAGCCACCTCAACAGATTGCTGGACCCCAGAAGCAAGGAAAGTCTGAAGTGGTATCCAAGAACCGCAGTGTTGCTATTTGCTGTGAGACGCGTATTGAGGTTTGCAGAAATCTGTATGTGGTAAGGCAGTAGTACCCAAATACCTACAGGTTTAGACTCTCATGACTACCACCTCATCAACATAACCACACCCACAGACCACAGCAATTTCTCCTATTAAGCAACTCCAACTGGCCACATTAACAACAAACACTGAACAATGCGTCATACACTAAGTTTAAATCCATGTCCAAAACAATAATTGCACTCTGGGTGCGTTTATCAAACATATACTCACAGAAACAAACACACCAGAAATTAACAGTACAAATGCTTTATTACTGAAATAAATATATGCCAACACCAATGCAGTAACACAAGGGAATACACTGACATGCCGAGAGAACATTAGATATATTCGATGAATGCAATGAAAATGGAAGCATTCACAGGAAAGGATTGATCGAAACAGAGATACAAGAGAGCCAGAAGACCGTTCATTTGACCATGAGGCGAAAAACAATACATGTCAGTGCCCTCGGGCCAGGCATCAGGAATCCCCCTCGCCCGATGATCCCAAAAAAATACCTGTCAGAATGAACAGTGCCACCGATGGGGGGGGCAAGCCCAGCTCACCGAAAATAGTACAAATATGATCTGCATCACACCGCCTCAACCCACTTCACAGCTAAATCCACCATGTTATGAAGATTCAGGCAGCAGCGTGAGGTGGGAGAGATGTGCCAGACGCAGCAACTCGCTGAATCACCAGTGGACACTGTGGGCCTGATTCATGGAAGTGTTTTATAATGGCACAATCCCATAGGAAAATGTTCTGTGAATCAGGCCCTGTATGTTCATGGTGGGAGGCACAGAGTTACAGAAAGTGCCACGAGCACAGTACAGTGGCATGCTACACAGACAGTCAAAAGGAGCTTGTTCAAAATGTCCGGCATATGACAGTGGACAGAAAAACAGAACCCCTCACACCATGTCAGCAGAGATGAAATTTCTCCCTACACTATATAATGCACTGCCTCACTGCAGAGTGCTGATACCAATTCCCCTGGTGTGTTATCTGGGAAAACAAGTAGCCCTGACTAATTCCCTACAAATCCTGGGAGAGACACCTCTAGGCCTACTTACCACCCAATGTCTTGTCCTGTGCAAATACCACCGGCTCAAAATCTGTGTCTCCCTTCACATCAGCTAGTGCCATCAGGGGTGGTCTGTGAGCCATTCACCCATATCCCATCCACTGACATGATTGCATTATGTGCTGATTCTTCACCTCGCCCAGTAATGTGAGAAGGTCCTGGAGCATCATGTCTCCGGCCTAATTTGACAAAAGTAGACTAAGGATCTGGGGAACAGTCCTCTCAGACTCCAGAGCGGTTGGTCTAACATTTGCAACACCTTGAGTGATCGACCACCCCGCTACCGGCAGTGGGTTCTCTTCACTACTAAGGGGATGTGAATGGTACCTAGGCACCTGTGTCCTGCTCCCTCATCCAGTACCTGGTGATGTCTGCTGTGCCTGAAAAAGCTTCCTCATATCTTGGAACAGCAACATTTCCTCTGTACAAGCAAGAGGCGTGGATTGGCAAAGGTGTTTGTTGCCATTGTATGTCCTTTCTGGGCCCTTTCCTCTGTGATTTCTTGATGGTCCCTTCATTGTGCTGGCCGTTCCTTCTCTGCCACCACCTCATCCAGTGTCAAATGTGTCTCAAACTCCACCTGTCTCCGACGTTATGTACTGAACAGTTCTGCAACTCAGCCATCCTTCCCCTCACAATATGTCATCTCCTTATAGCAATATCATCATTGGCTCGATCCCTATAATCAATGCTTTCTTAATTTAAGGCACCAACCTTCCCTGGCCCACAACGCTGCCCGGTCTGTCGAGATAAGGTAGCATCAACAATGTTGGAATCATCATCATGAACCATTTTTGTTTCTGTTGAACCAGTTGGAGATCAAATACTCTGCCAGAGTCTTTTTCTGCCCTTACTGACCCAGTTACTCCCGGAGATGCAGGCCCAGTGTCCTGGTCCAACCCACCCCTAGTATCCTGGATGATGCTTCTGTACAACTTTTCAACTGGTTAGTGCTGTTCAGCAGGGCTTCCATTGAGGCACGACTTCCACCTGGGACACCGTAATCGCTGGCATAACTGGCACAGGTCACATACACATCACACACAAATAGATCAACAGCTAAAAGGCAGCCTCCTCACAGCATGTAAACTCCCAGTGTGATGTAAGTTGATGCAAAGGGGGGGTTGGTGTCACTAAGCCTAGCTGGATCAACGCCATACAGGCATGACTATAGACAACGCAAAGGTTTGTTAAGGGTAGAAACAATGTGGGGGCAACATAAATAAAATGCCTTGCATCTGCTTCCTTGACCCTTAAGGGTTTCCTATACGTAACAGAAATCAATGGAATGCTCCCTCTTGGGCATGAACGCTCTAACTGAAAATCAGAATGACTTTGACCTTGAGTTTCAGGAACACATCTCTTGGTTTAGTAACCCTGAGTCTGCGGATCCCTTCCCTCACTCTGTCTTAGTCACTTTCAGTCTTAGAGGTATGTGAGTGCCTGCACTCTTTTTATTGGCTGTTTGTTTTGTAGATTGAGGTCTTCCGCTTCTTATTGTTGATTGCAGATGAGACCCTCACCTGAGTCTCATGGCCCTATGTGCACAGAAATACTAGGCCAGGCAAAGCAGGCTAGTATCAAACAGTGATAAAAGAAACCTCTGAGTATCCACCAAGAGGAAGGCAACATAAATCCCTTTCACAGGGTTGACAGACGGATTCTCATGGCCCCTCCCCCATGCTCTCAGCTGCTCTTCCTGTCCTCTCCACTCTACGGCTCTTTCAGCACTTCCTGTAGCTACCAGGATATTGTAGAGGCCTGCTCCTTCCCCTTAACTCCTTCAGCCTCCTCCATGCTATTCCGCAGGTCCTCCTCCTTCTCCTTCTCTCGGCCTTTCACTTCTCCATCCTCCTCCTTACTAGTCTGCTCCTCTTTCCTCCTGGTGTCCTCCAACTACATCCTCTGTCCTCCCAGCTCATTCCTTTAGATGTTTCTCCCAACCTTATGCTTCCTGCTCGCTAGCTCCTCTCTCCTGATATCTTCTTCAAACTTCTCCTGAATATACTCCTCTCTTTATGTCTTCTCCAACCTCCCTCTTTTACCTCTCTTTTAAACACGTCTACTACTGTGCACCTGCTCTCTCTCCCAACTTCTCCAAACTGAATTTCCAAGATATTTCCACCAATCTCCTGACGATTCGTCTGTTCTCGATTCACTCTGCTCCACCCTCCTTCTACCTTCCTTTCTTCCCTACTAAATGCCTTCAGATATCACCCCCTCGACTCGCTCAAACCTCTCTCTCTTTTGACTTCTCTTTCCCTTGCAAAAGGCCTGTTTCCAAACCTACACATCCTCATTGCAATGTCCGAATGAACACCTGCCTGTCGCCAGCAAACATCAGTGCTCTATCACCACCGGCAAACTTCCAACCACTGATCAATAGATTGGCTCGTTCATACAGGCATGTTCCCCGAGCGAGTGGACATGGTGAATAATTATTGGATTCCCAAGGGGATTGTTCCACGTGATTAGGGTGGCCATTATCAGCAAGTTTAGCTAAAAGAATGCAGAATTGTGGGATGATGCTGGCCAAGCCTATTGTCATATCCGTTCATATTGTAATAGCTCTGTGCAATGCGGGCGCAATGACATTCAGTGTTCCAATTTAGAATGTCATCGAGTGCACAGCAGAAAATATGTATTCGTCTGTTGGCTTGCCTTCAGTACGGAGGAGGTTGGGGTCGTTTGTTTGAAATGAACTTCTTATTTTATACACCTTGAAGATGGACTTTGCTGTTTCCCTTTCCATGGCTACTGCATTTTATCCTAGGCTCAGCCGGCACATAGGATTTGTGATCCTCGTCTCATGTAGCATGGAGCAGGCTAGTTCTCTGCACACACTTCTGTTCTCCCAGTCTCTCCAATGCTGCATCTCCAGATGTGTCACTGGAGCAGACGCCTGGTCTGGCAGAGCGCGCATGGTCCCTATTATTACTAATGCTTTGGGTTGAGTTCTGTTGGGACCAAGGGGGTACTTGAATGTTAGCTGTCCGGTACACTTTTAGAGAGCCCTTTAAGTAGACAGGGTCAAGAATGGACCCATGTGACTGTCCCCAGCCTAAAGGCAGGACTTGATGAGGGAGGCCAGTTCCCCTTTTTCCCCGCATACCACCCCTGGGTTCCTCCTCACGTTGCAGGTGGCAACGCCCAGCCCCAATTGCCACCCCATCACTTAGTTCAAGGTATAGTATAGACAGAGGACTTCTTCACAGGAGATATTGGTGATACTCAGAACTTGTTCTGCAGTACTAGCACATGTCTATGTAATAAGAACATGTGTGGGCACATATACTTAGATGGTCATAGTGCCCTGTGAAACGGCACATGGATGCATAGTTAGACAATGATGGGTACGGCCGTACAATGCATGATGCTCTTGACAAATGGTGTGCCTGACCACAACACAGCACTCCTTTCCTCACCACATACAGGTCACCATGAATGCATGTGGTTCACACACAACCCCATGGATGAGCCGTGTGACGACTTCCTGTTCTCAGATGAACCCACTGGCGATAATGTGTTTCTCAAGAGAATGCATAGCAACTGCAGTGAGTAGTTGTCTCCCCCTCTTTTCCTCTTTCTAAGATCAGCCCGGTTCTTCTACGAACCAACTTTTAGAGATAATTTCTTTGTCCTTTCAGTACAAGTGATTGAGAATATGTGGTAACTGTCCCTGCACGCATTATACCCACAAACCATTTGGACCTACATTTGTTGACGTGTAAGGGCGTGCTTCGCAATGCTGTTGTTCGGTGCAGTTCACGCATTCTATCTGATGGCCCCATGATACAAGGCCCATGAGGTATGCATGTTTGCCTGCATAGCACTAACTGCTCAAGAATATGTGGCATGTGAGGCAGTGTTCATCACATTCGCAGACTCTGTAGATTTAAAGACATCTGCATTGGGAGTTAACTCATGAGTGCCACAATCTGCACAGATCTCAACAACTTCCAGAATTTTGCCTTGAGGTAGCAGTTTAATTTGGAATACTTCATTTATGATCTGTATATTATAAATGTTCACTTGATATCTGGACGTACTAATGAGTAACCACAGATGGAACTGCTTACTATAGTATGTGTTCTTCTAAAGGCATTCATTAGGCCCTATAACACGTTAACCGTCCCTGGGGGCCAATTGAAGACATTGATTGTGCTCTCTCTGAATAGACTCTGTGGTAGATGCAGGTTTACATAAAATGTTCATTTCAATAAAGCTGAGGTTTGTTGCTTATCAGAGCACCTCAAATGGGGCATGCATCAAAATATATTCAAAGAGGTCTCTGATTTATTCACCTGTCTGCTCCTTCAATGATTAAAATGTACTGGGTTGGTTCTCGCAGCCTTGCAGGTAAGTATTTAACCTGCAAGAATATTGCTCTTAATTGTATTAGAAGTAATGAGATGTCATTCGCACGTGGGGAAGGGCGCTGAGTCAATCAGGTGGCTGGAACAATGGCAAGAATACACATTCTCTGCCTGTTGGTTCCGGTTTCCAGCCACTCAAGGCCCTTAGCTGGGTAGTGCTATCTTATTTTCAAATGTGGGAAGGACTCCCTGTTGCCTCTCCACTTCCCCACCCGCCTAAAAACAAAACAAACCCCTTCCCCACCCACCCCCTCCTTCCTTACCTCCCTCCCCACTTACCTGCTGGACCAGAGCTTTGTGCTCTCCCAGCCGCCATAGACATGCAAAAGGGACTTAGTCCCCTTTCCCTATGGTGGCGACCATCTTGTTTTTGTATTCTCTGGAGATTGGCGTCGCTTGTGATGTCAATCTCCTGAGAAAAAAAAGAAACCATTACCCCCCCAGATAAACCCTGAGGTGTGAATGGCATGACCTTCAACGGCCCCCAGCCCTCGCCAAGGCACTCACTTCGCTTGGGCCTACCTAGTCTCTGGCTGGAGGCCCATTAAAGGCCATGTCCATCCCCCACAGCAGAGGTGAAAGCTGTTGTATCCTGCTCCCCAGCAAGATGTGCCTGATCAGAGATGACAAGGAGCAGGAACTAGGCTGACCCAGGTAAGTACAAACAGAATAGATACTTTATTGTCTTAGTTACATAGATGCAGTGCATAAAGGTAAGCGAGACGGTCTTAAGCATCTGCCATGGTTCCCTGCATTACTCCAAGTCCCAACCGTCCCTTTCCAGAACCCCCAGGCCTCCAACACTCCAGGTTCCACGCAACATTCCATGAGGCCCAGCATCCATACACACAGTCACTCTGAATCATCTAAGTTACAACACATCTCCCTCCTTAAAAACAAACAAATAGATGACACCACTCTCATGCCAAGAATAACAATAATAACCAACCAAACTCCTTCTACCCTGGCCTGCCACGCCAGGGTCTCACTGCTGCCACCACCGAGCACATACCTTGCCACACAAGGACAATGAAAACCAACCTTCACTCTAAACCCTCAATATGCTAATCTCCTTCCGCCAGGACTGACACCATTGGCCAAAGGTCTGCCACACATGAGCTCAAACTACGCCCCACCTTGGGACAAATACATCTGCCAAAACAAAATAGCCCCAAACTTGAGACTAATGCAATGGCCCAACCAATTGTCCGAAGCATGCCAACAATAAATCAAAAACACCAACCATATACTCACAACAAAGATGCCTCACAACAAAGATGTCTAATTCATTCTCCCTTAAGAGAAACATGGAAAAGAATGAAAAGTATAGCAAAATTGACTTACAAAACAAAGAGCACAAAAACTCAACCACAAAAAGGAAGGGTGTGGTGCATAATCTATACACAGTAAAAACTATGCAAAAATAAACTGTCCAAAAAGAACACCATAAGAATGAAACAAATGTAGTGAAATGCAAAAACTCAAAATGCAAAACAGTTCATACACACAACAAAAGGATGGAAAGAATGTGTAGTGCAATCCTTAAATTCACAAATGACCGAATTAATGTGTTTTAATATAGATCATCCATCACTAAAACCTGCCAGGATGTAAAACCACACTCAAAAACACTGGCCTAAAAATCTGTGTGACACTCCAAACAAATTTAACAACAAAATCAACTGGCGTGCTCAACTACTATAATTCCCCCTACAATGCACCGCCTGGCACCAGAGAACAACTACTAGGAGTCTGAACCTTGCTCCTAAAAGACACCAATCTCAACATTGCAACACTGGAGAACACGTGCAGTCACCTACAAGGCACTAACGTATAACATGGACCCCTTGCCCTGGTGTCTCATACAACAACCCTACTTTAAGGGTTAACCTCACTGGAACACTGTTTTCTAAGTGTCCAATCTCCTCACGATGCAGGGTTCCTCAAAGGTTTCCTATCACTACGGCAAACACACCTGGCCAGTGTGTGGAAACCACCCCTCTCAAACATGCATGCTATCTCCTACATGTGCACAACATCACTACAACGTGCTACCTCTCACACGTACAACTACTACACGAACGTGCTACCTCTCACACGTACACAACTACTCCACAACGTGCTACCTAACGTATGCACTCTATGTATCACATACAGTCACAAAACAACTACACTTTGCGCTCACTCGACGCAATCTCCCACTCACATGCAAATTTTACTAACTTGCAGTCAAATTCTCACACATGTCCACACAAACACATAGACACTACTCACACATGCACATTTAATTATATAATTCTTAAAATAGGTATGTGTTACGCCATCAGCAATGGTGGTGATCAGTCACCATCCTGGAGGCGCATGCACGGTAATATTATCTCACGTGATTCTTAAATAAACTCATTTTTAAGACACTCTCCATATTTAAAATAACCATCCCTATGCAATTGCATATTCAACAAAAGAATTTCTGTGGACATATCCTCATCTGTAAACTACTGTAGTCTAAACTCCGAAATCATTTAGAAATTCAAAACAACATAATTTTCAAAAAAATTCCCATCTGCCTTCAAAGTCTTGCGCATCATCACTAATGAATGCACCATTTAAGAAAAACATTTGATCTTTTCTCCAAAATACATCATGTGCAATACATATAAACTAAATGCAGTGTAAAATATGCTTAAATGCATTTCCCAGTCATAGCGTCCAACATCACATGCTGCACACATACAACACATTCTTACCAAATCATCAAACTTCATTTCAATAGAACGACAGAACTCCTTTCCTCGGCCAGTCAGCACTGAACTTGATTGCTCCTTCATCAACGCTGCACAGTTTAAATCGGAAGTACCTGAGAGTTCCTTGAGGTTCTGCCAACATCCAACGCTTGTTCTCAGCCATCGCTTGCACCACGTACTCCGTACTTCTAATCAGCCACAAACTGTAAGCACCAAACCAAGGAGTCTAAAATCGATGTTTCTGTTTTGGTTTGTAAATCACTCGTTCCGAGGTATAGCATACATTTTGTGAAGATTGTACTTTTTTCGTAAAAAAAATCTGCAGTAAAAAACCCAGCGAAAAAACATCCCGCGATGAAATGACATGGAACCACTTTACTGTACCTTTCCTGCGATAAAATATGACATTCCTCAAGAAGACATTGCCTACGTGGATCTTGGTTGGACATTTTGCACTACTTTGATATTATGGGCACATGAATTGAGAATTTGAAGGAAAGTGAATAAATTGCGCACCCACGGGCACCAATCTTATTGCATATGTTTGCCTATTTACCCAGATGCCTTTTGGGTTTATAGCACATTTCCTCCCGTTATCTAACTTCTCATTTAGTTCGTTCCCTCAAAGTCTGTGCACTGGTGCCAGTTGGGGAAATGCATCTGCTCCTCCTATTCATCCAACACTTGACAGAGTGTCAAGTGTTGGATGATAGGTATTGGATGACAAGTGTTGGATGATAAGTTGTATCTGCAGTATTTAATCTTGAGTTGCACAGCACTCCTATGGACCTGGCTCTATGCACAGAAGTGCTTAAAGATGTGTACCCAGGCCTTTTTCTATCACTCATAGTTGCTTTTTATCGCTGTGGCACAGCAGTGCATCATGTGACTGTATTTCTCTGGACAATACCAACATTTTAGATTTGCTGAATTCTGGAATTTTCCAGCCCCTCTCCAGCTGGTGCACCAGCATTTTTGCATCGCAAGAGATCTTTTTGTTGGGCAGCTGTTGATGGTGACATCTGCGTCAGTCGTAGTGGTGCGTCTGCTGTGGTAACCATGGTGTGACTTGGAACGGCTTACTGTCTGGTTTCCTGTCCGATATTGACGAGACTGGACCAGTTTGCGTGGTGTGACTCGGAACGTCTTACTGTCTGGTTTCCTGTCTGATATCACTGAGACTGATGGGGTTTGAAGAGGTGTGACTTGGAACGATTGTGTCTAGTTTCCTGTCTGATGTTGACGAGTCTAAAGGGGTTTGAACAGGCATAACTCAGTAGGGCTGACTGTCTGGTTTCCTCTCTGATGTCGGCAAGACAGGAGCAGAGTTTGATCGGAACAGCTAACTGTTCGGTTTCCTGCCTGATGTCGATAATGCTGGAGGGGTTTGAAGGGCCATGACTCGGAACGGCTGACTGTCTGGTTTTCTGTCTGATATCAGTGACACCAGAGCAGGGTCTAATGTCAGAGAGGCTGGAGCGGTTTGAAGGGGTGAGTTTCGGAAGGGCTGACTGTCTTGAAGTGGGAGAATGGAAGACCAGGCTCCCGCCCTTCCCCTCTCGCGCTTGGCCTAGAGGATCACGGCCTAGACACCCGCCACGAGAGGAGTTTGCCTATCTACCAGATGACCAAATACCCTGGTACAGGAACATACGGATGTGCCCATCTACCTGCCCAGCAGCTCGCCCTGTCCATGCCAGCACCTGCGGCACGGATCAACTCGACTAAACCTACACGTCGTTAGTGATGTCATGACGACCTAGCCAACGGTCAGCCCACCTGTGCAAATATACACACCGGACACTCCCACACCAATCCACACGAAGAATATACTCAGTGCTATGACGTAGGCGACAGACATACTCACGGACGTGCATCTTTATTATTTTCCACATAGGCTCTCAAAATGCAGAAACGCAAGACGCATCATGAACTTATCTAAAAAAGCTTGCTCACGCTTCTTCTAAGAACCATGTACCATAATGAAGAATATAACGGAGACACAATACTGAGGATAGAGCAATATGATATCGTAACCTAAAGCGCTCTGCATCAAACGGTTCCACCTATGCACCAGGCCCAAGTAGGCCGCAAGCAAAAGCTTCCATGAACATTGAATGAGCAAGAACTGGGTTGCTGACCCTGCAGAATGAGCCCGGCGAAAGCACACCGCCAAGGGCAAGATGTTGCAATCTCGCACGCTGCAAGCCAACGCCAAGGTCGCACCTGCAAGATAAACCAGGCACACAGTAGGAAAAACAATATTAATTATGTTGAATTTTGCCTCAAACACGGTCCCACCTCACGTGACAGAGCCAAACCTGACAAGATGCCAAGCCCAGGAGGAAGGAGACGCCTGAATCCCACGTTTCAAGACACAGGCAGATACAATTAAAAGACTCATTGGACATCTGCAGCAGTGGGAGTAGTCGACCTCCCAACATATGAATAAATCCTCACATTGTTTACACCTACCTATATTAAAACATTGTTGCAAATTACAGGTGCACCGCGAGCTGGGAACAGCGATAGTCTCAGACTGGGAGGCTCGCGAGCGGACCAATTAGAACATGGGGCTCTTATCACTGACGCCATTAACATTGACCAATCCTCAGAGGTCTTCATGTAACAATTTTCATGTATCAAATTGAAGGGACAGCCCAGGTATACCACCTGACTAACCCTCAACCACTAACACCGTTCTCTATATGTGCGCTATACTAACCCTACCACTCGAGTAACCAATCCAGAGTGGAGATAGGTTTTTTGCTAAACTTTCCAAGTGACGCAAGTAGCGCGTCATACTAAGGTAAAAAGGGCCTGCGAGCCCCACGATTGTGTGTGTGTCAGGACGGACGCGTACGCTCCTTGACCCATCCCTGCCGTTTGTCTAATAAACAGCAGAGTCACCTTGCTTCTTGCGTGTGTCTCATACTCTATCTCTTTTGGGATATACGGGAGGAGTTGAGGCCTCCCTGTCCGGAGGTCTACGGACGGCCCGGCCGACCCCGGCGGAATTTCCCCCCGACAAGTTGGAGGCACTGCTGAGATCTGTTTAAGATCTGCTTTTTTATTTTTATTTTTTTCCAGGTACTCCCGTTGCGAGGAGGCCCGGCGGCGCGGCCCCCTCTGCCGTTGCCCCCTTCTGAGGACTACAGGACCATCGCGGAACTGCGAGAAGACCGGACAGCGCAATTCGGATATTGGCCTTCGGGAGCCGGTTGAGAAGTATCCCGCCCGCGGTTGGCGAGTGTCCAGACGTGGTCCAGACGAGGGGAGGTGGCGAGCCGCTTGGAGGGGTGCACGCAGTCGAGCGGCCCCGCATCAAGAGAACTTGGTGAGCATGCCACGCACAACAAGCAATGTGAAATTGTGAGGGAGGGGGGAGGAATTAAATACGGGAGGTGGGAGGTGTTGCACAGGTGCGCGGCAAAGGTTTGACAATTTAGTGTTGGCAATGAAATGAATGGTAGCCGAACGAGTGCGAGAGCAGTCGGCTACGTTAGGCGAGAGAGGGGGGTGGAGCACGAAAACATCATGTGCGGCCGCTCACAGACACTGATTGGCCTAGGTCGCGACTACGTGTAAGGATGTGTGTGTGGTTTCCTACGATTTGGCATTTATTGATCAATGAGTAGATGAGGATCCCTATTGTTCGAGCAAGAAACTCGATAGGTAGATGGCGTTTCCCTGTAGGCGGTAGCTAGTTAGTTGCCCAATACGGAAGATAATTGGCTGGTTAAGCCCTCCTGTCGAGGGGCATATCACACGCGAGGCGACGCAGCGTGCGCAGTCCGATTATATTATTGATTACCTTGTTCCAGGAGTGACAGGAAGACAGCTGTGAGGTTAACGGGGGTAGATTACAAGTATATTTTGGACTTAAAGAATATATTAAGAACTTACCAGTACCTCGAAGAGATCGGTGACGTCACCAGTAGGACTTTCATAGGATATCCCGAGCACAAGGCATCTTTCTTTCTGAGAGTGGTGGGGAAGAGAACTGTGGTAAGGGAGTGGAAACGGAGATAAAAGGTAATGAGTTGATCGGGGAAAGGCGAAACGGGGAACGTGGCTGCGCACGGAGAACGCCGGCCACGACGAGTGTAGAAGAAGGAGGAGGAGCAAATCAAAATAGGTGACTGTATAAGAACGTCACAAGGGGTACGCAGCCGCAGGGGGGCTACGTGCGCCTCGGCCGCAGGGGGCCGTAAGGGTGTTGTGTAAAGGAAGAAAGAAAGAAGAGAATATACAAATGTAAATACTATATTTTAATAATTTTCCTTAGCGGACTATCGCAAGTCCCCAAATTTACGGGGCCAGGTAAAGGTATAAGGCTGTGCATTGTAAGTGTTAGCAAGATAATAGCTACCAAATAGGGGAAGGATAACAAGTGGAGCGCTACTATGTCACACGGGACAGGATCGGGAGGGTGGGGGAACACCCTCACTACCCCACTACAACACATATGTACCACACTGTCACCCCATAGGGAGAAACTGATCAAGTATAGCATAGAATGGACACAGGGGACGGACAACAAAATGATAACACCATGGCCGCCTAATGGTAGCTTCGATCCATATGCCCAACATTCACTATTAAACCATCTGCATAATACATACAAAGGGAAGAAGTTGGCAAACCACGTGGAGGTGTTTAACTTATGGAGGATGTTCCAAGGATCCCGACCAGGACCAAATGGAATGTTCACTGTGGGGGAAATATCGGAAGAAAAAGAGATTAAGGAGGAAGGAGAGGATGGGAAAAAGGGGAGTGAAGACCCAAAGAATACGGGGAACGGACAAGAGGGAGGAGAAAAGAATAATAAATCAAATGAAATAAAAAAGGAACCGAGCAACGATATACCCCTAGCAAAGGGAGTGAAAACAGAGGGATGGGGGTTGTACCCTTTAAGAGTATTAGGAGAAATAGAAAGAGCTCAGTTAAGGGCGGCTGAGGGGTACTCGAACCCGGCATACAGCCCTCCACCATATGTGGCTCATAGGAAGATGCCAGCAGCGGAGGGGAGGACTGGAGAAGAACAAACTGTGGAAATAGGAAATGATGAGTGGGTAGGTGCACAGATACTATTAAAATTACGAGGTTCATTAACAGGAGAAGAGAAGGAGGTAATAAGGAAAACAGATGAGGATAATACCAGGGAGAGTGGAAAGAGAGGGGAAGAGCTGTTACGACAAAAGGAAGAGATTTTGCAGGAACGACTAGCAGAGTTAAGGGATGAGCAGAATGAACTGATCAAACAGCTCGAGAGGGAGGAAAGAGAGAGAGCGAGGAAAAGGAAAGAAGGTAAGAACGAATTGGAAAAAATAAGGGAACGAACTGAGGAGCAAAGGAGAGAAGCTGAAAGGGTAAAAGCAGCAGCAGAAAGGGTATCAAGAGCAGTGCTGCGAGAAAAGAAAAGGGAAGAAGAAGAGAAAGAAAGAGAAATGGTAATGTGGAAGAGGAGATTACTATCAGAAACGACTAAGAAATACGAAGAAGGGAGGGTGATAGAGAGTATATTAGAAAGGGAGAGGGTGAGATGGGAAAGAAAGAAAGAGGATGAAAGGATATTGGAAAAGGTGAGTAGTGAAGTAATGGAGGAATTAAAAAGGAAAAGGGAGGAAAATGGTAGGGAGATGGAGGAGAGAAATGAAGGAGAAAGAGAAGATAGGAGAAGGGAGAGTGAAGTATGGGGGATGTATGTAGAGACACAGAAGTAGCAACAACATCAGCGCAAAGGGGAGCGGTTGATAAAGGAGAAAAGGGAGAACTGGACCTAATAGACTTAAAAACAGTAATAATCAAGGGGAAAAAGACCGAGTGGGGGGTGCCGTTTATGACTGACTTTTGTATTGAGGAAGAAGAAGGAGTGGAGAAGGAAGGAAGAAACAGTGAAAGGGAAAGCCTAGATAAACTATACATCACCCGGACTAACACAGACTCACCATGGATCCGTAGGAGAAAGGATGAACTGGAGAGAAGTGAGGAGGGAGAGCAAGGAATAGCGGAAAGACAGACACATGAGGCCGCACCGTCCCCATCACGCCCTCTCCCATCCCACCCTACATGCTCAACCATGTCACGCTCGTTACGTACAATAAACCTTGTGCCCTTCACAGACGAACTGACACCCTATGCATGTCGGCTTAGGGACCTCCCTAGACGCAGGCAGGAAGGACGAATACACATGCCCACATTAAATACAGGAAATGATGGAAGAAGGGGAAAAGATGGAGAAGAAAGAGTTACGAGCAGGGGAAATACAGACGAAATTGATGATGTAGAAGAGAGGGAAGAAGAGGAAGGGTGTGAGGACTCGATTTTATGGAACACAAAGGGTGAAACGAGACATAACTTAATGCCACTTCTGGAGAGGGGAGGGGTTAGACCACAGTATGTCCCTTGGAAGCATACAGACAAAGAAAATAGCGAGAACCTTATTATGGCTAAAATTGATTATTGCAGTGCTCTTTATCTTGGCACCAGCCAAGAGAACCTGAACAGACTTCAAACGACACAAAACAACGCCATTCGTGCCGCTTTAAACATTCCCCGACACCACCACATCACAGAAACCAGAAGTAAGTTAAATTGGCTACCTGTCAAACAGAGAATTTCACTCAAAACACTCGCCCTTACGCACAAATGCCTAGCCAACAAAGCCCCGATCTACCTTGGTAGTCGACTGTCGCGCCACTCTACCTCCCGACCTCTAAGAACAGCCCAATCCCACTGTCTAGCGATCCCCAGATTTAAATTGCAAAAAGCAGGGGGCTCAAGTTTCCCCGTCTTAGCTTCCAAGTTATGGAACTCCCTCCCTGTTTCAATTAGAGCGGAAGACTCTTTCAATACCTTCAAAGCCAATACTAGATCTTGGCTTTTCAACCAGCTTTAAGGCCGGCTTCGCGTTTCTTCCTGACCTACCCTGACTTGCCGACCACTACTATCACCTATCGGCACTGAAACTACTGTACATATGTATATAAGATCCTCTTGTAAATGTATATAATGATTCTCTGTTATACCTGCATATCTGTAACCTTTTACAAATTGCGCCCTGATGCCTCCGGGCCTGCTGGTTTGCGCGTTATAAATAAATAAATACAAATACAAATACAAAGTGCAGGCTCCCATCATTAAGTGGAGGTGCTGGTAAGTGGATATATGAAATGGAAAAACACACCGCAGGACAGAAACTGGCAGTGGGAGATGTAAAGGGCCTTCTAATATCGATATTAGGGGATGCAGCGGATGACATTTGGAAGAGAGCGGGATTCCCTGGGGTAACAATAGTAAACACATCGCACGATGGGGCACCATTCGCAAACTGCAGACATGCACTGTGGCAGGCACTGAGGGTACAGTACCCAGACACATCAGACATAGGAGCAATTACCTCACGCAAGATGCGTGAGAACGAAGATCCTGTTGATTATATCCAGGAAATCCAAGAGAAGTGGCGCATGGAAACTAGAGAACAATGGGACAAAACACCAGCAATATTTTATCATATACTAGTACAAGGGCTCCCAGAAGGAGTTCAGAAACAACTGAAGAAAGTAGTGGGAATGGAAGCAAAAGCATGGCCAGAAATACAACTGACAATAGTGCATCATTGCAGGACATGGCAAGGAAAAATGAAACAAAAGGAAGAGGACAGGAAAACGGAAGAGGCCAAACTAGTACAGAAAAAACTTACTAAATACACAATGGAAGGGGCACTAATAACTACGCCTACAACAATGACCCAAAGCCCCACACAAGTAGTGGCTGCACAAGATCCCTCCCAAATACCACCCTCACAGACTATAACACAACAGGTGCCGCCACTCCAACCATACACGACCAACATGGGAGGAGGATACTCAATGCCAGGAGCTGGGTATTATAATTACAACAGGGGAAGAGGAGGAATTATGAGAGGGAGAGGATACGGATATAACACACAACAACAGGTGGGAGGACTTAGAAATTCCTACCCCACAGGGCAACCAGTATACCAGGACAACATAGGGAGTTTTCCATGGCAGAGTAGGGAACCACCGGTGTGTTGGAGTTGTGGATTATTAGGGCACATGTCACGCACGTGTAGAGTTAGACCAGGAACACCATCATGGAGTGAACAGGGACAACCAGGGCCCTCACAGGAACAGCAGGGCATACAGCAACAGCAGACGTTGCAACAGGGAAATGAACAGCAACAACTAATAACACAACAACAGCCACAGACACATTCACTGCCACAACAACAGGTAGCGATAACACAACAACCCCAAGTACAACAAACACAACTGGGTAGGGTGACGGTCCTGGGACACAACCCTTACACAGGAAATGGTCAATCGTTGTACCCTCAATAGGACAGCCAACAGACGGCCTTGGTGTGTCCCATCCTGTCAGTAACACCTAATAGTGCGGAGGAACCACGCACAGAGGTAACGATAGGTGACAAAAAGTTATCATTCCTTGTTGACACCGGGGCGACCCAGTCTTGTATAAGGGAGGGTAAATTTAAGATGTCAGGCGAAGCCATGAACACCCAAGGATTTTCTGGGGCTAGAGGGTTGGTTCCTTTTACTGATAACATTCCCTTATCTATAGGAGATTATGACATGTCAGTTCCACTTTTATATTATAGTGCCTCACCAGTAAATATACTGGGGAGAGACATAATGAACAGGTTGAATATGACGATCTCCTTTACTGAGGACGGCATAATTTGCTCTACCCCAGGGATTAACATGCTCACAGCACGACAGATTATGCAGGCATATTGCGGACAGACAGCGATTAGGGCGGAGCCAGTAGATGGCGAACTCTTCCAGTACGGGACAGACATGGCGTTTGCATGGATGCCAGGAATAGAGGGAAAGATCTGGAGGAGGCCAGCAGCCTATTTGTTCTGACCAGAATCACCAGTCAATGAACCAGAAGGAAAAGTGGTTCCAGTGGACATTGAGAGCATTATAGCAACAGCTGATTACATTGCTGTACATGCCCAAGACAGAGAAGGAAGAGCATGGAGGGCAGTGATAGCACTAGCAGAAGGATGTAGACTCACCCAGGTGTCAGATGAGGAGCTGTTCTCAGAAGAAAATGAGGAAGGTGAAATGGTGTTTATGATGAGTGTGGAAATATGGCTAAGAGTGGCGTACAAACAAGTAGCACAGAAAATTGCAATGGCACTTGAGGCACCCACATCCACCCCAGTTCCCTTCTTTAAGGAGGATATGACAAAGGTACCCACATCATTGTGGACTACTAGCCCCTATGACGTGGGGTGCATAAAAAGTATAGGGGGAGTAAGGATAAAATTGAAAAAAGGTGCAATACTCCCCAGAGTGAAACAGTACCCACTATCAAAAGAGGCAGATGAGGGCATATATGAAACCATAACGGCCCTTATAAATAATGGCATATTGGTCCCCTCAGAGTCACCATGTAACACTGCTGTATACCCAGTGCGAAAGGCTAAAGGGGGGTCTTGGCGCTTCATACAGGATCTCAGGCCCTTGAACAACATAGTAGAAGCAGAATACCCCATAGCCGCAAACCCGGCCACAATATTGTGTGGCATTCCAGCAGAAGCATCACGATTTACAGTGATCGACCTTAAAAATGCATTCTTCTCAATACCATTGCACCCAGACTCACAAGATCTGACAAGCTTCACTTACAGAAACACAAAGTGGAAACACACTAGATTGCCACAAGGGTATTGCGAATCACCCTCAATTTTCAACAGAGTAATACAGATGGATTTGGGTAACATTGAAGTGGAAAGCACAGTGTTGCAGTATGCCGACGACATAATAATTTGCAGTACAAACGAAAGAACATGCAGAGAGGACTCATTAAAGATGTTTACAATATTGGCTGAGAAAGGTTACAAGGTAGACATGGAAAAGTTACAGTACTGTCAAGAACAGGTACTTTACATTGGTCAGCTCATATCCCAACATGGAAGAAAGATTGCACCACAAAGAGCACAGGCCATTTCAAACACACCAGTGCCACAAACAGTGAGGAAACTGCAGCAGTTCCTGGGTCTGTGCAACTACTGTAGAGCATGGGTATTTGATTACAGTTCATACATAGGACCCCTGCTTGAGGGGTTAAAGGAAGCTAATAAAGGGGAGAAAAAGTTGGGGTGGACAATGGAAATGAAAGAGGCTTTTGATGAATTGAAAGATGCGATATCAACTGCTCCGGTACTGGCATCCCCCAACTATGAGCGACAATTGTTTATATTTTCACATTGCGACTCAGCAGTAATGAAAGCAGTGTTGGCTCAAAATACAAGCATGGGCTACAAACCAGTAGCATTTTACAGCGGCCACTTAGATCCTGTGATGTTAGGTCACTTCCCTTGCGAACAAGGTCTCGCCGCAGCTGCTTTTGCGGTAGAGAAAGCATCAGCAATCACCATGGGGTGCCCAACTACACTGTTTGTGGAACATGCACTATTTGCGATATTGAATAAACCTAAGTCCACCCTAACCACGCAAAGAGCATCAGGTTATGAGATCATTTTATCCAGAGCTGAACTATCAATTGTTAGATGTAGCACGGTCAACCGTGCAAGGTTCCTAGCAGAAGTAATTGAGGAGGGAGATTATGCCCACGACTGTACGCAAATAACTGAAATGTACTCATGTACTAGAAAGGTTGAAGAAAACGCACTAGAGGGAGGTGAGCTCCTGTTCATTGATGGGTCACCAACTATCGACCAAAGGGATGGTATAAGGAGGACTGGGGCAGCAGTGGTAAAAATGATGGAGGTACCGGTGTGTGTGGCAATGAGATGTGTACAACTACCACAGCATTATTCCGCTCAAGCAGCGGAATTAGTTGCACTGATCTTGGCGTTGAAGGAAAGCTTTGACAAACGAGTGACCATATATTCCGACAGCGCATATGTTACATCCACTGTCCACTCAGGGCTGTCGAAATGGAGAAGAAGAGGGTTTAGGAGAGCTGATGGCACTCCAGTGCAACATGCCCTCCTATTGGCTGAACTAATTGAAGTAATAAATGACCCCCAAGAATTAGCTTTGGTCAAATGCACCACACACACCAATGGTGAAGACCACATCTCAAAAGGGAATGCAGCAGCAGACGCACATGCGAAGTATGCTGCATACTTTGGTGAGATGTGGAACCCCCCAGAGTCACAGAGAGGGAGAGGGAGGGGAATGGCTAAGGAGATGTTGATAAGAGAAGGGTACACCCATCGCCAAGCCACACAGATTATAGAGCTACAAGCGGTTGCACCAATGGCCGAAAAAGAAATATGGGTAAAAAGAGGATGCACAATGTCACCAACCGACGCACTATGGCGCCAGAGTGACACTGGAAAGATTGTAATACCACTGGCACTATTGAACACCGCCCTGAGCCAACTACATTACCCAGCCCACACAGGCAAGGAAGTAATTGCAGCACGAATTAGGGAAGACTGGTTCTGCCCCGAGTTAAATTCTCATGTGTCAAATTTTATCAGCAATTGTCTCACATGTCAACAGTTTACGGCCGGTCACACTCTGAAGATGATAAGAGGTACTATAACCCGGCCAGAGGGACCTTTCCGGCATCTCCATATTGACTATGTTGATATGATCAACGTATGTCAAGGAAATAGGTATATGATTGTATTAGTATGCCCATTCTCGAGGTGGATTGAAGCAGGGCCCCGTTCACACCAAGATGCATTTAGAGCAGCTAAATTCCTAGTGAGGGAGGTCTTCCCCAGTTGGGGAGTGTGTGAGGTACTGAGGTCAGACAATGGCCCACATTTCGCAAACGAAATGCTCCAGCACATCACATCCTTGCTGAACATCAAGCATAAATTTGCATGTGCATACCACCCACAGGCCAACGGTATATGTGAACGCCTGAATGGCTTATTAAAGGAGGCAATTGCAAAAATACAGCAAACAACAAAGAAGAGTTGGTTGTATTGCCTTCCATTAGCCCTGAGCTAAGGAATAGACCAGGTTCCGACCACCACCTCACCCCTCACGAGGTGGTTACTGGACGTCAAATGCGCCTTCCCCTAACGCCAACATCAAGAGCATTTAGCGACCACGAGAGTACTGCGAGTGTCCTTGGTGATGAAATGTACCAATATGTGTCTTCTTTGATTACTAGTGTAGCGTTTGTGTCTCAACAGCTCGAGCGCACGCGGGGCGGGTCTAACAGCGATCAACAAGAGGACGTGGATAAAGAATTGGAAAAGGAAAGACTGTGCAAAGTTGCTAAAGGTGACCACGTACTACTTCGCAATTTCAACAGAAAGTGGAACAGTCCACGATTCACTGGCCCCCATCTGGTAGAGGAGGTATCAACGAGAGCAGTAAAGCTACAGGACAAACGTGCCTGGAACCACCTACACGACGTAAAGATCTACAAACTCCAGACCCGCCCCAGCGCCACCGACAGGGCCACTGGAAGAACAACGACAGCGTCACCAACGGAGGAAGAGACTTCCTAAGTGTCCCTATACCCTGCCACCCCCCCAGATTCCCCAGAGACAACTATTAGAAAAGAAAGGGGTGATCCCCATACCGCCCACCCCATGGTTACACGATCAAAGGGTAAAGAGACTTCCGCCAGTTGAGCCCCAAACCCTCTGCCCATTGACCCCCTACCCACTGTAGTAATAACGGAACTGAAGGACATTGTTTTGCACATATACACATGTAAACACCCAAATGTTCTCTTTCTTTTCTCTCGCACATGCAGGTAAAGCGTATTATTGTACTGTTAAGAAAGTAGATAACTAACCAATTCACTGCCCAGGAGTAGATGGTACCCTCAGACGATAATTACCTAGGAGAATTGTCACACCAATTTGTATATGAAATAAAACGGCCAACGTACCTGAAAAGAAGGAGGGTACGTGTCTACTACACAGCATTCCTCTTGGCCATAGAACATTCAATGCCCCACCTCCAACCATACTTGCCTGCCCTAAGAGATAGATCGCTTAGATTGGCGTGGGAACAGCTCTTCGCCTGTGCACTGAATGACTACTTGATAGGGAGAGCTTAATAACAATAACCAACCTTAATAACGAGCATATTAAGAATTTTCAGGCGGGCAACTGTAACGTCGCAAGAATAAGCTGCCGGACTGCAGCAAGGTAAGAGCAAAATGCCGGTGAAATTAGCATTTGTAATAAAATTGATAGGGATTTTAATGATCACCGGGTTCTTGGCTGCCTCTGTATGGCAGTACAGCTATGCTATTGATATTATTGCTGTACCCAAACCTAATATACCCCCACCCCCAGCTGCAACAGGTGTTATGTCAGGTGGTACTAGTAAAATCCCACACAAGGAAAATAGAGTTAAACGCAGCACATACTCAGATAATAAAGGCATTGACAACTACGTACAAGATTCAGCACACATCTCAAACAACATATGGTATCAACACATGACCCACATAGGTAAGCAGACAACAGAAGACAGCTGCTACGTTTGCTCATTGATCCCATACGCCATGAGCGCTTCTCGAACATTTGTTGCCACGGAGATAGATGGAAAAATAGCACGATGTATAATATACCTGGCACTGTTCCAGACGAAAGGAAGATTTCAAGGGACAGTGGTGCATCTGGTGTGGAAAACACGAGATACATATCCATATGAAAACAACTTCCTCAAGACTTATTTGAGTTACCACAAGAGCAGTTTACATGCTGAAGGATTCAAATACATAACAAGTGGTCCTGAAAAAGGAGAAACAAAGAAAGTAACACTGCAATACCTACCATGTGATTGGTACGCCACTGAAGTCCCTGGTAAAAACGGATGTTGGGAAAGACCACTGATGATAATAACAGGGAAGGTGTACATGGACAACAAATGGGACATAGGAGTGGTTGGCAGCAACATGGTAACAAGAGAAAATATTTCAACTATTGATGGACATAACCATAGATGTTGGATGACTTGGATCAAGTACGTACCCATGCTCACGTGGATGGAGAAGGATGAAGACCCAATAACAATACTGCCGCTAACTGCGCCTAAGGTATGCTACCAGCATAAAGGAGAGGTGGATGTAGGATACAATACCAACTGTGAAAGCGTGATGGAGTTACCTGAGGGGGGAGCAGGAACAGCAGTAGTAATGGACCATTACTGGGCCTGTGGAGACAAGGCGTATCACACACTGCCCCCTTTGTGGAATGGTGTATGCACTATAGTACACGTTAATGTACCATCACCAGTGGTACCCCAGAAGCATGTGAATATGGCGAATTTCCCCAAGATGGATGAAGGGAACAAAAGGAAGAAGAGATCTGCACAGCCTCGGAAAGGGCCAGAGAACAGACGCAACGGCAACAACACTGTCCTCAATAGAAGGAAAAGACAAGGAGAACCTCTGACAGGAAATTACCTGTGGGGAAGGTCGGAAACAGCACTGACCTCAATCCCGCCGGAACACAGACTATTCAGCAGAGCAGCTATGTTCTTCTCCTCAAAAATACATCCTGGACTGCAGGCTTACGCAAACGCAAAATGGCTCCAGATAACTAGGTGGGAACTAATGATGACAATTAACTCTACAGTAAATGGATTCAACGCAATAAAAGAGGAATTGCGAGCAGTAAGAATGGTTGCACTACAGAACAGATATGTACTGGACCTCCTCACAGCAATGGAAGGAGGAGTTTGCGCAAATATAGGACAATCAAGCTGCACATTCATTCCTGCTAACGATGCTGACAATGGTACACTCACGGAAGCTGTATCACAATTGGCCCAAATGCACTCAAAAATGATGGATGAAAGTAAAGGTGTGAAAAAGGATGAGAGCTGGTTTTCAATATTATGGTCATGGATGCCATCTTGGCTGTCAGATGGACTGAAGATTATAGTTGGATGTACTATTTTGGCTGGAGCTACACTGATCATAATAAGATTTTGGAAAGCCCGGAAGGCACGCACCACAGACGAGATGATCGAAATAGTTGGTATACACCTCTTGATGCCAACAGATGACGGCCAACACACAGGCACAATCATAAAAGAGAGAGAGAAGTTGCGCAACCAGATCATCACCAACCACCTGGACCCACCATCTGTGAAGCTCGAAAACCCAAGAAACCCAAGGAGCTACATAGGGAAATGGGTATACTGCACACCTGGAGGAACCTGTGAATATATGTATTGGTCATTTGAAGACCATGTTAACCACTATGGACATTTGGGAGGAATAACTAAAATATGGAGAGTAAGAGGAGATAAAGAAAAGGATATGTTTGTGGTCGACAAGTCGACCAGAGGGGGGACTGAAGTGGGAGAATGGAAGACCAGGCTCCCGCCCTTCCCCTCTCGCGCTTGGCCTAGAGGATCACGGCCTAGACACCCGCCACGAGAGGAGTTTGCCTATCTACCAGACGACCAAATACCCTGGTACAGGAACATACGGATGTGCCCATCTACCTGCCCAGCAGCTCGCCCTGTCCATGCCGACACCTGCGGCACGGATCAACTCGACTAAACCTACACGTCGTTAGAGATGCCATGACGACCTAGCCAACGGTCAGCACACCTGTGCAAATATACACACCGGACACTCCCACACCAATCCACACGAAGAATATACTCAGTGCTATGATGTAGGCGACAGACATACTCACGGACGTGCATCTTTATTATTTTCCACATAGGCTCTCAAAATGCAGAAACGCAAGACGCATCATGAACTTATCTAAAAAAGCTTGCTCACGCTTCTTCTAAGAATCATGTACCATAATGAAGAATATAACGGAGACACGATACTGAGGATAGAGCAATATGATATCGTAACCTAAAGCGCTCTGCTTCAAACGGTTGCACCTATGCACCAGGCCCAAGTAGGCCGCAAGCAAAAGCTTCCATGAACATTGAATGAGCAAGAACTGGGTTGCTGACCCTGCAGAATGAGCCCGGCGAAAGCACACCGCCAAGGGCACGATGTTGCAATCTCGCACGCTGCAAGCCAACGCCAAGGTCGCACCTGCAAGATAAACCAGGCACACAGTAGGAAAAACAATATTAATTATGTTGAATTTTGCCTCAAACACGGTCCCACCTCACGTGACAGAGCCAAACCTGACAAGATGCCAAGCCCAGGAGGAAGGAGACGCCTGAATCCCACGTTTCAAGACATAAATCCTCACATTGTTTACACCTACCCATATTAAAACATTGTTGCAAATTACAGGTGCACCGCGAGCTGGGAACAGCGATAGTCCCAGACTGGGAGGCTCGCGAGCGGACCAATTAGAACATGGGGCTCTTATCACTGACGCCATTAACATTGACCAATCCTCAGAGTTCTTCATGTAACAATTTTCATGTATCAAATTGAAGGGACAGCCCAGGTATACCACCTGACTAACCCTCAACCACTAACACCGTTCTCTATATGTGCGCTATACTAACCCTACCACTCGAGTAACCAATCCAGAGTGGAGATAGGTTTTTTGCTAAACTTTCCAAGTGACGCAAGTAGCGCGTCATACTAAGGTAAAAAGGGCCTGCGAGCCCCACGATTGTGTGTGTGTCAGGACGGACGCGTACGCTCCTTGACCCATCCCTGCCGTTTGTCTAATAAACAGCAGAGTCACCTTGCTTCTTGCGTGTGTCTCATACTCTATCTCTTTTGGGATATACGGGAGGAGTTGGGGCCTCCCTGCCCGGAGGTCTGCGGACGGCCCGGCCGACCCCGGCAGAATTTCCCCCCCGACAGTCTGATTTCCTGTCTGATGTTAGCTGGGCTGGAGTGGTATCAAGGGGTGTTCGGCTCTGTAGGTATAACGGCCACATATGTCCTTCGCTGTTCAGCCTTCTCTGAGCTGCTGTATGCTGATCATGATGTCTTTGTTGAGGCTTTTTTGTGTCTCTCCATTGCTGCACAAATTCACTGTCTCAATGTGTTTTTACTAGTGCTCGTGTAGCGCATTATGGGTGATTTAGATGGTTTTCTGGTGATGTTGTCCTACTAGCATGTAGAGGGGGATGGAGTTGGAAGAGGAACCTCATTAGCGGTCAGGTTTGGGTGATGGACCTTTTCCTGGCAGCTATTGGTGGTCTGCATCGGGTGATGCATGGTTTCAATGTGTCACAGTTGGTTAGACATGATAAGAAAACTTAAGGGTTGTGTGCTAATGGTGCTTTGCCCTATGAGGCTCCATGCCAGTGGTCCCAGCGTGCTTATAATTGTGGATGGAAATTGACTGTTGAAATTGCTAGGGTTATTTTGATGTTTGTATGAGACACAGGCAGCATGCCCTGTCCACCTGCTTTTGGCGAATGCCGGTTGATGGTATTGTTGATGTGTGCAGGGTGTACACATGAGTTGGCTTTTCCTGACTCATCTGTCACAGGGCCAGGTTTTAATGTCTATTTGCAGGTCTACGACAAGTGTGATAGGTGTCCAGATAAGTGTGAGCCATGGAAGGATAGGCAAGGGGAGGTGTGTTCAGAGGGCCAGCCACGGCTCCAGTGGGTACCAGGTTAGGTGTTGGTAACTACCTCCTGACCTGGGAGCGGCAGCATGTGCTGTTTTACTGCCCAGACTCCTTCATTGTCGGTGGCAAGATAGCCCCTCATGTTTGTTTGTGGGCACCTGGACTTCCCCTCTCTTTTGGCAATGCACAGATTGTGTCTTCATCATTGCCTGAAACCTTAGAGCCATGTATCTCTCCCTGCATGTGCAGGCTGAAACACCTGTCTGGTGTTGCTGATGGCACTTTTGTTCAGAGGAGAATTGACTAGAATTTCAGTGCTGGACTGCCCTTTTGGGTGCGACCATACGGATATGCAAATGGATATTTCTCCTCTGTGAAGGGTGCAGTGAGCTGGAACGTGGTTGTAGACCCTCCTCAGTGGAAGAAATGCCATAGAATAGGATATTAGAACTATGTTCGTGTGCAGTAGAAGGGGTCTCACACTCTTGTTTAATGTGTAGAAGTGTGTTAGTTGCCCTCATTTTCATTAATTAGTGTTTTATTTTTTGCACTTGTGAAGTGTGTGTCTTGTGGTGGTATTCCATCCGTGTTTTGATCATGCGGTTGGCGGGAATCCATCATATTGAAGCACCATTTCCCATGCATGACATTTGTGAAGGGCATTTTGGTATTTAACAATGTGTGTTGAAATGACATACTCTCCTTGAGGTGCTCATTGTTTTCTTTTTCCCTCCATTGGTATAGGTGACGTTTTCACGTATTTTCGAATGTTCGCGGGGATAATTTTGACATTTTCAAAAGTTGGCCCTGATTCTAAGTTAGCGTTTCAGTGATCAGCCTTTATATTTTAATGCTTGGTAACCTTAACACACAATTTTTATATCATTTATGCAATTTACATTTTGAGTTTTTGTTACTCCTTTATGTTACATAGGAAACATATTGCACCATTAAATATGGTGCTGGTTAATGTAGTACTGATGGGCAACATGCTCGCTTCGGAAGCAGGACGACGCGGAGCACCACAGGTTCGATCCCCGGGTTCGTGCTTAGAAACCTCTGGGTATTAAGCGCGTTATAAATAACCAATTACAATGCACAATTCATCCTCACATTTACTACTGCTTTCAGAATGGAGAAGCAAGGGTGTCGTTGAAGTCTAGTGATTGTATCTGTAAACAAATTATAATCTGTTTGTATTTGTTGTTTGTGTGAAATGTACTAACCAGGTTTGTTTGTCCTGATATTAACAGCACATACTTTTTTGAAGAATTTTTGGATGGTTTTGGCTTGCCCTTCATGTTTCAAACTTCTAGTGCAATGCTCTCCTTTTTTCTTATACTTACTGGGATGGCGGCAATGATGTTTATTACGAAAAGTCTTTACCTTCTTGTGCTGTGCCGTAGTGTCTTCTTCATCTTTATTTTTTGGTGGTGTTGTTACTATAAATAAAAAAAAAATGTTTTATTTGAGATAGCAAACCATTGTATTCAAGAGCCCGGCTAAATAGACTTTCTTTGATGAATTTAGCAATCTGATGATCACACTTTACTTTTCATGAATTTGTTTTATCCATGATATTACTGAAGATGTACTTAATGTTTTTATATTGTGTTTTAATATTTTCATATGATAACATTTGTACTATGACCGGGTGATGTAGTAATGTCAATGTATGGTCCATAAACTGAACTGTATTTAAGATGCTAAATCATTTTTTTGAATTTGATTATAAGTGGAAACCTTATCTATAGGTCATTACAGTTGTTGGGGTATTTGGTGATACCCAAAGACGCAGGACTACCTGTTGTTATTCCTATATTGGGATGATGAGTGGCAAGCCAATAACCGGCCCTGGTGCGTACTAGGGTACAATTTCTCTAGCTTAGCTGTATTTCATTGGTGGTATTTTATTGGTGCTATTTCATTGGTGGTAGAGACTCGGAATAGACTGACCAGGTCACCTGGAAGCTGCAATACGGGGAATCAGCTCCTTATTATTTGACCAAGTTCGCAGAATTTAGAGTACTGTCCTTTTTTTTACCGAAGGCTGTAATAAAATACCTCCTTAGCTCTGTACTTCTCTATGAGTTATCATGAGTGATTATGGCACACAATAAATAGACCAAACGTATACGTTTCATTCACATACTTTATAAGCAACTGAGATTCATCATTGACACAAACAGCATATGCAATGCAATAAGTTCAGTATGAAATTTTCTGCAATACAGAACAGAAAGTGCACATCGCAATTTCATATTTTCCCTTTGCAGTGATAGCAGATTGCACACTTCAGGCCAAAACAGAGTTGTGGTTACACTTCATTGTAACTGCCTCCCCCCGCGATAAAGCCCTTTCTCCCACAATAGATTCCAATTACACTTCTAGTGTTGCAGTTCAAAACACAGTTATATAATAGCTTTGGAACGTATCACTCACTTTAGTAGAGTTTTGAGCTTTCAGTTTGTGAAATGTGCTTTTTGGCCCAAGCAGAGAATACATAACAATAGCTATCTTCATTTGTAAGTGAAAAAGCTTGCCAGCCTGCAGCTGCCCACAAAATGCAATCATACAGGCACACACCTCATTTAGTACAGGTTCTCAGCTAAAGAATGCTTGAAATATTCAGGCCAGCAGATTCAGAGAAGGATAAGCTGCCTCGGATTGCCCCACAGTCCTCTGATGCTGAAATTATTTCTCTCCACATGCTCATACCTGGAAAGCCCTTATCATTTGCTTCTCTCCCTTTTGGCATGAAAATAACAGCTGGCTGCCAACCAGCCCATGGTCAGCAAACAGCAGCCAGAACCTCTGAGAGACAGCCCCCCTTGTCTCTCTGCACTTTCCTTTTAAGGCCTCTCTCTTCAACCTGCCATTTCACATGCGTTCCCCTATGGAAAGTGTAGGAACTGCCTGCCCCTGACTGTGATGTCACATGCCAATCAGACACCGCCTCCCCTGACCAAACCTCTAGAATCTTCCAGAGAACAGGAGTTTTGCCTGCCACCTTTTTCACATTGATTCAGTGCATCTAACAGATGACAAAGAGTTACAATTTCCACTTCCTGTGCTAGAAGCTGAAAGCGTCAAACAACAGACTTTAGTTTTCAGCACATTCCATGTCCTTTAACTTGTCATGTCCTCACTGTGAAGACAGATTTACTTCTGCTGTTTGCTCTCTAAGCAGCCTTTCATTAAATGGGCCAACGTGTTCCAATGATCTGCACCAATAATTTGCACTAATGAGCTATGGACTGAGCTGCCTTCAATATTAGTAAGGTATTCGAGATTAGTAGGTTAGGGGTTAGTAATTGTTAGTTTTATGCTTCATTGTAACTCAGTCAATGCTGTACTATGGTGTGGTGCACTATGCTATGGCTATCATGCACAGCGGGGTCCATTTCCCTTTTTCTTTGTCTTGTATAAATTCACAGTACTGACTCACAACAGATTCCCACCTGAGTTTCACACCAGAGTCTCAAACCTCTTACTGCCTGGGTTTTTGATAACATTCTGACCCAGCTGAAATTCTGAGCCTTATTTTCCCTACACTGTGCAGACTGGAGTTAGGGTACTGGTGCAAATGTCCTATGCAGCAACATGTGCTTTCACATATAAAGCCCTGTGAATGTTTTGGACTTCAGATGTGGCTGTAAATACAGAGGTATTCAGAGTGTGCAGTTGGATGATCCCTTGCAATTATTGGTGAGGGTTGTTGGTTTGGATTGCATTGGGTGTTTTATTCTTTTTATTAGTAAAACCGAATTCAAACATCACTCAGATACATCAACATTAATGTCTGGGTTTGTTTCTCTCACAATATAGTTTGTGTACACTAACGCATGTCCTTGGTAATGTGGTTGGGTAGCACGTGTGATATCCATTGTTTAAGTGCATATTCTAATTTGCAAACCACTACAAACATGAACATGGTGAATGGTGACTTCAATATCGTCCTTCACTCAACCTCTAACGAGGCGACAAACTGATTACATGTGCGTCTCGCTGGACTTGAAGATTTGGCTGTTTAGTCCCATATATGGGAGAGGAGGGCACACCTTGGATCCCATCCTGACATCGTCACATGTGCTTCTTTCAAATAGTCAAGTCAGCGCTCTTCTTTGGTCTGACGCAGCCGGCAACAACCAAGACTGACAAGACTGGGTATATCTCGGCAAGAGCAAGGAAAGTGTTATACCTTACGATGAACCCTTCTGTTATGAAAGAAATCAAAGCAGGACAGAATACGTTTTGGAGCACCAGACCAAAGTCTTAACAAGATTTGAAACTACAGGTTAAAACTGACAAGCATGGGTGTAATTTTAGGGGGTGGAGGGGATGGGCAAGGGGTTTTGTCCCCCGCCCAACATGCGTGGTGTACAATTTTGTCCCCCTAATTTGACTGGGGCCCGTTTCCTTTAGATGTCATGCTCCTGCAACATTTTCAGCAAAGTTACTCCACCGCCGAGAAGTCCTTCAATTAGCTGCAAAATAACAAAACGGAAAGACCAAAGGCCTGGTTATGAGTTTGGTAGTAGGGATAAAACAACCAGTGTTTTGGAATACCGGTTGTTTAACCACTTCATCAAATTCTAAGTTTCAACCATGAATCTCCTTCCCTCCTCCTGCTTTTGAATGGTGGTTATAACCACGACACAAAAGCATTGCTGCATACACTAATCACCATATAAAGCTATACAGAAAATTCCATGTAGTCCCATGCGACTCCAAAATAGGGAAGAACTTGGAATCATGCATACTGTGAAGTTACCACTTGCTTTCTACAGGTGGCAATAGTAGTACCATGTTGCTATATTTTCAAAGGAAATAAGGCAGACCTGAAAAGTATGATTCTGGAAATACACATTTTAACTCATCTGATTAATCAAATGGAAATTACAGGGGAGATTTCTATCAATTTTTAAATGTTAATACTAGGGCAAAATTCCAATTTTGGTGGTTCTGCTGTTCAATTTTTTGGTTATCTTGCCTCTTTGACCTTATGTATGAGGTCAGAAGTCCTCCTGACACTGCATCCTTTCTTGATGTGCTGTCCTATGGTAGCCCCCATGGATCCTAGGAGGCAGGTCAGTTTAGGCAGCCCAAGTTGGCCCTACCATGGTGCTGTAGAATAGGGTACCAGCCTTCAAATCTTCAATTTAACTTTAGCTTGAATAATGTGATGTACCTATAAAATAAAAAAAGCTTGAATGTGAATTTCCAAAATTAATATTTTTAAGTCTTTTACCATCATTCCATTCAAATGAAATTGTAGCTGCTGTTATTCAATTGAATGTACTTTAGATTTGGCTTCACCAGCATTGCAGGGGGTTTTGCGGCATTAGAGGCCTAAAGTACCAGTATGGAGTAAGTCCTACGCTTGGCCATTTTATTTTGGGTCATCCCTTCGTTGGTAGGAACCACAAGGCAAGCCTAAAATGTCTGTTGTGCATACATGGGCTCAATGTGAGCACGGCCGACACCATCTACAGTGGTTTGCATGGGATGAGACTGTTAGAATGTCCCGAGCCCTTGGCAACCACAATACACAAACTGTATGGGTGGGCTTGAGTGTCAGGAAGGTTTTAGGGTAGCGATTGACCAACCACCAAAACATTTTTGTGTCTGCCTGCTATGTGATTAAAGGGATCACTTAGGCCAACTCATGAGTGTGCATATGAAGGGGGACCCTCTGCATTTGCAGATCAGTGAATCAGATGTATTATGACCCGCTGCCTCAGTAGGCTAGGCGTACTGCTTGCTTGTAACGCTCACAAGCACTTTACTGAGCCTACTGAGGCAGCGCAACAGAATAAAGTCATATTATAGGACTATATATGAAGTATATAGCCGCACGAGAGGACGTCTCAATCAATTACATTGTCCTGATGAGGACCTTAGTAGGTCGAAAGACGTGTAGGCTGTCTTTGAAACTTATGGAATAAATACACATTGGCACATTTGAAGAGACTGTTTTGCTCATCTATAATCACAACATTGGATGCATATTATACAAAACAGTGCATGGAGCTCAAATTAGATTGAGCTCAGGCATAGAAGGTCTGAACTTCGTTTGATACTGCTTGGTGACATTAGGCCAAAGTCTCCATCCCTGCAGCTGCCATCTTGCACTATTGCCTGGCGTTCCAGCTCTATTCCCAGAACGGCACCCGTTGTTGACCTATTTTCTCAATAGGAATGCTACACAAAGTCAAGTTTTAGCAGTGGAACTATGCCCTTGGATGAACTCAGTCTGATCCGAGGTGTTGAGGTAAGACATGTTTTTTTAAAGCTTCCAGGCTAAGTGTTTGGCAATACCCTACAATCTCCTGTAATAAGAATTTGGAAAATGTACTTTGTCAGGGATACGATTCCTCGCCAATTTGGGCAACTGAGTACATGTGGACCTGTGCATAAGGTCCTTTTCATTGACTATAAAATGTTTGCATATGTCTAATACGTTAGGGCCAAGCAAGCCCATAAAATGCTAGCTGCAGTCTGCATGTAGGCCACGCTGCCTGGAATCACGCTAAATTTTAAATCACCTAATACTGTCTATATTCCCTTGAAGGGAGATGAAGGCTTTGAAGGGAGAGAAAGCAATCTTACACTCACATTCATACTTGATGACCATTTGCTAGCTGCTCTACCAGGTATATATAATGGGACTCCTTCCACCTTGGAGTGCTACTTTCTTCTTTTTTCTTTTCTTTTTTTTTTGGATTCTTTATTACGCATCTTGCTTATCAGGTACATTTCCATTAGGATTGAGATCTAGGACAGGCTGCTTTAGGCGGGTTGTCATGTGGCACCATAGGAGTTTAGCTTGCTTTCAGCTGTATTCAAAGACCATTGGACTGGGACAGCAGAGCGGGAGGCATTCCCCAGGTTAGTTGGACATCTCTTTCTGCTTCTAAGAGTGCACCTACAATGTCTCCTGCCACCTAGGCAATCCCAATGCTGTAGCCGGCAGCTTATCCAGAAGGCATATGCCAAGCATGGATGATGTCCCTGGTGATGAGGGGATCATTTGCCCCCTTGCTGGCATATTTAAGACTAGCGGGGAGGGCATCACTAAAGAGTAATAGCTGGAGCCGCAGAAGGCTGACAAGATCCTAAATAAAGTCAAGGCCATGGTGAGTGATGGATTGCCTCCGTCCTCTTCCATTCCAGAGGAATGTACAGTGTTTCATGGAGTTGCAGAAGAACTTACATTGGTGGGTTGCCAGTTGATGTGGGGTGAGGGTGTGCTACATCCCAGAGACATTAGAGAAGCCGTTGGTAGCAATGGAGAAGCAGGTGTCCTACATATCAAAGCCTCGAGGAGGGCTATAAAATGAACATGTCTGGTGGCCTGGAGTGAGCTATCGAGTTGGCATGTTCAACAAAGACAACAGGTCTCTTTATGAGTTTGGTGGTCATTCGGTGGCAAATCCTCCAAATTAATGTCAAATTCATTTACCTTTAACGCCACTTGGTCCCATCGGTTTACCACAGGATTATAAATGAAATGATTGGTTATTTATAATGCGCTTAATACCCAGAGGTTTCTAAGCGCTTGACCCGGGAATTGGACCTGAGTTGCTCCATTTTGTCTTGCTTCCAAGGTTATCCTCACGATCAAGGTAAGGCAGTGTTAATCCCCACATTAGGACTCTATATCACTCCATCAGGAATTTGGAGGAATTACCGCAAGCGGTAAATCTGCCGCAGTAATTGAGCCATTTTTCTTTGTAGTTGTAGTTCGGTGGTGTGGTAAAAATGGTGGTAATTACATGACCATCAAAAAAGTGGAGGTAATGAAATTACCTCCTGCTTTTCCTGCACCGCTGAACTTGTGATGAGGCCCAATGTCCTAAAAGTATCTGTGACGGAATGCCACCTGCGATTGTTAACTAGCCTGAACTTCTTTGATTTTTAATACTAACATTAGGCAGGTATTACTGTTTGTGAAAGGGAGGCCTGCTAATCCAACCCCCTTTCAAAATGCTCCATGTCAAAAATGTAGTGCACCTATGTACCTTTGCTGTGATCATTTACTGACACCTCAGCAACTGCCCCGCAGTGGCAGCAGGGCCGATGCAAAGGTCCAATGTGCTTTGCTGGACGGCTTCTAGAATACAGATCCAACAGACAAAATTGATTTGTGTACCATTTGTACCTGTGGCTCAAATTCTCACAATTGTGTACCTCAACTAGCTTGTGGCAGTTATTAAAAACTAAATATAAGCCATGGCTGGGTATGACGCTTGGTTTTTGCTGAGGCTCTCAAACTTCCAAAGATAAGGCACTTTGGGTATGATATCAGCAGGCAAAGGACATTGGTTACAGCAGCCAGGAATGGATCCCTAACAGGCTTGCTGAGGACCAATCTGATTTAGCATTTTGCCTGCATGATGGGGTAATCCCCTCGCTTGGGTGATTCCTTTTTGTACTTCACCTGGCTGTGCTAGGAATGCAGTCTATTCCTTGGTCCTGTGCCGCAGAGGTACAGATGGAGATTTCCAAGCAAGGAAAGGTCTTTTCTCAAATCATCCGCAGGTCCTGTGTGGGATGACCAGTTGGGTGGACAAGTCCTAGTGTAACTGAGACACCGGAACTAATGACCCTGATCACAGGAGGGGACAGAAAACTGCAGGTGCCCTCTGTCAACATTCCTGTTTGGGAAGGGCAGAAGGAGGGGCGCATCTGGTTGGGATCCCCCAGCCAATACAGAAGCAAGGAAGCAAACCATGGCTCTCCCCGCTTCTATAAACTGTTAATTCCCACATTAGGACTCTATATCACTCCATCAGGAATTGCTGCCATGATGCTAGTTTGGGCACCTTTGACACCATCCAAGCTGCTGCAAGACAGAAGCCAGCATCATCTCCGACCTCAACGCTCAACTGATATGATGTGATATGATTTAGCATTTATAACACGCCAATACACAAGTGTTTCAACTGCCTCTGCATCGCAGAGTCAACCTTGACGCTGAAACTCTGCCATCTCTGCATCTGTGATCTAGCAAGGTTTCTAGCATCCCGATTTTGTCACCACAGCCTGGCCACCAGTTTATTCGAGCTCCCGGCAGATGCCACTGCAATACCACAATGCCGTGTTAAGGCCAGCCCGGCTCACTCATTTCCGAAGATAAGTCTCTGCTTCCCTGCAACTGGAGCTTCTGGGTTTTCCAGTGTCCCTGCTGCATACCGACTCAACCCCGGCATGGCAGCGAAAGTGCCCAAACTACTGGTTTGATGCTAAAAACCATGGCTTGATGCTATTGAGCCCCAAAGATAGGAATATCAAATATTTGAAGAGGCCGTGCACCTCCGGTCCATCTTCATAGGACGCTTACGATGTTTAAGCTCATATATCTCAAGATATCTACAAGAACCTGACATTTTGCTGCTGAAATCTTTGCCTGGGCACCCCTGTTTGCCAACCCAAAGTGCCCTTTTGTTCTAAATACAGTTTTCTCTGTGCTTCCTCTTACAGTGGTGGGCCAGTAGTGTTTTCATTAGTTGTGTATATTTGTGTTAGTTTAATCAAATATCCTACGTTTTTAGAACATTGGTTGTGCATTGTATTACTTTGCCCCCACAGTAGTATTGTTGTTTGAAATTCTTCTGTAACAGTACACCGCCCTTCTGAAGCATATAGCGTGCCGTCAGCTCATGATACCAAATGAAGCAAAGGCGGTCTACTTTGGCCTTTCCACCTTCATGATTGCTCCTGATTAACTAGTAGTGTGGGGCTGGGTAGGCACTTCAGCCACTAATCATTCCTCCACCCATACAGAGCAGTAGTCACAGTGCCCCCAGCCTCCCTGGAAGTCCCCAACGGACCCTTGTTTGAGGTGGAATGTGATATCATGTGGCCCTTAGAAACGCTACCCCTGAAATACTTGTACACTGTGGTGACAATAGACTATTTCTTAAAATCCCGTGAGGTCAGGTTAGTTGGTCACAGTGACACACAAGCAGTGAAGGGGTTCATGGGTAAAACGTTCATGGGGGCTGGACTGCTGGAGATGACTGATAACAGCATTAAACACTTTTCAGTTACACTGTCAACCATCTTGAATAAATGGGGTATCGAGCACTGTACAATCAACCCCATCTTCAAAGAAACCACCTCATCCAGCGGTTCAACAGAGCAACACTCTGCATGGTTTGGCCACGAAGGGTGGGGAAATGAAAATGGCTGCGATGGCCTGCCTCCCACTCTTTCACCAGAGTTCTGCCCTCCCACCTTATGAGGAGTCACAGACACGGTGGCCCAGGGGAGGACACAATGTGTTTGACTGGTAAGGTGGAAGAGCCAATGGAGTCCCCATGACATTACATTACAGCAATAAGGGTGTCAAAGCCCCCTCCTTCCGGGTAGCAGACGTCATCAAGGTGAAACTCATTCTCTACGCCAGGAAGCATTATTTGTAGCACCAAAGTCCCATCAGTGTCATTGAAGTACTCGGTTCCAGCTTTAGGATAGAGGATGGCAGGGCATGGAACTTCGAACGATTGGTAAAGTTCCGTATTCAAGGCCTTAACAAGGTTGGCAGTCTGAGCGGTTGTCGCCTTGGCCCCCTGGGTAATATAACCTTTACGGGTGGAGAGGGCGCTAGACTGATGCATCGATGCATCAGCAATGGTGCCTGATGGTTGTGGATACAGGACCAGTTCCAGCTGTATTAGCATCCAATGCGTCAAGAGTCAGGGACATTGACATGGAAGGACCTATCCCTGAAAGATCCCTGGGTTGAGAAGCCACAGGCTGGCTGCCATTCACCGTGCCCTGGGTTCCTCAACTCCTGGTCTTCATGCTTTCCCTGCTCTTTGTGACACGCAGCCATTTGGTGTCATTTGCAGTTCCCTCTCTTTTAAGCCTTGCCCTTGAGCTATCTACTTTGCAGCACCCTCCCTTCCCTCTTGCGGGTCAGTCTCATCTAGTGTCAGTCCAGCCTACATTTTAGGACTGATTTGTGTTGTTACACAATCCCTTCCCTTGCCCTTTCCAGGATTGGATTGCCTGGCCCTCTCCTCCTCCTTTAAAGACTAGGTAGCCCATCCTTGCATTTGCACAGGTTACTGGTAGGGGATGTGTGCTAGTGGGCTATGCCCTGTGCCCTATCCACTGCCTTTGTTGTGATGCATTGTGCGCGATGGTTCATGTGGAATTAGGGCTTTTGCTTCCTCCCTGATGTGTTCCAAGTCAGTTTGGCTGAGACAGAGCAGAGGGAGTCTGGTTGTTGACCATTCACCACAACTTACCTCATGCACTTGGCTTACTCAATTCTTCATCACAGTCGGCTGCCATTTTGTTTTCAACAGATTGTATAGGTTTTGGTGTTTATAGTCGTTCAGAAAAAGAAAAAAATGTGGGCTATTCCTTCCAAGCTTTATCCTAACTGCAATACCGCGTGCCTGTGATTTTCCTCCAGTTGCTCCATGCGTTCTCCGAAGCCACACAATTATGTTCTGTTTTTACCGCCATTATTCCCTGAAAAGTTTCAGTTTAATGGTCTGTTAGAAACATCTTTTCAAGAGATTTGACTCTGTCAGGAATTGGGGCAGGGAACGTCACAGCTACTTTCTTTTTCTGACAGATGGTGTAGTGTGTGAGCATGCCATGGCTCTGAGACTGCAAGCTTCCCGGCTGCAGCTGTACGACGAGTCCATGCTAACAGCTCCACTGAGCTAGTTATCAAGGACACTGTGCACTCGAGCTGTGATAAAACGTCATCTATTAACTCATGCTAGAGGTGAAAGTATCCTCAAGCTTTATAGACCCGGAACGAGGGCAGTGCCAGGCATTATGTGTTTCCAAGACTGAGTTATAAGCAAGAGCACACCATGTTTGAAATCTTTTTATTCAGATTTATATAATAATATGACAAACATCTTCATCGTAGACAGGAGTACACTATGGGCACATACGCAAAATAACATTCCCCATGGCCAAGAGTTCATTGGGTAAGTTCTGCCTCAACCTTTGCATCTATGGGATCGCATTGCACCTTATGAAGGATAAAGAATTCACCAATGTTCCCTGAGAACACAATAAACATGAATCTCGAAACTAAACCCCAATACACTCTCCACTGTCCTCTTCGGTTGGCCACCAACGAGCTATCTTAACCCTCCGCCTTGTTTTGACGTTCATCCTATTCAGAGCTGAATGGTCTCCAAGCATAATTAACCCACAAACCCCTTACGCCTTCGAGAATAGCCGCAGGTGTACCCCCCAAATGCGTACCCTCTTTTTCCCGTGTCACGGTCATATCAGTATAGGCTCACCAACCCGAGCGTTCTCAGTCCCGTTGGACACATACAGTCCTTATGCCCAACTTGAACCCTGTTCAGAAAAGGACTCCGGATGTATGGGTATGTTGCCATATCTCCTCTGACTGAACAGGATATTGTTTTGTTAATCAAGATGGACCACATTTCTGGTACCAAAATATCATGCCAGGAACTTCCTGAGTTTTCCAGTTAGCTGCTGTCTACTATCAAGCGTCGGCGTCCATTCGTATAGTTGTCCCAATGATTTGTTTGAATTCCTTTAACATCTCTTCCCAGAACTGAGCCAGCGTAGGACAGGTCCACCAAATATGAAGAACTGTGCCAGAGCACACACTTCCCCTCCAACACCCATCTGTCGGCCCTTTAGTGTAATGATTTGATGTGTCTGTTGGTCTGGACAATCTACATCTCTTTTTGTAGAATTGCTCCTTATGCAACATGGATATAGGGCACCTGTGTGCTCTACTCTTGCCTCGCTAAACTTTCCGGTGATCGTGCTTGTGCTTCAATAGACGCGTGTTCCTTTTCAGGTCAGTATTTTGTCAGCAGATATTACATCTTTGAGGGCAATTGTCCGGATGAGGGTGAGGACAAAATCAGCCCTTCCAATCAGTAAACGTCCACAGCGTCCACTTTTTGTTGTCTCTGTTCAGCAACCAATGTTTTAGTTGCATGCCTCACCCTAAATTCGTTTTTGAAAGTCTCAAAAGATTTAATGGTTTCCCCTTCTAGTAGATGTCTGAAAAATGCATACCCTCCTAATTTCCATTTTAGAAATTAGGACAATAAGATGCCATATGCACATAGAGATACCTTATATTATCTTCCATTGTACCTGAGCCCTTAAAAACCCTTAAGATTCCAGTACTCTGTCAAAGCATCTGTTGCCAATCCGGCCAACAGAGGTAACACAGGGCTCCCCCCGTCCCCTCTCCAAATGGGATGGCTCTGAGACATAGCCAATGACCCTTATATTTGACTTGGCAGTATATATTACCCTTATAGCACCCTGGAATCTAACCCTTATGCCCATAAACTGCAAGAGCGTTCGTAGGTACCCCCACAAATTCCAGTTGAAGGCCTTTTCAGCATCGTGTGATGCCAGGATGGTGGGGATGTCTTTTTTATGATCCATGTCGTTTAGGTCAACAACTCTACCTTTGTTGTCAGATGCCCGCCTGCCTCCTATAGACATCATATTTCATTAGACAAAGAAGTAAAAACTCTAGCCGGTTTGTGCATAATGAGGCAAGCAGAGCCGGGTGGCTGGAAACATCAAGGTAAGACTTTATTTATTAAAGAGACCCTGCGCGGGAGCAGCCTCCTTACAACCACCCTCCTTTCAACCATCCCAGGTTTCAGTTTCTAAGGTGGAACCTGGAACACATAAAAATGCCACACCATCTCTCCTCCCACAAACTATATGCACTAAGGCAAGCAGGAACAGAATCTGTTAGATGAAGAACAAGTCCTTAATCACTAAACAGCACAAATGACAATAAATTAAACACAGAATAATTCGACAGCAGAAACAAAACAGGTTATAAAACAAAGGCGATTAAACCTACTGAAACAATTGCAACTTGTATAGAAAATTTAGATTGCAAAAAATATAAGTCAATAAGAGTTATCTGACATCGAGACCTCGAGACCGCTTCCCAATTCTCAGCAGACTCCATCAAATGGATTAAGTCATTTTCCTGCGTGTCACCATCACTATATAATGCCTTCACTAAGCTACTGTTTGATAAACTAGACAATATCGGTATCACGTACACAGACTACGCGGATGATACGCAAATACTCATACCCATTACTGGATGCCACGACACCGATTCCAAAAACTTAAACAAGATATACCTGGCCATCCAGACTTGGATGGCGCTCAATGAACTGTGTCTTAATGATGATAAGACTGAGTTAATCCTCATTGGCAACAAAACCAAACTCAGTAACCTCCCCCAGACATGCAAATCTTTCAATATCGACGGTAATACTATTACAGTCGCCAATGAACTAAAAACATTGCGGGTGTATATCGACTCCTCTCTTACCTTAAACAGACAGGTCAACGTTGTTGTCTCTTCAGTAGCTCACACTGCCAAATTGATAAGAGCTAGCAGACTGTTCCTCTCTTCTGATAATTCTATCACGTTTGCCAGAGCTTTGATATTATCCAGGATAGATTATTGCAACTCACTATTTTCAGAAACCAGCTCAAGAAACATCAAAAAATTACAGATTGTTCAAAACAACGCTATCAGAGCCGCCCTAAACATTTCTAGGCACAAACACATCTCGACCACCAGGATGAAGATCCACTGGCTTCCTGTCCAGGACAGAATCAATTTCAAAATTCTGACGCTCACCCACAAATGAATTACAAATAAGGCACCCTTATACCTCAGTAACCTCATCCGCAAAGTCCAATCTAACAGACCAACCCGCTCCCATAACCTCCTCATCACCTCTAAATACAAAAGACAGAAAGCAGGAGGAGCAAGTTTCCCTGCTATAGCTGCTCAATTGTGGAATGCCCTCCCCACTCACCTCAGAAATGACACCTCCTTCTGGTCTTTTAGAAAAAATCCTAAAAACCTTACTCTTCAGGACAGACCTCCCGCAATAGTTGTTTAAGCAATAGTTTAATACCTGTGCTAACTCTGTATATAAATGTATATACATGTGTATTGTATATTGTGTAAAAATGTAATCCTGCAACCTTGACGCTATGCTCCAAATAACTGTAACCCACTTCACAAGTGTGTATCAGCGCCTATTTGCCTCTGGGCTTTGAGTGCTTTATAAATGAATAAATAAAATAAATAATCTTCATCCATATCGGTTCCTTCCTCACTCTCGTTAACCTTTCACACCCAAACCTGACATTTCCAGTCTGCTCACCATCAATCCTCTCTCCTGTTCCCACCCACTATTTCCTGCCCATAAACTCTCCCATTACTCACTACAGTTTCCCATATCGCCATGAACATCAATGATACCACACTTGCTCAAGGTATCTTTATATTCCACTGCATCTTCGAATTGCGCTCCTCCTCTCACATAGCCGACACACACCACCCTATCCATATTCCATGTGGACCTATCCTTTAGTCACATGATTTCCCTTTTTTATCCTTACCCACGATCCTAGAGACACGGTAATCCTGGGTTGCTTCAACATTTCCAACCTTTTGTCATAGTTCTTTTTGTATTTTACTTGCGCGTGCAGCAACTTTATACCCATGCTCTCCTCAACATTCTCAGTCTCATTGAACCTATCTCTGACAACTTTATTCACCCAAACAGAATTGAGAACTGTATTGACCTCTCTACCCCTCATTAACTTAAACGGTGACGCTCCGTCACACCACTGGTCACCACCCTGACAGTCCACACCAGTCTCTTTACGATGTCCCTCACATTCACCCGTTCCGAATCACCTGCTCCTACAATCTACTGAGGCCTACACAACAATGTACATTACCACTTTATACCTTTGTCCTTAGCAAAGCTATCCATTTCAACACTCCTAAACTGCAATCCATTGCCACTCACTACTTTTGACGGGTACCCCTCACACCTGAATACCTGCTCCATGAAATTAATAATTTCCTTACTAGTCACTTCCCTAACCAGTTACCTCTTTGCCACTTAGAATAACAATCCAGCAAGATGATCATGAACCTACCATCCTTTCCAAGTGTATCATAAGACCCCAACACATGCACTCTAACACGCACCCAGGCACCTTCTGGTGCCTCAATGGGTACCAATGCCCGTTTGTGAACCACCATGTGATTCCGACATGCCCAACATTCTCTCAACCTCCTTTCAACCATGTTATCGATCCTGGGCCACCAATACCTTTCCCTTAACTTGCTCTTGGTACCCGTAAAACCCAGATACCCTTCATGGGCCTCATCTCTCAACTTTTTCCTGAAACACTCTGGCACCACCATCATGCCATCATGCCAACTCTGAGAAACAACTCTCCCTCCATCAATAATTCTTCCTTAACCTCCCAAAAACCTCTATTTTCATCCATCACTTCATTTTTGAGTTTAGGTCTGTTTGACAGAAAGAAAATTGACCTTTTACTATTTGACCTAATTTACTTTGGTAATTTTTCTTCTCGAAATTTTCATGGGAGATCCCCGTACCCACCCTCACTTCCCCCCCGCCTCAACATATTCGCTTTGAATTTGAACAAAAATTATTTGGTCAAATAGGAAAGGTCAATTTGACTTTCAATGAAATATGCTAATACCCTTTTTTGTCTGGCCACCCCTCTATGGTCAATCATATGACATTACTGACACCAGGCAAATCTTCCACTCCTCTTTCTAAACACTACATACCATTCCTCAAACTCCTCCTCTAGACAGGGAACTATTTAATCGTCCTCCTCCACATCACCACCATTCACTCCAACCATCGTTGCACTCAACAGGTAATCTGCAACACTATTCTGCACCCCTGGCACATATTTCACTGCAAAGTAATACTATTTCACTTGCATACACATCCTGGCAATCCAGGGCATCACCCTCATCATTCTGCGCACCGTCAACTCCTCTACCATCGGATTGATCTGTCCGTACCAGAAAAAGGCATACCCATACATATTTCCTGTAGTACTCAATAGCCTACAAACACACCAGCAGCTCTCTCTCAGTGACCAAATACCTGCTCTCACAATCCATCACCGCTCTTGATGTGTGACACAGCGCCCTTTCCTCACAATCTCTTCCTTGCGACAACACAGCCCCCAGCCCTTTCACATTAGCTTATATGGTAATGATTCACTTATCCACAACCCTGAACCCCCCTAGACTCGCGCATTGCAAATCCTCTCCATACGTAATGCCTCCTCACACTGCTCATCCCAATTGAGATTAACTACCTTCTTAAGCAGCCTCCCAATTGGTTGACTCAATTCAGAAAAATCTTTTACCAATTTATTGCAAAACTCTCCATACCCAAAATAACCTGAACTTCGTCTCTGTTCGTGGGAACAGCCTTCATTGCATCTTCCTTGGGCTTATATCCCTGACCATTCAGAACGTGCCCAAACTACTCAACCTCCTTCACTCTAAACTTGCACTTGCGAGCTTCAGTAGTTAACCCTTTGTCCCTCAACTAACTCAAAAATTCATGCAACCGCTTATCATGCTCCACTTCATCCTTCCCATATACCAAGATGTGATCCTGATTCACCAACACCCCTCGGACACCTTTGAGTATCTGGCTCATCACTCTTTGAAAAACAGCTGCTGCAGATGCCAAACCAAATGGCATCTTGCGATAGCAAAAAAGGCCAAAAGGTATGATGAATGATGTGAGACTTTGACTGTCCTCCATCAGCAGTATCTGGTGATACGCAGTGGAAAGATCCAACGGTGTGAACAGAACAGCATCATTAACGCAGTTGAGCATCTCTGCGATTAACGGCAGTGGAAACTTGTTCACAACTCTCCGGTCCACACACATCATGACTTTGCTGTTCTTCTTACTTGACACTACTATGGGACAGCCCACTCCGATGACTCAATGTGTTCAATTATTCCTCCACTTAAAAGTCTATCCAACTCTTGTTCTACTTCTCCTCTTATTGAAAGTGGTATATGCCTTGACTTGTGACAGATTGGCTACCTCCTGCTCTCAAAACAATCTTGTGAGCATATCCTCTCAAACACCCAATTTTGTCACTAAACACTTTGGGAGCTTGCTCCTACATCGTAGGGTTGCCCTTAATGAACCTAACAGGTTCTGCACTTCTGGAGTTCAAGCAGATGCATGATAATTGGTTATATGAATTTTGAAGCGGATGCCAACAGCTGCTTGATTATGCCAGTCCAAAATGTTTACTCCTTTCCTCGACACATGCAGGCTCACTACAGCCATCCTCCTTTTATATTCAACTGTCTCATGGAACATCCCCATAATATTGATCCTCAAACCTTCATACACTCCTGGGTTCTTGATGTTGAATTTCCTAGGCTCCCCCTTTTTTCCACCTACTCTTTGTCAAAATAGAGTAGGAAGAGCAGCTGTCCACCATCACCTTGACTTGGAGCCCATCAACTCTGATCTTGCAACTGGGACACTTCATTTTGAATACTCTTCATCAGCCTTCCATACTACTACTCCCACTCAGTCTTCGTTATCCAAGCTGTCCTCTTCCTTATCCTACACGCACGACACCTTCTGATTTCTTTTGGCATGTAGCAGCAAAATGCCCCTGCATCCCGCAATTTGAGAATTTTTGGTGAACTTTGAAAATGCCCTATCTTGCCACACCTAAAACATCTCTCTTTCGTACTCTGTTGGTGCTGCAATGTTCTTCTTTTCTTCTTTAAATTCACCTCCCTTCCTGCATTCACCTTCTTTTGCTACTACACACCCCTTTTTATTCTTCTTTATCACAGCCGCAACTTGACTTGTTTCTGCTCTCTCTGCTGTGAGCCCAGTTTTCTTCTTCTCCTTAATAGTCTTGGAACATAATTGAGTATGCTCTACTTTCTTGGCAATTGTAATTGCCTCCTCCAGCGCAGGATTCCCGCACATCCACAACAATTCTCGAGTGACCGGATTATACACATTGGTGATAATCTGATCTTTGATTAGTTCATCCGTCCCCATCCTAGCTGTAAAATAAACATAACATACTTAACATACTGTCACAAGTGCTGGGATATAACGAAGAATCCTCCAAATCAGATAAGTCTATGTCCACCTCCCCTTTCTCCTCACCTGTCTCTTCCAGAAGACTTCCTCGTCTGTAGGACTTGTCCTTTGGTTTTTTCTTCTTTGTGAAGAGATACGGTCGTCCGCGGGAAGAAGCCACCCTGATTCCCTGATAAACAGGGAAGCAGTCGGCCCCTGTCCCGAAGATGCCAGGAAGAGAGGAAAAAAGCAGCCGCTTAAAAAAAACCTCTCACCGGATGTTGTTGTCAGTGCCGGAGGAGTTGACTGGTGAGTCCAGAATGCAGGTGAAAACAGGAAAGTCTTTCCGATGAAGTCAAAGCTGTAGTATAGTCCGGGATAGTAGAAGTTGAAGCAGAAGAATCCCGAGGAACCGGGATGGAAGTACACACCAATGCCAGATACCGGAACGTGATCCGGAAAGCAGGAAGGGATAGAGGAGCCCCGAAAGGCACGGGAACCGATAGAACGGAAAAAACAGGGAAATATAAGGAAGGGGAAGAAGCAGTAGAAAGGAATACTGCTTTAGGTACTGAGTAAATCAGGCAACAGGCAAAAATACTGAAAACACAGGAGCACGGCAACAAAGCGAAAGAAACAAAGTTGCAATGCACAGAGCCCAGAGAGGGGCGTGGTTAAATACGGAAACAAGAGAAAAGGCTAGACCGTTAAACCAGGAAGTGAAAGGAAAGACACACAGAAGAAAAAGACTAGACCGCCAAACCAGGAAGTGAAAGAAAAAACACACGGAACTTCTAATGGCGCCGCCAACGCCAAGCCTTCCATAAACGCCAGCGACCACCAAAAGACGGCGGTATGACAGTATGCCCCCTCCCAAGCGGCACCCCCCCCGGTTTACCCGGGAACAGACGGTGAAACCGCTGAATCAACGCCGGAGCGTGTACATGAGACACCGGTTCCCAGGAGTCCTCTGAGCGTGGATATCCTTTCCAGTGGATGAGATACTCCAAGCGACCCCGATGGTAGCGGGAGTCCTGAATGGAGGACACCTCATACTCATCAGAAGGAACCACCTTGGGAACCGGATCTTGTGGCAAAGTGCGACGGTAGGGATCACCCTTGCATTCCCTTAGGAGAGAGGAATGAAACACCGGATGGAGACGGTGCATATGTTTTGGCAACTGGAGACGAAAAGCCACAGGATTGATCTGGCGAAGTATAGGGAAAGGACCCAGATAGCGGGAAGATAGTTTAGAGGGGCGAAGCCAACGAGGCAGAAACCTAGTAGACAACCAGACCTTGGTACCCTTACGCCATGCCGGAACCGGCTGGCGCTTAAGGTTGCAGTAAGATCGGTACCGGAGACTGCTAGCTCGCAAGCAAATCGTGGCAGACTTGTGAGCATCCGAGATACTGGTAAGTAGGGCATCAACAGATGGAGTTGTAGAAGGAGGAAAAGAGAGAGAAGGAATAAAGTTGTGATGGAAACCATAGGAACAAAAGAAAGGACTGAGACCAGTGGCACTGTGCTCTGCATTGTTATAGGCAAACTCTGCAGTAACCAACAGACTAACCCAGTTGTCCTGTTGGGCATTAGTGAAGCATCGGAGATATTGCTCCAGAGTGGCATTTGTTCTTTCTGTCTGTCCATTGGTCTGTGGGTGGAAACCGGATGACAAAGCACGTTCCATACCCAGTCTTTCACAAAGTTCCTTCCAGAACTTTGAGGTATATTGTGATCCCCTGTCAGAAATAATCTTGTCCGGGGTACCATGTAAGCGAAATATTTCTCTGGCAAATACAGCCGCCATCTCAGCTGCGGTAGGAAGACCCGCTAAGGGAGTGAAATGTGCCATCTTAGTGAAGCAGTCGACCGTTACCATGATGCATGAACAACCCTCTGAAGGTGGCAGATCCACAATGAAATCTGTAGAAATAATGCTCCAGGGTCTCTTTGGAAGGTCCTGTTGTTGGAGATACCCAATTGCCTTTTGAGTGCTGTGCTTGGATCGACAATATACCGGGCATGACTTGACGTAGGTTGTAACTTCTTTGGCCATCCCAGGCCACCAGAACCTGCGAAGAAGCAACTCCAAAGTGTTCTTTATTCCTCTGTGTCCTGCTGTTGGATCATCATGGCACCATTTTAAAGCCGACTGACGGGTGAAACTGTCTGGTAGAAATAATTGTTGTTGTTGAAAACATAAACCATCTTGCATGGATAGATCCTTCGGGAGAGGGTAAGTGGACCGCGTGACCTTACGGACTCTGTCCAAGAATGACTCCACAGAACAGATCACTTTAACTTCTGGTAACATGAGGCTGGGAAATTCCTTAAGAACCCTGTCTGGATCTGGTCTTCTGGAAAGGGCATCAGCAAGTATGTTCTTGGAACCTGGTAAGTAAGTCAGTACGAAATCATATTGGGAGAAAAAATGTGCCCAGCGAGCTTGACGTGAGTTGACGCATTCCATCTTTTGCAGGATTTTAAGATTCTTATGATCTGTTCTGATTTCAAAAGGATGATTAGCTCCTTGTAGGAGATGTCGCCATTCTTCGCATGCGGTTTTCATTGCCAGTAGTTCTTTTTCTATCACCGAATAGTGTGTCTGGCTGTCATTCAGTGTTTTGGACATGTAGGCAACGGGATGTTCTAACCCTTCATGTTCCTGTAGGAGAGCTGCCCCAATTGCTGCAGAAGAGGCGTCAGTTTCCACAATGAATCTTAGATTCTGATCTGGTTGATGAAGTACCGGAGCAGAGCAGAATTCCTCCTTGAGAAGTTGGAAAGCCCGGTCTGCCTCAGAGGACCAGGTAAAGGGCATGGATGACTTCTTTAGCAACCTTGTAATGGGTAGAACTCGATCCGAAAATCCTTGGATGAATTTGCACTAAAAATTGGCTAAACCTAAAAACCTTTGGAAGTCTCTGATGGTATGAGGTGTTGGCCATTGCAAGATGGCGTCGATCTTAGCGGGATCCATGCGGATACCTTCTGAAGACAGGATAAAGCCAAGATAGTTGACCTCGGAGACCTGAAAAATGCACTTGTCAGCATTGGCCTTGAGTAGATTGTCTTGCAATCTTTGAAGGACTTGGTGGAGATGATTAGCATGAAGGTGAGCGTCTTTAGAATAAACCAAAATGTCGTCGAGGTAGACGACAGCACAATGAAAAAGTAGATCGGAGAAAATGCGATCCATGAATCTTTGAAATACAGATGGAGCATTGACAAGACCAAACGGCATAACACAATATTCATAGTGTCCGAATGGGGTGCGAAAGGCCGTCTTCCATTCATCACCGGATCGTATCCTCAAAAGGTGGTAGGCTCTCCTTAAATCAATCTTTGAGAAGATCTTCGCCCCTTGAACAGCTTCCAGGATGTCTCTGATCAGTGGCATGGGATATCTATCCCTGAGAGTAACTTGGTTAAGACCCCTATAATCAATGCACGGGCAAAGTTCATCGGAACCTTTCTTTGGAACAAAAAAAAGTGAAGCCCCAGCAGGAGAAAACGAAGGTCGGATCAGGCCATGATGTGAATTAGCATCCAGGTATTCTTTAAGTGCCTTCTTTTCCTTAAGGGAAAGAGAAAACATCCTTCCAAAAGGTACAACAGCGTTGGGCTGGAGAACGATCTGACAATCCTCTGGTCGATGAGGTGGTAACCTCTGAGGACCATCGTCCGTAAACACCTCCTGGTAGCGGAGATATTCTCTGGGGATGCTGTTTACCTTTAATACCTCCGAACTAGTATTTAGCTCCGGAAAAACATGAATCGTAGTATGTTGGGTCTGTGAGGAACATGAACTACGACAAAAAGCTGATGTAAATGACAGTTGATTCTTTGTCCAATCAATAGTCGGATTATGCTTCCGAAGCCACGAAACTCCCAGGATTAATGGAAAATGTGCTGCTCGGATGAGGTCAAATTGAATGGTCTCATTGTGATGTAGGATCTTCATCTGCATAGGAGGTGTAGTGTGAGTGATAAGGCCCGAGCTGAGTGGTCTACCATCTACGCCCTCCACCTTTTGATCCTCGTCTTTTTGCAAACGGCGAATGCCAACCTTTTCCGCCCAAACCAAATCCATAAAGCAACCGGCAGCACCACAGTCCAGTAGTGCCAAAACCTCATAGGACTGTTTAGAGAGGCATAACTATACTCCCACTACCATAAGACGGTTGTCTTCTGTGGACGGCGTGGGTGTGACTGATAAAGAGACGAAGGGACCAGGAAATCCATCTCTGTAACTTGTCCCAACTAGTTCCGAGGACTGGCGTTTCCCGAACGTCTTGGAGGCACGTTAGGACAGTCTCTAAGAATATGTTGATTGGATCCACAATACATACACAGGTTGTTCTCTCTGCGTCTTCTTCTTTCTTCCGAGGTAAGTGGCCCTCGGGTAGTCCCAATTTGCATCGGTTCCTCTTTCGACATACAGGTGGGAGAGGGAGAGGAAATCCCAGGATCAGGTGTAGCAGGAAATCCACGCTGTTTTCGACGTTCAGACCGTCGTTCTGAGATGCGGAAGTCCAGCTGAATAACAGTAGACCACAAGTCGGTTAAAGTAGCTGGTCGGTTAACCCTTGCTAATTCATCTTTAAGGTCTTCCCTTAATCCTCTGCGAAAGATGGTGTACTGAGCGTTCTCTTGCCAGCCTGCGTCAGCAGCCACCCATTTAAAACGGGAGATGTATGACAGAAGATCCGAACTACCTTGTCGAATATCCAGTAACTGTTCACTGGCGACTACCGCAGACTCTTGCCTTTCAAAAGCCATTTTGAATTGGGCGGTGAACCCGGCATAATCTTGGAGTAAAGGGCTGGCACTGGTCACCAGAGGGGTAGCCCAAGAAAGAGCATTACCCGTAAGGTTAGAAATTAGAAAACCTATACGGGCTGAGTCTGAGGCATATGTTTGTGGTCTGAAAGTGAAATAGATTATGCATGCCTCCATGAACTCTTTGAATCTAGCTGGAGAGCCATCGTATTTACCGCAGGCTAAGGGCATGGGAGGCAGATCACTCCGGGACTGTTCGAAGTGATCGACACGCTGCCTCAAAGCAGCGTTTTCGGCTTTCACAGCCTGTAATTCTAATGTCACATTCTGCATTGCAGTGAGCAAATCTTGGACCTGTTCCGAAATAGACATTGTGTTCTCTTCGTGGCGTTGCAAACTGTCACAAGTGCTGGGATATAACGAAGAATCCTCCAAATCAGATAAGTCTATGTCCACCTCCCCTTTCTCCTCACCTGTCTCTTCCAGAAGACTTCCTCGTCTGTAGGACTTGTCCTTTGGTTTTTTCTTCTTTGTGAAGAGATGCAGTCGTCCACGGGAAGAAGCCACCCTGATTCCCTGATAAACAGGGAAGCAGTCGGCCCCTGTCCCGAAGATGCCAGGAAGAGAGGAAAAAAGCAGCCGCTTAAAAAAAACCTCTCACCGGATGTTGTTGTCAGTGCCAGAGGAGTTGACTGGTGAGTCCGGAATGCAGGTGAAAACAGGAAAGTCTTTCCGATGAAGTCAAAGCTGTAGTATAGTCCGGGATAGTAGAAGTTGAAGCAGAAGAATCCCGAGGAACCGGGATGGAAGTACACACCAATGCCAGATACCGGAACGTGATCCGGAAAGCAGGAAGGGATAGAGGAGCCCCGAAAGGCACAGGAACCGATAGAACGGAAAAAACAGGGAAATATAAGGAAGGGGAAGAAGCAGTAGAAAGGAATACTGCTTTAGGTACTGAGTAAATCAGGCAACAGGCAAAAATACTGAAAACACAGTAGCACGGCAACAAAGCGAAAGAAACAAAGTTGCAACGCACAGAGCCCAGAGAGGGGCGTGGTTAAATACGGAAACAAGAGAAAAGGCTAGACCGTTAAACCAGGAAGTGAAAGGAAAGACACACAGAAGAAAAAGACTAGACCGCCAAACCAGGAAGTGAAAGAAAAAACACACGGAACTTCTAATGGCGCCGCCAACGCCAAGCCTTCCATAAACGCCAGCGACCACCAAAAGACGGCGGTATGACACATACTCACATACTCACATACCCCTCTACCCTCTCGTTGCTCTCCTGTTTGCGAGTGTAAAAATGATACCCGCAAATGGTAATGTTTGTTTTTGGAGCATAGTAGTTATTTAATTGCCTAAGAGCATTTTCATAAACATTCATGATCTTCAGCTAGTTGAGGGAATTAACAAAATTTCTTCAGTGCTTCTGAACCAAGGGCATGGAGTAACAACATTTTCTTCTCTGGCAACATCCCTTCATGCTCCACAGTACCTAGGTAGTTGCCACAATATTGCTTCCAGCCATTCCAAGGAATTGATGGCTTGGGCAAAAACGCGTTCAGAGGGTGCATTGCGATTGGTTACTGAGGCAAAGAGGATGACAACCTGTACCGTGATGAGGAAGCCAGCACACAATAGAGTTCCTTTAATCCCTGTAATATATTCTTCTATAGTCCTAGTTGCCTAATATTTTGGAATGAAGAAGTTGATGGAAAACATTTTTATTTACTGTGATGAGGAGGCGCCACACTACATAGTGCTCCTTATTCCTGCGACAACAATCAGTCTCTGTGGCAACCCACAATGGCTGCCACGTATGTCACACCTCTAGGTCCTTTCTTCTAGCAAATCTTCAACTGCTGCTCACGTTTAAACCAGCCTGTTCTTCGGTGCATTCAACGGTCTACTGCAGCCACTTCTCCCAGCTGTTGCTGCTGCAGCGCCTTCGGAACCCTCGCTGGCCCGCAGCTTCTCTGCACTCCATGCACTCCACTTTCTGCTTCCCACATTGGTTCCTCACTCATCATTGCTAATTTGAGGCAAGCAGAGCCGGATGGCAGAGAATATCAAGGTAAGACTTTATTTATTAAGGAAACCGTGCGAGCGAGCAGCCTCTCTGCACCTGTTCTCCTTTCAACCGTCCCAGGTTCCAGGGTCTAAGGTGGAACAGGAACCTGCAACACATCAAAATGCCACATTTTGCATTAACATCAAGAAAATACATGGATCTGCTCAAGGAGCAGAGCTCGTTGCCCTTCCCAACCTTAGGCAGAACTGAAATTGTGGTTATTCCCTTAGATGGGATAACTTGTTGTCCCCCAATTACCTGATTAAATAGGCCTGTTAGTGGGCCAAAAACAATGTCTGTACTTTTCTAATAAAATAACTGAATGCACCCATTTTGCCCATGAGATTTCTCTAACTTCAGAAATGTAATTGCTGATGTTAGAAACCTGAGGGTGTTCTCACGAGAAATTCCCTGGGATCCTTTGTTCAGGGGGCCAGGGAAGGTCCATTGCACTTGGATCCCAACCCTGGGGGCGGAAAAGTGAGGGAGATGTGGTATCCCCTTCCTTTCACCACAATGTGATGACATGACGGGATGCACGTACGTGCGAGAACGCATGATGTCATCACGTGATGCCTAACATGCCATAAATAGCGCAAAAATCCATTACAAGGTATGCAACCTACAGGAAGCATCTTGGAGCATCCTGGCGGACCCATAGCCAAAAACACATTTTCTGAGAAAGCTTTAAAACTAAAGGTAAGATCTATGAGATATTTATAAGGCCAGTACTTATGCCTTTAAACAATCTTTCACTCCCCTTTATCCTTTAAAAGACCCCCTCTGCATGTCTTTTTCTCTCTCTGTTCTCTTTCCATTTGGGGAAAACAAAAGTGAATTGCCAGTTCATCAAGCTCTACTAATATATAAGCCACCAAGTGAACAAGTATTTTTTTGTTTCTAAATTGGAAAACCTGAAATTAAGGATTCTCTACTTTAAGGATAAACCACACTCAGGATAAGTCACAAAAAGTCAGATTTAGACATAAACATTATGCTCATTGATTAAAATGTTTTTATGACTTTCAAATGAGGCGACATAAAACCCTTTCTTTGACATATGATATTTTTTATGTTTTTCAAAATGAGATGACACAAGATTTATATATCTTTTTTTGACAAATGCTATTTTTCTCTGGTTTTAACTTTTCAGGAACAACACCTATTATTATGTATTGTAAACATCTCTTCTGTTGAACCATTTGGGACTGTCTGAATGGTGAAACACGTGTTGACAGTTAAACTTCATGACCTGAAACCTTGAATATTAAAATTCCTTTGTGATCATCATCAAACCACTGACTAGTGCAAGTAATTTTTTCCTGTGAACTGGGCAAAAACTAGTGGCCTATCATTAAGTTGGTGCAAATACCGCTTATCCCCACTTATAAATATTATAATTCTAAGCTGTAAAGCAGTTTCACAACAGGGATAACACAATTTGCATGACAACTAAACCTTTGGAAAAAGATGGAATCGCCAGAGAAAGATACCAAAGGCGGCAAAGTGCAGATATATAGGTTTATTAGTTTAACTGATTATTGTTTCTTGACAAGACTGACTAGGACTGTTTGGTTTTATTTAATGGTCGAGGCTGCTCCCCATTCTAGCGATAGGGCCAGCTAGGAATTCTTCCAACCCATTTGAAATTGAATAAACACCCTTGAATCTCACTTCCTTGTGTTGTTTCTTTAATTGTGATACCATTGGTTCCTCACACTGCTCATGCCTCCTCTTTTGTAATGTGGAGGTCTAGTGTATCCTGTTGCTTCCCCATAAATGATGGAACCTTAAACTTGACAGGAGAAATATCTATTGTAGAGGTTGTACCGGCTTTGCTCTGATTAAGATTGTTATAGAACTCACACCGGAGGGCCAATTTTCGGCTGTAATTGTATTTCACTCTTCTAGACTCATCTTTTAGCCTCGCAATCCTATTCCTCTTGATTCTTGCCTTTAGCTGGTATCCCAAAAACCTATCAGGTTTGTTTCCTGCTTCGTAACAGTGCTCCTTGCTCTTAGAAAGGAGAAACTCTGCCCTGTTAATTTTTAACACTAGGAGTTGTTTCCTCACCGTCTGCAATGTCCTGAAAGCTTTTCGTGACCCTTATTGTCTATGCTCCCATTATAAGTGATTGTGTAAGGGTCTCTTCTTCCTTCTTTCTAGGATGACACATTTTTAACATTCCACTTTTTGTTTCCTCTTGCATCTCTGCTTTACGTTTTCATTTATCCTTTGCTACTTTATCCTCTGATGAGTCTGCATTCATTCTTCTTTTGTTGCTGTCTTCCTCACTAGACATTCTCTACCCTGCCTCTGTCTTTTATCCTTCTCGTAAACCCCCACAAATGTAGCTCTCCTTTCATATATGTGCTATGTAACATGCTCTTAGTCGCCTTGATAGACGTTGGGAAACTACAGTTCCTATTCTTCCTACTACACTCTATACGACGACTGTCTTCTCTCAGCTAAACTTTGTTATTTCTCTGATTTTTTTACACACACAATCAACTCATCCTAGAAGTCTTTTTCAAACTCTTTCACACCTTCTTTCTCCTCCTACTCCTGATCATTCTACTAATTCTACTTTGTCAGAATCTGATTTTTCTTATTTTTCTCCTCTAAGGTGACTTCCCTTCGTACCGCTATTGAGTCTTCTACTCTGCAGTCAACTACTATCTCCTCTACTGCGATAATCTTTTGCTTTACTCCAATCACCAATGATGAGACTTCCCTCTTGTTGGCTCGGGCTCATCCAACTGCCTCTCTGTCCAATCCCATACACTCGGTGCTTATTCCTAAGGTCTAACCTTCTCTTGTTTCTTATCTCACTTCCTTTTTTAATGTTTGTCTCCTGACCTCCGCTTTTCCCTCCTCCTTTAAACATGCTTCGATAATACCTATCTTAAGAAACTTTCTGCTGATTCCTCACTAGCCTATCTTTCTAAAATACTTGAACGTCTTGTCTATTCTGAAGTCTCTACTTTTGTCTCTAATAACTCTATTCTTCCCCATTTTCAGTCGGGGTTCTGTCCTTTTCATTCTACTGAAACAGCTCTGCTTTCTGTTCTAGATACTTTATTATCAGCAGGCTAATCTAAACATTTGTCTCTTATTATCCTCCTTGACTTATCTGCAGCTTTTGACACTGTTGATCACCCTATTACTGGCTTCTCTTTCCTATTTTGGTTTCACTTGGTCTGTTCTTTCTTGGTTCAGGTGGTACCTGTCCCAAAAGAAATGTTTGGTTTCTTGTGCAGGGGCATCATCTGACACTCTCCCGTTTGTCTACGGTGTCTCACAAGGCCGTTTTCTTATTTCATTTTATATCACCTGGATGCTTCTAATCTCTCCTCTGGGCCTTGCCGCAACCTCTGTGACAGTCACTCTCTTTCCATTCTGCTCTCTGGCCCGACACACTCTGCTGGATATACTTTGGATATTCTCATCACCTCAGACACCCCCCTCTCTAACCCTCTCATCACTCCTCTCTCTTGGACTGACCACTTTCTACTCTCCTCTCATCTGAAACTCTCTATCCCTCAGGCAAACCCCCCCCCACATTACCACCTACCTTCTCGTTCATTCGGCCCATGAAGCATGTGTCACTTAATGCCTTTGCCTCTACTTTCTCTGCTACTCCTACTCCTGCGGTTGTCTCATACCCTGACACAGCCCTTTCTAATCTGCATCTTTGTATTTCCAACAGCCTGGCCATCCTTGCCCCTGTTATGCGAATCTGGCTGAAGCCTACCTCCAAGTGCAACTCTTGGTTTGATTCCAACCTCCACGTCCTGAAACGCAAGTGCAGGGTGGCTGAGAGGAAGTGGAGGGCTACGGTGCATTCACTGACAAACTGGCTTGCCGCCTGCTCCAAAGGGAATACAGACTCTCTGTCCTGTCCAGGAAGAGAGCACACATTCAAGCCCGTGTCTCTGTGGCCTCTAACAACATGGCCAAACTCTTTCAAATCTGCAAGGAACTGACCAATCCTGTTGCAGTCTCTACCTTTCCCGTTCCCTCCCTCCCAGCCCCTCTGTATGGGTCTGGCTTCTCACTTCTCAGCTAAAACCCAGGACATCCAGTCATCTATCCCATCTTTCTCTCTCGGCCCCCTTTTGCCATCTCTCCCTCTCCTCCTATGTTCTCCTCTTTCTCTCTGACAACACCTGACAAGATTTCTAGACAAGTCAAATCTATGAAAGTGTTGTCTAAACAGGTGCTCCCCTGCTCCTGCAGAATTATCAAGGACCATATTGACACACTTGCTCCAGATTTTTGTAATCACTCTTTCGCCACTCGAACTTTCTCCAATCCCCTTAAGCACTTTCTTGTGCACCCCCTCCTCAAGAAGCCGTCTGCCGATCCTACCTGCCCGTCAACCTATTGCTCAATCGCCATCACCGCTTTCCTGGGCAAACTCTTGGAAAAGCGCCCCATCTCCCAGTTTACTCTCCACACTGAATCTGTTGGTTGTCTGCATGACCATCAGTCTTTCTTCGGAGCTGCCAGAGGAACTGAAACTACTCTCCTGAAAAGGTCTGCTCTCTAACCTCGATTCCAGCATTCCTTCTGTCCTCATCCTCCTTGACCTTTCCTCTGATTTTGACAAGGTCAATCACTCCATCCTGATCAATCGACTCTGTTGAGAACCTTGGTATCATGGATCAGGCCCTGGAGTGGCTGACCTCCTTCCTCTACTGTATCCTTTTATTTGGGGAGTTTAGTTCCCTAATATCCAATGATGCAACTGTAAATGATTAATACAATGAGCAAATCTTTCACTGACCATATGTCCACTAATCCCCAGGCTAAGAAGACATATTTATGTATAAACATTGCTCAACGTTGTGTTCCAGTCAATGCCCTCCCTCTCTCCTTCTCCCCCATAACATCAAATATTAAATCGAGATAAAGGAATAACAGATTGAACAGTAACCATGGTGAGAGTTTGGTATGTTGCTTAGGCCACATTCTCCAGTGACTAGAATAACCAATGTCAAAATAATCAGAACCTCCTCCTTTGGCCTTCAAAGTGGGGTTCATTCTGGACCAAGTTCCCAGATGCTCCTCCTTCCCCCTTGCCAAATAACGGTTCTGGGTTAGGTTCCTTCTGCTAAATCTGCCCAATCCATAATTATCTTTGATAAACTTTTATCGAGCATAAAAGACCTTTAAGTACATATAAAAAACATAACAAATTCATGCTGATATAGAGATGAAAAGGTTTTCCATGCCCAGCTCCAATAAAAGAACAGAATAACATGACATTACAATTAATTGCAAAACATATAAATTGATAATATCGATAAAGGAGAACAGAAAAGATTTGAAAAGAAATGAAAAATCATGAAATCTATCTAGGAGGAGAGAAAGACTCACAGCCTCTCTAATTGATATACTAAAAGTCAAGTCTCCTAGACCTACAAGGAGATACTATGGCTTCTTTACGACCTTGCCAGTCTGGAAACCAAGGGTGACGGTCAGCGTACCAGCACCCTTGTTTCCAGACCGGAAAATTACACATTTGCCCTCTGGAGCCGCTGCGCCCGACTGGTCTGACCTGGCCGTTCGCAGCAGACCCAGTAGGCAAACTCATCACGGAAGCATCTGCACCGTTAGTAACGATGCCGATTCTTCCATGAACTCATTCCCATGAAGTACTATTCCATGTATTGCCCTTCAGACAAAATTCACACAGAAGAAGTTATCTCTGCCCCTGATGAATGTCCGTACATTTTATCGTGCAAGTTGGGCTATATGTTTCAATGAATTGTCCACAAAGTTACATATTGAAGTGAATGTAAATCATCTGTCATTGAGATATTGTGATGTTCTCCATTTTTGACATTTTGTGTACACATTTGTGTATTTATTTTATATTGTGTTTTATACATTGTCTTTAACATGAATTTTATTGTTTGATGGGAGTGATATGTTTTATACAATTCTAAATATATATTTTTTAAAATATGAGTACTGAGTGTAGATTCAAAGTTGTGATTATAGGCTGTAGCACTTTAGTATCCTTCCTTTTTGTACACACCACCTGTAGTTTTCAAGCTACATGTGTTTTTTGGGTTGGACATATATTCTTCCTCAGTACCATGAAAACATTTTAAAAACCTCTTCTCTATATTACACAAGAATCTCTTTGTGACTTCAAATTAAGAGATTGCAGGGGTCAGCACTTTGCATAATTCATATTAAGTAGAATGAATTCCCTCAGTCAGCATGCATTTTTGTTGCACAAGTGTCTAACCTATGACTATGGCCTTATCCTGCTGTATTAATGCACTATATCATCTTACAGAATAGTATTTCGCAATGACACTATAGCCCAAAATGACTGTAGAGAGGCTTAAGCTACTAATTATATTTTAATAGTACTTCATTTTACAAAGGCATTTGCACATGAACGTGGCACCTCAATGAATTTAGTTTCAGACTTCTCTAATGCCAAAGTACATTTGGCTTTACAGAAGTAAGTCGCATGTAAAATATCAGCACCTGTGTTCCCGTTCTCATATTGCATTGACTGTGGTCAATCTATATATAGTTGATTGGGGTTTAATTTACCTTTTCAATGTGGCTTCAGATTTTGGAAAGTCAGCTTGGGACTCAGGCAGACTGGACTCATTCCTTCAGCAAATCCTCTCTTCAGGGGTCTGCCTATAAACCAAATCCAAAACATAGATTGATCATCCTTCTTTCAATGGACTGGTCTCCAATCTGCCTCGGGTCAATCCTTGAAATATAAACTTTGCACTCCCATCAGTTTGTTCCATAATGTTTATCATGCCATATATCATAATAATAATCTCTATATCCTGTGTGCATGCAATTATATATCTTTCTCACTCCTTCCTTGCCTTGCGACAGAGGTGTGGTTTTCCCAGTCCCATGATTCAGCAAAGGTGGGATGGAACACCACTCCTACTGAAAAAAAGCCTGTTTCATTTTTCAGACCTAGTATCCGATGTGAACATACAACATAAATAAAACAAATATTATCAGAATCTTCACATTAATGTGCAGATTTAGATACTTGAATGATCGCTGTGAAATAAAGTTTGGCTAATATATTGCTTATTCAAAACACTGCATGGTATATGTGTTTACATAGTTTGGTAGATAATGCTCCATCTACAAAATGTCAGAATGCCATGTCGATCTGAGCTTGCACTGCGATGCAGCATTTATTTGAATGATTCAATATTTGATGTAAGATTTCCATCATGTCACGGTCAGTTCATATTGCTAGAGTGGAGCTGCTGATGTTTTCCTGCAGGCGGCAGTGGGGCTGCATCAAATAAATGCTGCTTTTGCATGCTATAAATAGGTTCAGAGCAGATGTCTTTCACTGTGCATATAGTTCCGTAACCTCTCAGTGACTTCTTGGTAATGTAGTTTTTATGGGAGGACCGGAGCTTCATGAATGATGGCAATTCCTTTGAAATTCATGGCTATAGATCCATTAGTGACATCTGACAGTGAAGTTATTTATATAATCTTTGGAATAAGCTTGAAAAGGCCACAAAGGCTTTTGTAGGCGCTCTTCTTTTTTTGTTATTGTGAATTGCTTTTCTGGGTAAGGCCTGATAACCAGAACACTTGAGAATTGTCTAATTCCCCTTTTAAACAGTTTAAAAATCAGAAAGGTCATTTTGAAACTTAAATGCAAGAATACAGTTAAAAATATGTATGTTAGAATGAATAGGAACGTTCATGTTGGTTCCTATATGGCTCTATATCACATTATTTTAGGTCAAATGAGACATCTTCAAATACATTCATTGAAATGATTAACAGTTTTCTATACCTCACAACTGTGATTTAGATTTCCTGTGCTTAATGCTGTACTAGGCCTTATATCTATTGCACAAAACAAATAGTGATGATGGTTCGTTAAGATGAATCACATCTTTACTGTAAATACATCTTGTTGAAGCATGGCATCCAAACTACAAGGACATGTTCAAGAAATGCAGTTCCTCTGAGCTCCAGAGTTGCAAGAATGAGTGCTCTGTAGAGTCAGGCTGGCTTTATATAGTAATAACATATAACCAATGCCTGGACCTTAAAACATAACACACATATGCTTTCAATAAACATTCTGTTGGGCTGCTGTTTTCCTTGTCTTTAGTATTTACAATAAACTATATGGAAAAGGGACTTCGGAATTGTCAAAGCTGATAAATTCTGATGCTTTATCTAACAAAATGTTCTCAGCTGCGTGCACATTCATTTCATCTAAGGAAGATGTCAACTCTGAAAGACCACAGTCACATGGAAGTAACATTTATTTTGGTTTGACAATGCCGAGCTTGTCTCTTATGTTCTGCAACTCTTGCCCATATATGTTCCTGCAACATTGCAGATTCTCCATCTGTGTTTTTGTTCAATGGCTCATAAACTATGCCTCTTCTTACAGCAGAAAATATTTTGCTTAATAAAAAAATAAAAGAGGGTTGCAATGCCATCATCCCAAGAAGTTGGTATTGGTCTTGCCTGTTGATTATTAAACGCAATAAAAACTGTTTCTTGTAAAGACTATGGCGGATTACGAGTTTGCTGGTATCTAGGCTGTAAATCCGCCGAGATACCACCAAATGGAATTACCATTACTGCCTATTGGTCCAGCGGTATTACTGCCAGATTACAAGTGATGGTAGGCGGTGTTTGTCCCCATTAATTGGAGTCCGCAGGACTCCATGGAGTAATTGGGCAGTTTTTCCGCCTGTGATAATTCTGCCAATATGGCCAAATTTGGGCAGTAAGGCAGAAGAATTCTTGCTAGAGATTTTTCCTCTACCTTGCCACAAAACTCGTTGTTGGGCAGTGCAGTAATTCTGTAGTACTACCATATTACCACCGATTATCACCACCGAACTCGGAATGTGGCTATATCCTTTTTAGACCCCTACTCAAATAAATCATGGAACACGTGTACACATATCCCGGCAACAGAAATAAATTCAACATACCACAAGGCAACCAGCTCTCCCATACCACAAGGCAACCAGCTCTCCCATACCACAAGGCAACCAGCTCTCCCAAAAAAGGGCTTCTTTCACGTTGCAGCTACCAAAATGGTGTATCAAATTGTATATTCCAAATGCTCATCTGGCAAGTTAATTCTGGCAAAATGGTGCAAATAGACAAAGTATTAACAAGCATCACTACAGTACTGCCCACAGTAATACAGACCTCCCTTTTTGGGAACATTTCAAAACAGAGAGAGGAGAAGATTTCAGCGTGACATGATGGAAGCCAGTTGGACTCCGTAAAATGAATAAAATAGTGACGAGAGGTTTGCATCACACTACCCATCATTACAACCCAACTGCCGGAGCCCCCCTAACTGCAGACCCTTCACATGAAGAACCAGATAAGCAGAACTTTGCCTCTCTCCATTGCTCGGCTCTAGCGCCCCAGATTTCTCGGACTACAACTCCCATGATACCTCACCATTGATTGTGCTGGGTAGGGATGGTGGGAATTGTAGTACAAAGTAAACCATGCGCAGCACCAAAGCCTGCCCAACTAGCCATTTAAGATCATCATCGGCATGATTGTTGCTTCTATTTTACAAATCTGCTGACTCCCCCCTTCCCTGCGTGCAGGGGCATCTAACGCTGCCGACATTTGGTTGAAGGGGTGTTTGGGGGGTGCGCGACAGGCAATTAGAGTATGGAGGTCAACCTTATAACAGGAAAAACAAGTATTGTCAATCCCAATAGTTTTGGCTGTTGTGTAAATGCGTGAAAGGTGTTTGCCCGGCATTGCCCAAATGGTACAAAGTGTCCATTCATTGTAAAACCTTGAAAATGGTGCACGTACCTGGGCCTCTAATAGCAGTGCCTAGCAAATGCCTCTCTAATACTTATACATAAGCCGAAACTGTTGGCTTTGCTAATGCTTGTTTTTAACAGAACTTCAGTGAAGGACACGCATACTGCTTATAAATACAGTGGCCTAAAGCAAACTGGTTAAGGCATTTTTATTGCACTAGTAGCGCATGTGCAGCACCAATTAACCTATTCGTTTAAGAAGACTTGAAGAAACCCTGGCAGGCACTTTGACTGCACAGTTTGATTTTAAGGCTTAATAAAGCTAGCTCAAATAGATCTCAGGAGGTTGTGTGTTGATGCGGGGAGGGGCAGCAATTGAGTGGTAATGGCCTTAGGGATTAGCATAGCCATGGGCAGTCAATGGGTGGGTGAACAACCAAACTAACATCTACGAGCACTGTGCCCCTTTTCAAATGCCATCTCTCCCTGGAGGTACTCCAATGCATTAGTTTGGGAATATAGGTGGCACTGAGGCACCACCTTATACCCACAACAAAAAGAGCAAGTTGAGCAAATGGAAAACTACCAAATGAGGGTCATTTAAATGACACAGAACCGTTTCCGCTGTTCTAAAGCCATGGGAAGCGGGGAGCGATGTGGTCCAGAAAGCTCGCACCAAACATATCAGTCATCCAAACATAGAAGGATGTGTGTTTTTCTTGGTTGTGGTCCATAATTAGAGGATTTGTGGTTTCAATGTGTCTCTTAGAGGTCACGTCAGAGCACAATAAGCGACGCACAACCAAGTTACGTCTTCTGGCATTCAACATTGAACGAATGTGTCTCCAGAAATATCAAACCAAGAACATGTTTGAAGTTAATTAAGGATGCTCATGTCAGGAGGTCAGCAATTCTAATAGCTCCTGTAGTGTGTGCAATCGCAAATCAATAGGGACGGAGCTGCAGTTATCGGTTAGCTGTCAGTCAGAGAAATATTACCAATTAAATCTCAATACCTTCCCCCGTTATGGATTTGATTGGACTCAGTTCCTCTATTTATTTATTTATTTTTGCATGTATCAAGTGCACTAAACCCTCTGCATGTGAGGTGAGCGTGGAGTCATGCCATTGTGGTGCCCACGAGCGAAATCCATGGCAGAAGTATGCCATTGAGCCTAATTGCTGATTAGTGCCAGTTTCATTCATGTTAATATGGAATATGTTAAAAGAAAATGTAAACGCCATATTGACAGCATCAGAGAGACAGGTAATTGAAGCACCCTCAACAGTGCTATGATCTTAGGATGTGCACGGACCCTTTGGGAAGCATGTGGCATTCATGCCCCACATGGCAGTCCAGCGTCCATGTCGAGGAACACGTGTCTGGGGTTGCTGATGGTACTCTTGTTCAGAGGAGAATTGCTTAGCGTTTCGGTGATGGACTGCCCGTTTGGATGGGATCAGACTGATATGCAAATAGATATTTCTCCTCTCTGAAGGGTGCAAAGAGCCAAAACGTGGATCTAGAGCCTCCTGAGTGGAGCAGATTCCATAAAACAGGCTATTTGATCCATGTTCGTTCTCAGTAGAGGGGCTCCCACACTCTTCTTAAATTAGTTAAACTTGGAGTTTCACCCTCTGTAACGTGGGGTGATCTAGGCGTGGAGCCCTTGCTCACATGCCTTAGCGAGGTTCAGCTTCAAAGGCTCAACAAGGCCGAAACATGTGTCTGGGGTTGCTCATGATACTCTTATTGGGAGGAGAATTGTGGTTCTGGACTGCCTATTTGAGTTAGACCAGACTGATATGCAAATGGTTATTTCTCTTCTTTGCAGAGTGTAGACCCTCCCGAGTGCTTCCACTCACCTGAAGTCCACTCGAACTTGCACTGTTCCTGCTGGGAGTGAGGCAGGAAAAGCCATAGAAGCCGTGGGGCGAGGAGGGCCTGTCGGCCACACCCCCTTTCCACCGCTGCATCCATAGCCTCAATTACCCTTCTATCGTTGTGCCAAGCACCCGTGCCAAAGTGGTGCTGTTCCTGCGGGGAGTGAGACAAGCCTTAGGGGGACGAGGAGGACCTCTCCGGCCACTCCCCCTTTTCACCGCCGCACCCGCTGCCTCAGGGACCATTCTCTCGGCACGCCAAGCGCCCGTGCCAAGCGCTAAACAAAGTTGCCCTGTTCCCATTGTCGGACTGGGGCGTACAATTGTCTCGGGCACCAATTAAAAAGTGGCCCACAGTTGCAACTGACAATTCATTGCTTTTGTGGCAGGCTGTTAGAGTACTACCCAAAGAGGAGGTTTTTGATCAAATGTGATGCAAATTGTGCATTTTAAAGAATATTTATTCAGCAACACTGGTCAAAACTACTAGACGCATGCTGAAGTAACTTATAAAAAACCATTGACCCAAAAAATGGTCCCAGGTCAACATTTTGTGTTTCTGGTTCGGGTATTGCCCTGTTGCCCTCTGCCTGGAGGTTCATGCTGTTCTGCATGGACTGGGGGCTGTAAGGTTACTGCAAGTATTAACCACATCTGCAATACTCTTGTTGCCACGCTCCAACCCCGCACTCTCGGATGAGATTTATTACAGGATCTGATTGATTTATTACAAATGGCAGGATTTTGGGGCTGCACCTTTCTGTTTCCGCATTTAAGAAAGAGAGAACGTTCATCATTATAGTCTTTATCGATATGACAGGAAAAGAGAGTGGGGGGAAACGCTCTGACTTAGGTAGCCCATTGGGGCAATCAGGCGTGCACCCCCTTTTACGCACACCCTTTTATACAGCATTCCCCAATAGTTGTCAGAACTGGCAGAAAGACCCGAAGGGCGTCGCCATTTTGTCTTTTTTTAATCTTATTAATATCTTGCATCCATGATTGATTTTACTGCAGGGTGACCAGATTTAAAAAGTAGAAAACCGGGACAGGGCAACTAACATAAAAGTAGGACCAACTCTTGAAAGTGGCACTACACCTCAGGAGCGTTTGGAGGAGAAGGAGGTTTAAGTTTTACTGGTGGAATAGACACATATTATAATGCCTGTATCACAAACTACGAGTGTCTTAGTTCGTAAAACACAGCATTTCTTCTGTGTGAGATTGTGCATTCCTGCCTGCCAGCTATGAAGACTGACTACCAAAAACAGCGACCACTGCAGTTTCCAATGGGAACATAATCACGAGTAAGGGGGACAGAGCTCCAAATACTGGGACAGTCCCGGCAAAACTGGGACGTCTGGTCAACCTATTTTATTGGCTAGTTTTACGCTTTCCAGTCGCATGTTTCTGTCAGATGTCCCTTGTTTCAGCGCCTGGATGCCTGAGGGCTTTGGCGCTTTACAAGCATACAGTGTAGTAAAGTAAACCAACCAACTGCACTTTTCATCCCTTTGTTCTAATCACTGGTTGTTCCTTTATCCCTGTGCCTCTCCACGACCAGGTTGTTTCGAGGCAATGAACCCCTAAATGCCGTGCCTAGCTCCCCGTCCCCTGCTTGCATGGACTGACTGCACTTTTCTTTCCCTCAGCTGCATAAGGACGCTAGCGATCAGAGTAGTGGGGCTACACACGCCAAATATTGGTCCATCCAGAACCCCCCGGTTTACGAATCAGCAAGGAGGACGGGAGGACCAATCAGGATGAACGCCTTGACAATTTGCCGGGGTCATAAGGAATTTCATTATAAAATACCGAACCCCCCTGAATAAATCCTAATGTTAGGCGGGACTGTAGCACCGCCCAAAGTAACCCCCAAGGTTTGTTCACTCTGCAAGGGCAAGGGACGGGAGGATTCCCTGGAAGTGTTCCAATACCATCTACTCCTGTAGTGACTGGCGTGAATAGAGCAGTCGGGCTGGCGGTGAATTCCTGTATTTCTTCAATGTACCAAAGCTAGCAGGAGAACAATCTACTCATCAACAAGTGCATCCATTGGAACCGAAACACACAAGGATGCTGCTCGGTCATCAGAGATGATATCAGAGATGTTTAGCGGGTCTGGGACCCTGGTTACCCCAATTACGATAATCTTAAAGTAGGGTTCCTTGAGAGGGAATTTGTTAAAAATATCACTGCCATCGACCATAGAACCCTACCTCCTAGGGGTTTACAAATAGAAGTCAAGGGAAAACCCCCAGCCCAAGTTAAGTATAAGAGACTTCGGTAGAGCAACGGGAGTAGGGACTGACAGGACTACCCCCACTCACCAATTACAGTCCTCATCCTTGCGCGAGCATCATCTGATCACCTATATCCTGTCTCATTGAGTCTCATCAGTTAGGATATTGCTGGCCTTGTAAAGAATCTAGATGATGAGAACCGTGTCAGATTTATTTCCAACTATGAAATGATTTATCTTCAAGAGACATGGGCATACGATTCCCAGAGTTTTGGAGGGTTATATGAATTTTGGAATCCCCTCTAGCAAACATAGCGGTATAGTAGAATGACTGAGCGGGGGCTTGTGTGTATGGATAACGACCACACTTAACGCACGCATTTTATTCTCCAGACCTGTAGTGCCTCACCATTGCTATGACTAACTTTAAAAAATCCTCCAAAATATATATAATCGTCCCTATGGAAAAAATGCCATGCAAACCATCTTACAACTCGAGTCCAGAGTTACTAATCTGTCACCCATTAATAGTAATAGTGATCTAGTTTTGAGTGTGGAGGACTTTAACGTACAGATCAAGCCACATGGCTAGCTGGCAGATTTCCTTGACGAAGATGACCCGCTTTAGGACATTTCCACCCTTGAATTTATGAAGTCAATGTGACACTACAAGTTTGCCCTGGAAACTGCCCCGGTGATATTCAGAATGTAGTCAGGGCATGCAATGATTGGACGGGAGGAGATATATCACCATGCCACACATACAAAAAGGGCAATACCTTGAGCCACATTGATTATATTCTGATAGACCTACCCCATTAAATATTGTTGCACAATGTGTATGTCCGCAGCAGGAGTGAAAGTGACCATTATGCAGTTTCCATTAACATAGTAGCTAACGAGGCCATGAGAAAAGGCGAGTTTCCTCGCATTGGCCATCTGATCTCAACTGCGAATTATAGAACAAGGTTGATATGGGAAAAGATAGAGTTAACCACTTCCATTCCACTGTTCCTTGAATTCTCCTCAAAGTAGTCTTCTCTCAGTATTGATTAAATGATCAGAACCACATTGGGATACCGATGTGATCATAACAGGGATTCCACAAAATCATTTGACCGAACCTTGAAGAACTAGAGAAACTAGGGTGGTAAAGAAAATAAATAATCAATGGAATGCTGAATTAAAGAAGGTGAATTATTAGCAGCATTAATATCCAACACACACTATAGACAGGAAACCATCTCAAGAATTAGACGCGAGTATAAGAAATTATAAAAGGAGAAACTGAAGTGTTAGCCTCGATAGATGGCAGAAGCTGAATGAGGCAACTAGACAGAAGGACCACAATCCTTCTGGTAGATTGCTTACGTGGGGCATAGGGAGGAGGGTGACTCTTTTGAAGTGGAAATCACAGAAGATTTGTGGTTTTCTCACTTCTCTGATCTATATAAAGCGAATAGAGAAGAATTTGGAAGAATGTCATCAGATACCCATGGCCAGATCGAGGGCATCTGCCTGGAACTTACTTTCAAGGATGTAGAAGATGCCCTGAGATCACAATGTGCGGGCAAAGAGCCTGGCACTGATATGATACCATTTGATATGTATAAATTGGAGCCTAAATTATGGACCTCATACCGCTATCCGTAATAAATCTCATTTGCAAGTTAGGCAAACTACCAGACACCTGGACACAAGCAGAGATCATCCCCATATACAAGAAGTGGAGGGCGCAATGTTCCGGGCAACTACCACCCTATTTCTCTCCTACAGGCCGCAGAGAAAATCTTTGGTAAGTTGATCCTAAATCGGCTAGACAAAGGGTTATCCAACTCTGTGCCTCGAGGGCCGGAACCCCGATGGGTTTTCAGGATAACCCTCATTAATATTAATGACGAATTATTGTTCGCAAATTTATCTCATGAATATTAATGAGGGTATCCTGAAAACCCAGGATGGATACAGCCCTCGAGGCCTGTAAATAGACAACCCTGGGCCAGAGGAATGGGCTATCCAGGCAAACTATTAATGATTCCCAAGCAGCTCTTCAAAAGGGCGTTAGCACAACAGATCAGGCATTTTCGGGTAGCTACATTGATTGGTAAATATGTCAATCTGGCCTCAGGTATGCTATACTTCGCATTTGTTGACCTCAAAATTACCTTTTTTATGGCATCCCTTGCTCAGAGTTGTGAAAACCCTCATTAGCAAGAACATCCCCAAATCACTCTTGAGGGCTATTCTCTTTCCTACAAACAATACTGCTGCAGTGAGGCGCGGGATAGGAGAGGAAACTTCTAACCACTTCCCTGTCGAAAAAGGGGTCAGACAGGGATGTGTTCTCGTCCGCACACTTTTCTCTATTTACTTCAACGATGTAGTGAGTAGCCTGTTTGAGGATTATCCTGACCCCCATAACAATTGGTGAGAGGACCATTCCTAGTCTCTTATTTGCAGATGATGCAGTTCTCAGCTCTTGTGCACACCCCGGGCGAATTGTAGAGCAATTCTGGGAATTCTGTGATAGGAAAGGCCTGACCATTAATCCAGCTAAATCAAAGTACATGAGATGCAGGGGAAAAGGAGAATATACACTAATCAAATAATCAAAGAAGGAAGTTCCTCAATAGATGAGGTCCTGTTCTTTGATTATCTGGGCTTTCTGTTTAGTAACAATGATATGATAGCTTATTTATAACGCGCTTCATACCCTGAGGTTTCTAAGCATGGACCCGGGGATTGAAGCTGTGTTGCTCTGCATCCTTGCTTTCTAAGTGATCACGTTGCCCCTGAGCTATCCTCCCGAGACAATGAAAGGTGGTCTAGGCATATCAACAAACCAATGTCGCACTGGCCAAATGAAGCATGGCGGTTGTTAACTTTGCCAATAGATTTGGGAACAACGGGGCTGTACCTGCGTTGGAAGTGTGTAGATACCAAGGTGTGAGTGCGGCAATCTATCGGGTAGAATCATCGGGCCACAGGAGCCGTGCAAGCTTAACTATCACTGAAACCCTGAAAAGTTATGTTGCCAAAAAAGCGAATTCATTTTCGAACTAGGTCTGATACTGATAAGTAACAACACAGTACTCAACCCGTTGTTATACTCGGCCAAGTTATTGGCAAGTAGTGATCTGGTACGCTACAATGTGGCTCTACAAGACCTAATGGGTTGCGAAGTTGCGCTTAAGTTATTAAGTAAGTCATTACTTTATCAGCTGCAACGAGGCCAATTTTGGGTGAACCCAACCTTGTTGCAGCCGAATGGTAAAGTGATAAAAAAGGATGTGTGTAAGGATTGGCACGAGCTAGAAGAGTGACCAATTGCTTGACATTGGCCGTAGGTTGGAAACAGTTGAAAGAAAAGTCTTCCTATGAACGTGAGAGTTATTTAATGAACATTAAGTCGGCGTTTGAACCTTCACTATATATGAAAACGAGACTGAATATTATCCAATCGGCACCTCAAACAAACTTGTAGTTTAAAACAGGGACCGATTGTTGACATTGTTGTGAAAGCACTTACGAATCCCTACGGCTATTCCTGGCTTCTCTAAGATCTGCAAGCCCAATTTGAAACATTGCATTGTGAACCATGGAGTAAGACTGTTGGCTACCCAGTAGCACTGTGCAAGAGTACCTGGCATCGGGACGTGCGATTTGCCACGTCAAACTATTGAGCCAGGGCTTGGAGAAGGAGGCCTCTCAAATTGCTTCAGCTAGTCTGAGAGTTGTAATGACTGTTTTTCTATGCTCAGTATTGAACTATTAATTGTATATTAATTATGTATGTGCTATACTGATTTTATGTTTGCTTTTATGGCTGATTTGCCAAAATAAAGCATTTTGTTATTGAAATTCCGTATAACAGGTAATTTGAACCATATGTAAATGTTACTAGCACTTAACGCCTAGCCACAAGCCAATAAAGACTCCAGTAAGAATCTTTATGGTAGAATACCAGTGCAGTACTTAATTTGTGGGGGTGTTTGCCAGGTCTCAGCCTTGCCACTTATTTTTGAGCCCCGGCACTTATTGTCTCAGACTCACTTTAAATATGAGGCGGCGATAACCCGTGCATCCATCAATCACAATGAGCAGGTGAGAGCTGAAGTGTAAACCCATATAAAACAACACTGTTGGGATCAGATATGGCTGGTGGTAGCATTGGTGGGGCACTGCCCACCCGCAGTGTCACAGGAGTGCTAGAAAATATTTGGGTCCCGGCACTTATTATATTTTTACAAACTAAGCACTGACACACTGTGTGATGCTGGATCATTATACACAGCAGAACCCTGCGATCAGTGTCTGCTCTGAGGGCCCTGAAAGTACCAGTCTATTACTTAATATAGTAGACTGCTGATAGCCACAGTCAATTGACAAAGTCCTGGGGGCTTCTGACTCTCTCCACAATGGTCCTTGTAATTTGTGTCCCTCGTTTAGATTTTATTGGAACTAAGAATTTATTATGGAATGTGACAGGGAAAGCAGTATTTCGTAGGTTCTTCTGACTATTCCAGGGACGAGAAATTCCTCAATTGGAAGACCCTGGGGTCTAAGTACCTTAGGAGAGGGAAGCATCATCGTCTGATTTCAAAGGGCCCCTCTCTGGAATCTGGGACTTTTAGGCAGCCCTGATTCCACAGCACGTGGACTCGGTTCTTTCTGCATAGGTTTCCCTCCCTATTCCATGGCCCCTTCATTGGGTCTCAAGGATGCCCCACCTGTACCACCAGCGTGTTACTTCCTTGAGCTGCTCATGGCTGTGGAACATGAGCGTCCCCACCCTTTTCCTCCCCTGGACCATGCATCACATAGAAGGTGGTGGCACTGGCTGCATGCATCCCCAAGGCCCACCAGCCAGCTGAAAACATGTAACTGCGTCCCAAGCTTCAAAACTGGAAATTGTACTTTAAACACTACAATTGTTGGAAGTCTTTGACTTCTTGGCAATTATTTTATGGAACTATTTTAACTTTTCTAGACTTATACATGGCCAAAAGGGTCTGAAGTGAACCACTTGGTGCAGTGAGTTAAAAACATGTGGAGGTTTTCTGACCAACGGTTACTCATATCAGCGAGGCTGAGATATCTTAACTGCATATGTCAATCACTGGAGTATGCAATGTAGGCCTCATTATCATTTGCCTATAATGTATCCCCTGGTAAAAGGGGGCTCGCTTGTGTTAAACAGTTGAAGGTTTCCTTTTTTCCCACCTTCTGTGTCTGGAAGGGACAGGGTCTGGAGACTTAGAGTTGTAGCAAAGCATGTCGTCTGGGTCTATGACGGCCTCCCCACTACACCTCCGTGATTTACAGGGAACAGTTTGGTGTAATAGTGGCAAGGGAACTATTATCAGTCTCCCCATTACATGCAAGAGGAACTGGGCCCTGGAAATCCCCTGCCCCAAGAACAGAAGACCCAGCCATAGGACATTGGGCCTCAATATGAGTTTGGAGGAAGCCATGCTTCCTCCAAACTCGGGTCCGGGACCGTGGCCCCTGAATGGGGGAATACCGGGCCATTCCGACTTTGGAGGGCCCGGTATTTCCCCATTCAGGGAACCCGGACTCGGACCATCCCGATTCCCATTTGAGCCCCCAGAGGGCTCAATGGGAATGGGGAGCATGTTAACAACGGGCCCGTTAATGACGGGCCCTTTGTTTACATGCTAGTCCCCTCGCGGGACCCGCAAAGAACGTCTGGTCTGACCAGACGTCCAGAGCGGGTCATGCAAGGGGATCTCGTAATAGGGCGGAATGGGTTTAACGGCGCTGGCTCCTTTACCGGCGCCGTTAAACCCATTCCGCCAGGGTCGTAATGAGGCCCATTGTCTTTATTAACAATTCAATGACAGGGATTGCAGCAGGAACAGCGTAACATTCTCCAACTGCTCTCGCTCTCCAGGCACATGTCGTCCAGTTTTGTTTGCCTGTGTCATCACTAAAATGAGGTTACCTCCAAAAAGCTAATGGGGAAGGGATTGTTTAGCGAAGTGAACTATATATGCATTCTATAAGGGGTTAGTATGATTATTCCACAAGCCATATATGGTGACTACACCTGAGACCACCTCTATGTGTTACGAATTCAAAGTTACAGGTTAGCGAATAGGTGATTGGCCAGTACAACATAGTGTAAGCATAGTGTGGAAGATCGTTAGGGATTAAACGGAAAGGGTCTTCCCAGACTTGGAGCTTTGGACAGTTACCGGCCAAGTGCAACTATTCAAGGTAGTGGAAACGACCCCGAAGGTGCTGCATGTTTCCAATACGTTACCATTTCCAATCTCCTAGGCCTTGAGACAGAACATTCGGCTTTGAACCTGTATTACTATTATATCCTCCTGGCAAGGCTTTGCACTGTGTCTGCGCTGGAAGCCTGGTCTGCATCGTTCACAGGATTAGCCTGTCAGCCTTTCTCTGTGTTCTTAAGTTTGTCCAGATTTTCCCATTCACTCCAATGTACCTATGGCCTGCATCTTTATCCGCAGGGTCGCCCATGTTAGTTGCGGTTAAGCGCGAGCAAGATGTTCATATGTATTCTTATGTGTCTTACGGTTTCCGCGTAGCAAAAGTTATACAAGTGTGTGTCAGTCCTCTAAATATGTGAGTTATAACCATATCCTTTGTGTCTATCAGCAGTAAAGCTAAATGTCTGCATAACTTCGTCAAGTGATGTCTATGTGCTTCATGTCTAACGTATCTATGTCATGATGTCAGTCGTGACGTTATCAGTGTTCTTCGAGGTTGCAGTCAGTCAACTTGTTCGATTGATGGCAGCTGTATATGTTCAATACTGTCATCCACTTATGCTCTGAGCGGTGGTCTGAGTGAGTAGCGCTTCTCACACCTGTGATACATAAATGATGGTGAGAAAGGGCCTAAAGCAATGTACTTCTATCGTTTCTATGTCGCCAGGCTGAGAGTGGGATGGGTGTAACGAGGGTCATGTTTGTGTCTCCCTCTTCAATGGGATCCTCAATGATTAGACACAAACATTTCACAACCATTTGCGAGGGCAATCCTTCATCTAATTCCCCTACAATGCACAGAATCAGTGTATGGCGATGTGTGATCAATATGTATGACTTTCAACACTCATGTAAATATCCTACAAAGGAACAAGTGCCTTAATTGGTTTGAGTCTCTCTGTTGGAGATCTCTCTGTTGTTGGCCTCAGTGAGGGAAGCAGAAGGGCTATTGTGCAGCTGCTGGTATGTAGCTGACACATCTGTGCATAGCTCCAGTGAGCCAGACCAAGAGAAAGTACCTGTGATCAATTCAATGGCCCTGGCTTTATTGAATGCCGCGCACCATCTTATATCCAGTCCCGCTACATTCATCCTCAGCCCAACACGCATCTTAGATATTGACATTATGCAATATTCCAGGGTGGGGAGCGCCATGATGAAGGGCGTGCACTGACACGAACAAGGACACCCATGGGCTAGATGGTGATACATACCAAGAAAAGGGGATGAATAATGGGATATTGCTTTGTAGGGGAAGCCAGGGGCAATCCTTAGGGAGCATCCAGGTGAGTGTCAGGTCTTGTGGTGTAGAAACAAGAGCAGGAATGAGGGTCAGGGCCAGACTGCAGCCAGGAGGCCTTTTGGGCAGTGCCTTCTCTGTGTTGCACTGACACTTATGATCCTGACATCCAGCGTTGGCCATCATGCCGGCATACGGTGCGTTTCCCATTGGACAACAGAAATACCACTAAGCATGGGATAGAAGCACACCTGTGGCCAGATTACAGAAACCGTGCACCAGTGCATGTGCAAAGTCGCATCGTCTCAGCACTAAGGCAAAGTTTGCCCTCGTGCAAAAAACATTGGGGGAGTATGAGAAAACATTTGCACCGTGGTACATGCACTGGGACAGAAAATTACACCAGTGCAAAAACCATGCACTTTCAATGCATTGTTGCACCACGGCAAACTCTACCGAGTGCTAATGCAGTGCAACTTTGCACTTGCCCCAGTGCCAGGTATCTATATTCTGGCCCCTGATCTCCCATCAATGCACAGGTTATGCTCATTTTCTCATGCGTCAGCAACAGTGACTCCATCAGCAGCCGGTGTCTGCTATGTGCTCTTTGGATCATGCAATACAATGGTAATCGCTGTCATACTCATTGCCTTGTTGCTTTTGATTGATTCATTCAAAAGCTTCCAGTCTTTACTCTTCAGGATTGCATCAATTGTACAGAGTGAGATGGGTGTGCACAGATGTGAGTCCCAAATGTAGCGAGACTACAGCCTCAAGTTACACATCCTTGATGACGTCCTGGCAATGAGGCCGAAACATGTCTGGGATTGCTTGTGGTCTCGTGCAAAAGAGATGTGGCCTGGCAGTTTGGGCTGGAACGCCCCTTTTGGTGCGGGCCCAAACCTGATTTACTAATGCTCATTACCCATCTGCGGGGATCTGGAGCGTTTCTCCGACCAATACCAGTGGTGATGATTAACTCAAAACCTTCCAGCCATCACTCGTTAGTGTTGCAACAATCACTGTGTATGTGAAGGCTCAGTTATGGGACCCAAAAATTCTGTGCCTAGAAGCCCAAGCTATACGTGACTGAAGGTGCCAAATAAGAGGCCTCATTACGGGTCCGGCGGTAACCGTCCCGGTGCAACTTCTCAGTAACACCGGGGGATTACAACACCGGCGGTCCAGGAAGTCAGGCCCCGGCAAATGGTAAGTCACCATACCCATAGAGTCCCATAGGACTCTGTGGGAATGGGGACCACGGAAGCACCGGCACCGTTAAAAATGGTGCCGGTGCTTCCGTGAAAACACTGCGGGTGGGTGCAGTCCCGCCCGGCAGGTCTGACCCGCCGTCGGGACGGCACCTGCCTGCAGAGTTGTAATATGCCAGTCTGGAAACAGCGGTGCTGGTAAGCTACCGGCACTGTTGTTTCTGGACCGGCATAGTTGTAATGAGGCCCTAAGACACGTGTGGGGTTGCTTGTTGTCTTCTACTGAGCGGCTGAGGCCTAGCGGTTTGGTATTGAATTTCCTTTTTGGAATGGGAGCAAGCCTGATTTGCTTATTGGCTGGCTCCTTCTGTAATGGAATGGCAAACTAAAAAACGGTGGTCTGGGAGGTTGTCAAGAGATTTGCAGTGGTTATGATAAATTCATAACTTCCTGTCTTCAGCCTTGCAGTATTGCATGAAATTAATTTGAGCCAGTTTGAGCCATAGGCACCTACTGATTTAAATCGGATTCAAAACGATTCAAAATAAGCGAAGGGCCAATGATAGAGGAACATCACATTAACACAACTGAAACAGTTTATACAACGAGAAATATTATGCATTCAGGCCGCTCAAGTCTGAGTTTGAAGGTTTCATATCATTTTGAGTTCCTAACTCATGGTATTACCTGGAACCCGAGCAGCTAAATGATGAACGTGATCTTCCCCAAACAAGGCAAGATTCTGGGCCTCATTATAACCTTGCCAGTCTGGTGATAAAAAGCCCGCATTTACATATATCGGCACTTTACACGAACGGCACAGTACAAGTATGCCGTGGGGGTAACCAGACGTACCTCCAGCCAAGACCTGGAGTTAACTCAGGCCCCACCCGTATAACACACCCGGTATTTTTGGAACCGGTACTGCCGGTTGTTCTGCCGCCTGTAATATCCAGTTATTGACGGCATGTCAGGAGGTGGAAATGGTAGCAGCGATTGTCATGATCAGATTGCCGTTATCCTGACGGTTTTTCCACCAGGATGCCGGCAAACCTATAATGAGGCCCAATCTGTCTGGAATCCAGAGAGTACAAGGGGACTTGCAAAAGGGTGCCATCCCTCATCCCTTTGCATGGCACAGCCGCCAGCTTGCATTAATAGCACCCGCATATCCCTGTCTCTTCCCATATGTGGCGTGTGGAGAATGAACCATGGTCTGAAAATCAGCCTAGCGTGATCTCTGTGCATTAACAGTCTACCATGGAGATTGGAGAGCGCAGGCCAAGATCCTTCTGAATAATTCAAAGGCAAAATGGGCAGGCGACAATTCGTAGAACTGCCGCCGGCCAACACAGATCCCAGGAGCTGGAGGGGGAATGTGCAAAACACAGAAATAGGGAGAGAGAGCTGGAGAGAGAGGAGCACGGGGAGAGAGAAAACGAGCTTTTCATATTTCTGGCCCCGTTTCAAGGACTGAGGCAAAATAACGTAAGCTCGGTGATAGGATTCAGAAGTCACCAAACTGTGTTTCAAATGCAAGTTCGAAAGGAGTATTTGAGGAGAACCATCTCTGGTTCCAGAAGCACCACAAGACCGTCTTCTTCGCTTCTGCCTTCGCCCCCTCTCTCCCTGATGATCTGTTCTCTCTTGGCACCGTACACCTGGCCTCCGGGCCCAGGTACCTGCTCACCCTGCCACCCTCCCGCACTTCCTTCAGGCCACCCCTTGCTCTGTGGTCTATATATGTACCGATACAGTCCCCCCCCTTTTCTTCCTGCACTTATCCGACCTACCCTGTCTGCGGGCTTAAACCCAGCACTTGCCACTTGCTGGCTGCACTACCACTGTTTGTTGCCTTTATTATTTATTTATTTATTTATTTATTTATTTTAATTGCTCTATTTGTCCTTTGCTCCGTACTTTCTACTTCACCCCTCTCCCATGCACTTTTCCCCTCCCCCTCTCCCATGCACTTGCGCATTCTCAATGTCACTGGGCCCAGTATGATCGTTGTTTTGTTCTCCCCTGTTCCCCTCCCTTGCCTTGTCACGCTCTGAAACACTTGTGTACGAGCGCAATAGAAATAAGATATCAATCCAATTCAATATTTGAGGCCTACCTCTGCAGTTACCACAGGCCTTAAGGGGCTTCAGAGTCACTGGACAAAGCCCTGAGCTACCTGCGAACTTGAAAGACCAACAGAAGTAGGTGGCCATGATGCCTCCTTGTTCATCACCACAGGGACGAAGGGTGACAGAAGCTGCTGACATCAGCAGGACTCACCCGACAAGATCCTGAGCTCCATGTGTACCTCCCTGCAAACAGAAGGATGTGGACCCGAGGCCTCCTTCTTCAGTCACCACAGGATCAAAGGGTGTGAAGCAGCTCATATTAGTCCAACCTACTGGATATGGCCCTCAGATCAGGTTTCCATGGCCAGGCCTGAGGATGCCATTTGATTCTTTTACATTTGTATCCCTGAATCAATTGCCCCCCTTTCACAGCTTGAAGAAAAAGAAAAGGGGAGACAGCAAACGTAGGAGATATAGAGCAAAGAACAGCTGACCCAGAAGACAGAGGAAAAAAGAGCCAATGTCCGAAAAACAGACCCATCAGAGAGCATTGGAGAAAATCCCCCACGTGGAAGATTAAGGCATTGATCCCCCTGGAGAACAAGCAGGACCTTGCAAGATAAAAAACTCGAGAAGACAGAGCCCAGTGCAGGCCCCAGAAGTATTCAAAATGCAGGACACGTACATCCAATAAACACGCTGCCCATATGCCAGAGACCAACAAACAAGGCCAAGTCATTGGATCAACTGGGAGAATGGACAAAGTGTTTCTAACAGACTTTAGGAGGGCGCATTTAAATGGGAAATCTTTATTCCAAAGAAAGGAGCTACAATAGACCCCCTGTCAACACTTTGAAAATGTAAAAGATGTCCAAATCAAACCCAAACATGGGACTCAAAAGCAGACCAACACCCATTCTGCAAAGGTACAAATGATCTACGCTATGAAGAGAACAACACACTTGAAGCCACCAGGAGCTTGGAAAATAAAACAAGAAGCCAACTCCCAACAAAACAGAGGATTCTTCCCACCCTCCTTCCAAGACGGGTTGTACCTCGAGAAGAGATTAAATATATCAAAGAGAACTTAAGGGGAACCAGCACCCAAATCGCTAGCATGAGAATATCAAACTATTCCCTAATTAGCCTTAATAAAACGCCTAACGGGCACAGAACTGAAGTCGCTACTCACACAGGCACCTAGGTTGCACCGAGAAAGAAAGGCAGAGACCTGGTTGGGCTCACAACACAATCACAAACAGATGGCAGAAAAGTCGAACCTTATACAACAGGAAGTGACACTGTGAAGCTCTTGGTCATGCCACCAAAGTCATCATGGAGTTGCACTGAGGACCTCCCCAATGACGAGACAATGCAAAAAGGGAAATGAAGAGGGTAAAAGTTGAAATCAAACACCTGCATTTCGAAGGACAGAATCCAGGATGCCAGGTCACTGGGTTATAGGTTAGTGGAATGGGAAAAGCTGAGACAAGTCGCCGCAGCAGGATTAGTATCATGGCATAGGAAAAAGTCACAAGAAGTACAGCAGCTTGAAATAAAATCTATTTACTAATGTCATCCTTTACCACCAGTCAATGGAAAGTATAAGGACTGAAACAACATATGTTTGGAGATAAAACTGCAAAAACACTTTATTGAAAAATAGCCAAGGTATAATAATACTTCATGAGGCGTGGTACAGTTCCTCACTGGACAGTGTCCATCAAGAAGGAAACCATGAACTAGAGGTCTCTATGAAAATCAACAAGAAAAAGGAAGGCGGGGTGTGCTCAAACTATGTACGGATCAAGAGTTCTGGACTCATGATCTGACGACAAATAGACATTGATCTATGTGCACGTCCACCACCTGAGTGCACCTACTGCAACCAAGAAGCCTTCCAAAGCATAGAGGAAGACAGACTGGAGAGGACATCCTGGTATGCGGTGGCCTGGAAGCAGGGCTGTTGCCAGGTCAGGAAAAAGATCCGGGGCTACAACCAAAAGTCCAAGGACTATAGCACCCCAGCCCTCCTTAGCGATGCCGCTGCCTGAAACCAAGAAGAAGCATAGAAAGAAACTACATCTCAGATGAGTTTATCATTGACCACGAAAGTGCTGACCTAAGTAGAAACAGAAAGCAAAGATGCAGCCGAGAATAGAAATTGAATAGTCATGGGAGAAAACGTGTATATCTATGAAATGCACTAGGAATCTGTATACGAAAGGGAAGGACAAGAGGACACTCTGCGACAGTATATTCATGTACGGCTCTCACATAGGCAACAGCATGACAAAGGTTCTACCTGATCTGCAATAGCAATACCCACATCAAAGTGTTCATTGTTCACAGCCCCAACACTCTGCCCACAACCAAAGCATCCTACACCTGCATACAGCTGCAGGTGGTTACATAGGCCAAGATATCAGGAGTGACGCAAACCCACCAGAATACACGTGGACATCCTTCAGCGGAACCAAATGAAAACAAACCATCACTGGTGGACATATGATAAGACATCTCGAAGTCTTTCTGGAAAAAGAATATAGCCACAACCCCGAGGGACTACAATCAGCCACCTGGTCAAACTCAGATTGCTGGTTATTATACACCGAGGAATTCTCAAATCAAAAACATGAAGGGCCTCATTATGAGACTGCCGGTAGACCCGACGGCCTACCAGCAACCTCGGCTTACCCAATATCCCGGTTTCTGCCACCCAATATCCCGGTAATAATGGGATATTATGGGCGGCGGGGGAAGGAACAGTAAGTTCCCATTCCCGTGGAGTCTGAAAGTCTCAGAAAATCTAAATATAAGAATTCATACCACAACACCCTGAAGAGTTGCAAAACAAAGACGAGAAAGAAAAAAGAGCATCCAACACACAAGTCAACTCCTTGAAATTGAAGAATCCCTGTGATGCAATGTGTTCTCGAACAAATGCAGGCGGGTGCCTATGAAGGAGGGCAGAATCTGCACAGGCACCATAGCAAGGAACATATCGAAACAACACTTCAGCTAGTGAATCAAACCAGACCAGGTAGACATCATTCACAGATCACACAACATGAAAACTGAGACTGAAGACTTCCAGACTCCCTGGGATGTACCAGTAACAATGGCTGAGATTAAAGGTCACCTGAAAAAAACCTCAAATAAGGAAATGCAGCAGGCCTAGATTCCATAATCAATGAAATGATAAAATACTGCACCACCACATTACTTTCAATAATACTGTAGCTCTTCAATTTAGCACTCCCTAAAGTGCATTTCACACAATGCACAGGATCAAACTAGATCGAAATATCTAAAGGGGAATCTGCGTGAGAAGCAACCTAGGAAAACTAGTCGTGCCATCCTAAAAAAAGGAATACAAAAGTATGTCAGAGACAATCAAATCCAACAGAAGGACCGAATAGTATTCTCTGCAGGGCACAGGACGACAGACCATATATTTACCCTAAACACACAAATAGGAAACATTTAAGCATTCTCAATTTTCAGTTAATTTTTTATTTGATTGTTTAAAGCGCTCGACTACAGCGGAGTGCTGTGAAGGGTGTAACAGAACTTAACAGAAGTTTAACAGAACTGTGAGTTGCGGTCTGTGAATCGGTCTGTACGTCCATTGGGATTAGTCCATGGTCAGGCATTATTGAAAAAGCCACGTTTTGAGAAATGTGTGAAACTGTAGAATTGTACACGCATTTCAATCTGAAACCGGGCTTGAGTTCCAGACAGGGACGTCATTTCACCAAAATGCCAGGGGTAGCGGAAGTGAAATCCCATGACCCTTGACCTCTGATGACATCACAGGAAGTGATGTCATTTGACCCCGCCCCCAAGTTACATCACGGGAAGTGATGGCACACAACCTTTCACCATTAACATAACAGGAAGTGGTATCACATAGCATTGTTCCAGTACACTAAGAAAAACATGGTTACAATACACTGCAATATGATATACATTTCATACAAGAATGGATCACCATATGTAGCATTAATATCAGTGTCTACAGGCCCATATTCCCAAATTACTTTGAATGTAAGCAGACGTCCAGGCCAAATGATGCCATGCAATGGAAAGATAACGCATGTGACTATTGCATGAAATGAAAGGTGTGTCAACAAATTCAAACCTTAGGAAGTGAGCCAGGGCCAAGCTCATATACAGTCATCCTCTGGCGGGATGTGCAAAAAGCTGAACATATAGATTGTAGCAGTTTCTATATATTTACAGGTTTGGATGTTTTCTGAAGCATTTTCATGTGTTAGACAGTTCTCACATAGAGTGTTGCATGAAACGCACAGATAGAGAGACTCCTATTTGTTTCCTCCGATTTGCGTAATGAGCCAAGGCCTGCCATAAGCCTATATTCTTCACTAGCAATTGTTTGTGGTCCATGGTGGCTGCACGAATATGTGCTGTGTTCCCATATTACAAAATACTCATGTTGGCTTTGATGCCAGTAATGATACTATAATAAAACTGTGCAAGCTGGCTCTGCCAGTATGCCACTTGCCCCAAATAACATACTCCTGTTTGCTTTGCGATTACAAATGTAATGCCATAATAAAAAAACATGTCCAAACTGGCTCCAATGTAGGCCATTCTAAACACAGAGGAACACTTACCATGCTGGCTTTATCATAGTTTCCCAGTAAAATATGTCATGTCACACTAAGAAATGGCTACACTGACTGCACAATACATGCCACACACACAAATATTTTATTCATTTGCACTTACCTTGGCTTGCCTGGCACAGGAGTGGTGTACTTTTAAGTTCCCATTTGGGTCAGACATTGCCAACATAGTGCATCAATCAGTGCCAATCTCCACACTACAGCAACCCTAAAAACAGTTTGTAAGAATACAGCAAATGCATGCCCACTGGTCATCTGAAATAAGAAAAACGTGTTCCTTGTGACATGTCATTAGACAAATGACTTCATGGAAACGCCCAGGGGGAGCTATCTAAGCTGGCATTCAGAGATTTAGGTGAAACGTATATGTTTTTCTCAACGTATGGACCCAGAGCTAATGGGGGCATATAATGTAAGACTGGCAACAACTCGGGGGATGCTTTTGAAGTAAAAGAGATCTTGAAAACTGCAACACGGCGCTCCAATGCTTCAGAATCACATCTCATGATGAGACTGGGGCTGTCCAATAGCAAGAAAGCAGGTTATCTGTCACACTTTCACTTTTAAAATTCTTTTAAATATGACTGTGAGATCGCCACATCTAACCTCAACATAACCGGAATAGCGTTTTATTTTTTACTTCAATATTTCTGTTTTTTCTTTTTTAAGCTAATGCTCTGCAATTAGATAAAATTACAGATGAAAAGAAGTGACAGATTTTCACAGTAACCTTTTACTGTGCAGAACTTTGAGTGTGGGGTGCCTTCCCGGGGTGGCACTGCTAAGAATCTGAAGTAAAATGTGGAAAAAGTATAATTTCATACAGAACATTTATCTGTTTTACCAATTCACAAAAACTATGTTGGGGAAAAGTCAGCAAGCGGGGTAATCAACATGGCTTGTTGTGCGAGGTGTGATTTTGAAGTAATTCTGTAGTATCCCTACAGTATAACACTCTGTCCAATAAAGGGCTCTACCCCAGCCAGCAAATCTTATCACCGAAATCTGACCGCCAGATCTGGGGCCTCGCACATCCATTCCACAGACACAGTAAGATGCCTCTAGTCTGCCCCTCAGCCACCCATCCTCACCTAACAAATATCGTCTCCTGTCTGTGTACGCAGGGTGAATGAGCTGCAGTCTGAAGCAGCATTGATCTCTGAGGAAAGTTTGAGAGCTGTTATTGTTCCATCCAGGAAAGAATTAATACATTTCAAGTAATACGTACGTGCACAACAAATTACCATCAAGAGCTCTGAAAAAAATGACTGCATGTCATGTACGGCCGGGGACTGGGCTGTTAAGCAGCAGAACGTGAAACACCAGACTATTTTAAACATTACAACAGAGCTTGCTATGAACGTCCACAAGACAATTATTTTTATCACATACATAGAAGCATTTCCTATGGCAGAGTAGACTGCAGTGCAGCACTTACGGTACTGGCTGTTTATTTGCTCTTCAGCTGCATGGATTCCTCGACGTGCGTCCCAGCGACTGCAAAAACATAGCCCCGCTCATTAGCCTCTGAGCCCCTGACCTGGTGAAAGGGGAAGGTGTTAATCTGTGCAGCTCATAAAATGAAACTGAAAACACTGCCACCAGCAGCCCTCTTCTAGCAAAGGGCAGCAGGTCACGCATTTAATAACCCAGAAGCGGTAATCAGGAGGCTCCAAAGAGGCGGCAACTTAGGTGAACTACGAGCTCACATGGTTGCAACATTGTGAACACTCAAGACACAGAGGCGCCGCTGTGCTGCCCCGCGCCTGCCGCCACCTGTGCAGGCTTGGCTCTTTTAAATAGTTGGATGAAAACAACAAACTATTTTTTTTTTAAAAAGCAGGGGTCGCAAAGGACATGCCAGGAGTCGCAGGGGAAATGACAGAGGTCGCACCAGCGACCTCTGGCGACCCCCAAATGACGTCCATGGTTCCAGAGGGTGGGTATGTGACAAAAGAAAGATTGTTTGCCCGTCTTCCCTTAACGGGTTACTTGTGATTTGAGCCACTAGGTAGTTTTGCTGCAGGAGGAGCATGTGCTACTAGATATGTGGAGCTTAGCCGGCAGGTACATTGATGTGCCATGCATGACTGCTTTGTAGATAATGCATGCCGTCTAAGAACAGTATACAATGCATGGCAGTGAAATACTGCCTGCTTTTGCCAGCTGGCCATTTTTTCCGTAAGATTCCATAGTAATCCATCGCATTACTTCCAGCATGAAAATACTAGCTGGCTGTAATTGATCCTCATTCCCACGCACAGCAGTGACAGCAGGCGGACATGTAAAATGCATCCTGCTCCCAAACTACACCTGACGAATTGTAGAAAATCCCATGGATCAGTAAAAATATCAATCAACGTGCTCTCCTAATTTAAATGCCAATTCAGCCAATCTGCCCGACTTGGAACATTACCCTCCCAGGTCTTTTGTAATTGACACAACAAGGGCGACAACAAAGCCTGATCATTTGTGAAAATTACTGCAAATCGTGGTGTATGAACATAAAAAAGCCAAGATCAAAGTGGTGATTTACAAAGAAAATTCAGAGAAGAAAATCAACTACTACCTTCAAGTTAGACAGGAAAATCATTGAGCCTATATCCAAATACACTTACCGAGCAATAATATTTAAACCCTCTAGGAATTCCAACAGAGTCATGACATACCTGCAAGAAAAGACCATGCATGCATTCATTGCCCTAAAATCCACAATACCTGGCACATACGCACTAGTGAAACTCTGGCTGAAGTTATTTGAATGTGCAACTAAGCCAATGCTCCTATACAGTGCTGAGGTCTGGGGCACAAAATGCTCCAAATATTGCAATAAATGGGCATGAGGTCAACTAAAGTTCTGTGTACAGGAACTCGGGTGCCCAACAATGCGTGTGGACAAGAATTGGACCGGCACCCATTCCTGACTGAGCTTGGTAAAGGACAGCAAAGTTCTAGATCCCATCCAAAGGACTGCAACAGCAGATCCCTTCAGACCAAAGCTCCCAAAACCCAAGTGAAAAGACCAACAAGTCCATCAAACCTAGAAGAAGTGCACACATTCAAGAATCAGAGAATCAACTCCCTCAGAGGAATGGAAGGAACAGGAAATCACTCGGACTAAACCTTCTCATAGAAGACGCAAAGCTGAAATGCATCAATCAGTATGAATCCCAGACTTAGACACAAGAACATACAATGCTATATTCCAGCGGACGACCTTGATAGAGGAAAGAATCTGAAGGACCTTTAGATAATGAACATGTAGAGGAGCAGGTGGACATATTATCTTTAGCTCCCACCCCCTCACCTCCGTCTTATTGGAGTAGCAGTTGAAAACGCTGCTTATGAGACACAATGTATTGTTCCAATGGTATCCCTACATATTATCTATCCCCACCAAAAATAGCGCCGTATATATGGCCGTCTGGAACGCCATAGGCAATATTTTTTGGGGGGATCATTTGTGGGAGCAGGGGTTGAGGGGGTGTCCTCCACGCATTTAAAAATCATGCGGGGGCTGCGGGGGTGTCCCCGCAGGGTCCATGCCTCAATATCGCCGCAAACATATGGCAATATTTTTGTACCGCAATATTTTTGCGGGGATATTAACACATGGAACCGTTCCAATGCTGCATCGAGTGCATGAAAGATGCTATGCACTCAGAGAACCGTATCAAATGCACTCTCACACTGAGAGAGTGGGAGGATGTCAGCACGCACCTATTGACATCACGGAGCGATAAGTGAAAGCTAACAAGGCCAGAGTTACATCATGGAGTAGACCTACAAAGACGCACTGAAATGACGTGAATTTATGTAAGAATAAAGATTTAACTGAAGTAACAAGTGAAACATGTTCTTACAGATGAGCAATTCATATATACGAAGGAGATAAAGTAACCTGACGCTCAATAAGTGCATTTAAGCAGCAACGCAAGGTAGAGGAGATATATGAGAAGCTTGCTTGAGAGGAAAACATAGGAAAAAGTAACGTGGCTAGGACGGCCATGATGAAAAGATGGATGTTAGACGTGTATTAGAATCATTCAAGCTACCTCGGGGACAGACCAGGGTTGCAGAGTTAGAAGACGCAGGAAGAACAGCTTTGTGTGCAAAACAAAGTGTAGTCTATTGGCTTGGAATCAAGGATGCCATTTCAAGGAATAATTGCAAGGCACAAAGGGAGTCAAAAGGATAAGCCATTCACATAAGAACAATTGCTCTTAGATTAAGGAAAGAAGAAACATTTATAAGAGCCAAGTATTTGACAATTAAAAGTGCATAAAGTCTATGCAAGATGGAGTGAGCAAGTCGCCAGATGCCAAGATAAGCAACGACACCCAGTATAATTAAATCAAATAACAGTAAATAGGAGGTCGAAATGAGAAAATGTGCAGTCTCCTCACACGTGATTCAGAAGTCGAAAACAAGGGCTATTCATTAAGCATTGAATGAAGATAGTGATGTGCGTACACGCCCTGAAAAGTCCCAGGGCAGAGAACAGGCTACAAGGTCAACTACAAACACGAACACATTGGCATGGGGCTTCACTGATGAGAGATGATGGATTCATTGGGAACGCGCAGAGCAGTCTGACATTGCTTAAGCACCTGGGGACCATTCTGCTTATGCACTGCTAACAAGTCGAAAGTCCAAGGTTGGGGTAGCATGCCAACCAATCAGAGGGTCTATGAAGCAGCAGGCTATGCAATGTTGAACAGGTATTTGCCACATTCTTTGAGTCTGTCCGGTTATTCGGGTCTGAGCGCTTTATTCCATCAAGCACATGAGACACCTTTTATACTTTGCCAGCATATTTATTTGAACATTTCCTCTCTCAGGTTTATTCTGATGTTCATTACTTTAGTCCAATGCTATTTTGTCTTGCGCACTTCCTTCTAAGGGGAAGGTCAATTGGACTACATTTGTATATGTTCACTTACTGTGCGTATATTCATAGGTGCCAGCTTTTGATTTTCACTATGGGGCAAAGGCACCTGGGCATATGCTATTCTTGCAGCCAGTCATTTTGTTTCCCTTTTCTGCCCTGCTTTAATGCGGTTATTTGGGGTTGTGCGATGTATAACAACAGTCACCAAGAGAACCCCCACAAAACAAGGGGCTTGTAGCATGATGCTTGTAATCTCAATGCGCATTGCCTAAAAACATTGTGAGATCTCAAAGCCTGCAATGTTTAATACATAACAATTTCACTGTCAAAACGGGCCAAAATCCGGTTAAGATTGATGAACGTCTCTGGGCGATGAGTTGAAAGGGTTTGTAAAATATAGAGTGGCTGTGCCCACCGACCATGGCCAAAGGCCATGGACAGTGGTTGGCCCTGCCCACTGGCCATGGCCAAAGGCCATGGCTAGTTGTCTGGTAGTGTTCTAAAATATACAGGAGGCACGGCCATAGGCTGTGGCCACTGGCCATGTGCGGAACAAAATCTATGGAATGCAAAAACCTTGAAATTCAAGGAAAGAAACTTGAGTTTCAAGGACATTAAGGTGCAAACGTAACGCAACAATAACCCCTGAAATTCCGCTAAAGCCACCTTAACTGTGTGCCCCTGTTGTGCAGCCTATGACCGTGACAATGACATCACGGATGACATCCCTGATGACATCACGGGTACCATCACTACGGACATCAGTATTAACAACACTGATGGCATCACTGGTGATATCACTAATAGCATCATATATGCAGACCCTCCAGGATATTGCGGCATGAAATGAAACAGTTTGCGGCACAAAAATGCACATTTTGTGACACAAAATGTTACTTATTGCTGCATTTTTGCAGCTCACTTTTTAATGACTTGAGGGTGTAAGATTGGCACATTGCCAGAAAGAGGCAGTGTGTGTGTGACTACAAGAGAGCAGGTTCTCATTATGTGTATCTTTTGGATGAAATTCATAGAAAGAGTCCTAGATGTCCCTGGCTTGAGAGAACAATATTTGTTTTGCTCTACTTTTGTAGTTTAATGTGCATGCCTATTTAATATTTTCATCATTATTGATCATTATCAGTGGTAATGGTGAAACTATTCCCCTTCTATGTTCTCTAATTCTACAAACTCTGACACATGTCTCCCACCAACAGCTCTCACACTCACCAATTCCTCATCACACTATACACTCCAAAATCTCACTCATGTGCATAGTCACAATCTATATCACGTTGCCAAGTCACAACCTGCATTCCCCCAGTCTTTGCCATACTCCAAACCATATGCCTACTCAAACTCACACGTTACACACCCCAATTTCGCAAGCAATCCACAGTACTTCATTCTTTTTTGATACGTCTGCATCTTGCATCCTTTCATCCTTTCTATTGCACAATTCCTGCATACTTTCTTCCAATCTGAAGCTTGCTGTCTCTTTCTGGCCAACCGCTCTCCCTGCTTTCTGGCCCACTGCTCCACCTCAGGCCCACTGCTCCACTTATGGCCCACCACTTGCCCCTCTAGCACACTGCTGTTCCTCTGCTTTCTTGCCTATCACTCACCATCTGGCCCATCATTCACCCTCCCTTTTCTCCTTCCCCTCATATTGTGACTATCCTTTTTTAATTTAGAATGTTGGCCCAGATCCTCAACGAAAAAAAGGATGTGCTGTTTTTAGATGACCAATTTTTGGAAATGAGCAGATCACCTTATTCCCAAAGGTGACCTGCACATTTCCACAGGGCTGAGCTGTAGCAAAAATGATGCACTGGCTAGCCGCCTTGGATATTTTACTGTCGAACGCGGGCTCCCGACACTGTTCTACAATGACGGGCCCTTGAGGGGCCTATCACTGTATAATGGAATCATTCTGTTTGAGGAACAGAAATGCAAGTGAGGCATCAGTGGTTCATACCTCTGCTGTCATACTTAAAAATAAAGTTGCATGACAGGGTCAGGAAAGACCCTGCCATACAGTGTACACTCCCGGTGCCTATTCAAAGCACACACATGGGGTTGCCTTAGTTTTCTGCACATATAAAAGGGCATCCTGCTTGTAGATTTTTGATGCACTTTTAAATGTGCCGAAATGCCCCTGATTTGTGCAAATGCGCAAAGAAGTGAAAGGGGACATCTGAATGGGTGCATATTTGATGCGCCCATTCAGATGTCCTTTGTGGAATGGGATGCTATTTGTTTGGCACATGTGATTTTCACATGTGCTAGAGCATTTGATTAATTGTGCCCCAAAAAAAGTATTGAGAGCTTGGGCACTTGTGCCATTATTTTTTTTCAATGGCAGTTTTTGCACCTTTTTGTAAAAACCGCTGTTTTTGCAACATTTTGCGGGATCGCACAATCGCTATAAACTGAAGGCTCTGACATAAGGCATCAATGATTATTTCACTAATGGCATCAGACATAAGATCACTCTACCTATTTGCCCATATGTAGACCACCCTTACCTTTCTAATGATTTGATAATGGCATTTTAGAATAGTTCATAACAATGAGTACATTGTTTAAAACAGTAAACAGCTACGCATGCATCATATCACAACTTGTGAAGTTTTCCTTTGTAGTACTTTGGTAAAAAATGATTTCTGAATTATAAATGGTACACTGCTTAGAATGTTCCTGTTTGTGCCAAATATATCTAAGATATGTTCACTATAATATAATCTGTATGTACATTTACAAAAGGAATTCGTAGTAACAAATAGAAAGTGGCACACGTTGAACCCTAATCATTTACTGCTTTTTAAAATAAACATATGTAAATATTCAATTGTTTACTGTAAGAAAAATGAGTATGCCTATCATTTTATAAATGACATGAGAAGTGCTTTAAAACAATGGATTTGGATATCTTGAAGGTATTGAAAAAAAAAAACTGTTTGCTCTAAATTGAGATATGTATAGAAAAGAAATAAAGTTTTAAAATTCAACATTTTCTTGAACACATGTACATATATGTGTATTTCTTTCTGTGGGAGTTTTGTAAGTGATTAACATGTTAAAATTGAAATAAAACACATGCTGTACAAAGTAAAAGTAATGTTTAAATAGTATCCCAGTTTTTAATACATTGACTTGTCTGTATGTCATAGATGATGTCATTAGTGATGTCACTAGTGATGTCATCTGTGATGCCATTATTGCGGTCATAGACTGCCCAATAGGGGGTACGAAGTTAAGGTGGCTTTAGCTGAATTTCAGGGGTTTTGTTGCATTCATTTCTCACCTTAACGTCCCTGCAACTGAAGTGTTTTCCTTGAAAATAGCCGCCCTGTAGTTATGGTTAAGTTGCTCCACCAATAGGAAGAGCCCCTTTAAGCGGCTTATAACTTCGCTCTCCCTGAAGGAATCCTCACCAAACTTTGCAAAAAATCTATATGGCCCATCTGGATTGTTTTTGGCAGGGTTGCCGAGGTTTCATCAAGGGGGGGCAAAGTTATAGGGGGGTCTCAAAATTTCATAGACACAATGGAAAAAAGATTTTGCTCATTCCTACAGCCCAAACCGCTGGACGGATTTTCACCAACTTAGAGGCAGGAGCAGTGGCTTGGTCCCAAAAGCGTGCTTTTGTAAATTTGGTGTAAATCCACCTTGTCATTTTTTTTAAATGACCAAAAAGTAGGTAAAACAAAATTAGTGGTGTCTGGGTTCGGTCCATGTACCCACTTCCCAGTTCGGTCTGCGGACGGGCCTCCGATTGGCCTAGAGGGTGACGTGTTGTCCATGGACATCAGACGCGCCCACTGATTGGATGGTGAAAAGCATGAAGTGCGTCAGATTTTTGGAAACGCCCGCCATGTTGGATTAGTGGACAGCAGCCGGTGGCCGCGAACATCGCAGTAAAAATATATTAAAAAACACAACGTTGGACTTGCCAAACTTATCAAACAATCTCTGGGGAGGTGATGGGTGATGAGGATGGGTTGGGATATGGCCATAAGAAACCAAAAAACGGGTGTGTTCATCCCTCAAGTCCGCAAACTTTCCGGGTGTTCTGGGACAGTCCTGTGATGTTCGTGAACCCTTCAGATGTTCGGGGACATCCATGCCTATTTCTGCATTAAACGGTTGGTGAAAACCAGTTCTTGGATGGTTTATAACTTTGGTGCGACTCAATGAAACTGCATAAACCTTTGGAATTTCATTCTAGACCTGATCCTGAATGGTTCTGGAAAGTGTGGAGCTTTTTTGTCAAGAGGGGGCAAAATCAGAGGGGGGTGCCAAAATATTGTAAAGTTTTATAAATGGGGTGCCATTTGACAAATCTACACAATGTTTGCAAAACGATTTTTAATCTATACATAAATGTTTTTGTAATGTTTGGTGGGATTTTGTCATGATGGGCCTAAATTAAAGGTGGGATCTCAAAATGTTTAGATTCCTTATAACTTTGTTGCCATTCTTTTGACAAATGTGAACAAAAGTTTTCAGAAATATTATAGACCCAACCTTGAATGTTTGTGTAATGTCTGAATGGATTTTGTCAAGTGGCGGCTAAGTTATATGACTATTGTATGTACATACATTTTAACACTTTTGAAAAAATAAAACATGGGCAGATTTCAAGCAAACTCGTGTAAGGAGCATTGGCAACCTTAAAACATGGTTTTGCAAATGTGCCCGTGTTTTATTTTTTGACAAATGTCATAATGTAGGTACAAAAATAGTGATATAACTTTGGTGACTGAGGTATAGCCTCTGGTCATGGGCAATGGCCAGATTGTCTGGGTCATGGCATAAGGTCATGACCCGGACAATCTGGCTACTGACCATGACCGCGAGGGATGAAAAATGGGGTTAAAGTGGCCATGCCCACCTGGGACTGGCTATGTGGTAAAGTTATTTAAAATTGAGACAGGTTCGAAAGGGAACACGTCTTCCCTTTCCATGGTGGCCATCTTGGAAAAGGATTTTCCTTCCTACGGCGAAGAAAAATCTTTTTTTAGCACCCCGGGTTCCCGCTTTGGGAACCAGGGGTGCTAATGGCCTTCATCCCCCATTGCAGGGGCTGGAATGGGGGATAACGGTCCGGAGCCCTCGTTATTTATTTATTTATTTATTTATTTATTTATAATGCGCCGAAGCTCACAGGCATCACGGCGCACACAGACACACTTCACTTGGGCCGATAACTTAGGCTGCCGGACCATTATCCCCCGTTGCAGTCCATGGAACGGGGATGAACGCCACATTATACCCATTAGCATAACACAAAATGCTAATGGTATTGTTAGAAAATCTTAATGAGCCTGTGTACTTTACTGATAAAATGTAAAGTAGATGGAGGCTATTACATTTTATTTTTTTGTTCTATTTTTTAACTGTGAAAGGTGGTTCCTAACGGAACCTTTCTTTTGTTGTTTTTGTATATATTTTTCTTTTTTACAGGAGAGATCAGAACGTAAGGTGGGGAGGGAAATGAGGGAAGAGGCACCAAGCACTAATATGGAGGGGCAGGTGGACAAGGGAAGATGTTGTGAGTGTGTCACCTCTAAGGTAGTGGGCAGTGTTTCTCATGTTCCTTGTTTACAGCTTCAAAAGCACTTCGAAATTGCTTCCCCCTGCAGAGTGGTGTGTTGCAGTATATGCAGAGGACGATTGTCTTAGAAAGATATGGATGAACATCCTCTTTTATTGCTTGCAAGGCAGTTGGTTGGATTTTGTGTCCCACAAATATAGGGTGTGTGGTTACAGTATTGGTTGAGGAAGATGATGTGGAGGAAGACTGGTTACTACTTGCTAAGAAAGGAACAACCTTTCTGAGATCATTGCAGTGGTTGGATTTAGTGTGGCGGCGCATGGAGGTGGTCCCGTAGGAGTAATGTTCAGGTAGTCCGCGACTGAGTGCATTGCATTTCACTTTTGTAGCTTTAGTCGTTGCTACATTTCCAACAGTGGTAAAGAACTGCAACACCCATGATTCTCTCTGTGTGATAGAGGTAGGCACTTCCTTTACCTCATCTTTTTTGCCATCTTCATTGTCTTTGGAAGAACTGTGCTTTTTGTGTTGTGTGGGTCCTCCAGCTGGTGGTGGTGGTGGCTCTTGGGGAGGAGGGATGGCAATAGCTGATGCCATTTTTAAGATAAATAGCCTTTTTGCTAATATTCTTCCAAGTATGTGCTTTGTACTAGATTGTTAATGAATAATGAGTAAGAATAGGTCTAGGAGCTGTGCAAGGGTACATTTTGAGTTTCAAACTTCCAAGATCTGTAGAAAATGCAGTTCTGAACTGTCCTCGAAGCAAGGACCCGTGCATGATGTGCAAACGTGTTCGTGGACACGTCATTGCGAGTGTATGGTCACGTGGCACCGCCCAGAAGGTCCGCAATGACGTCAGACATTTGCGGATGATGACGGATGCAAAAACAGTGGAAAAGTTGCAAAAAGTGTATAGAAGTGTTCAAAATGATGCTAGAAGTTGGGAGTTTGAAGGTGAAACTTTGTAAATTGGAGAAAAAAAAATCTATATTGGGGTAAGTATGATATTAGTAAGTTGTAGGAAAATAGCATTCACTGGTAAAAACCCACGAAATTCACGGAACATTTTTTGTTAAAGGGTCGTTATGGTTAAGTTGCACTAATAAAAAACTGTAAAATTCACTGAAAAAACTTTGTTAAAGGGATGTAATGGGCAAGTTTTAACTAATAAAAAAACAATGAAATTCAATTAAATAAAGGTTGTTAAAGGAATGATATGGTTACAAGTAAATACGAAAAACCTCAGAATGCCATTCAGAACCTCGCCAGTTATGGTAAGCTAAGCAACCATAACTTGCGCAACCACCGTGCACTGCTAAGACTAACACCCAGGACATCAAAGATGATATCAAAAATGTCATTGATGACATCACTGATGACATCACATGTGAAATTAATTCTGATGAAAAGTCTGTGCAAGGGGTTGTGTTTATAATGTTGGTAACAAGATGTCAGGGGTGATTGGAAGGCCTATCATGAACTACTTATTCTATTAAAGAATGTACTCATCTGAACAACATTATATTGGAGTGTTGTTAATACAGGAACCTAATCATACATAAACATAGGCAATGACTGCAGCATGCACCATAGAAGTACAACATTTAGAATTTGGTAATTTTGGATAGTAAAATAATGAATGCTATCTTATAAGAGTTTTGAGTAGATATCTCAGTGAACAAAAACAAGTGGGCCAGATATGTGATGTCATCAGTGATGTCATCAATGACATTTGCGCATTTGTGCTGTCATGTTTGATGTCCTGGGTGGTAGTCTTACCAGTGCACAGTGGTGGCGCGAGTTATGGTTGCTTAGCTTATCATAGCTGGTGAATTTCTGAGGTTTTTCGGTTTTACTTGTAACCATAATGTCCCTTTAACAACGTTTTTTCTTAGAATTTCATAGGTTTTTATTAGTGCAATTTAACCATAATGTCCCTTTAATTAAGTTTTTTCATTGATATATATATAGTTTGCGTGTACCGTGTTAGCCAAGGGGCGAATAGAATGTTGATCCAAATGAAAACAGGTTCATACCTTAGGAAGGCTAACAAAGTTATTTATTTTGAATATTTGTGAGCTTTCATGGACTTCCCCCACTTCCTCAGTCAGAGATAGAATGAAGCCTTTGAAAAACCTTACAGCATTTACAGCTTACAGGGCCCCTCCTTGAAATACCCGGTTATCTGTTACTGTACAGATAACGTAGTAGATTAACAAGCAACTGCAGGATTTTATCTGGGGAGGATAACAGAACATGGTTCTCTCATCGCTACAGGAAACCAAGAATACGCTTGACACCCAGCGTCACCTGACTATGATGCTGGTACTCCAGCAGTGTACCCCCAGACCTCAGCTTCATCACTGGGAGCTGTCTGTGCCACATCTGATACTTCCCATGTGGGAGCCTATATCATTGCTGGCGCAGATGCTTTGCCTCAAACCTTAGCATACGAGAATAGCACCCAGGTGACACTTCAACTGCCCTGTCAGTGATCAGGATATTTCTGCCAGCTCCCCACAAGCACTGCCACCAATGAACCCTGACCACAGTAACGTCCAACAGCCGGGCTAGCTGAAAGTAAAAAAAAGGGGCCACAATGCCCCTTTCCCCTAAGGCATCTAGCAGAAACTGCTACATGGTTCCATCCACATCATTATTAATTCGGTCCTATGTTCATTCATCCCCAGTTTTTCTTTCGATTACTTTTTGTGTTTGTCCGAAAAAACTCCTCGAAAAATATGGGAGGGATAGGTAAGACCATATAAGGTGTAGGGGGATGGGAAATAAGGAATAAATAATTGGGAAGGGAGGTCTTGGGTGGTCTCCCTCCAAATATTTAACAAAAAATGTTGATGAGTTTTTTCGGCCAAACATTTTAGGCAAAAAACACATTTGTTTTTGGGAACTTGTTCTTCACTTGAGGGCTGAAAACACTGGACTACCAAAGACAGAGACTTCTGGGAAAATGTGGTGCAAAAATATAGGTTCTGCATATTTATTTATTTAAACATCTATAGAGCGCCTTAAGCCCATGGGCAAACAGACACAAACCTTCATGTCACGGGGCTTCGGTGCAAAGGCTCTCTACAGCTCGATAAACGAGATCATGGTTAGCTCTAACCAAACATTATCACGGTTCGACACAGAACCATCTATGGACTTTAAGGGAAGGGACATGTTGGGTCCCGCTGGACCCTAAGACCCACTGTGACCCTATGGGTGACCTTGACCTCAGATAATTGATACCTTGGAATGCTTCCACCTGAAGACTCGGGGTTCTCACTAAAGAACATTCCCTTACAACACTGTGCAAATCCAAGAGATACTAAGTATGCAAATGATGCGTTCACCTGGCCATTCATTAATGCCGTGTGGTGATGTGTTACCAGGGTTTCCAACATGTCCCATTCCAATCTCTAGGTGCTTATCCAGTCCTGGTTTTTCCTTTGTAGTCCTGGGTTAATAATGACAAAACTGGAACTACAAGTTCTTGAATGCAAAGCAGACGGACTGGGTCATGTTGGCAACCCTGTATTCCGATCTGCCCCACTCCACTACTGGGAACATGGCCTATATGCTTAACACCATCAACCCTTATGTGAGCAAACAGAGACTGAGAGCTGTTTGCCAGGTTCTGGAACACAAACCTGTCTCAATCCAGGTGATTTGCCGCGGCTGAAACTACTGCAGGAAAAACTTTTGCATGAGAAAGGTGCGAACTACCAAAAGTTTGCACCTTTCTCATGCGAACACACATACATACACACACAACACACTCATAACACCCCCAACCCCCACCCTCAGCACACCCACACCCACACTCCCAACATATACAAACCCCACTTACCTTCATCTTCACGCTGGGTTCCTACAGCGCAGTTCCCTTTCACTTCCATGATCGGGAACCGGAGCTGCAGGGTCCTTTTCTTCTTTTTTATTTTAACGGAAAGCTGCGGGGGTGTCCCTCGCAGCACCCGCTCACTATACGATAAAGTATAGTGAGCGGGGTTATGCGGGGGACACCCCTGCAGCCCCCTTTTTTTTTTAAACGGAAGGCTGCGGGGGTGTCCCTCGCAGCCCCCACTCACTATACCATAAAGTATAGTGAGTGGGGCGATGCGGAGGACACACCTGCAGCCCCCAATTTTTTTTTCAATGCTACCATCAAAGGTTCGAACTTTTGGTGTTCAAACCTTTGGTGGTAGCATTTTTAGAACTTTTGGTCATTGCGACCATATTTTTACGGTAAAATCGTCCTATACCTCCTGTCTGTACCATAGAACAAGGAGAACGGTCCTGAGACTGATCAGCCCACTTCGCATTTTCAACATCTAGCAGTGATCATGCCCACCCAAGCCACACATTCTTCTCTGTATGCACATGCATCAGGAGAAGGAGGTGGCCCCGGGCTCCTCTTTCCAAGAAAGTCTGTGTAACAATAGAAACTGTAGAGGCATGCACATCATGTAGTTAGTATGACCTCGATAAAAACAAAAGAAAGACAATGATTGCGCTTGAATCCATTATAGAATGGGGACTTCCAGGAAGAACAAGCAGAATGAGACTTAGGGCCTAATTTATGGAACTTTAAGAGCTGCGTAAAGTGACTTTGCACTGGTGCAAATTGACTTTGCACTGCCAACAAATACCCTGATTCATAGAACGGTGCAAAGTGTATTTCTGCAGTGCAAAGTGACTTTGCACTGCTAACAAACACCCGGATTCACAGGTTGAAACATGTGTCTGGGGTTGCTGTTGGTACTCTTGTTCAGAAGAGAATTGCCAAACATTTCGATGCTGGACTGCTCTTAGGGCAAAGACTGATATGTAGTGGACATTTCTCTTCTGTGAAAGGATGGTGAGCTAAAGACTCTGATTGAGACTCAAACCCGGGATAGAGGCCGGTAAATAGAAACTCCCAGAACCCCCTTACTTATGCATATTAACTAGCTTTGGGTTTTCACACTAAGTTACTAGGGTATTCCAGACGTGGAACCCTTGCTCACTTTTCTTAGAGAGGCACAGCTCCACCTCACTGATGAGGCCCAACCAGGCCGAAACACGTGTCTGGGGTTGCTGTTGGTGCTCTTGTTCAGAAGAGAAATGCCTGGCATTTCGGTGCTGGACTGCCCTTGGGTAGGGCAAAGACTGATATGTAGTAGAAATTGCTCTTTTGTGAAAGGATGGTGAGCTGAAGACTCTGGTTGAGACTCAAACATGGGATATAGGCCGCTAGAGAGAAACTCCCAGAACCCCCTTACTCAAAGCTTCGTATTCAAGGAAGCTAATGTTTGGGATTGCAAACCCTTATTAAAGTGCCCGTAGGAAATGTGCCTGGCCTGGGAACAAGCCCCCATATTTATTACGGCTGCAGTTAAGACTTAGGCTCCGTGATGATCAACTCACTTCATTATCAAATCTCGATTCCAGGTGCTCCTCCAGCCATTACGTCTACTTGCGTATCAAAGCGACAGATTACTAATGTTATGTTACCACCACTTATGAGTCTGCTAGAAACGTAAGGGAGAGGATATTGGGAAAGTAACACTAGAGTATTATCCAAAGCTGGGCAACTTCCATAGCTATCAAGCAATCACCTTTAACTGTTTCCTGAGCTGAAGAATTACATTCATGAACAGCTGGACTAGGAGCTTAATCCAGAGGCTGGTTTCCCTTACAGAAAAAGCCGAGCCATCCCATTTGGATATTTGACATGAAGTTATATGTAGTAAGTGAAGGGAAGTGTGATAGTTGTTGTGATCACATGCCACAAATCTGTTTTTGAAGGTAATCATACCTTGGCGGTCGTCATTTTTGTGGAGTATGCACAGGCATTTAAAGACAACCTTTTGAGCCACTGGGATGCCATGCAGCTGGTATAATTCCAGGGTAATATGTGTTCTGCATTATGCTAAAGGGATGATTTGGAAAAAAGTGTTCAAGCTTCCTCCTTCGCTACCAATGGTTGCTTTACGATATGAACTGGGTTTGTCTTCACTAAGAGCATGGCTCGTATGGAAGATCCTATCTTTTTAACGGAATATATTGGCTCCTCCTGACAACTCTATGTATTGGGATTTCAAATAAGGTCTTTCAAGTGGAAACATTACTCCTATCATAACTTTTCAAGAAAGAGCTGAAATTATCTGATCCAAAATTGAACAAACAAAAGAGGCTCTACTGGAAAACCCTATGAAAGTCAAGAAATGTCTCTTTCACAAGGATCGGGGTGTACTATTACCACAATGAGAAGCCTAAAACTACACACTAGCTTCTCAATATTGGATAAACGGTTAGGCGTTCAACCACACTATTTAATGAAGTATCCTAATGCCTACTATCGAGGGCAATTTTTGCAGTGTAGGTTAACTGTCATCGCAGCCGGGAAGATCCAGTATATAAGGGACAAAACATAGACCCAACCTCAATTTTGATAATTATGTGACGAAAATGCAGAACAGTCCTTGAAAGGTGTGGTATGCAAATGCAATCCTTTGCATAATTTAAGAATACAGACTTTTGCAGGATCTTTTCATTGCATTAACTTGCATAATAGCCAGGATTTCTGACTTGCTAGTGGAGAGGAAAGTCCCCTGAACATTGCAGTGATAAAGTATTTGATGCCTATCGATATGCTTAATTCTTTCAAAATTACTGATTGGCTTTTGGTGTTTTCGCTCGCTCTTTTTACTTTTGACAAATGTTTTTATACATTGTTTTAAATAATCCCTCATCACCCTTTTTATACTCGTGATGCAATGCTTGTTTTATATGTGATTTTTGAGTCAGATCATTAGGTCAACCAATTAACATTAAATAAACCATCAATATGTGTTCTTGGGCACATTTTCAGTAGAAGGGTAGGGTGAGTTTTCAATGTTTACAGTTTTTGATGAAATATAGAAGAAAATCATGACATGCTGCAACACACTAAAACAAGGGGGGGACCGATGCCCATCTGCAAGCACAGCCTTTTATATAAATATCAAATAAACAATTACTTTTCAGGAGCCTCATCTGGGCAAAACAGTACTGTGCTGTTTTGCTGATATGTGATGGCATGTTGCACTGGTTGTCTAATGATTTCTAAAATGGTTAACCGAAGAAGGCACTGCTCCTGGAGCTTGTGTCTAGATACGATTAGTTGCATGGCCTCAAATCCTAACATTTCTTTTACAAGCAATGAATTTCATTCTGTTGGCATCCATCCACTTGTTCACGGCTGTCATACAGTTGACTACGCTATTTTTGATTGAGTCCGCACAACGCAGGATCAACTGTGTGTCGTGCGCGTATCGAAAGGCATGCCGTACGAGTGGAGGCGTTTTGCCAGCGAGTGAAGATATAGATTTAGTAAAGGAGACAACAAGGCTAAGCACCCAGGGACTCCACACTTGATGACATGACAACTTGTTTCACACAGTAATACCAATGCTGTTTGAGCTCGATCAATGGATTCATTGAGTCACTGAAGTCAGTACTCCAACTCGATGCAACGACCCAAAGGATGGAGTTATCGACAGCGTAAAATGCCGCAGGAAGGTGAAGAAAGAGATGACTTCATAGTGACATGTAGACATTTTGCTCTTTTTTTCACTGAAACAACTGTATATCATCATGATAGATCATCACTAATTAGGCCTCAAAAAGTCTTTGAGATGTGGCCAAAAAGGTCACTTGAGGAGCTGTCTGGTTATGCCACTTGAAGTCTCTTTGTCACTGGGCAAGGCTCCCCATGCCATCACATGCATACTCTGCGCACAAGGCTAAGGCGTCTTGGGCTGAAAGTCTGTTCACATGCTCTCAGACATGCATCTTTGCCAGAGCATTTCTGGCTCAGCTATTAGAACACTCCCTTGAGAAGTGAACAGCTGATTGACATATGGGTTCGAACCTCCCCACCAATGCTCTCATGTTGTTAAATTTCCACCCAGTTATTAGTTATGTAATGTTAACTGCTGTTTGGTTTTTCAGCTTGTCTCAGTTTCTTTTTTTAGGAGATGATTGGCTAAGAGCTTTCATTGCATTCTGAAGGTATAATGGGAAAAGTATGAGTACTTCAGTATTTGTGGCTGCGCAGACATCTCTAGATTGGCATGAGGCACGTTGGCACATAGATATGTGACTGCAAATTGTAAATTGTAAGGTGATGGAAGGTTTTGTATAGTATAGTAACTCTGCCTATCTCTTGATTTTATGTTTGACCCTACCCCAGACACCTGCTGTCCAGTGCCACCCACGAGTAGTGTGTCCAGATGCTTCTCTTCTGGCACGGCCCGTTTAAGGTGGCAGCTATCTTTCACAATAACTGTGTAACAGTGATATGATAGTTTATTTATATAGCGCCTATACACAATGTGTTTCAAAGCGCTTCATGGAGGGAGAGACATAGGAAAAATACAGTTACATTCAGCAAAAGTCCTTGAAACAATACAGAATGTGAAAATAACTATCATAATAGGCCTGTCGACATTTCTGATAGTGCAAGTGCATAGAACAAGTAAGGCAAGAGGTGATGGAAAGGAAGGAAAACAGAGCAAGCAGTAACATTACTAAGTCTGACGACAATTTACGCAGTGCAGGTGGTAACAAGAGGCGGGGTGGGAGGGGGGGCAAGTGGACGGAGGGGGGAAGGAGAACAAGACACGCTACTGAGCAAAAGTCAGTGACAAATTGAAAAGTAGGGGAGGGGGAGAACAAAAAGGGGGGAGACAGACAAGCTGCTATCAAGAGTCACGGAACAGATGATAGGAGTAAGTGCTAGGAGGGGGAAGTCTAAGAGGGGGGGAGAAAAGGAGGGGGGAGTAGGAGGGAAGTTGGAGAGGATGGAAATGAGGAGGGGGGTGGAGCGCAGAGCAAGAGGGAGGGCAAGCAGGGTGAGGGCACACAGATAGTCACGGGGGGGGCAAACAGACACTCACGGGGGGCAGGGGGGGCACACAGATACTCACGGGGGGCAGGGGGGGCACACAGATACTCACAGGGGGCAGGGGGGACAGGGGGGCACACAGATACTCACGGGGGGGAAGGGGGCAGGGAGGCACACAGATAGTCACGGGGGGTATGGGGGCACACAGACACTCACAGGGGGCAGGAGGGGCAGGGGGGCACACAGATACTCACGGGGCCAGGGGGGCACACAGAGACACACGGGGGGCAGGGGGGCAGGGGGCACACAGATACTCACGGGGCAGGGGGGCACTCAGATACACACGGGGGGCAGGGGGGCACACAGATACTCACGGGGGCAGGGGGAGACACAAATACTCACGGGGGGCAGGGGGGGACACAAATACTCACAGGGGGCAGGGGGGGCACACAGATACTCACGGGGGCAGGGGGGCACACAGATACTCACAGGGGGCAGGGGGGCACACAAATACTCACAGGGGGCAGGGGGGCAGGGGGGCACACAGATACTCACGGGGGGCAGGGGGGCACACAGATACTCACGGGGGGTAGACAAACACTCACATGGGCCGGCGATCCGGCGTACCGCGGTGGACAGCGGTAGACAGGGCCTTAGGAGTGGGCCTTGTGAGGAGGGCCGGCCAAGCCTGCCGACCTCCTCATTGGCCCAGATGTAGTGGGCCAGGGCCAATCCCAGGCCACCAGCAGCAGGATGGAAGGCACTCCGGTGCCCAACAAAGAAAGAAAAGAAAACGCCATCTTGGGATGGCCGTGCCTCGAGAACCCAGTGAGGCAAAAACACACAACAACACACAAAGCATGCCAGCATCTGCGAATTTAGCAAAGAAAGTACATGTGGCTGATGGCAAAGTCACGGAGTGAAATTAGCAGAATGCTGTGAGTATGCTGTGGTGCGATCATGCGCAGTACTTTCTATAGAAGACAGAGATCTTGAGCTCCTGCCATAACCTCCTGACTCTCACCCCAGATGCACAACCCTTACGTACCATTTCTCTGCTGGTTGGAGTTTGCATTCCTGATTTCTGATGCAGTGTTTCTGTACAGGGCTGAAAGCTGACTGGTCAGCCTTTCTTTCTTAACTGGAAAATGTATTACAGGCTCAGATGAACCTGGGCACTGCATAGGAATGTTTGTGACCCTTCTGCCATGGCTGTGGAACAATCCACATTCTCTGTCGGTATGTTCCCTGCAGCCCAACTGTACATTTGTTGGGATGAATGTCCAGCTCCCATGTCCTCCCAAACAATTTAGGTTGAGTAAAATATTTAGTGCATGAGAAAATTAATGTGTGGGGCTGGATGGGGGGTGAAACATGTCAAATAGGGGTTACACGTGTCGCGACTTTCAGCAGCTATGGAACCGTAGGCAGGCCGAGGTATAGGGTATGTGTGTGATATTATAATAGAGTAGTTGAAATATAATGAAGAATAATGTTAATGTCAGCCCTGCTCCCCACTGCGGGAAATACTGAAGCACCGCTATATTTAGAGTGTGCCCTACTCTGCCGCAGGTCCTGGCTGAAAGTAGCTGCATAGCAGGTCAATAAGTTCCAATTCACTTTCCCATCCCAAGCACAAGCAGGGACACCGAACATAGAGGCCTTCTGGCCTGATGGATAAAACACAATTGAATCATGTTGCTGGTCTGCGAAACCAGAAAGGAATGTGAATGGATGGGCAAGGGTAAGGCTGCACCTATCCCAATGGACAGACCCATGGGAGCTGGAGCAGAGGTAGTGAGCTGCCAAAGGCCTGGTCTATGTTTAGGGCACTAGCATCCCTCAAAATGATGGTCATCCCATTTTAACTGCTAGATGCACACAAACAGAACACCTAAATCCTTCACAATTTTGCTGATTAGTGTAGTGTTCGGGAGGCCCGGGTGGAGCTCTAGGGAGGGGCAGCTGATGAGGGGGGAGCAAGGAGTAAATCATCCTGTGATTTGTACTACGAGGAGCAAGGGGTGATGCCAACGACTTTAGTCCTGCGACGGGGAGCCATGGTGTGGCCCCCTGTATATATCTGGGATCAACAGAAGCACTAATTTATTCTGAATGGGCTAATTGAGCATCGAAAGTGTCCGCTGAGCTCATGTTAACAACCCTGTGCACATCTTGTGACTAGGCACATGGGGATGGTAACATACCAAGCAACCTGCCAACCAAGTAGCAGAGAACCAAGGTGACGGGATAGAGGGCCGCGTGTTAGAGTCTAGGGGTAGATTAGAGTGTGGCCAATCAGCCAGAAGACTGGTAATATGTATATAGGTGGCAGTCAATGAAGGTGGAGGATGGATACTGTATATTGTGTGTGTCAGGAGTGACAGTGATTTGCCTTATAATAACCTCCATCCTTTGAACTAACCCAGTGAGTCCTGTGGCAGCTGGGTGCGACGGCAGCCTCTGTCACCTTTTTTCCTTTTTGTATACAAAGAATGTGTTTTACTTGCAAAGAGGAATGTGTCTGTTTGGTCTGGAGGTCTGCCTTACAAATTCTTGAGTTTTGACTGTGTGTGCTATTACTGTCTGTGCTCGCCATTGTGTTTTTGTGTATGTCTAGGAGTGCACTTAAACCAAAATCAAAACAAGGTGAACATTTCAATCCAGTACTTTAGGATTCTATGCATCCATATTCCCAAATACTGTTGTCCACCCACTTTTATTACAAAAGACATCTCTAAAATGTAAATCATAATTTACCCTCCGACTCACCACACAACTAATGGCTACGCAATAGGGGAAGGCATACGAGTGGAGGTGTATGGCAGCATAGGGGCACCCATAAAGTCAATTGGTCAATAAGGACGGATCTTAATGTATGGGAGTGCACTACCACAAGCTGCTGGCAGATGACGCTGTGCAGTCTAGCATATGTATTGGGAATGAAGCCACATTAATCTGGTGCCTCTGTACTGTTGGAAAGGGTGGAACCTCGGTTGCAAATCTATGCTTCCTTATTTGCTACTGGCTTTTGCATCAGCCTGGTTGAAGATGAATTAATTGACCATTAGTAGAATCTTTCTGTTGACCTATAACACAAGCCGGCGATGTTCTGGCCCTGGGGGTGGGATGTGATGTGACAAGGTCATACCTGGTCTATGATGAGAGTGGTGGCTGTATGACATGTACGATGACTTTTTGTATCATGCACCCCCTCCCTGCTGCTTTTGCTTAGACCCGGCTATGGTAAATAATCACTGAATATAACTGCAGCAGCCCTGCAGGCTTTCATCACTAATGAGAGCCGTGTAAACTCAGCCAGGTGGAATGCCCCATTCCAGGAACCACATCACCCCGCATCACATCCAACAATGTCCCCAGGTGCACACAGAGCCACCACTCGCTTTCTGCTATGGCTTATTCTGGGGGCTTCTCTATTAAGTTATCATAATTCTGCATATGGTAATTGCCACTGATGTATGTGGAGCTCTGACTATTTTCACATAATTATGAGTTTATAAGCGCGGCTGCTGTAGTCTTCTCATTCCAAACATGCAGAACTGTGGGACCATGGAAATGCATTTAGTGTAGTAGCAGCTCACACCGCTATGAGGAAAAATGCACAGACAGGCAGAGGGAACGGGGGATGGGCGGAGGAGGATGCACACATTATCACTTCCTTGGGGGACTCACCAGTGGAGTAACTTTGCTGAAAATGTTGGGGGGCGTGACATAAAAGGAAGGAGCGACTGCCAAATGAGAGGGACAAAATGGTGCGCCATGAAAGTTGGGGGGGACAAACACCCTTGTCCCCCCTAAAATTACACCCATGGGGCTCACTCAGGTTTTATTCCCTTTCGCTTGAAGGTTTTTATAGTGCTTCTGGAGTGGGATTAGGAACATATTTAATGCACATGAAGTTTTGAGTAATCCCCTATTTGCAGTGCACCATTGCTTTCAATGTTAGCTTTGCACTTTACAAATCCTATACATACATACATACATACATACATACACATACATACATACATACATACATAACTTTCCAAATCCGATTTTGGACTTATAGGCATGTGGCAATGAATGCATGCAGTATTCCTAAAATCCAGAGTGAGAAAATCCCCCAAGACCCTCTTATTAGGTGAATAGTAAATACTGCCCTTTTTACCGTAGCCGCCTCTCTCACAATGAAGCCCCTAACTCCAGCTGTTCTTCTCCAGTCTCTGCTTCCGGATTTTATGGGTACATCTGGGAGAACAAGATTCTTCCACCCCAGAAAAGAGCAATGGAAGTGTGAAGGCGAATGTGCCCTGTGGGCAAGATTGACAGATGGCCCGGGGTGGCCAGGTCATCTAGGCGTAGCTCTGTAAATGTATTTTTATAAATTGTTTTTTGTTTAGGTCGGGCTGGAGTGAACTTTGCTCACTGTACCAGAGAGCTACTGAAGATCCATAAAAGAGAAGGGCTCTGGTATCAGTCAGTTGCTCGGTCATTACAAGCAGTGCATCTTGCTTAATTCCCTGTTACAGCAGCGGCCATTTTGTAAGGGCCTGGGGAGCTGTTTTATCTGGGTTTATGTTTTCATTTCATGCTGTTTAGAATATTGTTTTTTCCCACTTTTTGGCCGCTAGTGGAACTGTCTACATTGGTGAGAAATGTGTTGAATGATGATTTTAAGTGCCTTTTTTGTTGGTGCTGTGCTCTCCATCACATGTAAGGCTTTGCAAAACACTGACAAATGTTAGGTGTGACTACAAAAGTGATGCAAGATTGCCCTCCTTCTACCCCAGGCAAGAAAAGCTGAAACACCAAAAGATGACGTGCAGCATGAAGAAGCAGCATGCAAACTTCCTTAAAAATAAGAAAAATAACTTCTGAGTGCCTAAAACCACAGGATCTATTTGATTACTGCCCCTTTTTACTGCACTTCACCAAAATGTTGACTTTTTTTGTTTTACCCCATTTTACTGCATATATATGTGGGAGGAGAGCCCCAGGAGCTCCCCCTTATATTCGACATTTATTATTAACTTTAGCCCCCACACATATATATATACAGTGAAATGGGGCTGTGAAAATTCAACATTTCGGACTACGCAGTGATGGGGTGATACTAGAGCACACATTTAAAAGAAGCCTGTTGGGGACAGAGTTTTTGAATGTTGCCTGCAAGAGCTCTTTTAGTCTACTTTGCCTACTGCATTGATGTTTTCTCCACCTATTTGCTGCATTTGCTGGTAGTCTTATTTTTGTTAAAACGAAAACAGGCTTCTCCATGATCCAGGGCTAAACACTGACTAAATGTGTGTGGATACAGCAACATGCATGTTAGCTTTGGGAGCCTTGGGAGAAAACGGATCATTGGGTCTGGCCAAGAGTTATGTGCGAGAGCAGCAAAGAGCTCCTAGAAGCTGACTGCCTGTAAGTCAATAAGATAGCTCAGATGGTTAAGTGCTTGTCATCATTGTGGTCAAGGGTTGTGCAACAGAGAGCGCAAAGTTAATGTGGCTTTAGCTGAATTGCAGGGGTGTTGCTGTGTTAAGTTCTCCCCTTAACGTTCCTGCAACAAAAGTTTTTTCCTTAAATTTCAAGGGATTTGTTATTCCATAGATGTTTTCCACAGATGGCTTTGTCCACGGCCTGTGGCCGTGCCCACTGTCCATTTTATAACACTACCAGACCACTAGCCATGGCCTATGTCCATGTCCGGTAGGTACGGCCACTCTATATTTTAAAACACTTGCAACTCATCAATCAAAGATGTTCATCAATCACAAACTGATTTTGACCTGTTTTGACAGTGGTATTGTTATGTATAAAATATTGCAGACTTTGAGAATGTTTTTAGGCAATGCGCAGTGAGAGTAAATGATTTCCTGTGTATCTCTCACTTTGGTTAAGCAGCGTGCTACAAGCCCCTTGTTTTATGGCCGTCTCTTGGTGACTGTTGTGATATGATATGATATGATAGGATATGATATGATATGGCATTTGTAACGCGCCTATACACAAGTGTTACAAGGTGCAAAGAGGCAGGGGGGAACAAGGGGAGACAGACAACGATCCTACTAGGCCACGTGTCATTCAGATCGCGCAAGTGCAAGGGTAGAGGGGAGGGGAAAAGTGCAAGGGGGAGAGGGAGAGGGGAAAGTGCAGTACAGGGTTATTAGCATACAGGATAAACAACAAGGGCCCGCTGGTGGCAAGTGTGAGGTAAGTGCAGACAAGTGCTGGGAAGGGGGCTGTAGGGATACAGACACAGTCCCGCAGTGCAGGGGTTGCCCAGGAAGCAGTGCAGGGGAGAGTGGCTGGGCCGAGGACCGAGAACAGTAAATGGCCCAGTTGCAGATTCAGTTATTTTTTATTTTTTTTAGCAGGGGAGAGGAGGAGAGAAAGCGGAGGCAAAGAGGAAGGTTTTGAGGTGCTTCCGGAACCGGAGATGGTTCTCCTCAAGTTTCAAGGAGGCAGGAAGGCTGTTCCAGAGGGAGGCCCCTGCTGCGGAGAGAGATCTACCCCCAGCTCGTTGCTTCAAGAAGCGACTGACCCTGAGGGAGTTGGAGGCAGATGAGCGAAGAGCTCGAGAAGGAAGATATTTAAGAAGAGAGAGTTGAAGGTATTTTGGCCCAGGCCCCAGACGGCCTTGTGGACAATGCAGAGGGTTTTGAACTTGATTCTCGCAGTCGCTGGGAGCCAGTGCAGTGTTTTCAGTCCTGGAGAGATACGGCCCCTGGGCTTGAGGACAAGGACAAGTCTTGCAGTCCTGTTCTGGATGAGTTGCAAAGGGTGGAGAGTAGAGGCGGGCAGATTTAGATAGAGGCTGTTACAGTAGTCCAGCTTCGAGAGAACCAGGGCTCTGGAGACAGTGAGCTTCTGGGGGAAGGAGAGGAAAGGAAGGATACCTCTGAGGAGGTGTAGCTGGTAGTGTGACTTCTTAGAGACGTCGGAAATGTGAGGAGAGAAGGTAGAGTGTGGAGTCGAAGATGACCCCAAGGTTTTTTGCCTTGCAGGTAGGAGCAGGAAGAGGGCCAAGAGAGACCGGCCAGAGAGCTGCAGGGAAGGAGGGAGTGGGTGTGCCGATGAGTAGAATCTCAGTCTTACTGGCATTAAGGCAGAGGTCGTTGGCGGCACACCATTCCTGGATATCAGAAAGACAGACAGAGATGAGGGAAGGAGAAGACCCCAACTAACTGCATTTAAGCAGCACGGAAAAGGGAAAAAATGACCAGCTGCAAGAATAGCATATGCCCAGGTACTTTTAGCGAAAATAAAAAGCTGGCATCCATGAATATACGCACAGTAAGCAAACATATATCTTAAAGTGAAATATACAAATGTAGCTCAGCTGACCTTCCCCTTACAAGAAAGTGCGCAAGACAAAATTGTATTAGACTTTTAAAAAAAGTAATGAACACCAGAAATATAACCTGAGAGAGGAAATGTTCCAATAAATATGCTGGCAAAGTATAACAGTTGCTCACCTTTTAAACCCAGCAATCCGTTATGATATGTTCCCAGGAAGACAAAATTCCAATGCAAAACAAGTGCTTGTGGCGTTGTGAGTAAGTGTCTGCATTGGGAACATGACAACCTGAGTACAATCCTGTTAGCCAAATACTTGAGCAAGCTTGCCAACCTCAAAAAAACCCAAAGGGTTGCTCCCGCCCTCTGTAAAAACGTTACGCTGTCCATCCGCGTGTGTCCTTTATTTGTGCCCTGAAAAGCAGCCACAATCAGGGGAAAATAACTGCACAAGTGTCCTGGATTGCAAACTCTCTTGCTTGGGTAAATACTCATAACTTACTTGCCCTCTCCTCATTTCCCCTCCTCACCCCCATGTCCAACAATGCTCTGCTTTATAAAGATATCTTGAAAAGAACATATACAATAGTCGCTCTCAAATATATAAATCATTATAGCAATAGGTTAGGCAAAAAGTGTACAATTGAGGCATTATTCCTCCCATCTTGACTGGTAGACTACAAATACCAGAATGCAATTCATCAAAAGGCAAAAAAAAGTCTCTGAGTGCAACACTTTCAAGGACTGACAGTAGCATGTGTTAAAACAAATAATGTGGATGCTGTTTGTTATGAGGTATTTAAACCCATGAAGACACACAGCATTCGGGGCTGTCGACTGTCTACCATCTATGCAGTAACCAGGACAACCCTGCTTAGCTTCAAAGTGAGGTAGGGGCCGGCCTCCTGCAGCCATGTTGCTCTAAGTGGTCTGGTAAAATGTGCTTATTGATTAGGCAAAATGGCCTGAGGGTGCTGACCCCTTCCTCTCTTCGAACTAAGCATGACTGGTCCTGGTTACTGCATGGATGGTAAACCCACTGTAGCTGTAAACATATCTATTTTTGTTATTATGTGTAAAAGATTGCAATCTTTGAGAACCCACAATGTTTTTCGGCAATGTGCAGTGAGATTACATTATTTGCAGAGGATCACACACTTTGGTTAAGCAGTGTGCTACAAGCCCCTTGTTTTATCGCTGGTCTCTTGGTGACTCTTGTGATAGATCGCATGACCACAACTAACCTAAATTTAAGCAGCAGAGAAAAGGGAAAACAATGACTGGCTTAAAGAATAACAGCATATATCTTAAAGGGAAATATACAAATGTTTCATAAGACCTTCACCTTAGAAGAAAGTGTGCAAGACAAAATAGCATTGGAATTTCTTTAAAAAAAGTAATGAACACCAGAAAAATAACCTGAGAGAGGAAGTTTCCAATAAATATGCTGGCAAAATAGGAAAGGTGCTCACCTTTTAAACCTAGCAATCTTTCGTGAAATATTCCCTGGAAAACAAATCCCAATATTGAACAAGTGCTTGTGGTCTTGTGGGTAAGCGTCTGGACTTGGAACATGACAACCTGAGTAAAATCCTGTAGCCTAATACTTGAGCAAGCTTGCCAACCTCAAAAAACCCAAGGGGTTGCATCCACCCTCTGAAAAACACCCACATGTGTCCTTTACTTGTGCCCTGAAAAGCAGCCACAATCAGGGGAAAATAACTGCACCAGTGTCCAGGATCACAAACTCCATAGCTCTCAACCATTTGTGTTGCAATGGCGGGTCAAATCACCCGATTTTGTTTTTGGCGGGTGAGACGCCCATTGGAATGAATGGGCGTGCAGGAGGCTTGGCGAGTGAGTCAGCCTTTTATAAGGCGCGTGACACCCGCCAAAAGCGTGTGAGTTGAGAGCTATGCAAACTCTCTTGCCACATTGCGGGCAAATACTCATGAATTATTTGCTTTCTCATCATTTCCCCTCCTCACCCCCATGTCTGGCTTTCAACAATACTCTGATGTATAAAGATAACTTTAAAAGTACACATACCATAGTGTCACTCAAATATATAAATCCATATATGACTATGTTAGGCAAAAAGTATAAAATTGTGGCATTATTCCCCCATCTTGACTGGGAGACTACAAATACCAGAATGCAGTTCATCAAAAGGCATAACGTTTTCTCTGGGTGCAAAACATTCAAGGACTGACAATAGCAAGGTTTAAGAAAGAATTATGCGGATGTCGCTAATCCATGCAGTAACTTGGACTGACCCTGCTTAGCTTCAAAGCAAGGAAGGGGCCAGCCCCCCTCAAGTCATGTGATCTTGTAACTTGTGCTAATTTATTAGGCAACATAGCTTGAGGAGGCTGTCCCCTTCCTCACAGTGAAGCTAAGCAGGATCTGTCCTGGTCACTGCATGGATGAGAGACCTGGATGGCTTCTGGCCTTTGGCCATGACCAGTGGCTTTTCATCCCCGACGTACAGTACTGCTCAGTGGAGAAACCTTGCTGAAAATGTTGGTGGGGGACATGACCTCTGAAGAAAAGGTGACCCATTAAAATGAATGGGGACAAAATAGAGTGCCATGAAAATTGGGGGGGACAAACACCCCCTTACCCTCCTAAAATTACGCCCATGGTACTGCTAATCCTTCATAACCGTGGTTATTGGGAACAAGCCTGGGGATAAAATGGTTTCCAGGCCCCCACCAAGCGCCCCCCCATCTGTGCCAGCTCTCCAGATGACCTCCCCAACTCCCCTGCCCCCTTCCATCCCGCCACAACACACACTGTATCTGTAATGCAGTTTGCTTTGAGCAGACAGCTATTTGAGGCTACAGAAAGCTTTGTGTTGCAAACTCAGTCCCTAGACCCCCTCCAACTCCCAAATGCCACCCTCTTGCCAGCCCCACCTCTATCCTGATGTAATTTGCATCTTTATTTACCTGCACAAGGCTTTTTTCCTACATTTAATTTTTCCATTACCTTGACTATAACCTCGCATATCACTCACATCCAGAGAAAAAAAATATGGCGGCTCTTTCATTTCTAAAAACACCCAGTGTTGGGTAAATCCCTGTGATAAAGCTATCTCGTTTTGAGAAGTGGCACCCCCTTCTCTGTCTAATATTTAAATAACTACTGGACGGAATAACCGCAGACCACAAACAGCACACTTTTGAACGCTTTGTTCCCAAAAATAGTTTCAGACCTGTTCCAAATCTGTACAGCGATTTCGGCTGTGCGCTTTGGCAAAAATAGACCTTGTTTGTGTTTGGGAAAATGAATGGGAAGTAGGCCGCAACTTTGGAAAAAATCTTTTTTTTTGTCTTCTTAATAACCATTTCATTTTTTAGTGAATCTTTACGAGACTTTGCAATTGGAGGGGCCCGGCGAGTCCCTAATAGCTTTCTGAATTTCAGGTATATCCATTACTTGAATCAAAAATTATTAACAATAGAATTTTAAGGGGTTCCTATGGGTGTGTGACTCACCTTAACTATAGGGCGGCTATCGCCACCCTAAAATATAACTCTCAACTGCATTCTTTTATGAATGTAGAGATACCTGCATCCTCCAGCACACTTGGAATTTAGCAATGAAACTAAGTCTGCGCTACCACAGGTGAGCCACAGAATACTTCAAGGAGGCTTTTTGGCTTGTCTTTCTCTGTAACCACTGGTGCTTGCACTGCGGAATTTCAGATGAACCTACTACCTCTCTTCCACTTTAGCCGTCGCGCTTTCTTATAACATGTTTCCAGGAAACACATTTTCAATTATTGTGATGTAAGGCATACTGTTTCATCATCTTTTCATTCACAAACTTGCTATTATCTGCTGGAGCATAAACTAGAGTGGCGACGGGCAAAGTGCACTGGTTAAAGCAAAAGTTCACCTTCACTAAATCAGTCTTGCTAAACTTACAAACAAGAATATAAGTTGCTTGCCGATAACCAATAGTAGATTTAAGACAAAAGGGCCCCATGTGCAAAAATGACAGAGGGTCCCAGGTGGCCGGGTCATGGAGGTGGAGCCTAGAGTAGGCATAGTTACACAGTGATGACGTGTTTGAGATACTGGAACATCATCCGGCTGTTTTTGAAACTAAGGCCAACCAAAATTGGAATAAATGAGGAAGTTGAAAGTATTTACTATATTTTAGTAAAGAGGAAACTCCTGGAAATAGACTGGATTCAAACATGTGAGAGGCGCACCCCATACGGCCTACTCAGAGATTTCTGTACTGAGCATAAGAAGACTAAGTATGTAATACGCTGTCCTGATGGGAGATATATGAAAACCTTTCTACAGATACAATTAAACTTAATGCATACGAGAGAGATCTTACACATTCAAGGACAAAGTAATACTGCTATATGCAGTTCTGCCATTTAGAGGCAGAATCTCTGAAGCATCTTTTTTATCGAATGGTGCTGATTACGAGAAATACTATCTCTCTTTTTCTCGAAGTATGTTCATGAGGAGAGCTTCTTAAACACATTGGGCCTCATTACGAGCTTGGAGGTAGCCATGCCGTTTTTAGCAGCATGGCTACCCCCAAACCGGGTACCGCAAAAGGGAACTTACTGGGCCATTCCGACCTTGGAGGGCCCAGTAATTCCCTTTTGCGGGACTCGGACCCAGTACATCCCCATTCCAATTTGAGGCCCCATAGGGCTCAATGGGTATGGGGAGGATGCTAACAACGGGCCCGTTAATGACGGGCCCGTTGTTAGCATCCTGGTCTACTAGCGGGTCCCGCTCTGGACGCCTGACCCGCTGCAGACCTCGTGATGTGGCGTCCCGGAATTAACAGTGCCGGTTCCTTACCGGCACCATTTATTCCACGGCTGCCTACGTTGTAATGAGGCCCAATGACATTTTGGAAATGTATTTTATCCGTACAACCCACCTCATTACTAATTAAGTCAGCAACTTTTTTAACCAAATTGTAATTAATTGAAAATTTATGAATTGATAATCTTAGAACTAGGGTGATTAGAGACTTTTGATATATAATGAAATTAGTGATTTTAGACATTTTTATAAGTAATGAAATTAGTGATTTTAAGGATAATGGTAGTGATTGTATTAATTGCTCTTTTAGGATTTTCTTCTTTTATACAAAAAAATTGTATTATGTGATGAATTTATAATTTTAAGAATTGTGATGTATTACATTTTTCTTTTGCATGTTTATGTATAAGGTTTGAAATAAACCAAATACAATAAAAACATTTAAAAAAACAATGATTAACTTTAAGGACAAATCCTAAATTGCATTTTTTTTTACAGTTTTTTGTGTTGGGGTCCTCCTCGCAAGGTTTTGCTATCAATGGTGGTAATATTAAATGATCAGGCCTGAAGCTAATGTTGGAAATGATACGTTTCAAGGCAATGGGCAATAACATGGGCAATGGCAAAGGCATTGCTTGGGGGGCCTGGGCCTGAGGGAGCTTTAGCCATAGGTCTTTTGGTTGTGGCCTATATAGAAGCTCAGGGGCTACAACCAAAATGCTAGCTAGCACCGAGACCCAACAGTCCGGACCTTAGCGTAGCTCTGGACCTTTTACAAACCTAGCAACACCCCTGGCCAATGCGAAGAGACATTACAGGATGTGATATCACATGGTAGTTTCTACAGCATGCAGATCCATTTTGTGCATGGCCCCAGTGTTCTGACCCCACACACTTGAAATGTCATTGAACATCATAGACTTAAAGGAGTGCATTTTTTAATCTTCAAAATACCCGGGGGTTCCTCTTTTTTGTGGGTGCTGCTTGTGGCACTTGAAAGACCCCTTAACTCCAATCCACCACCTCGATTTCTCCTCCAGCACCGCAGGCCCTCCTGCAGGGCAATGAACGGAAATGAAGAAGGAATAAGGGCAGCATAATGTGGGAGAAAAGTATAGACGGGGCAGGTGACATGGACACTGATGGGACAGGAGAGTGGAGAGTGAAGAAGGGCTGAATTGTGAGCGAGAGATTGAGAGTGAGGGAATGCAGGATAGCAGGTCATTGAAGGGTGCCAGGTGAGAGTAAGGGGGTGAATGCTTGCAGAGAATGGACTAGGGCAGAAGAATGGCGCACACGAGTGAGGGGAATGCAGGATAAACAGGATGCAAGGAAGGGGAAATAGAGAGCATGTGGTTCAGGAGTATAAGGAGAATGGGGAATAAAGGAAGTCAGGGAGAAATTAAAAGTGATGGAAGGCTTGAGAAAGCGAGAGAAAAAATGGGGGTTGAGGGAGGATCAATGTAAAGGCAAATGGTGTGTGACGTGGGTAAAAGATGGAGGAAAGAATTGAGTGAACGAAGATGGGGGAGTTTGCGAAAAAAGCAGCAAAATGAGGAAGAGAGCTGGATTATAAAAAATAACTGGAGAAAGAAAGAAGTGAGAGGAAGGGAATGACGAAAGCATAGAGGATGGCATAGTGGGTAAAACGAGCAGGAGAAAGGTAGCAAGAGAAAAGAAAAAGTGGGATAGTAGAGAGGAAATTGTCAAAAAGGAATAAAGGGCGGGCCGAAAGGAATGCTGTATGGGAGAAAAGGAAAGCAGGAGGGAAAGGAGCGAGAAGAGAGCATATTTGTGATTCACAGTCACAGCTGCAATAGAAATTGAACTGGGAAGCAAAAGGCAACCGTTTAGATGAGGATGTATTGAAATGGGACAATAAGACCCACACGGGTGACGAAAATACCCTTTGAGTGAGTTCTACAAGTCCAGATGACACCCAAGGTTGGGGAACAGGGCTCGGAAGGTCTGTAGGAGGGCCAACCATCCCGCATTTTGTGGGACTGCCTCACTTTCATTGGCTGTATCTGGCACACAGCCAGCTTGGGACAGGAATAAGCCCTGACTTTTCTCCTCTGAAGCAGTATCAGCTGTCCAAAGTCTTCCCAGCTCACACGTTTCGTGTGACAGTTAAAAGCAGCGGGAAGCGCAGCACCTTTTCCACTGCTCTCCCAGCACCCCCCAGCTTCAGTTTTGTGTTAATTTAGCATTTCAAAAAACAGATTAGAGGTTGATCTTGGCAAGGACTGTTGTCTCTTAAAAGGTGCAAATCGTGGGTGATAATAAATGGGAGGGAAGTATAATGCTTCATGTTGTATGAGATAATGACATTGTTTTTAGATCCACATACCTTTGCAGGCTGCTGCTGCAATCTTGCAGTCAGGGTGACGGAAATAAAGCTGTTCATGTCTTTTTGCTTGACCTATTTCTATAACAATGTATATAATGTCAGGTCGGTTTCTTTGTGTACTTTTTAATGCATTGCTAGAAACTCATTATTAAACAATACGTATGTAACCTATCACTGGGTAGATATGAAGTCAAGTGCTTAAATCACAGCATGGGTGCAAATACTAATTTCACCACTTTAACGAAATGTGTGATCCTGGGTAAATAAGTTAATCTCACTGTGCTTGATCTGCTGACATTGAGTTTCCCTAAAAGTGCTTCAGTGTGCAAATTGTGCATGCATATTAACAATAGTGACTATTAATATTTCACACACCACATTATTCTCTTGGCATACACGTGGACACTTATTTTTAATACCTTTATCAACGCTGCCCTAGACTGATGTCAGTGCTTGTAATGTTATTTTCTGAGATGCCGCTTCTGATGAGGTCAATCCATATCGTGCAATTAGAGCTCTGCATATCTTTTGCTGGACAGGCCCGAATAGGTCAGGAGACAAATCGAACAAGTCAGTGCCTTTTATGCCTAACAGTCCCACAGCGTTGCATTTGTTGTGCTGTCTAAGAGTTTAAGAGCCTCGGGAGGGGGGAACCCAAGTAGCTTTCACTATTTTAGCAGTCTTACTTACAGAGCAACATATTCCTTTCTTTCATGGTATTAAATGTGCACTTTGCCTCGCGTGCATATTACAGACTGCCCTTCGCTGGCTGCTGTTGCCTTAACTGCAGACTTTAAATGGCACTTTGCAGCAGGTTACAGACTGGCTTTGATAGCACTAAACTTCCAACATCCAGCAGTGTTATCACCTTTTTGCCTTTTACTCTGGTTTCACCTGCATTAGCACCTTCATGACAAAGCAATTACAAACTTTTCAGTCACATGTTAGTGTTTCAGCTCCCCTCTGGCTGGCTGGCCCCATGAGATTAAAGAGAATAGCTTTGTTTCCATTCTTATTCAAGCGAGACTGTGTCCACCCCAACTAACAGTAGGCAAGGGGGGTCCCAATCATATTGAAATGGGCCCCCACGAGCCTTTACAAATGCTCGGCCGTGTCCTGTGAGCAAGGGCCAAGACTGCTCTTTGTTATTTCACGGTGCCTGACTGCCAGCAGGGAGGGATGAGGATGTGTGTGTGTTGTGGGTGATGTGAAGAGATTGGGAAAGTGGCGAAACGGGACACAGGAGGGCCTACTCTGCCTTTGTCTGCAATCCCGGTGCTAAGTCTGCCTCTGCCCATAACAGTCGGAAAATCAGAATATTCAAATCTATAAGTGATATGTTACAACTGGTACATGTTTTAGTTATTTACTTATATGAAATGTTACCATAGAGATAAATGCACTTTTTTCAGATTCACTTTTTAGTTTTATGCTACTCGCTCATTTAATATTACCTGAAAGAAAGCAGGGAATCCATTGGTCTTTTTAAAAAAAATAGGTATCTCACAGATATTTCCTTTTTCCCCCAAGGTTCGCACGTGACTCAGAGGGTCACTTTGGATGGTAAGCAGATAACATGACTACCACCAAGAGAAGTTTGGGACCTCCTGCAGGTCCGCCCGAAATGGGATAGGTCGAGATCTCTGAGGGCATCTGCCACTGGGAGATGGTCAGATGGAGAGATGAGTCAGGAGAACAAGCAATGGACCACACCTGGAAGCATGTGCCTGGGTTTTGCCAACAAGCATTGGCAAAGCCAACAGTTGGGGCTTTTGTGTAGGTACGGGAGAGGCAGTCCCACCTGGCCATAAAATGGCAACATCTAAAAAATGATGTTATTACCAGGGCATATAATAGCCCTGCCTGGCAACTGCCTATCTAATACCTATCTACAAGCCAAAACTGTTGCTGCTGACAATACTTGCTTTTACCAGAACATCAGTGTAAGTAGCAGATATACATCAAGTGACCTGGGGCACACTTGGTTAAGATATTTTTATTGCACCAGTAGCACATTTACAGCTAAACCTAAGGTACACACTCTCAGCAAATTGCTTAGAAATCTAACTGCTTGACAGTCCTACCTCAAAGAAATTCCAAGAAAATGTGTTTTTGGTGGGGTGGGGCAGGTAGTTAGTGGTAATGGCCATAGGGATTAGCACGGCCATGGGCGGTCTGTGGGTTGGTTAATAGCCAAACAATCCCAACAAAGTCTGTGTCCTTTTTCACATGTCGTCTCCCTATAAGCTGTACTTTAATGTAATAGTTTTGGCTTATAAGTGGCGCTTAAACAGGAGGAAGGGAACACTGAGGTTGGTCATAGATACTGTCTTTCTTTGCCTCTCTCAAACCTCACCTTCTAGATACACACCATTGCTAAGAATGTAACATCATGCTGTTTGCGCTCTGTTTATGTGCCTTTTGTTAACACTTTTGTGACTCAGTACAGTGCTTTGTCATAAGTGCTTTATACATTGACACACATTAATACAGGGTATTGGTCTGCTCGTACAGGCAGGTCTGCCAGGTTCCAGCGTTTAGAGGCTATTCTCTTGGCCTCTCAGGAAACAGTTTCAATTCAGGGGTTCAAAGGCTTGTCCCTCAGCCTCCCAGACTCCATCAGAATGCTTGCTCACTCTCCCAGCAAACAAGGTCCACCTTTGCCTCACCTGGATGAAGACCCTATTTGACTTCGAGGGTCTCACACTGTTCTGCCAAAGACATAAGGAAAAAACACTTGCAGAACAATGGCCGCCATCTAGGTAACTGATTCCAAAAACTGTTTGTACTGCATATTCCATTATATTTCCTATAGCCAAACATTAATTCCATTGACTCTATGTGCATGTATAACTACATTCTATTGTGTTTAAGTGGAGTTGAATTCTTTCTTGTTTTAAATCTGCTCCCGATGTTTTTAAAGTATCTGCATTGTGAAAAAAAGTGAAAGGTGTGGGTGTCAGAATTTTGTTTCTCCTAATGCAACCTTATATGAGGGTATGCTTTGTGAGCAGTGCTTATTAGCTATCCTCTCATATTCCTGCTGACCGGCTTACTCTTACAGCATGTTTGACATTCAAAAACCACTCAAAGGTAGAGCTTCACAATGGATTGCTGAGGTTTTACCAGGTGAAAATGTTGTCTGACACACAAACAAGTCTACGAGTAGATACAGTTACCAAGCATCATGAGATATCACTTTTCTTCCTTTAAAAGCCTACAAGACTTTATAGTAAGAAAGGATATAATTAATACTACTAAACCAGCAATACAGGATTTGTCAACACTTTGCTAAATGTTAGAAATTGAGATGAAGCACACTTCACAAGCAGACATAGTACTCAAATGTTATGTCTTGACAAAACGTTCATACGCAAAACATGTGCCGCATGTCAGCACCCCTTTCTCTCACCCTTCTTATATAAATAAATGTATGCCTAATACAGGGTTTTTTGTTACCCTTATATACATATTAGCCTTATGGATAAAGAAGTTAATTTTGTGTTGTTTTCTTCTGAAATGTCTCAATTGTAGAATATTGAGCTCAATATAAATTTGAAAGTGCAAATATATTGTTGAAGTCTGACTGTAATATAGGTTTGTTTAGCATTCCACTCATTAAAAAGTTTGGTGTTCCATTTGAAATCAGGAAGGTCATCCATATACCTCCTCCATAAAATGTACATTTATTCAAATTGCCCGATACATTGTTCATTGTTTTTTAACTTTCCCAAAGGCCAAGGAATAAGTTGGCTTGTGGGGGCTCAAAGATAATGCCCATTGCTGTTCCATGAAGTTGATAGTATACTGCAAATTCAAAATAAAAAAAAAAGATATTTCTTAAAGTTAAATCCAGCCTCTTTCTAAACATGTACATATTGGTTTTTAAAATGTGCTTCACAGTCGGACGTCAATATTTAATGAATGTTTATAGGTTTACTACATCCGTAATAACAAGGATATTATTATTTTGCGATTGCTTATTGGCTAAGTGCACTCTGTTATATCCTTGTTGTACAGAAACTTGTAGGTTACTGAGGTAGCAAAGGTAGCTATCTACTCGCTGCAGCCATTGTACCATATTCCTGTCTAGCACTCTCTCTCTCTGTCTTTCCCTTGCACTCTTCTTGCACTCTCTTTTTCGCCCTGTGGCTCTGTCTTGTTCTGTCTCGCTGTCTAGGTGGTATCTCATGTGTGTGTGTGTGTGTGTGTGTGTTTCTGTGAGCAACCAAGCACTGCAACATCTTAGTAGGGACATGCTACCTGTATGGCGCGCGTACTGCTGGTTTGCATTAAAATGTGTCTGGTATGCTGAGCTATGGCATGATTTGCTATATGTCTGCACTATGCTATATTGTCTTTTTTCTACCCTGCTTTGAAATGTTACGCTCACTTAGATTTGGTATGCTATACTAATGTATGCATTGCCACACTATGTGATGTCTTTAAGCTGTAGAAGCCTGTTGTGTAATGTTGTGGCTTTGATTTAAGTTTTGTTCCCAAAGCCATATGACTGTTAACTGGAAAGTACCAGAGTTTTGCATGTTTCTCACTTGCATTTAATGTACTTATTCACCACTTATTTCATTTTTTGGACACATGATGACCTGTTTCCATTTACATTAGCTGGTTCGGCCATGGTATGTCAGTATATATTATGTGATGTTTCCTCATGCCATTCAGCTTTAATATCTAATGTTCAAGCACCTTGCAGCAGACATAAGCAGGCAGGTAGCCCTTCACTAAACAGGCAATTACATATAAAACACAGGAGTGGGTGGTAGACCTGGAAGTGTAATCTGGTAACCAGACTCTACATCCCTGTTTTGACCTCATATTCGCATGCTGCCCTCCATTAGTGTGGAAGGCTATTCAAGGCTGTATTTTTTTTTTTGATAACAAGTTTTATTGGGTGTTTGTGCATGTATACAGGACAATCAATATCCAATCAAAACAAAGAAAATAAAAGTGAAAATAAACATAACAATAAACATAATTTGCATACATATGAATAAGGCATTGCGCATGGAAACTGACAACTGTCTGGGCGCACATACACATTCACTACGGATAGATACTATTCAAGGCTGTATTAAACAGATTCTCTACCACAAATTCCCTGCCTCAGCAAAAGAGGATTTCTGGCTCACATGCAACTGTAAACAAGCCTTTAAAGGACCTATCAGGGCTCCAGAAACTCCAGAAAGCCAGTCCGGGGCTCTTGCTGAAATCCTTCCCTCATTTAAATGTGCCCATATTTAGTTCCAGCGTACCGTCTATAAAACCTGGATGTTTGTGGCTGTTCATGGGCTTAAGGTAGTAAGCAGAAGGACTTTGCCCTGTGTTTTCTTGGGCATCTCTTCAACCTGCCTAGCTCACAATGGCACCATGGAAGGTTTAAACTTCTGACCATTGCTGAGCCAAAGACAGCGTGGACAACCTTAAACACTCTGCTGAAAAGCGAAAGGCTAGGTGGGTCTGAGAGGGACTACTGTTCTGGTGACTTACCCTTTGATGACATATATGTGGGTAAAAGTGTTTTTGCTCACTTTTCATGGAGTTGTAAACATGGCAAATTCACATTAGTGCTTAACCCCTCCCAAATGTGATTATTAAAAGGATTTCCATGTGCATGCTGGAGGGGCTGCCCTTTCTCCTGGTGGTGAGTCTATTTTTCTCATTTTGACTTCTGTTTCACGTCAATTCTCTCCACTTTGCAGGCTGGCAGACTGGCTAAGGGGCCCCTCGGTGCTGATCTTTGAGCGCAACCCTGTGATGGTTTGTTGTTTTAGGAGCTGAAAGCTTCCCGTCCCATCTCCTCAGTCCTGTGAGTTGGCCTTACTGTGGCATAACATACGGTACAGAGTGCGGCACAGACTCAGGGCAACAGTCAAAGCATAGTAACATAACCTGAGAGAAGGATGCCATTCTGTCATCGTGTACAGAAGGGCAGACAGCAAGCCCTTCACTCCCTACCTACCATATATGGTCACAGATCCACCTTCGCCTTTCACAAAGTCTAATTAACACATCTAAATCACTAGACTTATGCACTACTCAATGTTAAGGTCCATTATCAACGTACCCATACTCAGGTTCTCGCCCTCATCAACTTATATAAGACACAAGTCTCCAGATTGTCTAAATCTTTTAGTGTTAAATCTGCTAAAGGATTCTCTGCAACACCCTGTATGTTTCTTGGTGTGCTCAATGTAAAAAACCTTAAGTTTCAGTTTTATAATAAACTTGAAGACATGAGCAGGAGTCCTGGTGGTTTCAAGGCAATCGAGAAAGAGAATGCCCGACCTATTTGCGGGACCAATGATTCTTCTTGTGTTAGTAATCTTCTACAGAGAGTTACTATGAGCATTTCCAGGTTCAAATTAGTTGTTGTAAAATAATGATGAGGCAGAGTTCGAGACATATGCTTTTGACATATTTATTTATTTCAGTATTATAAATATGAGGGCCCCTTAGATGGCTGCCAACCACTCTCTTGGCTTTCTCATGATGTAATATGATTCTGGAATCAGATCTGACTCCAGAACTATATTACATCACGAGCACATCATAACAGTAGCTATACTATAACATCTCCCTTCCCACAAACTTGAACTAAAAAATGAACAATAGGTTAACCATAATAAAAATGTAAATAACAACAGAAGAAGAGAATAATAATAAGTAATATGACATTTAAAAGGACATGTTCTGGCATCTGTTTCTTAGATCATTGTGGATGTGAATGTTCCGGATGGTTTAATAGTACACGTAGTCTTTATTAAAGTTCCGTATAATTCTCCTGTTCTTTGAAGACATGTTACATCTTCCTCATTGTCTCTAACACTTTCTGTCACTTGCTCTTCCTCCACAGGAATTCTTGCTCTCGACAACACTATGTCATCACAGGACCACCTTTTACCATCGTCAAGAATCACAGACGTATTTGCACATTTCTCCACTCTTTGCAGCCCCCTGTATTTGGATTCTCCTTTCAGTATTTTCTTTGGTTCTTTTACACACACCCAATATCCTTCCTTGATGATGCTCTTTCTCACATGTTTATTCTCATCATAATATCTCTTCTATTCAGCCTGTCTCTTCTTCACTCTCTTTACAATGTCATACATGTTAATGTCTTTGTTTTTTTTTAACGCAAGCCAAGCAGGTCTTAACCTGTTGGAAGCTGTCCTGCCCCTCATCAGCGTGAAAGGTTCTTCGTCCGTGACTGAGTGCGGAGTACCTCTATAGGTATTCAATACTTCCTTTAACGTTTCTCTCCATGATAGGTTATTGGCAATTGCTAGTTGGATTATACTCTTTATGAATCAAGTCATTCTTTCAACTAGCCCATTTGCCATTGGATGATACAAGGCTGTTGTTGTATGGTCAATGGCTCTTTCTCTCATGAACGTTTGTACCTCTACAGACATGAATTGGGAACCATTGTCTGATATTATTTATTGAGATCTCCTTCTCTAATAAAGATTTCTTCTAAGAATCTCACTACTTTGATAGCAGTAACAGTTTCTTCTGCTACGCCCCACCCTACCCATTTTGACATATGATCCATCAAAACACTAATATACACTTTTTGATTCTCCAAAGTTTCAAACGGTCCTGTTATATCAATGGCCAATTTAGTCCATATATTTTTAGGAACTTCAACAGGTTGTAACGGTGTAAGCTGTGTCTTCTTTCCTTTATCGCTGGTGGCACATGCAGTGCACTCTTTCACTAACTATTCCATTTGGTTCCACATGTCAGGCCACCAATACACTTCTCTCACTCTATTTTTTGTAAAACCTCTTCCCACATGTCCTTCATGAGCAATGATCATTATTTTCTCCCTCAATGAAATCGGTGGAATAATGCGGTCTCCTCTATATATACATGTATCATCACAAGAAATCTCATCTTTTATTCCGACCCACCTTTGATGCTCTGATCAATATCTTCCCAATCACTCCTGATAGCCTTTTTCAAGTGACCTTGTTCAACATCCTCATCCATTGCCTTGGCCCATTCTTCTTTTGAGAAACTTGAATTTATGTGTGCTATTACCCATTCAGTGGCTTTGTCCCCCAAGCATTCATCATTGTGTACATTCTCTTCATCATTATCCCCAGGTAACATCGACAGACAATCTGCGACAACATTGGATTTGCCTGGTGTATACTTCACTATGACATTATATTGCATAATGTCTAGAATCCGTCTAGAAGACCATGCCGTCTTGTATCTGCTCAAGGACTCCACCCATCCCCATGCTGCTGGCATCTGCAGAGATGATACTTCTGGCACCATAATTGAACATCTTAAGTGTTGGAGCTGTGTTGATTAGTTCTTTCAATTGCTCAAATTCTCTTTTGCATTCTCCTGAACATATGAATCTCATGCCTTTGCTCATCAATTCTCTCATATGTCTTGACTTGTCGGAAAAATGGTGTACAAACTTTGAATACTACTCTGCCAAGCCAAGAAAACTGCGAAGTTGGTATTTGTTCATAGGTTCTGGAATTCTTAGAATTGTATCAACCAGAGGTTTTTTTTGGTTTTATACCTTCTGCATGTATAGAGTGACCTAAATAAGTCACTTCACTTCTTTCTTTTACACTTTTCTATTCTGAGTGTGAGACCTCTTTCTTGGATGACTTGTAAGACTCCTAACAATTTTGCATTGTGATCTTCCTCAGTCAATGGCAATATCAAAATATCATCCTGAAAGTAGTGAACACCCTGGACACCATTGAATAATTGGTGCATTAACCTTTGAAATATGTCTGCCGCCGATGCAAGTCCGAAAGGCATACTTTTGTATCTGAATGGTCCTAATGGGGTAACAAAAGATGTGAGATGTCTCGACTCTTCATCCAGCACCTCCTGATGGTAGGCAGACGATAGGTCTAATGTCATGAAATACTTTGCTGGCTTCAACGTTGTCAGCATCTCATTTATATTTGGTAGAGGATGTCTGTCCACCCAAATATTTGCATTTAAGTCTTGTAGATCTACACACATCCTTATCGATCCATCTGGTTCTCATACAATGACAATTGGCGAAAGCCATTCTGAACTTTCTATAGGTTCTAAAATGTCCTATTCACTGACAGGTCTCCTCCTTTATTATTACTGTCAGGTTTCTTTAATTATTATATTAACCCTAGTTTAGTCTGTGTGGGTAGGAAGTTTTCTATTGTGGTTGGTTTGGCCTTAACTTCTCAATACAGAATCCTGGTTCTAACCCAAGGCAAGATGAAGTTTCTCAATAACAGCGCTGATTGGCAAGAGAGCACAGCAGGACAACAATGAACATTCTAAACTGTCACTCTCTGCCTTTCATCATCATAGCCCCAGTTGAGAGGTGGGTGTAGTAGCTGCTCCTGCTGAAGACTTGGGCCTTGTTGATTTAAACTTTCTGGCCCTAGCAGTCGAGCGGCTACTCTTCTGGGGTTTCAGCAGAAGAACCTAGTTTGTCAGGAAAATGATTTAGAGACTGGAAATCCTGAAGTTTATTGAAGATTCATTCAAGAGATAAGTGACTTTCATTTGGATTTTGAAACTATTGCTTAGCAATTCATCTAGAGTCATTTCAAGTGAGAAAACGTAAAATGTGTGCTTTGAATTGTAACTCTGAACTGTTTATTAGAGTGCACAAACTTTGGTGTTCGTTTTTAACGTGAGCGCGCGATTTGACTTGTGAACGCTTCGTTCGTAACACGTGTGACGTGTTTACCTTAGGCGCGCGGTTAGTCTCCTGCGCGTGTGTAACCTCCTCTGCTACGAGTTTTCTTCAGTGTGTGCACGTGTCAGAGATTGCTATGGAATTTCGAGCGCGTGAGTTCTTCAGCGCGCGGGACCTACAGTACGTGTGTTTTCTGGCATGTGTGTTTTCGAGCGCGTGTGTTCTTAGCGCGAATGTTCCAAGCGCCGTTATTCTTCAGCGCGAGAGTTCTGCCGCATGTGTGTTCTTCAGCGCGAGGGATTTTCATCGCATGTGTTCTTTGGCTCACGGGATCTTCAGCGCGTGTGTTTTCCCAGCACGTGTGCTTTTTTTTTAAGCGCGTGTGTTCTTCAGCGCGTGTGTTTTTTCCAGCGTGAGTGTTTTCTAACCCGGATGCTTTTCAGCTCGTGTGGATTTCAGCGCGTGGATTCTTCATAGCGTGTGTTCTTCAGCGCGGGTGATCTTCAGCACGTGTGTTTATTGTGCCAGCGTTCTTCAAGAATCCACGTACTCAGTCACAGTGGGAACTTGTTTCGAACTCAAAAGAAAATAAGGAAGATCAGAATTCATTAAAGACAATCTTTACTGGAACAGTATTCAGTTTAAAAAGACAAAGGTCAAGGCTTTCCAGGTTTGCTAAAAATAAGGAAGTTGCTGCTGAATTCAAGAGACTCAAGTAAAGAGGTAGAAAGATTTTCAGCAACTTCAGCAGTCTTCTCTAAGAAAGTTTAGGAGAAGAACCAGGTATGATTCTTTACACTTTAGTTATGGATTGAAAGTCTTTTACATCACGTGGTTAAGTAAGTAATGTGAGGATTTGTATCTGTTTATCTATTCACTGCAGGTTCAGCAAGCATTGGCTAGTGCTGTAGCCATCAACCTGGTGTTTTTATGTTATCCACTTCCCCCTTTCCCTTAGGGGTGTACTTAACAGAGCTGAGTTTTATTTAGCTCTGAGAATAACATTTCAGGGGGATTGCAGGGGTTTCAGCAGCTTCCGCGGACACAGTAATCCTCTCAGCCTGACATTCACACAATCTTGCTAACTCCTTCTGTAGAGCTTCTCTTGTGCCAATTGGAATGTTTCTCACTTTATGAACTACCGGTTTGGCATGCCTTTTTAATACAATTCTGTGTTTAAATACTTTTAATGTACCAAAAGTTTAATTGAACACTTTTGGAAAACTTTTTGTTAGATTCTCACTAGTTGCACACATTTCTTCAGTGATACCTAAGATCAGTATCGACTCTCCTGGATGTATTTTGATTTGTAAGGAAGCTTGCTCCCATCATCCAACAATCGAGAATCCATTTTGGGCCACATAAAGTTTACAATATGTCTTCCTTTCTTTGAAACATAAGTGTACCCACGTGTAACCAATTATATTGATAGGTGTCTTTCCATACCCAGTTGCTCTCACTCTTGTGTTTCTTAAGTCTGCCCTCTTCCTCGTAGTTCATTTTCAAATGTTTCTATGTCCACCCTGGTGTATGGTGACCCTGTGTCAACCATTACTCTCAATGACACGCCATTTATTTCCATAGACACCCATGACTCCACGCCTCCTTCAGATGGTGTCAATGTCAGGATTTGCTCATATTCTTCCATTTCATCGATAATGGACATTAGGTTACTTGGATCAGGAGTTCCTTCTATTGCTCTCACACTCGACATATTGTTTCTTGTAATTTGATTCCCATCTATTTGCATTCTGTTCATGGAGAACGTTCCTGTCACTCTCCCCCTTCATCTGGTGTTTCGACACACCTTTTCAAAATGGCCTACATAGCCACATTTGTAGCATTCTGCCGAAAATACTGGGCATTCCTTTTCATTATTATTGTGCCTATACCTGCCACACTTGTTGTTTGTTTGTTTATTTATTTATAGAGTGCCCTAAAACCCTTAGGTGGCTGCGCGCACAAGATTAATTATGGCTTAGTTACAATGAATAAATCCCAGTGCAAGTTATGTTACAATTAACATAGTTACAGGGTAATAACTTGTTACTTGTGGCTTGGTTACAGCGCATAGAACAATATATATAATGCATGGATAAGTATGTACAGGTGAATATAGTTGCAAGTTTACATATTTGCAAGTAAGCACAAGGGCGCGTGTAGTCACCGTGGTAGATACAGTTAGCATAGTTACCGATATATGCATATGCCTGGGTGCATATTGTAGGTGGCAGGTTACGGCGGAGAGGGAGGAGGGAACACAGGTAGCTGTGATTCATTGGTCTTTGTGCCGTAGCCAGCTGCAGGTGTAGCCAAATTTTTGTAGCACCTGTTTTGTGCTCTACCAGCAGGCTCTCTTTCCCTCCTCATGTTGTTACTGTAATTGTCTTTTGACATTCTCCTTATTGCTGCAATCAAGTTTTCTTCCTCTCTATCTGGAGTACTCTCATGAACATCTCGGACATATCTAACTTCACCACTTTGTGTTTTATCCTGAACCTCTTTCATGCATTTATCTCCCAATTCCATTGATCTGGCGATGTCCATGGCTTGTTCTAGGCTTGGGTCCTTCGCTGGCCATAAGCGTTATTGTATCCTAGCATCTGCACCTTGCAATACTAATTGATCTCTTAAATACTTATCTTCTACTCCAGTAAATTTGCATGTAGATATTAATCCTCTTAGAGCAGCCATATATGCATCAACAGTCTCTCCTTTATTGTGTCTCCTCGAGAAAAAATGATACCTCTCTAGTACTACATTAGTTTTATTTCCAAAATGTTTGGTCAATTTACTCACAGCCAATATCATACTTTCTATTGATTCCGGAGCCGGTGGCTACTTCTTCAGATCCTTCTTCTACCTGGACTTGATCAGGCAAAGTTCTGATAATTCGTAGTGCCTCAGCACCCACACAGTTCAGCATTGTGGCTTCTCTGAGATCATCATTAAATTTGGCTCCTCCCACTGCCCTTAAATATACTTGCAAGTTGTCCAGCCACTGTTCCCAACTGCACACTGGATTCCCAGGCTGTGCAAGACATTTTATTGGTGCAGCAATGATTTGCATTTTTTTTTGTTAATATTTGGCAGTGTTATGTCCAATGACAATGGTGCCGCACTTATGTTCGCTTTCTTTCGATTATTTTCTTTTCGTATCAACATCAACTACTGTCCACAAAAGTTTTATTGTGTGTACATCCCAGTTGACATTTGTCTTGCACATGTGCTGTGCTGTTCATAGAAGCGCTACTGTGTGCACATTCCATCTGAGATTTGCTTTGCACATGTACTGTACTGTCTTCCTTCCTTTTATCTTTTAATCCTTTAAATCCTTTATCCTTTATCCTTCTTTTTCTTTTTTTTTTAAATTAATGTATTGCTGCCCTTGCACCTCTGTGTAATGGGTTATTAAACATCCACTTTGTTTACTCTGAGCCGTACCTTTTCATGTATTTACGATCATACGCGTCGCTTGCTTTGCCTAGGTTACTTCTTCACTCACAAAATAGCTGCTGCACCTTGTCTCACGTATTTGTATGTCCTTTCCTCTAATTTGTCATATGCTCGGCATGCTCGCGCTTAGTTCAAAAGATGCGCACTGTTGCTCGTATGTATTTCTTTCTTTTCCTTTTTTATTGTAATGTAATTTGTTTTGGCATATCACTCACTGCGCTCTTCCTCAGGCCCATCTGTGCCCAACTCGCCACCTCTGCTCCTTCCTTTCCCTGTGATTTCTCACACAGCCGTCTGTTAAATTTTTTGGTCTGCACGCCCGTCTCTGTTCACCTTCTCTCTGTCGGGGACCTCAATTCTTCAACGGGCGATCCTTGTCGCCATTTGTTGTAAAATAATGATGATGCTGAGTTCGAGGCATATGCTTTTGACATATGTGTTTATTTCAGTATTATAAATAAGAGGCCCCCTTAGATAGCTGCCAACCTCTCTCTTGGTTTTCTCATGATGTAATATGATTCTGGAATTAGATCTGACTCCAGAACCATGTTACATCACGTGCACATCATAACAGTAACTATACTATAACATCAGTTCTCCCGGATTTCTTCACCATCTTGGTCTCATCATTATGTCATTGTCATCTCTTAAAATTGGTTGGCTTTCTTGGACTCTTTGATCCTCTCTTTCCGCTCCATCAATTCTGTTTTCGCTCATGTTGTGTTCTTGAAATGCAATGCGTCTGATATTGGTTGATAGTTTTTCCTCTTTTTTGTCTCCATATTTTGTCTGAAAAGTCTCCTTGCACACTTTAATCAAAGGAAATTCTAGAGAGGCTGTCTTTTCCAAAGGAATAGTTGCCTGAAATTGGTAGAACTGTGATAGTGAAAGGAATAGTTGCCTGAAATTAGGAGATCTCTGACAGTGAAGTTTTTTTTTCTTACAGTTCACTTCTGCTGCTGCCTTGTTTGTATCTTCTTTAGCTTCTGTGTCCACACCTGAAGCGTACATTTTTGTGTTCACATGCAATGATAGTGGTGTGCCGTTGCACCAAATTGCCCACTTTAATCGAAAGAAATTCTAGAGAGGCTGTCTTTTCCAAAGGAATAGTTGCCTGAAATTGGGAGTCTACAGGCAGACTCAGAATCAGTGGGCGGGCAGAACAAAAAGGTAGGGACTGGGGGTCCTGTTTGGGAGAAATGAATGGTGATAATGCAGGGGAAGGCAGGGACATGGGATAGGGGTCGGTATCATGGGAAAGTAAAGAGAGGGTCCTTGGAGAGTTTGGGGTGTCCCCACACAAGTGAAGATTCATTGTGATAAGGGTCTATGGGGGATTTCTGGGATGTCCGTCACCCACAAAGAGGGTCACAGGAGAAGTGGGAGCATGAAATAGATTCCACGCATAGTCCAGAAAACATGCTTCGGGAAAGTTGGTCTACGGGCAAATCACATTGAACCCCATTCCCTGCTCATATTTATCTGGAAGATATACATCTGGCCTCCCTTGTAGAGCCATTCATCGCCTTCATATTTTTATGTTTTGTATGTTTCATATCCTCTTGAAAGACGGATGGGATTTCATAAAAATGTTGTAGATGTTTTACCGTGGGCACTGAAACAGTTATACCATAAATGTACTTTATCAGATCTATAATCTGTGTCTCACGTTTTGCATCAATTTGCTCTCCACGTAATTACCATTCTTATGTTTTGATATAGAAGATCCTTTGACACATTTGCTAGATTATGACATTGTTTGACTGCTTCAGTGGATTTTATATTTGTTACCTACCAGCATTTACTTCTAACACTAAATACATCTCCTGTGGCATACCACAAAGTTCTAGCCTCCCCCCACTCCGCTACAACATATAGATGTTCCCCTTAATGAATTCGAAATCACAGACTGACCACCTACAGCTACGCAGATTATAGACAATTCATCTTCAAGATAGCCTCACCCCAAGAACCAAACAATACCCTCAACAAATGCTTCACTGACATATACACCTGGATGACAACGAACAACCTCAAGCTAAATCTGACCAAAACAGAATGACCTCACCCTAGGGGATAACACAACAGACACACAACTGAGCAGGCCACCAGGCATGAGAACCCAAATGGAAGCGTCTGCCGTGATAAAAAATCTAGAAATACTCATGGACAATGGTCTCTCACTAGAACCAAAACTCAACGCTATAGCAAATAAATGCTCCTACCTCCTGTGGCTAGAGGGATCCTCCCCCTACCTCTGCTTCCCACACAGAACCCTTGCAATCATCTCCTCACTATTATCAAGAATCATCTACGTGAACAGCCTCTACCTTGGAATACCGGAACGGCTCATTAAAAAACTCCAACGCCTCCAAAACACTACAGAAAGTACTCTCCTGAGACTAAAAAGAAGAGACCACAGCACACCAGCCCTGAGAAGCCTACACTGGCTCCCAATAAAATAAAATGCATAAACTTCAAAGCCAGTCCCACCACATACAATCACACAACCCACACATCCGCCACGCAAACAAACAACCCAGTCAGTGGACGTTGCCCTCCCAGACACACTAACCCCAGTGAACACAATCCAAAAACACTCAGAAAGCCAACACGCACAGATTCCAGTTTATCCTGGTTCCACAAGCACCAACAGAAGAGCACAACCTCTATCCGTTCCCCTCTTCCCTCACCAACCTACCCCTCCCCCTTTCATACAGAGCCACGTGAGCGCCTGGAGATCATGCAAATGGCAGTGGTGCACGGTATAAGTCAACTTAACATAACATAATATAACTGCATTCTGTGTTTCTATTATGTGCCCAATTTCCTGCAAGAGGGATATACTTTTGATTCAAGTATGCATTACTTTTATCTCTGTCATACTTGTAAAATATAAGTATGTCTGATCATTCCTGTTCTTTCTAAATTCTCTTTGATTACATACAAAGCAGTCATATACCCTAATTGGTGCTATGTGTTTCCGTTCCCCTTTCTTATACAGGTATTTCAAAATAAATAATGTATATGGTTATTCTATGTTTTGATAATGTGCTTAGCTCAGTAAGTTAAGAGTCACATTTGTATTATGGCTACATTTGCTGGACTGGTAGTAATCATTACAAATTTACACTATAACTTTTTCAAAAGAGCTAGTGTACAGTGTTAGTATAATTAAATAATGTATTTCTTTAATTGCTACTTTTGCAAAGAATACACAGCAGATTGGTCTTTCAAACTGTCCTTCCTTCTTCAAACAAAATCACAATCTGATTTGAACCAATGATCAGTTTCCTCTGTAAGCATCAAGGCAATGGGCCTCATCACGACTCAGGCGGTAAGGGTTTTACGGCGGCGTAAACAGCGCCGACCCTTACCGCCTGAGTACGAGGTCCCTTAGCGCCATGGCGGATTTAACACCTGCTTTTAGCAGGTGTTAAAATCCATGGCGCTAAGGGACCATGGAGTTAATTACGCCACCGTAATTTACGGTGGCGTAATTAACGCCTTCCCCACTCCCATTATGCCCTATGGGGCAAAAATGGGAATGGGGAAGGGTAAATGGGGATTGGGAACTTACCGCCCCGCCAAGGTCGGAATGGGGCGGTAAGTCCGCCAACCACCATGGCGTAAACGTAGTTTACGCCATGGTGGTAAAGTCACGGCCCAGGCGGTAACTTACCGCCTGGGTCGTAATGAGGCCCAATGTTTAATTTTGCATGCTGGCCACAGATTGGTAGGTAGTGCTGTATTTGTTACAGTATGCACAGACACTACTATTTAACCATAAACAAAAAATAACAAACACAGTTGTAGATCTAGCAGCTGGGTCCTCTGGTCCCTTACATGGTTTGCCAGAACCCCTGCACCCCCATACGGTCTATCTGCACAAGTAGCCCCTTCAGCTCCCACCGTACGGACAATTAATCCTCAGTGTCATGGCAAAATTCCCGCAGGAACAAGCAATGACAATGTATATCTCCAAATACCATGCCAGTCCCCACCTCAGGGGATGCTTCGCTCTCTTCTGATGTCATTTTACTTTTAAGCATAAAAAGCACAGCACCACCTCTTGAAGACATTGGTGCTTTTTTCTGGTCGCGGTGCTGTCTGCAAAGGCTGTGGAGCCTATAGCAAACAGGGATCAAGAATTTCTTAAGGCAGAGGGTTGGGATGGAGAAGACTGGATACTGGGGGTCTGCTGAATTCCCCCCCAGTATGGAACCCTTATAACCGCTGTCACTGCAGATTACTTCTCGGAGAGGCTATCTTCCTGCACGTCCTCCCAAATACCAGATCAAAAGAATTGCTTATCAAATCAACGTAATACCACTTTAATGGCATGACTTGCACTTTGGCAAAGAGTTTTTTTTTTTCAGATGACATCCATCACGTCCAAGCTAATGGCATTACAAACTAGAGATGATCCTATATCGTACTCACCCACTCCCGCTACTGAAGTTTAGTCCATCCTTTGTGTTGGCAGCCAATGTCAAAGTGTAGTTCTACTTTTATGTTGGTTCCTACTTTCTGATTTTGAAAACCCTTCAGAGGTCAGTGAGGCACCTCGCCTTGCATCCCGCACCACAAAAGATGACTAAAATAGAGCACGTGCTCCCACTCAACTACTCAGCCCTTTCTTCCTTCGCCTCTCAGGATGCCTTCAGGGCGTGGTAGGGAGCTCAGCGAGGCTCTCCCACTAAATCACAGATGGAGGAAGAGGCAGAGATAAAGTAATTGTGGGGCGATGGGTAGAGAGAGCACTAGAGAACTGTATGTTACATCAGGTACAGCTATTACATTTCTGTGCAGTGAGTCTGGAATGCCAGTGAGCCAGGCAGCAGCTCGATCCATCCGTTCCTTCTTCCTCCCTGGTTTGAAAATTTTACTACAGATTTTGTCTCCCAATATGAACAGAAAAGAAGATTGATGTCTCGGACAACCCCATCCCTAAGAATGAATATCAAGGAAGTTCAGACGTGTCCCAAGTTTACATTCAGACCTCTGGATTTGGAAACAGTTTACAATCTCATGTCTAAATTAAAGCCCGCTAACCATAAGTACGACCCCATCCCTGATTATTTAGCTAAGAGGCCTGTGGCAGCCCTAACTGGGCCTCTTTTATCAGGGGCTTTTTCCAAAGGAGCTGAAAAAGTCATATCTTACACTGCTTTTTAAAAAAAAATACATTGGACCACAAGGTATTTTCTAATTATCGTCCCGTTGCAGGCCTATCTTGGCCATCCAAAATCCTGAATAAATCGCTATGGTGCAACTGCAAAATTTCCTCTGAAATCATGGGATATTGGATATGTACCAATTAGGATTCAGGGCTCTCCACAGTGGCTCAGGTATCCAATGAGTCACTGCAATGGTTTACATCTTTTATGACCAATTAACCCAGCAAGGTAAACTGGGGCCATTTATCTCTGATTTTTTATCAGTTAAATGAGGAGTGCCTCGGGGTTCCTCCTTGTCTCCAGTTACTTAACATTTATATCCGCCCCCTGCTGGATATCTTCTCAGAATTTGGTCTACACTGTCATTCTTATGCCAATGACACACAGATTTATCTTCAGCTAAAATAACGGGTGGAAGCAATGGACGGAGTGATGTCCTGTGGCAGTAAAATAAAGAGTTGATGCTAGCTAATAAGCTAGAACTAAATCCAACTAAAACTGAGATTATAGTATTTGGATCTCAGAGAAAACTAACTAAAATCTCACAGTGTCTGCCCTGTTCTACTCTCATTGAGGTCCCAACATCATTTTCATCCAAGGTAAAGAACCTTTGATGTATCTGGCAGGCAAATTTAAGCTGTAACCTGCAGGTAAATGAACTTGTAAAATCTGTATATTACCATCCATCTTAAGCTGCTAAAACCACTGCTACTGCTTATCTTAGATAAAGATCGCTCACTGGTAGTTGGTGCAGTAGTGAATTCTAGATTAGGTTATTACAACTCCCTACTAATGGGAAATCCAAAAGGTCAAATCCAACATCTGCAGGTTTCTCAAAATGCAGCCATTAGGCTAGTTTTTCACTGCCCAGACGTTTGTCCATTTCTCAGTTTCGGGGAAATGTTCATTGGTTACCTATACAGCAAAGGGTCCTTTTTAATGTCTCCAAGGGACTGCCCTATATATCTTTCTTCAAAGATTCTTTCTTACCACCCAGATCACAGCCTACGATCCTCAGGACAATACCTTTTGGTTGTCCCCACATCTGGATCTGCTTCCTGGGGTGATAGACATTTCTCCTGTGCAGGTCCCCGAGCCTGGAACTCCCTGCCCTATAATCTTTGGAAAATGTAATCCCTTTGTGAATTCAGGAAAAAGTTGAAGACAATTTCTTGCTTGTCTCCAATGGATTTGCGCAATAGAAATACAAAAATCAAATCAAATCAAAGTGACACTTCTGGAACTGGGGACATTTACATCTTCTTTTGATAGGGTCCAGGGATGTTGGGGAAATGAAGCTATCTTTTAGTGAACTTGCATCCACAGTTGGACATCTGGAGACGAGGATGATGAAAGTGGAGGCTGACACCTTAGGCCTAACATCAGAGGTCACTGGAAGCTTCAAGGCCTGTAAGGATTTACAGAAAGAGGTGGCCTCTTTGAAGGCAAAAAAACATGAGATTGGAAATGATGCCCTGGTACCTTCAACTGTGCCTTCTGGGCTTGCCAGAGGATCCTGATTCAGAGAAGGACCTGGCAGACAGGATCCTTGAGGTGCTAAATGAGGCTTTTGACAACACACTGGTCCAGGCTATTGTCAGGACCTGGGGGAGATGGCGTGTTTGGAACTGCTGGAATGGAGGTCCGCCATTGATTGTTCCATCACGCACTCTGCTACGTTGCGTGCAGGTCTAGCTCTTTTTGATTCGCATCCAACGCCGGTTGTTAACTACAGCCACTTCCGGGTTTTGGATGCGTTGCAAAGATCTAGGTTTTTCCTCCTACTGTTGCTATTCGCTTTCGTGTTCCTCCTTGTGGTCTCACCCGCTTGCTTCAGTCCCGTAGCCTTTTTCGCTTATTTTCTTTTCTTCCCTCTTGCCGCTCCCGCGGTCCTGTTTCCTCTCTCTCGCCATTACTCCCGCTTCCTTTTTTCCCCGGTTTTGTCCCCTCCTTGTTTTTCCTGTCTGCTGCTTTCCCCGTCTCTACTTTCCCCTTCTCTGGTCAACCCGCTTGTCTTGTTCTGCTTACCTGTGTACTGGATACCTTTGCCTGCCCTCGGATTGCCTCTGATCAGCCCGCTTGTGTTGTTCTGCTTACCTGTATACCGGATACCTTTGCCTGCCCTCGGATTGCCTCTGCTCAACCCGCTTGTGTTGTTCTGCTTACCTGTGTACCGGATACCTTTTTCTGCTCTCGAATTGCATCTGCTCAACCTTCTTGTGCCCCTCTGCTTGCCTGTGTAACGGAACCCTTGCCAGCCCTCGGACTGCTTAATCCTCACGAATGTTGTACTTCTTTGTCTGCCCGTGAGCCAAGGACTTACCTTCTCCTATCCTTGGAAACTTCTTTGGGGTTTTTCGTGCCACTGGCTTTTCCCCATATTTGGCCACCACGGAGGATTACCACAGCCCACCTATACGGTGACACTGTGGCGTCCTTCCGTGGGCACCCTTATCTACATAAAAAAAAGGAGAAACCCGGGAATAAAGGGAGAAAGAAGCCAGAACTCAAGTGGAAAAGTAAAGGTGAGGAGGAAGGGGAGGGAGGAGAAACAGAGTCCTCTTTTGAAGAAGAGGATATGACAGACCATTGTGACAGCTATGGACCTGGACTGTGCCTATAGGGTTGGGAGGGAAGTTCAGTGGTAGGCCCCGGCCCATTATCTTGGTCATGACAAGATCAAGTTTGAGGGAGAATGTCTTGCAGGCAGTGATGGAAAGAGGGAAGCTGGTGTTTGAGGGATCCTATCTCTCTGAATACCCAGACTACTATCGGGAGGTGGCGGAGAAGAGGAGAGCCATCAAGAAGATGAGGTCTCTGGCCCAGGAGAAAAACATCTGTGCAGTGTTGGTGAAACCAGCTGCTCTGAAAAATGTTCTTCGGAACGATATAAGGAGCTCTGAGAGTCCACATGAAGCAGAGCAGTGGATTAAAGATGCCCAATCCAGGATTGACTTAGAATAGCTGAGGAAGAACTGCACTTCTATTTATTGTTAGGCATGATGTTTGTTTGCACTTGTCATGTTATACTACTATAATATGTGTTATCAGTCCTGTTAATACCATTTCTTTATTTGAATTGTCTTTCTGACAGACTTAAAAGATGCAGTTTGTGATTGACGTTTATTTTCATGTGTTGGTCTGTGTTCCCATGCTCGAGCTGCATACTTCCGTCCTTGGAGGGCTTATCCTCTAACGTGTCTGCAAGCATGAAATATGCAGGGCTTTCTATTGGTCTCCAAGCTTCACGGGGTGCTCTCCTCCAATAGGAAGTCCCGGCCTCAGTAATAGACCTGGTCATGATTTTGGATGTCGACCCAACCCATTTTTTGGGGATGGCACTCTTGGACTGAGCTGGTTGGCGGAAGGGCGCTTTCAAACAGTGTTTTTTTTTAATTATTATTTTTCTGTTGACTTGGCCCAAACGGCGGTGTGCCCTGCCCCTCCAGATGCCCCGGTAAATGCATGCAAGTGAGGTTGTGGCCCTACTGTACTTCTACTGTGCTTCTACTGTGCTTCTGCGGTTTATGGTCATTGCATCGAATTCCTTGCATCAACATGCATTTGCATCAATTTTTTTCATCACAATGCACCTAAACAAAAATTAACCCTTTACGCCCTAAACATATGCATTCGATGGACATTTTTTAGATGGAAACATTTCGATGGAATGGCATTAGATGCAGTGGCATTAAATGCAATGACCAGATACCGCTTCTGTGTTTGGTGCACCCCGCAATAGTGACAAAGGTCTTCTGGCTGATCGCCTCCACTGTGATGGGTGGGGGAATAGAAGCGGTTGGTGTCAAGGGGAATTTTGTGAACCGTGTGCAAAGTGTGTGACTGGAAATTCTTATTTTCCTGTTTTTCCAGAACGCCCTGGTCATCAGCATTTAGAGTACACGGCAGTGTGGACATTTAAAGATTAATGAATAATAATACCTCTAATGATTTTAGGCATTTGTATTGTTTTTGTGCACTGTAGCTCCTGGGAAATGTGCCCACACGCACCCAACCAGCAGATACAGCTTTTGAGGCCACTAGTGTTCCCAAGCATCTGAAGCGTGCGCTTCATAATGTGGCAGCTTCCTTTGGTGTACAAGTGCCCTGTGGTGTCATGAAGAACTGATGACAATCCTGGGCAAAATTTGAGGGGATCTCTTTATTTATTTGTAGTTGTAAATCACTTTTGCTGAAATGGCTGTACAAAAGACATTTAGACATAAAAGAAAGCATGATAACATGATGTCTTTGGAAAAAGTGCTTGGTACTCTACAGGGTGACCTAAAATCTGCAACCCTGCACCAGCCCCTTGATGATGATATATCTTTGAAGGAAACTGCAGTGTAACCAAATGTGCATTCTCTTCTCTCTCTCTCTCTTCCCTGCTCTCAATCCCATAGAAGGGCGACATGCATTAGCCCCTGCTCAATTTATTGCCTTCACTGAAGACCCCCGCGTCCAGCCCATTGAGAGCGGCCAAAGAGGTGCCAATGAGTAGGGTGCTAAGAACATCTGATACCATGGTGGGAACATCAGTACTGCGATATAACAAAGGAATCCTTGCTATTGCAATCATATTGCAGGTTGGTCTTTGTAAACTGACCTATTGTTAGCGTCAGGTAGTGAGCTACCATAAGGGGAGTATGGCGTTTGGGTTCGGGATTGTGGGGCTTGTTGCATTTCAACCTGGCTGCAGCTTTGGGCTTGATGGTTGGGCGAGAGGGGGTTCAGCCTGGAGACTTGGCTGGAGATAGCGGATCCCTTGGTTTTGTGATGGCTGGTTTTGGAAATGTGCTGGCTGGGAAACACCCATGGATCTCGTGATATCAGGAGATGGGGGGGCTAAAGCTTACAAATTGCGGATGAATGTACGTTTGCGACGGCAGTGTCGGCGGATGCGAGCGGACAGTACTGGGTACACAATTCTAGGGTTATGGATGTACGCTTTGGAGACTAGTTGATGAGGGGGGTGGTTTGGCCTTTGAAGCGCGATCATTATTTTGAAGCACTCTGCAGCCTGGTTTGGATACAGGAAGTTGGTAGGTGTTTTAGTGTTTTCTGTTTGCGTGTCATTTGTCATTTTCTTTAGTGTGTTATGTGTTTGGCCAGGTGTACAAAGTCCAATAAATAAAGCATCAAGAATAAAGGGGATGCTTCCTCAATCGACGCAACGTGCTTCCATATCAGTCAGGATTTGTTAAAGGAAGACGTCTGTGCTCCCATATGTGGAAGCTAATATTAACATTGCAGGAAAGTCAATAGCAGACCTCGGCTGTGGCTGCTCTCTCACTAGACGCTGACAAGGTGTTTGATTGGATAGAGTGGAGCGCCTTCTTTACATTGCTGGAGCATTTAGGATTTGGACAAGGAATAATAGAGTGGATGCCAATACTGTACTCTGAGCCAACTGCGGCGGTCAACACAAGTGGCATGTCCTCGGGAAGGTTTGAACTGATGAGGAACACGAGGCAAGGTGGCCCACGGTCTCATTTGTTGTTTGTGATTACCATGGTGATGGAGCCCTTGGCCGTAAGGATCAAATCAGATGTGGAAATAAAATGAGCCATTATGGGTAGGCATTACAGAAAGTGTGGCTCTACGCCAATGGCACGCTGCTTGTGACAGAGGATCTGAGCTCTTCCATACTAGCCTTGACTAAACAAATAGAGGCCTTAACTTTGTTCTCAGGATACAAAATCAATTGGTCTAAATCTGAGGATAGGCCAGTGTCTCCATAATGCAGTAGTAATCCTGTTACCAGGCTTGGTTTCAGTTGGAATCTAGACAGGATGAGATACTTTGGAGTGTGGCTGACGAGGGAGGTGGGATCTATGATGGATGAAAACATGAGACATATGATGGTGAACATGAATATGGATCTGGCGAGATGGTCGCAGTTGAGCTTGTCCCTTTGGGGGAAGGTCAACGGTGTCAAGATGACTTGGGCGCCACGCATCAACTATGTACTGAGTATGCTACCTCTACATTTGAAGAGGACCAGCCTGTCAGAGATAGTCAGAGCTTTTTCATGGGAGTAGAAACCGCCACGCCTCAAGCTTCCCTGTGAACGAGGGGACTGGGGAGTCCCTGTATTAGAATGTCACCATCAGGCTTTTTCAGCGCTCCACTTGATACTGTTACTGGAGGAGATACCTGGCGTTTGGGCACGGGCAGAATTGAGTATAAATATACCTCTAGTACCTAAGGCCCTTTTGACAACTGGGAGTTTCAGAGGTAGTGTCCCCTCTCCTGCAACAGATTTCCTGAGAAGGACCTGGCACAAGCTTAAGGGAATGGCTGGGGGAGGGGGACTCACGATGTCCCCATGAACATCAATCAGGCTGAATAAGAGAGTGCAGATCGATGGGAATCCCATTTCCTGGCCGCACCGGTTCCTGAATGGTGTGCAATGGACCGAAGACTTATCCATGACTTGTCCATGAGAAATATCCGGCTCTCCTTTAGTGAGCCTTCGAGGATGATGAACCTTCATGACTGCATCTATGGGGAACACAGGACAATGAGGGCAGTGATTGGAAACGTTGTGGTGATCGAACAAGACTTTCTCAAGGAGCAAATATTAAACTTCATGGGAAAGGACCATTTTGCATCAAACAGGTACACGTTTCTGGTGAACAGTGGGAAGTCGAATGAGCAATTACTCAGGACATGGTTAGATGCAATTGGCACGGACATGACGGAGTTACAGCGGGAGAGGCTGTGCGGAAATGTACCGCTGACCTCAGTGAATCTGGGTGCGGCAGATAGAGATTCATAACAATGTTTACTGGACGCCAACCAGGCTGAGTGCGAGGGGTCTGATTGACTCAGATGATTGTTGGGGTTCTGATTGTGGGTCGGGCTCTTTGGAGCACACAATGTGGGGATGTTGTAAAGTGAGGTCCTTCTGGTGTGAAGGTACAGAGACAATGAACAGGGTCCTGAGAACTGAACTGGATTTTGTGACTGTTGTCTTGGGGGAGGATGAGCTTTTGGATAATTTCACATACCTGCATAAATGTTGGTTCTTCCGGGCTTCTCTCTCTGCAAAGAAGACTATGCGGTGGGATTGGAGAACCACCGTTCCTTCACGTCAACGAAAGTCGAGGAACTACGAAAAATGCCACTGCTTGAGCAGGTCATCACACGTAGGCAAAACAACGGCGATTTATGTGAGGAGATCTGGGACAGGTTCCTGCATCTGACATAAACGCATGTCACATTCAGTTTGCCTGGCCCGTTTGGACTTATTGTTGTAGAATAAATGTATAAATAAAAATGTGAATACAAATACGTTTCTATGCAGTATTCCAGTACATAAATATTAAGATCTACTTCGGAGTAACATTTTAAATCAAGTTCATTCACAATTATTGTATTTGTCGCAATCGTGTCTATTGTGGTAGAAGGATCACAATTAATTGACATTTGTTGTGGCACATGTTACAATGGGGGTGTGCACTGTGATCTATAGCAGACAGATCTCTAAGCATCAACACAGTAGGGCGGCGCGCCACATATAGCATTACCATAAATGCCTATTTTTCTGCTATCCTCAAGAACGCGTGATGTGTGTGTGCCCCGAAGGTGGAAACATCTCCAGTCTTCCATGCTGCTCGCTCCTTTTCACACATGGATTATCCTGGTGCCTCCTTTAAATACATGCGCGCATGTGCGGAGCGCGCCGAAGAGCGAAAGAGCAGGTGCTCTAAGCTAACAGGCGGCAGCTGTCAGACCACATTACTCCTTCTATTATTCCGGGTCCCTTATCTGGGATTCTCCTAAATAAAATATGTTTGCGGGGGCTGATAGCTCCCGTCAGGGCAGGCGACGACACGTTTATGCCATCGTGGAAGTCTCCAAAGCGACGTTGATGTCCGGCAAATCCTGCGCATGTCACGGGCCACCTCTCGCAAGCACTGGGGATTGTGGTGTCACGCCATGTCGCCTTACATCTCAACACAGTGTTGCAATGGGGGCCTCTCTTGCGTCATTATGCATCATTCAGTGGCGACGAGGAAGCTCCATAGCGCCCCCTACAGTTTGTCCTTTCAACCTCTAACCATTGCAATGCTGCACTGCCCTAAAAGACAGATTTACCTCGCATGCGCCCCAATTCTCCATGAGGGCGCCTCCACGAGCCCGTACAGAGGCCCAGGGCGAGCGCAAGGCGTTACACCATCGCATTCCATTTTAGAACCGAACCCTAACTGTAAAAAAATAATGAGGGGTGCTGGAGGAGGCTGAAAAAAGCTTTTTTTTTTCAGATAAGGTTTAATGAATGGTTTCACGTATGTGTGGTTTGAAGAGGACCGAGGCAGAAAATAACTTTGGAACATTTCATCCAAATCCGTCAAGCGAATCAAAAGTTAATAGAAATAAAATGTTCGGAAAAGTCAATGTGAATAGGTTTTAGCTAAACTGTCCTATACATGTGTGTGTGTGTGGGTGTTTGTGTGTAATTGTCTAAGGATGACTGTCCTAGTCAAAACAAACATTTCTTAAGCAATAACTAAGCAAGCAAGCTGCCTCCAAAATGCCTTATTTAAACCTTTACGAAGCCCTACCCAGGCATATGTTGGCCCCAAAAATTAAAATTGTGTAAATTAACGAATTGCACTGTCAATTAACATTCTCTAAGCAATATACTCAATGGTTAAAAAATACATGAAATGCTTGCACTAGAGAAATGCTTATCACTGCTTCAGACTGCTATTTAAACATTCCAACTGCTTGATAATTGCTTCAGAAATGTTAAGCAATAATTTCTCTTTGAATGGTGTGCATAGCACTCAAACACACAGTAAGAAGAGTACCCTTTATCTTCTAAAGTTTTGGAAGGCTCTCCTCATGTGACAGATAAAACAGTACTTCAGGGAACGAGAAACAGGACAGCCCTACCCCTCCAGTGGAGGAAAAGATATCACATTCATTTTATTGTCACATCTGAATCTTGAGGGCTGTCTGAATGAGTAAATGGTTACAAACTCTTCAACGCTAAGGTTGGCGTTGAGAAAAATTAAATGTGCACCCAGCCCAGTGTGCATTATGCACTTAGTGATGCAAACATACATGCCTTTTATCAAAGACACAGTTGTCAAATATAAAGGTCTGTGATCATGTTTATATCCACAAAATGCTCTTTATATCTTTACAAAGTAACCATGAACCCTTGTTGGTGTTATTTGCCCTCTTACTCTTTCTCATAGGGGTATTTTACAAGAGGACAAAAGGAGAGTACCCGACTCTTTCATTTTGGAATGAAAATGGTTTATCAAAGAGTAAAGTATATGCTTTTTTCTAGGTTTTTATTACCTGCTTTTCTCAGTTAGACATGGGTGACTTTTTCATTATGACTGTAGAAAATACTGGAAGGGATCTTTTAGTAGCTTATTTTGCCAAAGAATACTCAGCATTCTGTCTCTCAAAATGTCTCACCTATTTGGAAATGGCCACAGTCAGATTAAAACCAATGATCATTGTCTTCTGTGAGTCCCAATGCAATGTTTATTTTTGGATGTCATTTCACCAAAATGCCACAGTTAGCGGAAGTGACATCACACAACCCTTGACCCCTGCTGACATCATGGGAAGTGATGTTATTTGACCCCACCCCCAAGTTATATCATGGAAAGTGATGGCACACAACCTTACACCCCTTGACAAAACAGGAAGTGGCATCACAAGGCATTGTTCCTCAGTACACCAACAAAAATATGGTTATGATATCACTGTGATATGATATACATCTCATGCAAGAATGGATCACCATATGTAGTGTTAATATCAGTGTGTATAGGCCGATATTACCAAATTACTGTGAATGTAACCAGATATCCAACACAACAACCGGGACTAATATACATTACTCAGGCTAATCTGTATACAGGCAGAGGCCGAAACCCCAAAGCACAGAGATCCAGTAGCTGCTGCTGGCCACAGCCTGGAAACAGCAACAACACACGTCCAACCAGAAGACAGCCAGAGGCTGTACCACTTCATGCTTTTACACTTGGACAATACGCGCAGGGATTTTATTGTCAATCGTGCACTTTGAACCATTGCACAGCAACCCTCTCCTACCAGTCCATGATAGCAGCAGACATTCTCCCTGTGCTAGTATTCTCAATACATGGATTGCCCCATGAAACCAAAACAGGCAATTGTCCTTCGATTCATGAACATGAATTTTCTGAATTTCTTCAATCACCAATCATCTCAAACCAGTTGCTAAACCCTGTACAACCAAGGACAAATTGAAATGCTGAACCATTCATGTGAACCTTGAATAAAACATTTCACATAGACCTGGGCCAAGGAAAGTACATCAAAAGTGCTTTATATCATTTCCTGGGCGAGTACAGTTCGACACTGCACACTTCTGCACGAGTTGCACAACAGAGACCCTGGGACCTTATTTACCAGCATTTTTAAATGGGGAAAATCCTATTGAAAAACAATTTGTCCATCAGGCCTCTAGTGCACGACTATTATGAAATGACATGCCCTTACATGAATCAGGACCTGTGTCCAACATTGATGATCGTGGCATGAGAAGCAAGCAAGTAGCCACTAATGCTTGACACCTCACCCCATTAAACACCCAGTTCTCATGCAAAGGAGTGCGGACGGGGTATTTTTACAAAAACTCTACCCAACAAACAAATACCATTGGAGCCAGATTCTTGGGTGGTCACTGCTGAAAGGCTTCTGCAGGAAATCACCACAAACTATAGCCTATTTAAGAAATTAAACCCTATCAACAGTCGGTAGAGGGGCCATTCATAAGTGCTGGGACGACCAGTCTGCCTATTGAAGATGATAAAGCGAGCAGGGCTGGACTGGGAACTAAAAGAGGCCCTGGAAATAATTACTGGGGACCAAAAGAGGCCCTGGAAATAAAGTTCAAAGTGGCCCCATATGAAACATTTTCAGCAAGCCCAATGCTTTTCCATTGAGAAAATTTGAATATACCACAGAAAAGAGGCCCAGGGTGCAGAGGCCCACTGGGAAATCTCCAGAGTTCCCTATAGGCCAGTCCACCCCTGAAAGCGAGACAACCACCTCTGCTTGGGAGTCAGAAACTCTCTAGTGAGGACATTTTATAAACGAATGTCAATTCAAATGAAGAAGATGGCCACCCAGCAGGAGTGTGCCAGCACCCCAATATCCTAGGAGAGCTGCCGACATCCAGCTGGTCATTAGAAGGAGTATATTCTTTATGCATAGCCTGCGGCCATCTGGTAGTATTTCGTTCTCAATCCTGAGTTTCTCAAAGTTATATGTTTGGCACAATGATTTAGAAAGGGATGTTACATTCTAATGTCCCAGAGTTTTAGACGCGATACTGCACGAAGCAGCATCACTTCAGGTTATGAATAAATGCCATCTTCGCACTTGCAAACGCGATCAGATGTTTCTAGCATCTAACAGCATTTGCATTAGTTATTAAGTACTTTTGCCAAACACGCCTGGAACATCTGTGGGTGAAAATGCAGTTGCCTTGCACCAGACACACTTTAACACTTCTGCTGTAGAACAAAAGTGAATTCAAATAATATTGGGTGGACCGCAGGATATGCCTGATGTAACATGCTGTACCTAAAGGAACGGGGCTGACAAACAGTGCAACAGTGACCGTGACAATAGCAGACGTTTAAAGAAGGGAGGTTTATGCGCTAATATCAGAACAAGAATGGAGCCAGCTTACTCACGGCCTGAACTTGAAGGGAATAGAAATGCATGCTGCTCAGCAGGACAATTCAGAGCACGAAGGTTGTAAAAAACAAATCCCTTCATTCACCTAGCGCTGCCCTCCTGGAAAGCTGGCAGCCTCCGTGTGCATAGAAGCCCAACTTTAAAGCAACCAGCATGAACAAAGAGAGGGGACTGTCACTGGACTCTTCATTACTGGTGTAAAATGTACTGGTGAATAGTCGTCCATCTTGCACGACAATCCAGCAGCGATGTGCAAGGGAGGGGGCTGGGTACGGGGGTGGTGGTAGCGCAACGCCACTGCCTGCATCCCAGAGATTTCTTCTTTTGAAAAAGTTTATTGTTTAGAATTAGTTTAGATTTTTTTTAGATTTTTTTCTCCAAATGTTTAATTTTAATGCAGGGGTCGTGAGCGAAGCCACAGATGTCGTGGCCAAGGTCACAGGGGTCGCAGCTGCAAACCTGGTGATCCTCAAATGACATCACTGACACCCGCACATTACTTAGAGTATGGATAAACAGCAATAATTAACAAATAATTGAAAATAAGAAACCCAATTATAGACACCTGTGATGCATCAACCTCTGCAGTACCAGTGGTCCAAGGGTGGATATCGGTTTCTAAACCCTCAGTCAGCCTCACACCTCTAACAACCCAGAGGGGATCTGAACAGATTGGAATATTGTAAACCTCCTTGTCCAATTTAAGTAGCATGGATGGAATGGCAGGCTTTTCTCCGAAAGGTCGTGAATCGTTGGTTAGTTGCAACACTGCAAAAATACAATTATTACCCAATGATGAAAGGGACTATCCAGTCAAGTTTGTATGAAAAATGTCGACTTTATTTATACTGCAACAGACAGTCTAACAACACTACAAAATACAACCCACCCTGTAAAGGAATGCAGAGGATAGACAGTTTCAAAGAAAGAAAATGGATGCACTCTGTATACTGACAGGAGGGTAGTCAGTATGATTAATAACCACAACAGTTTAAGGTATCTTGGCTTCAGCACCAAGGGAGCAATGGGTCTTAAAATGTCTCTAGGGGCCTGCTGGGAAGGACCAGCAGGGCAGAACCACAATGTACCTTGTGCTGTAGGTGTTCTTGGTACTCGACAGGGTCTAGTTGGCTTCAGGGTGCTTTGCAGGCTTCTGTGACAGAGTTCAAGATGGGAGTCAGCTGCGGATATCGGGCGGCAAGACGGTTCGGCGAGCGAAGCTGGAATGATCGATGCATGCTGGCCTACATGGTTGCTCGGGGTCAGGAATCTTAGATGTCTTTAAGTGACTGCGGTTTGACAACGGTCAGCGTTACAGTTGGTTGCAGCTCGAAAGAACTGGCTCGAAAATATCCTTTAAGATGCATGTCGGTAGATACTCATCGAGGCACTTCTCCCAGCTTCTTCAATGGGCTTGTGTCATCCTTTAAGGTGGACGGCCCACAGCTGTGGAGTGTGTTGCAGGCAGCTGCTTTGTCCTTGGTTGTAAGTTCAGAGACCTTCTGGCACTCGCAGTGCAGGGTACTTGCTGCAGAGCCTACCAGGACACCCTGTGCAGTGGCTGGGTCCCGATTCTGGAGTGGCTGGAGGGTCATCTGGGTTCTGCATCTCCCTCTGTTCCCTGGGAGATGTTAAGGGGAGGGTCTTGCTTCCCTTTTTGGAGGTCCTGACCTTCCCCCACTGGTGGAAGATGTAAGGCAGGCTGTACCTTCAGCCATGGTCCCAATGAATTCTTCTTGCTACTCCTTGCAAAGTCTTCATATGATCTGCCAAAAGAGGGGCTTGGCCCTCTTTTAAAGCCAATTGTGCCAGCGCGATTGGTGTAGGCTAAGCCTACCTTAATGAAACAATCCTGGGTTCCCCACAAACAATCTCCTGTATCATAACTAGAGTGCTTTGCAACAGGAAGTCCCACCCATCCTCCTGTCTGTTGTGTATCAAAGAGTCTCTCTGGTTAATGGATTTCTCTGTGGTTCCTGATTAAAGTGGCATGCCTCCACTGAATCTGCTATGAGACCATACTCTCTGGCTTCTGAAAACCATATTCTCATATCTTATGAATGCGGGGTGGACTACTGTAAACACAAAGGCCCTCATTACGACCCTGGCGGAAAGCGACTGACCGGAGCGCCACAGCGTAAATAGCGTTTCCGCCATTGCACGAAGGAGCAAAGTGCGGCCCATTCCGACCCATCGGGCACGAGCACCACGCCACGGCGGAAGTGCAAAGTCCGCGATGGCGGAAATGACCCCAAAACGGCCCACACCGCCGCCGTACGGCGCCCTAGGTGCAATACCGCCACCCCTCTTAGCGGTCACCGCAGTGTGCGCCTACCGGAAAGTACGGTGACCGGAAATATACGGAAACGGAAGCTAAAACATGGGCCCGGAACGGGAAACATCCCGGCGTACACCTATAAAAACACTAAAACCACACAACCACTAAAATCACTACCCTGAAACACACCCCAACCCGTCAACCACCCTAGCGAAACCAAGAAAAATGGGAAAAGTAGCGAAGAAAGCGTGCGACCGCAAGCGGCAGGTCCACTTCTCCCGTGAGGAACTCACCGTGCTAACAGAGACCCTCCAGGAGAATGCTGCCGTCGTCTTCTGCACGCAAATGACCAGGACGGCACTTGCAAACAAGAAGGCCATATGGGCTCTGGTGGCACAGCGGGTAAGTGCGGTGGGGACCGCACCCCGCACCCCACAGCAATGCCGCAAGCGATGGGACGACCTGCGGATACGCGTCCGCAGCATACTCTCTGCCAACCACAACATTGCCACAGCCACCGGGGAAGGTCCTGAATCACCCATCAAGTTGACCCCCTGGGAAGAAATCTGTGCCTCCACCATCGGAATGGAGAGCATAGAGGGAGTCGGAGGGATGGAGAAAGGAGTGCAGACATCCGAAGATTCAGGTAGGTGGGCCAGATAAAACAATGCCAAATCCACACAGTCCATCCATGTGAAGTACCATGCGTCCACATAGTGCAACAGAAACACATGTCCAGGCGAACGTCCACACACATCGGCCTGATAGCGCACGTTAAAACCCACAATAAATACATAAATAATTAAAAACCCCTAATACACGCACTACACGTGCAGCAGGCACACCCTAACTGCAGGCTGCCAAACAACTGCACCCTCACTCCACACACAAATCAAAGCACCTCCAAGGCCCCGACCCAAATCACCCTCAGGTACCACCCCAAAGCATGTGATACAATGCCATTCCAATTCCCACAGACCCATCAATAACCCTCGCCCTCCTTTACTCCACCACAGGGTCCGATCCAAACGACGAGCTACAGGACACCCCTACCAGCACACCTGCAAAGAGGGCCAAGACCAACGGCCAGAGACCCTCCACCTCAGCTGCACGCATCAAGACACGGCAGCAGCACAAATCAGGTGGCAGCACAGAGGAGGGAACATCAACAGGCACCCCAGCAGCCAGCATGCCCACAACACCACCACCACAGGTCCCCCCAACGGATGCCACAGAAGGCACTGCCTCTGGTGGCAGCAGCACCATAGGTGACACCCCATTGATGGCAGCATGCTCCGACACAGAAAACGGGGATGCCGAAGTCAGATCCATCCATGACCTGTCCCAATCCCCCTGTCTGTCCCATCCCGTACAACATGAGGATACCACGCAGGGGCACCCACAAGACGACGACTGGCCATCCCCCACAAGCCCTGTGGCAAGGCAACATGAGGACAACAGCCCCTCTGTGACACCCCCGCAAATGGCCATGGCCCAGCAGAGGCAACAGTCCCTCGACCAGTTGATCGAACAACAGCAGCAACTGGCCACACTCCTCAAGGACCATGCCGATGAATGTGGGGGCACTAAGGCAGACATAGAAACATCAACTGAGACACTTAGGGCAGAAATGGAGAGAGGTACAGAGACGCTAAGGGCACAAATTGAGAGAAGCACCGAGAGCCTGAGGGGGGAACTGCATGCGACGTCCAAAGACGTATGTGCCGAACTTGCCGCAGTGCGCCGTGTGCTCACTGAGCTCTCGCAAACCCTTAGGGACATGCATGGACGTGAGCAGGCAGACACATCATCCGTTGCAAGTTCCGTCCAGGGCAGCCCCCAACGTAGATCTGGAAGGAACCTGCGCTCCACAGGCAGGGGTGCCCCTGATACCCGCAGAGGGGGCTTGCAATAGCGACAGCCCACTGACAATGAGCATCTTTGGACACTGGTGTTCGGGGGGAGGTAGGAGGGTGGAGGGGGTGTGTTGGGCTCACTTGGGTGGCGGGTCGATAGGGTGTTCAACATGACATCACATATGCCATTAAAAGTGCACGATAAACCAATGAGATGTGTGGACATTGATCTTTGTGTACTAGGCCATCATAGGCGTAGAGTCCATATTGTGCATGTCCCAGACACACGCAGTGCCACGAGTCCCGTGTCCATGTATCAGCCACCAGGCGTGAGTGCTAGAAGCATACATCAATGAGATGCTGACGAATGTCACGGGCCTCCGGTGCCTCGCAGACTCCATGAGGTGCTGCCACAGCCCCACCCTCATCATGACCATCATCAGGTGCTTGCAGTTCTGCGTCAGGGGGCATGGGCACATTTCTACGTACGCACATGTTGTGGAGCATGACACATGCCATGACCATCTTTGCAACCTTCTCATGGCGGTACAGGAGTGCCCTGCCAGACCTGCTGAGGCAGCGGAAACGGCCTTCCAGTAGGCCGAATGCCTGTTCTATGACTACACGGGTACGTGAGTGGGCATGGTTGTAGTCCTCCTCATGCTGGTCCCGTGGGTTCCGGACTGGTGTGAGGAGCCATCTCTTCAGTGGATATCCAGCATCACCTGTATGTGGACGAGAAACGTATGATGTGGAATGCCATTGATACGTACGCACCCCACCCCTTCCTGCCAGGTCATTGCGAATTCACATACCCCACATCATCATGCATGTAATGAGACTCACCGAGTAGCCAGGATCTGTTCCCTGCGTGTCGCTCCATGTAGCGTGGTATTGTAGAGTTCCTCAAGACCATAGAATCATGGGTTGATCCAGGGAATCGGGCACAACAATGTGTAATGATCCTGTTGGAGTCACACACCATTTGTACATTCAGGGTATGAAATTGTTTTCGGTTGCGGTACTGGGCCTCCATGGCATGTGGGACGACCAATTCAACATGGGTGCAGTCGATGGCACCAATGCAACCCGGTATGCATGGAATCGCACTTTTGTGTTGGTAATTTCCTGCTCCGAGCGTGGTAGAGAGATGTAGTCGTCTGCGTGCTGCAGGAGGGCATCGAGCACTTGCAATAGTGTCCGTGAGAACAGTGGCTGAGAAATGCCATGCAACAGCCCGACTGTGTGCTGGTAGGTGCCTGTGGCCAGGAAGTGTAGTACAGACACCACCTTCAGTAGGGGTGGGATGGCGGTTGGGCTATCTATCATGCTGACAAGGTCAGCCTGTGTCATGTCCACAATGGCGGCTATGGTGTCCCGGTCCAGACGGTAGAGGGTGTGGATCTGCTCATCAGTGAGGTTGAACGGATGTGCTCGGAGGCGTGGTATTGCGGGCTGCCTGCGTGGTGGTAGTGGCTGTGCTGGTGGGCCTTGCTGGCCCTGCCTTGGCCTCCTCCTCCTCCTGCGTCTCCTCCGTGCGGCTGGTTGTAGTTGGTGTTCGTCTTCTTCTTGGAGTCGGAGCACTTGCAGTGCTATCAGGTCCCCCAGGGCCAACATCGCGAGTCCTGCCGGTAGCATTTCGGTGTGGTTGTGGGAGGAGACTGGCTGTGCAATTTATGTGTTTCCAGGCTGTATGGCCTCCACCTGTGGTGATTAATTCCACCTGTGCAAACTGCTCTCCCCTTTGGCCGAGCACGTCCCGCGCACAACGCTGCAATTCGGGGAATGGTACCTTGCTATTGCAATCATGTATTTGTACCCGATGGCCGTGTAAGATTGGTTGATATGTTCATTCTGCTGTGGTCCCATTGTTTCCCATACTATCTGTGCAGTCGCGAACAGACTTGTGAAGGGTCAGTGGAACGTAGTACTCGAGTAACGGTGGGCCCTCATGCATCACTGTACCGAGTTGCAACGACGGGCGGGGCGTCCCATTTGTGGGTGAAGGCAGTTGCCATTTTCACACACAGCCGCACTCGATGGAATAATTAGTGATTTCAAACGGCCACAGATGCCTTTTCGACGTGATGTTGCAAATGAGGAATTCGAAGGGCGGCGCTTTCGGTTTCCAGCTAGCGGCGAGGAGATGCCCACAGGTCTGACTGCAAATGTAACGTTCTATTGTTCAATGTCCTTGAGACAGGGCCCATGGCGAGGGAGCAATGATTGATATGAATAGTTTGGGATGCGCAATAACTACGTGGGCGATGAGGCCGACCGTTCCCAAATACATGTTACTTCACAACACTGGAATTACGGGCTGGGGCACTGTGGATTTAGCAGGCTGCATAACGCACAGACTCAATGGATGTTTCTAATGTTATGTGAGTAATTATTCAGGCGTTTTGATCCCGGGATGAGGGAATGATGAATGGATGCATGGGCAGGTGATTTGATACAGAGTTTGCCATGTACAGGGCTTCTTGGGATCTATCCGCCTCCCCTACGCTATGTGATGCAGGGCTGCCATAGTGGGACCATCGTCTATCTGGCCTTGTTGAGCCCTCCCTGTCTCGAGGCGCCCTCAGACACTTTTGTCCATGCACGTTAACATTCCCATCTGATGGATTCTGTTTTGACAGACGCATGCACAGGTACACTCGTTTGTGATGGTGTGTTTGCACCTCGATATAGATGGTTATGAGTCGCAAGTGGTTTTGGGGTGGTGATGATCCTTTTGAGTGGGCTAGCATGCATATGGCTGTGGATTTCGTGTGATCATTGAAGTGAGTTGTTCGAATGTAGTTCTGATGGCCATTCTGTTCTTGTTCTTTTCTTTTGGTTGACAGGTATCTCCTCCCCTTTTGCCACTGCCATCTGTATGCCACTCCTGCAGATGGATTTTACTCCCGACACCTGCTGCTTCGTGTTAATCAGTGGAGCAGCATTACGATCTTATGGGACGATCGACAATGGCCCACATGCCCTTACGCAGTACTGGTGGCTCGGAGCAACATTTCGGCCTTTCAGCTGGACTAGTGCCTCCCCATTGGGTCGGCCCTGCGGTTCTGTGCGCTTCCATGTTGCCTTTTCGTACGTGAATGTGGCTCTGTGTACCATGGGGGAACAGGGCGACACACAGGTAGTGGCTGGTCATTTCTTGCGGATGCAGCCCACAATGGTGATTAGTGTTTTGGAGTTCATGGCCTGATGGCTGTATGGGCTTGGTGACTTTGATGTGCATTAAATTTCTATTCTGATTTGGCCCGTGTAGCGTTTTTCTTTGCAAGTGATGTGGCATATGCCTATTTGGGGGGCGATGTATTGTGAGGAGATCTGCATTGGGTTCCAGCTTCGGGGTTTAGTTGCGTGGTACTGTGCTGGGCGCGTTTGCCTACGAAGCCCAGTGAGGTCAGGGATGGGGGCTGCCAATATGACTGTTTGTATGTTGTCATGCTCAGGGGCGGGGGATTGGGTTTTGTGTAACAGATGCCGGTCAGCCAGGTGGACTGGTGGAATGATGTGATTTTCGGAATATTGCTGGTCACAGGTGCCTGTGTTTGCGTGCGTTTCTTGGTGGGGGACTGTGGTCATGTCCATTGGGATGGCTTCTGTATTCGTGCCATCTGTGCCCTGCAGCTCCCATTGGCCCCTCTTGTGTTTCTTTTGTTCGTTGCCATGCATGGGTGACTTGTACATTTCAATGGTTGCATTGTGACTTCATTGCACCTACGGGGAGTTGTACTTTGTGGGCAGGGAGCGGTGTACAGGCACTCAGTGGGGCCGTTTACGGTTGATTCGCGATGCCGTACTTCTCACCATGGCGGTATGGTGCTTTCCGCCGTGCTTGATGGCGTTAGGTACATGTCCGCTAGGGTCGGAATTCGCGTACCCTTGCGCCATGGTGGTATTTACGGTTTGGCATGGCGCGCGCGCGCGTACTTGGTGCAGTTAGCGTTGGCGTTCACTACGGTGTCGCTAATGGCTTCGTACTTTGCGGTGACGGGTCATAGTCGCACCGAGCGCTATTCGATGGCGGTATTGCATTTCCGCCATCGTTTTTGGATTTCCGCAAGGGTCGTAATGAGGCCCACAGTCCCAGGCATGACAGTTCACTGTCAATGATACTGAGGGCGAGAGCTGGTTTTCAGGTTCACACAGTTACATATGAATGGTTGTTGGAGTTTCCTGTCTCCTTTGTTAACCTCTGCAGCCAGTCCCCATGTGGGCCTGTTTGAAGTGCACTCTATTTGTATGATAATCGGTGCCTCCAGCTGCAGGGAGGATCCATGGAGCTTTTGTTAGTTAACAAGGCTGGACAAGGCAGGGGGAAGATTGGTCCTCCCCCGTTCTGTAGATGACATGGTGTACTCCTGGCTGGCTTAATAGGTCTGTCCGAACACCATCATCCCCTGCAGAGCTGTCCCTCATCCTCCTCACCTCCCATCAAATTCACAATGCACCAATATTGTAGTGGCAACATTTCTGCAGGAAAGACGCAAGGACAGTGTATGTCTACAAATACCAGGCGAGTCTGCACCTCGAGGGATATCCCCCATTCTACTTTTAATCATATAGAACACAGCACCCTAACCCCTCCTTCATCAAGATGGCTGCTTTCTTTTGTCTGGTTGAGTTGCTGTCAGTAGGCACATCTCATAACTCTCACCCACAGAGAAAGAGAAGGACAGAAAGAGACATAGAGGAAAACATTCAGAGCGAGAGAGAGGGGGAGATTGCTGTAGGATATGCCAGGTATAGTTTTGTTCTATTTACAAATATAACACACAACCAATTTTCCAACCCCAAAACCTTTCACATTCATCCAAATTAGCATTAGGGCAATTTCAGTGCATGTTCAGTGTTGCTTATCTTAGGTTCTACAACACAACCGCAGAACTATTGACTTATTGATTTACAAACTTCTAGAATATCTTGAGAGACAAGAGCAGAAGAATGAGAGTCCTCCATCCTCATGGGGTGATCCCTACATGCATCTGTCTCATATCAGGTTTGCCAAAGAGACTGCATAGCTGCCATTCCATGGAGATTATGGCCGCTAGCTGTAAAGACTGGAAGGGGGTATCTGTACCTCTGCCTACTATATGGTTGTGGTAGAGGAACAGAGCAGCCAAGCCAGTGTTCTCTAATGGTAGCTATGGATGAGCAACCAAGGCTGAGATTCAAGGGAGGTGATGCAGGCTGGTTCTTAGGTATAGTGAATCCCCAAGCTCCCCACAATGGACTGTCCACACACTATGTTAGGTGATACCACAGTCATTTTATTAAAGGATAAAACGTTAGGTAGATATATACAAATAAATAAGACTCACTTTGTACTAGAAATCTACTTAGGTAACCTAATATAATATATACAGTTCTATGTGGTACCAATGCTACCTTTTAATTCAGTTATAATGCACCAACTGCTGACATCTATTTAAAAAGCATTTACATTATTAGGCAAGGGTTAACCTATAGAAAGGCAGATCAGTCAGTCAGTCAAAACAACTTTTATGAGGTGTACAAATTTCAAGTACAGGTAATACTTACAGCATAGGCAGCAGGCTTTCTTTAGGGTAAAAATGCAGGACCCCCCCACCTGGGCAACATGTAAGGAAAAGTTAAGGTGTACTTTATGTTGTATATTACAGCCCACTCCAAATATGTTAATTAATAGTCTGCTTCTGTTTCTACAGGTTCCACCACCCCAAGGTACCTGGAAAGCCGCAGGGGAACAGGATGCAAGACGTTTCTGGGACCCCTAGATGAATCCTGAGGATAGAAGATGTTCTTCCTCCTCACAGTACCTTGGGTGTCTTGGAAGCCAAAGTGGTGGAGTGTCTATGCTTTAATCGACAATACCCTGAGGATGGTCCACTCCTCCTTGGAAGAAGGAGTTGCTGGGACTTTGGTGTCGAACAAGAGAAAGGAACCAAGCAGTATTGGAAAGGCAGCAATGCAGGTCTGTCGCAGTGGTCTCTGTTGTCGGGTTGCTAAGCCGGGTGTGGATGTCCCACAAGAATGAAACTTGATGATGACATCAAGAAGGATTGGATGATGAAAATGAGTCCTTTGGTGGGTGTCAGTGACTTTCGGTGGCGATGGGTGCAGTGACACTAGTAGGTGTCGGGTTTCAGTATTTCGCAGTTGGCTACTTTCCATTCGAGGCTGCAGTGCCACTTGAAGATTTCTTGCATTGCTTGGAACTTTGACAGCTCCGGGCATTGAGCAGCACTATGCCAGGGTACCTCTTCTTCCAGGCGATACACAGCAACTTTGCTTCCAGTGGTTACAAAGACTGCTCCCATCCCTGGATGACTCAGATGTAATTCTAGAGCTGAAAATGTCCAGGCCCTCCTCTACTGGACCCACGAAAGCACCGCTTCGGGATGGCAGACACACAGGACTGACTTCCAGGTCACTTCCGCTGAAGAGCAGCAGTTGCACAATGGTCCCTCGTAGCTACAGGAAGAGTTTGCCTTTCCAGGTCTGCTCCGGTTCAGTCCTCGAATCAACAAAACAGCTTTTGGATTTGTTGAAGAGTTGCAGCCGCAAACCTTTTCCTCCAGCTGGATTCAGGATCCAAGCTTCTTAATACTTCAGCATCTGCTGCAGTATCAACTTTCAGCTTCTGACACTGAGGTGAGGGGGTCCCTAATTATGCACACATGTTCCCCATTCCCTGATGCTGAGCCAGGCTCAGCCAGCCAATCACACAAAGTCCATTTGTGCAGCTACCAATCATGCTCACAGACATTCAGGCAATTCACCCAAATCCAGACACCCATAACACAGGATGTGGATTGGAGGCAACTCCCAGCCTTTCAGAACATTCACTGTATTCACTCAGTTTCAGGCAGGACCAGCGGTATTGTGACACACAACCAAAACCAGACACCCACAACACAGAATGTGATTTCACTCCTCTCTCCATTCAGGCAGGTCCTGCCCCTAGGGTGTACCCATAACAACAATCTTTTGGTAAGGCTCCTGCTAGTCTAGCAGGGGTAGACCCAGTTCCATATATGCTCCTTCCAACCAACATCTAATCAGGGAAAGGGAACAGAGTGTTACGCTCACCTGGCTCCCACAGGGGTGTCGGTCGGATCCGGACGGCTGCTGTCTCCACCAACGTGATGCGTATTGCAGAGATCACTGACTGGACTGGCCCTCCTAATCTTGTCTGCGTGACCCGTAGAAGCATTCTCCTGCAAGACGAGAGATGGATTTAGCCACCTGTGGATTCAAGTGATGGCAACCCCCACAGTCCTCCCAACTAATCACCTCCGAAGTGCCCTCTCAGCAATCTCACATTATATTCTTGAAAGATGAGCCCTCCATCCTGTATGGATTGCAGGGGCGCGTTGATGCCAGTTACTTCACTGGTTTGAAGGCGTGGGTGAGTTCCGGAGAGTATTGACTCTGAGGTTCCTAGCAAGGTCCAGTAAGTATCAAGTTCATAGAGTTCAATATGTCCGATGTTTCACTCTTGTCCCCCCTTCCTTCCTTGTCTTGCAGCTGAGATCGTGAGAAGATGCTCTCGTAGCAGCTGGTGGAGCTCAGGTAAGAGTCTGTATTACCCGACGCTGTCCGGTAAATGTTGCACGTGTTTAAAGTGTTGTCTTCTCTCTCTTTGCAGGTGCGGCACATGAAGATGTGGAGAGTTATAGAATAATGCCTCCGGTGGTAAATCAGGTAAGTCTATGGTGATAAGAGTTATATTTGTTGGTTTTCTCGGCTCACCTTGTTGTTTTCTTTTGTCCCTCAGGTGCCGGAGTTCGGCGAAGAAATGATGGAGGCTGCGCCGAATTGAAAGATGCTGCGAGGACTGGTGAGTATGGCGCGGCGCTGGATCTGGAGATGCGACACGTACAGAAATGATGTTCTTTCCAGGTCCGGAGGCGAGATGGATCCGGAATCAGGTGAGGAATTCGAAAATAGTTTGTTTTCTAACCTTGTCCTTTTATTTCCTCTTTGTTTTAGGAGCTCCAGATTTGAGGCGGGCGTGGCAGAAGACTGGATGCAGACTGCAGGCACGGTGAGCGTTACGCTGCTGGATGCAGAATAAAGTGAAGCGTGTGCTGTTGTTCGGGCGTGGTTTAAATAGCCTCCAAAGTAGTTCCAGGTAAGAAGTTCCCTAGAACCACGCCCAAGTAAAAAATAGTCCCTGTAATAAAAATAGTCCCATCCAGGCCTCACGTTGGCTTGGACTCACTAGCAGCATGGTCTGCATCAGGTAAGTAAAGTCTATCAGCCTGGCGCCTATGGCGCCAGGCCTGAACCCAAACAGCCCCCAGCCGGGGCTGTTGGTGTTTTAATAAGTGTCTGGATGCCTGCTCCCGGAGCTGATGGGCTTGGTCCTGATGCCCGGGGGTAGGCATCATGACAGCACTCCCCCCCCCAAGGCCCCTCCTAAAGTTGTTCTTCCCCTTGGCCCTGGTTTGTCTGGGAAGTCCCGATAGAATCTCTTCACCAACCGAGGTGCATGAACGTGGTCACTAGGCTCCCATGACCTTTCTTGTGGTCTGTAGCCCTTCCAATCGATTAAATAAAAAAGTTTTGATTTAACCATCTTGGAGTCCAGGATATTTTTTACCTCGAATTCAGGTTCTCCATCTATCAAGATGGGGTCGGGTGGTTTGTTTAATCTTGTTCCTGGTTGAACTGGTTTTAAAAGTGACACATGAAAGACAGGATGAATTTGCATATTAGAGGGTAATTCCAATTTGACGGCCACCGGGTTGATAATGGACTTAATGGTCTAAGGTCCCAAATATCTAGGGTTAAAAGTCTGAGTTCCCTTCAGAGGTATGTGTTTTGTAGCAGCCAAACTTGATACCCAATCTGGTATTGTGGAGTTTCACCTCTATGTTGATCAGCATTTTTCTTATATTTCTCTTTTGCTTACTTCAAATGTTCTTTTGCCTCTTTAAAGGCTTGTGTAATAGTAGAGTGCAAATGACTAACTGCGGGCATTTATAAGTGCTGAAGCGAATCTAGTTCTGAGGTTCAAGGGTGATGTCCATATATGGTATAAAAGGGGCTTTGTCCGGTTCCTGAATGTACAGAGTAATTGTATGCATACTCGGAAATCCATAAAATATCTTTCCAATTACTTTTTGTCTGGTGTAGCATGCAACGTAGGTACTGTTTAAGGGTCTGGTTGGTCCTTTCCATCTGACCATCGGTCTGGGGATGGTGACTGGTTGATAACCTCACGTTGATTTGCGCCAATTGACAACATTTCTTCCTAAAATGTGAAATGAATTGACTACCTCGGTCAGAGACCAATACGGAAGGAAATTCGTGTATTCGAACAATGTTTTCGAGGAACTCCTTGGCCAGAATTAAAGCAGAAGGCAATCCCTTTAAAGGAATAAAGTGGGCCATCTTGGAGAAAAGATCCTCAATAACTAGAATGGTGTTAAATCCATTACATGGAGGTAGATCTGTAATAAAGTCTAAAGATACGGTGTGCCATGGTGTAGGTGGAATATCCAAAGGTTGTAAAAGGCCAGCTGGTTTTTTCTTCTGACTTTTGTTTTGGGCGCAAATGCCACAAGACATCACAAATGACTTTACGTCTTTTCGCCAGGCGGGCCACCAGAATTGTCTCTTAATTTTAGCTTCAGTTTTTGCGATACCTTGGTGCCCTTCCATCAGGGTGTCATGATAATTGGAGATGACTAGTTCTTGTAGTTCCTTGTGTGGTAGAAATAGCCGCCCTTGATAATAAGGTAGGTCATTGATGACTGAGTAGTCCGGGCCTTTCTTTACCCAGTCCTGCAGGGCTGTTGGAGCGAAGAGTTGTTGGATTTTTACATGAATATCCTTTAGTGTCTGTAGAGTAGTTATGCCAAGAATTCTTTGTTTTGAAATTATAGGCACTGGTTCAGGGTTTGCATATGCTTCTCCCATCCCTATTCGGGATAAGACATCTGCCTTGCCATTTTTACAGCCAGGTCGATAAGTGATCACAAAATCGAACTCGGCAAAGAACAATGCCCATCGAAGTTGGCGCAACGATTGGGCTTTGGCTGTTTTTAAATACTGCCAGTTCCGGTGATCGGTGATTACAGTAATGGTATGCCTGGCACCGAGAAGATAATGCCACCAAGCCTTGAAGGCAGATTTGATGGCTAATAACTCTTTATTGGTAACCGCATAGTTTAACTCAGGTGCCGAGAACTTTCTGGACCAAAATGCTACTGGGTGAAGTTGACCGGTTTCAGGATCCTTCTGGGACAGGACAGCTCCCATGGCTAAACTGGATGCATCAGTTTCAACTATGTATGGAAGTTCAGGGCGTGGATTCTTTAAGACAGGTGCAGACGTGAATTTCGCTTTCATCTCTTGGAAGACCTTTTCAGCCTCTTCGGTCCACAAGAAGCGTTTGTTTTTTCGCAAAAGTGCTGTGATCGAGTGTACTACATGTGAGAAATCCGGAATGAATCTGCGGTAGAAATTAGCAAATCCGAGCATGCTTTGTACCCCTTTAACTGAACTGGGTGATGGCCACTTGAGAATTGCGTCCACCTTTCGAGAGTCCATTCGGACTCCTTTTGGAGTCAGGATAAATCCAAGGAATTCAACTTCTGTAGCATGAAAAACATATTTTTCCAATTTTGCATATAACTTGTGCTGGGGTAGGTTCTCAAGGACTGCACGCACGTGCTTAACATGGTCTGATTCTGAGGAGGAGTACACTAGAATATTGTCTATGTATACGACAACCCAGACGTCAATGAGTTCACGAAGGACATCGTTCATAAAATACTGGAAGGCTGCTGGTGCATTGCACAACCCGAAGGGCATCACCTGATATTCAAATAATCCGTACTTGGTGCGAAAGGCAGTCTTCCATTTGTCGCCTTTCTTTACACGTACCAGATGATATGCCCATCGGAGATCTAATTTGGTGTAGATGCAAGCATCCTTTACTTGGTCTAGTAATTCGGGGATCAGAGGCAATGGGTATCGGTTCTTCACCGTAATCTGATTTAATGCACGGTAGTCTATGCACGTTCTGAGGTCACCTTCCTTTTTAGGCACGAAGAATAAAGCTGAGGATGCAGGGGACTTGGATGGATGAATGAAGCCATTAGCAAGGTATTGGTCCAAGAATTGTCGTAGGTGAAGGTTTTCGGGTTCCGTAAGGGCTTAGATCCTACTGCATGGAGGTTGTGCACCGGGCATGAGGTCGATTTGACAATTGTATGATCTGTGAGGTGGTAAGGTGTTTGCCTGTTCTTTTTAAAAAACATCCTGGAATTCTTGATATTCCTGAGGTAAGTGCACGACTGGATTAGCGACTGTGGCCAGGCCTTTGTTCAAGGTTTTTTACGGGTAACAGGTGTGTGCACAATCCGGGAAGGTTATCTTTACTAGGATTATGTGTTTCCAACCAAGGTATCCCCAGTATTATTTGCAACTGCAGGGCTTTGATTAAATCAAACACAATAGTCTCTAGATGCCCATCTTGACCCAACAGTGTCATCTCTGTGGTGGAATGAGTTACACGCCCAGAGGCAATTTCAGTTCCATCAGCTGTGGTGATGACATCCGAAGAGGTTTTTTTGCAGAAAGGTAGATTCATCCTAGAAGCCAATTCGTGGTCCATATAGTTTCCTACGTCCCCGCTATCAATGTATGCCCTTACTGTGACGTGATGGCTGCCTTGGATCAATAAGAACCATTGGTATGATTAGGTGCGATGTCTGAGTGTCCTTCTTCAAGCTCGGCAAGCAGACCTCTACGCTTGACGGGTGTGGTCGTTTCCTGAATCAGGTTCTGTTTGATTTCCATCAGCAACTCCGACTACTTTCTTGGATGGTTTTATAGGGCAATCCCGTAGAAAATGTCCTGAGGCCCCACAGTATAGACACAATTGCATCTGCTGTCTCCTTTCTCTTTCCTTTTGAGTTAAGGGTCCCTTAACCCCCCCGATCTGCATAGGTTCTGCTGCATCTGTTCCTTTGGGGGTGACGTTGGGTTTAACCAATACCCGATTCTCTAACTTAGCTCGGTCAGCCTTTCTATATTGAAGTCGGTGGTCTAACTGGACCACTAAGTCTATATATTCTGCACAATCCTGGGGTGGGTTCACAACTTGGGCCAAAACATCTTTAAGTTCTCCCCGAAGTCCACGATGAAATAGTGTAATTCGTTTTACCTCTGGCCATCCGGTTTCCACCACCAATCTATTAAAGGTTGCGATATAGGTTAACAGATCCTGGTTACCTTGTCGTAGGGATAAAAGTTTGTTATCCAGGGCCTGTCCCTGGGAATGTCTGGCAAATAGTCTTTCCATGCTCATAGTCTGGATGCCTGCTCCCGGAGCTGATGGGCTTGGTCCTGATGCCCGGGGGTAGGCATCATGACACGGAGACAGAGTTTCTCAGGACTTTGAGAAACAAGGGGGAAAAGCTAAGAAGACCAAGAGACCACCACTGGCCATCTTTCCTTTGTCCAGGAATCCATTGATTCCTATGTCAGGGCCTGGGTGTCCCAAAAAAGGGCGGCCACCCACAGCAACTGTCAAGTCAGCAAGTAGCTGCCACCAGCCCATAGCCTGCTCTGCAGGCAACACACATGTGCCCACAAACACACACTTGGGGTGCACGGGTGTATCCATACCCTTGTGTGCCTTAAGGGTATCCCAGGGGGTCTTTCTCCACCAAGAACAAAAGTGAAGAGCTGCACTGCCAGAGGTGCCAACTGAACTCCTATGCAGAAAGTATGTGGAAAATACAGCCTAAGGGGGTAGTGGGACAAGGCTGAGGGGGCCCTGTCCCTCCAAAGCATTTCCAGCATCAAAATAGCCATATTAAAATACCCAATGATCAACAAAGATGGCTGCCAATACTGAGTTCTTCCAGTTTATTGGCCCAAAATTGTGAATTATCGTTATTTGGACCCAGCAACAAGGCTATAGTTATTTGTTAATCTTCATCCCACCTATAACTCATTGTGTCCCAACTATAATTAGGGAGTCATACATCAATATGGCAACACCTGTAATTGGAACCATTGGGGCAGTGCTAGGCTACCTAGCAGAGCTGCATTTGCCAAGCCTGCCTGTGTCCTCGTGGGCTAGCTGTGTTTCTTGGAGACAGCGCAGATCTACTTTCATACGACTAATCTCTGATTTCATAAGCACAAATTCACATTTATTGTTGAGTCCGTTAAGAATTCACCTGATCACTTTTTCTTGTTTATCTTCAAATCATAGTTGTAAGGAGACTTTTGAGTTTCCTTTCTCCATCCTATAACTCAGATTATTTGGCTTTAATGGTCTCCCTGCCTCTGTTTTCATACCATGGGATTGTATAACAGTGATCAAAGCTTTAATGTTCCTTACTTAGCCGGCCTCCTTGGGCAGACTGCTTGTAGCAGGCCGATTTCTTTTGTAGTCACTCGATCCCCAGCTTGCCCACACTTGCATGTACTGCGGTGGGATGGAGCCAGGGTCTGCTGTCGTGGTTGTTGCACCAATGACAATGTTCAAGGCATTCTTAGCAGCAGCTTTGGTCATGAAGGTTTCGAAATATTCCACAATTGCATTGCCACCCCGCCTGATGTGTCACGGGTGGAGTTGCTTGTGGCTGTTGTTGCCACCTGCACCGAGGAAGGCAATCTGATTGCTCCTTTAAACCACTTAGTCTGTGTTTAAATGACGCATCCTTCTGGGCACCCCAGAAACACTACACATCTCTGAAGCCAGAAAAGATTGCAGCGATTCTGCAGGAGAGGCGAATCCACCTGGCCCTTAGGGATCTACCTGATTTTACAGCAGCGCAGAATTTCGAACTCGAAAATGCCAAATTCGAAATGCACACTGCAGTGAAATCACGCTTGATTTCAGGCGGATCCCCTAAACCGATCCCCCATTTGCACCCCCCCCAATTTACCAGTTGGCAGCACAACTCGTTGTGTGCCGCCGACTCCCCCATTTCCCTGCGATGCCTGTTCCCTTGACTTACGTGTATGGGAACCGGCGCAGCAGGGGCCTCGTTTTTTATTTTTTACTACTTTATTGTACTGGAAGCGGGACACACCTAAGAACCCCGGCTCCCCTTGTTCGCCACAATGGTACCGTATGGTAGATTTGATCAAAATGTTCAGCTGTACGAAATTTTCATACAGCCGAAATTCTATAAAATCCACCATCTGTTTTTTTTTTGATTCGATATACATTGTGGCAATTCCGGTCCTTGGAGCATAGCAGGAGCAGCTGACGAATATGCATGTGTTTCTTGGTATCATCTACGCTTTCCATGCATTGCTGTTGGTAGGCAGCTTGAAATAAGGATCTGTTCCCAATCCTTGAGCCCCCACATTCCTGACAAGCAGAATCCTGAATTTGGCCATTTTTGGGTAATGAATGGATTTGCACCTCATCCTTTTAGCCCTCTATACCTTCCCCTACGGTTTGTGCCTACACACTCCTGGACACGCTTTCCACCTTTCCACCACGCCCTCTGCTTTTTGTGGGGCGAGTGGCTATTTTATGATTCTGCCACAACAATGCACATTTGTGATTCTGCATGTTGCGGAACATGCGGAATCTGCTGTACCATGATATCAGCATGGCTTTTTTTGCATCTGTTTCGCACCCACCTTTTTCATGGGTCCCCACTGATGCGTCTACATGACCACATCTTATAAGGGAAGTGGTGCAAGGGCCAGGTGACACCGAATAGGGCCTTGGATTCTTTTTCCAAATGCAGGTCCTCGCTCAAGCACCCCGGCCGCAGCCAAGGGCCCCGGCCATGCACCGGGGCTCCGTGCAGCGTGTCTCTCCTTGATCCATTGATCTGAATCAGTGGCCTCCAGCGTTTTCCTTGGACGCGTTTGATGTTTTTTTGCTAAGAAATTGGATTTTAATTTGTGTAATACCTCTGCAGACATTTTATTGCCTTGTAGAAATATCCTAGCTGTGGCGCGGTATCGATTGGCAAAGCCACTCATACGTCCCAATCAAAATTTAAGCTGCAATGATGAATACAATGTGATAACCTGCGGAATGAGCGGTAGCGTAATCATAATGCAGTGCGCAGGTGGCGCATGTCGGATCGTTAACAACCTTCTTTACAGAGTAAGACGTCGTACTCCCAGTTGCCAACAACAGTCAAATAACCAGTGCGGCAGGGCCATTTCCTTATCAGTTTTCTTGCAGTGCATCCATCATCTTTCTTTGCTATTGTGAGTGTTGTGGAGCCTTATAAGGAACGCAGAAACAAGTCAAGGAGTAAAGGACCTCCGGCTGTTTGCCGTGACGTCAGTCGGCGGCCATCTTGCTGCCTTAGCTATGGGGATTTCTTGGTTTACTTTTACCGAAACCATGAAGATCCTTCTTTGGCTGGACCAATACAAGACCCTTGCCATCCTTCCAACAGCTCAAAAATGGATTATAGTCAATGCAGTGACTCATAAGTGTAAAGTGGCTCAAAAATACAACCCAGCCAATACTGATAGGTGTCTCTTTGGTAACCCCTTACCATTGTACCCAGCACATTGGATGCCCCCACTGCTCAAAAGCTGACCCCCACCAGTGCCCATAGCAAGAAACCTCCTCTTTCTAATTTATTTGGTTATTTATAACGTGCTTAATACCCAGAAGTTTCTAAGGGCAGACCCGGGGATTGAACCTGTGTTGCTCTGTGTCGTCACAGCAATAACCACAATGCAGTCTTATCTATGAAAAATATTATGCTGTTCATCTCACCAACCCCACAAGGGCTATACAATTCTAGCATGACTATCACAACATCTGAGCTCGATTGCACCAGTCCTTATACTGGGTTGTCACCATAGTTACCACAGAGCCTTAAGAGAAACCGCAATTAGGCAGTTTGCGTGCCAACGAGAGCTGGCACAAAAGTTTGGCTTCCCCTTTGGAATCACTCCATGGGCTGCCTGTCCGCAGGAGAAATATGTTTAAGAAACAATCCATCGCTGAAAAAGTGTTCAATGATAAGGGCTTTAATTTACTTCATGATATATTTGAAAAACACACCCGTGAATAGTTTGCGATCTTCATCCGAAATGATGCGTGAGGTACCTTTAGACGTGGGGCGCACCCGCGTCAAAACCGCAGGCATCCTTTCTAACTCCCATCTGCAGTCAGGGATATTGACTTGGGGTGAGCCAGGAAGACATGGCTATTTGCTCAGTAATCACAATGCACATGCTACGGCTTAAGACTTCATGTAGTGCTACGAGGCCACTGCGCTATTCAAGCATTCTATGAACACTGAGAGCGTGACATGGCCAACCGTGCCATGTGGTACCATACAATACCACGACTTTTCATGCACTGCCTATACCATTCCATAATACATCATGCCATGGCGTGGCACACCATACCACGCCATGCAAACCCAGACCATACCATCCCATACCATGGCCTACAACGCTATGCCATGCCTTATATGTTCATGCCATGCCATAATATATCATGCCAGACCTTGCCACACCATACCTCGCCATTCAAAGCTAGATCATACCATCCCATACCATGGCCTACAACGCTGTGCCATGACTTACATTTCCATGCCATGCCTTAACACATCATGCCAGGCCCTACCACACCATACCTCGCCATTCAAAGCTAGATCATACCATCCCATACCATGGCCTACAACGCTGTGCCATGACTTACATTTCCATGCCATGCCTTAACACATCATGCCAGGCCCTACCACACCATACCTCGCCATTCAAATCCAGACCATACCATCCCATACCATGGCCTACAACGCTGTGACATGCCTTACATGTCCATGCCATAATACATCATGCCAGGCCCTTCCACACCATACCTCGCCATGCAAAGCCAGACCATACCATCCCATACCATGGCCTACAATGCTGTGCCATGCCTTAGATGTCCATGCCATGCCATAATACATCATGCCAGGTTCTGCCACACCATGCCTTGCCATGCAAAGCCAGACCATACCATCCCATACCAAGGCCTCCAACGCTGTGACATGCCTTACATGTCCATGCCATGTCATAATATATCATGCCAGGTCCTGCCACACCATACCTCGCCAATCAACGCCACACCATACCATCCCATGGCCTACAACGCTGTGCCATGCCTTACATGTCCATGCCATAATACATCATGCCAGGCCCTTCCAGACCATACCTCGCCATGCAAAGCCAGACCATACCATCCCATACCATGGCCTACAATGCTGTGCCATGCCTTAGATGTCCATGCCATGCCATAATACATCATGCCAGGCTCTGCCACACCATGCCTTGCCATGCAAAGCCAGACCATACCATCCCATACCATGGCCTACTAAGCCATGCTATAAAACCCTATTTTCAAATATCAAACCTTGCACAATAACCGTTCTCAACTATTTGTAGTGCATTGAAAAAATATTAAAGCATGCACACCCTTTCGGTTATACAAAATACACACATGATTTATAATGAACATAAAGTAAAGACACATAGCTACATATTCTGACAGAGTAGTACAGACCGTGACGGTGCCAGAATGCTCAGTATATTTATAAAAGGTTATTGCCCATTGAAGATTCCATTTGTTGAGTTCTTGCTCAAACCCAATGCCTTCAGCTCATCACATCATTGTGTTAATGATGCCAGACCTGCCTTGCTTTTTTCTGAGTGCCAGACAATCCATGAGGTCTAAATGCGTTTGTGATCCACAGATAGAGGGCATGCACAACCCTCTGAGTGAGGCAGCTTGAGTGATAACTCAGACACAGGCAAACATGTACATGCTACTTGTTTAGGTTTCTCAATGCATAATGTATGTGTCTTAATGAGATGGAAAGCAGAGGCGGGCATGGCATTGTGTTTATTGTTTAGCCAGGCAAAGTTCATGGAGCTGAGCAACACCAGAGTTACTTCTAGCACTCACATCTAAATGCAATCCGGAAGGTAACACATTAAGTAACAGTAGTAGAGAAAAATCCAGCTTGAACAATGGAACTAAACTGAGTTAGAATGGAAGGAGTTACATGAGAGGCCTCAAACGATCCAGAATATTTGTGTATTCTTGTTAAGAGCGGCACACAGTCACCCTTCTCTGTTCTACTCAGGGACTGATCAGTAAATCCATTCCTGAGGCCGGTGTCCGGTCCGATAAGGGGGCAGTATGAATTACAGCCCCTCCCAATATCAACGTGTGCCCCTCTTTCTCTGGAGCCCATAGGAAATATTGAGCTTGGAAATTGAAGTCCTTTGAGCTAAAAGACACCGTTTTCAAATACATAGTGAAGAGGGACCTTTGAAGATACAGGCCAAGATAGTGTGAGTGATGCAAATGTTGGCTGGGAGAGCTTCGAAGCATATGTAAGAGGCCTTATCATGTGCCGTTCATCAGACAGAAGAGCTTAAGCCTCTAGAAATAAGACAAATGGAAGCACAGCACTCAGCGGACGCTTGGAGGAAAATTGAGAGTATAAAGTAAACTCAATGCACCCTAAAAAAGCTAATTGCAGATAATTTCTTAAAACAGAAAAGTACCTGGAAGGTGTGGACCAAGAAGGAATTCCCTTTCCCACAAACAGCGTAAACTGAGGAACAGCAGACTATTCCGTGGCCTCAAGTCTCTGTAAAGTGAAGCCATCTCCAAAATACATAAATCAAGTGGCCACATCAAGCTGGCCTTTTTCATAATGTCCACTCACCGCTAGTAAATGATGAAGGGTTCTTAGACTCTTAACCAGATTACCTACTCTGGCCAAAGAGCATCAAGACAGGCTGAGTACTGCCATAAATCCTTGTTCCTTTGGCGAATCTGATGGCTTTTCAGATGAAAACTTGATATACTTCAAGGCATAACCTTATGCAATAGATTGTTGCGTTGGCCATCATCTCCGCAAAGCTGTCTTCCCAGACTGCATGAAAGCTTTGACATAATCAGGTCCTTCAGAGAGGGAGAACACCTGAGAATTCTGCAAACTACTGCCCTACATTTTTCCAGGTGGTGATTGCACATTCTTGACAAAACTATGTTCAACGACTCAAAAACATAACCACAACCTGACCTCAAGAAGTCCAGACAAGATGTGTTTCTGGTCACTACAGATATCACAAAATCGAGCATGATATCGGTACCATGCAACTCTGAATCAATATCACATTTGAGAAGCACATTTTTTGAAGCCGCTGTCCTTTGCTCATGGCGGGCTCAGCACATGCTTACACTAATGTCATGACCTCGCTGTATGAGCTCAAGAAAATTGCCAACATTGTCCAAAATAAGCTGTTGAAGTTGCCATTCGGAAACAAACATATGACAATGATTCAGAATTGCGTGGTACCGATATCTTGACGAATTGTGTGATATATGTAGCGACCAGGAATACATAAATGTATGAGTATACCGCATTCCACAAAATGGTGGTGTAAGCATTATTTTGTCTTTGTATTTTATTTGTATTTTATTTATCTTTCATAGAGTGCCTTAAACCAAAGCACTGAACATTAAAATTGAAACACGGTACAATAGAATTGAATAAACAGTTACATCCAGATTACAGTCACTCAAGGGTGTTGAAGTAAGTGTGTTTTTAGAGAACCACCTAAGAGAGAATAGACAGTAGTAGAGCGAAGAGAATGCGGGAGAGCATTCAAATGGAGAGGAGCAAGGAGTTCAAAAAATCGGAAACGAGACTGAACACGGGGGGACGGGGGACCAGAAGTCTAAAGTGGGAAGAAGACCGGAGAGGGGCGAGAAGCACTATAGAAAGATATTAGTTCAGTAAGATAGTTGGGAGCAAGGCCATAAAGAGATTTAAAAACAAGACAAAGAAAGTTAAATTTAATTTGATAGTGAAAAGGCAGCCAACCAAGTTTTGCGAGAGACAAAGAAATAGAGTCCCGGTAAGGAAGAAGACACAATAGACTAATCGAAGAGTTAAAGGCTGAGTTTAGAGGGGCCAGACGAGATCTGGGAAGACCAAACAGAGTGGAGGGACAATAGAAAAGTCAGAGAAGGTCAGAGGGGAGATTAAAAGTTTGGATGCTTCAAAAGTGGGAAATAGGCGAGATTTGCGGATATTGCGGAGATGAAAAGGACAGGAACGCGAAGTGAGGGAGATATGATGAGAGAAAGAAAGATTTGAGTCAAAGTGAAGACCGAGATGAAGAGCTGTGGTTGAAATTGGAAGCTTGGAAGGTGGAAAAGATATAAAAGGAGGTGAAGGATGAGGAGGAAGAGTGTTTGCGGGGAACAATATAACCTCAGTCTTCCCTGTATTGACAGTGAGTAAAAGAGGACATCCAAGATTTAATAGCAACCCGACAGTTTGAGTGAGTGTGATGAATAGGCAGGAAAAAGAAGGAGAAAGAAAGTAATAGTTGAGTGTCATCGGCATAGTGTATTTCTCACAGGTAAAACACTGTTTCTCACCTACCACCCCAATATCCAATCATACCATGACTAACTACCACACCTCCACAGCTGGTCACCCCATTTACCAATGCTACAATGTGATGTTTCACACACCAGTAAGGGGAATCTCACTCAGTGGGCATTTGATGTACTGAGAAATGACTTTCTGTGTCTGCACGGGGCAGGTGCACCCCCCTGTATATACCTAAGATGTTTCCCTCACTGTGTCCATGTGCCACAACATTTCCATTGGGTGTAACGCGCCCATACCAAAAGCGCTGGGTAAAGAGCACAGTGATGGGGCTGATGGCAAGGAGGGCAGACATAGGACCTGGAGACCAGCCATGAGATAATTTTCATACGTTACCGTAGATTTCTTCGAATACCATTTCACTTAATGAGCGGTGACGAGGTTCTGTGTCACCGCTGAGACAAAACAGCTGTCAGGGGCGTTGGCAATAGTTGTGCTTGCAACATTCACATTTGTTCCAAATCAAATCAGCACCACTACAGGTACCATAATGCAACAGGAACATACCTAGGGTCCAATGTAGTTCTAAACACTTTGTCAGGTACCTTCTGTATGTCTCTGTGCTATACTATATTGGTGATATAGATTTGGAACTGGATAAGACACTTGTGGCCCATGGCCCAAAAATGGCCCACTTAGGATGGGATACATGCTTGCCCCTTAAAGGAAGGCTAGGAAGCAAGGCACGGACACCAGAGTTGAACAAAGTTCTTTATTTTATGTAGCGTGTGTGTCCGGGTGTTTGTGTTCATGTGTTTTGGACTAATCCTCCCTGCACACCACGAGGCTGGATGGAATGTTGAAAAGAAAAGATTAAGAAAAAGAAACAAAGAGACAGAACTACCCTGCCCGGGAACAGGCTCGGCTGGGCAGGGGGGGAAAAGTCTCAGAGGCTTTGACAAGAAAAACCCTTACAGATAAGGTTTGAGAAAAGAGAAAGGATGAAAGAAACCAGAGAAGGCGAGAGAAAAAAAGAAAAGGGGACGAAAGGAAAAATAAATAACTCTGCAGTCTCCAGCTGCCCCCAAGATCCGAGAACCTTTTCCAGCTGTGCTGCATGACCTGGACTACTTGCCCGGGGCACCCACAAGTCCATGGCTGATTTCGGCCCACCTAGGGCCAGACCGTATGCAGGGGTCGACTGAGAACCAAAAGAGGCCCTGGAAATAATGTTCAAAGTCGCCCCATATTATATATTTTCAGCAATCTCAAACTTTTTATCTATGGAAATACCACACAAAAGAGGCCCAGTGTGCAGAGGCCTACCGGGAAATCTTCAGAATCCTTATAGGCCAGTCCACTCTAACCGTATGGGCCTATCAACATTAAGGGCCCAGGCAGCATGCGCAGACTTCCAGGGTCAAAGATTAAAGAGCTACCCAGTCCTGGCCGCATGGGGAGGCGCCTCAATCGAGCAACCAGGTCGTGCCGTTAGTGGCCCACCTCATGGCCAGCGAGGCAGACCCAACAGCGAACTCCTCCCGAGCTGTGCCTGCCAGGCGGCCCGGGAGGTGAATAGTGGCAAAATACAGAGTGGTTAGGAAATGGCCTTGCACTGCTGCAGAAGGGCAAACAGGGTGAAAAGGAGCGGCCCTCTAGCGCAATGCAGAGAGGGCCGGGCTGCAAGGAATCCAACAAGGCTTCAGGTGTGGCGGTAAGCAGAGCGGTGTCCCCATTACAACAGGAACTCAGCCTGTAATCAAGAAAGGGCACATGGTCAGGGATGTAATTTGAGGGTCTCCAGGGGTGGCCGCTGCAACCCCTTAGGCCTCCCTTGCTACCCCTGTGGTCTCCCTTGCTACCCATAAAAGATGTAAGCACCTGCCCTGTGCCCAGCACCATGTGGCTATTTGTTTCTGGAGGGCGTGGCTTTCTTGTTCAGGCCTCTTAAATTAAAGAGGGGGTACCAAAAGTGTAGCACTTTGAGCAGTGGCCCTAAATAAGAAAGAACCGGAATAACAAATAATTTGGCTTTCTGAAATTCTATATGATAATTACTAGACTCCTTAAAGGTTTCTGTTAGGCAAGATTGTATGCAGTACCCTTTGGGTGCACTATAATAACCCTGACCTCCTGGCAATAGGGACCCAACCGTTGGTATAAGACTGAACTGCACAGGCTGGTAGTGAGGTCGAGCAGCCAGGCTTATCTCAAGAGAGGTCAATGTAAGCAGTAAGGTTGTGACACAGAGTTTCACAATACAGTTATCCAAATAAACACTTACACTCAAGGTTTCTTGATAAAAACAATTATCAATTTATTTCACCGTCAGTTATATAAGCCTTCTTCAGAAAGGGAGAAAAACATGTAACACTTAAATATACTTCATAACACACTCTCAATTTCTCTAAATCAGATGACACCCTTTGGGGATGACGCACAGACACTTCATACCCCCTCAGGTGACTTAAATAGCTACGACACTGTTGACATTGATTTATCACTGGTACATTTAGAGCAATACTGAATTAGCTGTAAAAGATAGAATAGGGAATAAAATAAGGTTAGCAAATAACTAATAAACAGGCAAGTACTCTTAAACACCTTTCAAAGCACAAAGTCAAAAATAAAGAAGAGTCACTCAGGGAGCCAGGACAGCCAATATCAATTGCACAATGTCAAGGGGAGCTGAAGATCTTCTTTGCAGGTATGCAAAAAGCATTGCACAATTTTTGTAGAAATGTTTGTTGAAAATAGAACACTTGAAGGGCCACAAGCTGAGAGGCTTGTGAGGGGCAAATCTTTAGCAACTCTACAAGGTAACCAAGATAGGTCATAACTGAGAGCAAGTAAGGCTACATGACAAGAGGTAAGTTCTCTTAGACTTTACAATACCTCTGGTTAGAAGAAATGGTTCCAGCTGGCTTCTGTACCTGTGCAGCTCTGCGGATCCTGTTGTTCCTGAGCCTCAGTCATGGGGACAAGAGGGAGGACGTCTGGGGACTCCTGCTCTGCAATGGGATGGTCAGCGGCAGCAATGGGCAAACGTCAATTCAGAAGTTATTCAGTGTTTCAGCTCCTCGTGTCTGACAGAAAATAGCAACACTGTGATTCTCGGATACCACTTCAGACTTTCCTTGCTTCTGGGGTCCAGCATTCTGTTGAGGTGGCTCAGGCTTGGTCAGTCCTGCAACAGGGAAGTCCGGAGGATGTTCCTAGCGCTCAGGTCCAACTTAAAAGCAACTCACACAATCTGGTGTTCCTCTCCCTGGCTCTTCGGTTCCAGCAGCAGCAGCAGGGGAAATACAACCAGCTTCGAGAGGATGTCCATATGGGCTTACTTTGGAGTTGATTGGTCCCACCAGCTCAACGGGAGAAGTCGTCCATGCAGGGCTTCTCTCGTCGAGGCAAATTCAGAGCTTCAGCAAAGCAGCAGGGCTTCACCGGGCAAACCAACGGTGCATGAGTTGCAGCGGGCATCTCTTCCAAGTTCTTCTTCGGATTCCTTAGTCCAGTGATCGACTCTGCCTTCCAAGCCAAGAAGCCTTGCCTTTTATGCAGGTTTCTCCCGTTCATTCCAGCCTAGCTGTCAATCACACAGCAGGGTGCCAGCTGGTCAATCACCTTTGGGTGCATTCCTGTAACCACGGTGATTAAGCAAAGGGAGGATCGGGCACCTCCCTCACTACCTGCCCCTGCCAAACATACTGGACCCAGAGGCGGGCTTCACTCGTGAATCCCACCAAAGACAAAATGAACAAAGAGACCAAACCTGGCTTGGCACACAGAGTATATCTCAAGAAGGATCTTTCCAACAGAATATGTCAAAAAAAGAAGACCGGGCCATTTTGACAAAATGGGCACCCATGGGTGTCTTACCGTGGCTTCCAACGCAGCCCGCGGTAAAAACACACAATGGTAGTAAAAAGTAAACCACTGCCACCTGCCATTAACTGTAGAAAGGGTAACATGAAAATGTTACCTGAGAAACTGCACAAAAGGGTATACTAAGTACCCCCTCCAGCACCCTATGGTAAGATAGTGTGTGCTGGGTCTAGAAAGTCACAAATTGTAAGTAAAGTCAATTTCACTTCACTGCTCTTGGAAACAGTAGTTTCACCAAGAGAAGGTATTTAAACCTTGGGGAATTCTAAGAGATTTCCCTGTGCCAATACACTGAAAATGCCGTGTGACACAATGTAAGGATGATACCTATGGAGTTTGTCAGACTCCAAAGTTAAAAAGAACACAGAAATTAAATCACATTAAAATTACATGAGAGATAAAAAAAGTCCTAAAGTACAGCAAAATATCTGGGGGTCTCTAAAGTAGAAAGGGAATTAGAACATTTTTGAGAATTCTCCCTAACAGTCTCTTTGAGGGGCACTTCAGGGAGTGAGTCACTGATTTTGTCTGTTCTTAAACACCACAAATGAGCCTTTCATACTTCTGAGGTAGATAAATGAGTACCAACAGAGGTTTGGTGATATTGTATGTTTATTCGTTCTATATAAATCGCTTAAGCGTTAAATGCTATATAATAACACATCATCATTTGGTCATGGACGTCTGCTTGCATTCACAGTAATTTGGTAATATGGGCCTATAGACACTGATATTAGCGATACATAAGGTGATCCATTCTTGTATGAAATGTATGTCACATTATAGTGATATCATAACCATATCTTTTGAAGTATACTTAGGAACAATGTTATGTGATGCCACTTCCTGTTTTGTCAAGGGGTGAAAGATCATGTTCCATCATTTCCCGTGATGTCAGTTTTGGGCGGGGTCAAATGACATCCCTTCCTGCGTTGTCATCAGAGGTCAAGAGTCATGTGATGTCACTTCCGCTACCCCTGGCATTTTGGTGAAATGACGTCCCTGCACATGATGCACAGATAGATGCACAGTTTGACATTGGGGTGACACTGTTATTGGGTGTGTGTATAATGGTGACCATTTTACAGATGGGTCACATTTCGTCAGTTAATATGTAATATAGCTACAGCTGATTATGTTGCTTAAATGTGGATGCATAGTTTTCTGTTCAGATCCCTGAATTGTGTTGCAATTGGATGTGCAAGGGTGCAGAGGTGGGTGCTCATTTTCTTTGCTTAATATTCAGGTTTTAGGTCGTTGTTGCGTTTATATGGGTATGGGCATGGCACAGGTACATGCTAATACTTGTGTTTTGATGGTAGGGAATTGCATGTGCTTGTGGCTGCAGAGTACATTAGTGGCTGTTTAGTATTCTGTTGTTATTCTGGAACGGCCATGTAATGTTGCATCTGCTTGCGGTGGCAGAGTTCACCGGTGGGAGTGCTGTATTGTCTTCTGATGTGATGTTGGGATGTCGTAGTAATGTTGCATGTTCTTTTGGCGGCAGAGTTCACCTGTGGGAGGGCTCTACAGTCTTCTGATGTGATGCTGGGATGGTGCAGTAATGTTGCATTTTTGTTTTTATTTGCATTTTTTAAAGCGCTCACACAGCCCGGGGGCATCGAGGCGCTGTTACAGGAATATGTCTCTTAGTTGCGTATTTATAAGGCGCTGTGCTTCCTGTCGTCTTGTTTCCAAGGCGAGCATGTTGCCGCTGAGCTATCCTCCGGGGTATGTGCTTGGGGTGGCAGAGTTCACCAGTGGGAGTGCAGTATAGTCTTCTGATGTCATGCTGGGATGGCGCAGTAAGGTTGCATGTTATTTTGGCAGCAGTGTTCACCTGTGGGAGGGCTGTACAGTCTTCTGATGTGATGCTGGGATGGCGTTGGAATGTTGTATGTGCTTGTGCTGGCAGAGTTCACCAGTGGGAGTGCTGTATAATCTTCTGATGTGATGTTGAGATGGCGTAGTAACGTTGCCTGTGCTTGCGGTGGCAGAGTTTACCAGTGGGAGTGCAGTACAGTCTTCTGATGTGATGTTGGGATGGCATAGTAATGTTGCCTGTGCTTGCAGTGGCAGAGTTCACCAGTGGGAGCGCTGTACAGTCTTCTGATGTGATGCGGTGAAACCCTTGTAAAGTTGCATGTGCTTGTGGATTTCAGAGTGCACCGGTGGGAGTGCTGCACAATCTTGTGATGTGGTGCTTGGTGGCACAGTAATGTTGCATGTGCTTGCGGTTGTAGAGTGCACCAGTGAGAGTGCTGTACAGTCTTCTGATGTGATGTTGGGATTGCGTAGTAATGTTGCCTGTGCTTGCGGTGGCAGAGTTCACCAGTGGGAGTGCTGTAAAGTCTTCTGATGTGATGCGGTGATACCCTTGTAAAGTTGCATGTGCTTGTGGATTTCAGAGTGCACCGGGGGGAGTGCTGCACAATCTTCTGATGTGGTGCTTGTTGGCACAGTAATGTTGCATGTGCTTGCGGTTGTAGAGTGCAGCAGTGAGAGTGCTGTACAGTCTTCTGTTGTGATGCTGGGATACTCCTGTAATGTTGCAGGTGCTTGTGGTGACACAGGGCACCAGTGAGAGTGATGTATAGTCTTCTGGTGTGATGCTGGGATGGCTTAGTGTTGTTGCATGTGCTTGCAGTGGCGGAGTCCACCAGTGAGAGTGCTGTATAGTCTTCTGATGTGATGCTGGGATTCTGTTGTAAAGTTGCATGTGCTTGTGGTTGCAGAGTGCACCAATGAGAGTGCTGAATAGTCTTCTGATGTGATGCTGAGATGGCGTAGTAATGTTGCATGTGCTTGCGTTGGCAGAGTTCACCAGTGGGAGTGCTGTATAGTCTTCTGAAGTGATGTTGGGATGGTTTAGTAATGTTGTATGTGCTTGCAGTGGCAGAGTTCACCGGTGGGAGTGCTGTATAGTCTTCTGAAGTGATGCTGGGATGCCTTAGTAATATTGTATGTGCTTGCGGAGGAGGAGTTCACCAGTGGGAGTGCTGTATATTCTTCTGATGTGATGCTGGGATGGTTTAGTAATGTTGCATATGTTTGTAGTTGCAGAGTGCACCAGTGGGAGTGTTGCATAGTCTTCTGAAGTGATGCTGGGATGCCGTAGTAATGTTGTATGTGCTTACGGTGGCAGAGTTCACCGGTGGGAGTGCTGTGTAGTCTTCTGATGTGATGCTGAGATGGCGTAGTAACGTTGTATTTGTTTGTGAATTGCAGAGCGCAGAAGTGCGAGTGCTGTAGCGTCTTCTGATAAGATGCTGGGAGGGAGAAGTATGTTGCATGTGCTTGCATAGTGCACCAGTGGGAGTGCTGTATAATCTTCTGATGTGATGTTGGGATGGCATAGTATGTTGCATATGCTTGTGCTGGCAGAGTTCACCAGTGGGAGTGCTGTATAATCTTCTGATGTGATGTTGAGATGGCGTAGTAATGTTGCCTGTGGTTGCGGTGGCAGAGTTCACCAGTGGGAGTGCAGTACAGTCTTCTGATGTGATGTTGGGATGGCGTAGTAATGTTGCCTGTGCTTGCGGTGGCAGAGATCACCACTGGGAGAGCTGTACAGTGTTCTGATGTGATGCTGTGATACCCTTGTAAAGTTGCATGTGCTTGTGGATTTCAGAGTACACCGGGGGGAGTGCTGCACAATCTTCTGATGTGGTGCTTGGTGGCACAGTAATGTTGCATGTGCTTGCGGTTGTAGAGTGCACCAGTGAGAGTGCTGTACAGTCTTCTGATGTGATGTTGGGATTGCGTAGTAATGTTGCCTGTGCTTGCGGTGGCAGAGTTCACCAGTGGGAGCGCTGTAAAGTCTTCTGATGTGATGCGGTGATACCCTTGTAAAGTTGCATGTGCTTGTGGATTTCAGAGTGCACCGGGGGGAGTGCTGCACAATCTTCTGATGTGGTGCTTGTTGGCACAGTAATGTTGCATGTGCTTGCGGTTGTAGAGTGCAGCAGTAAGAGTGCTGTACAGTCTTCTGTTGTGATGCTGGGATACTCCTGTAATGTTGCATGTGCTTGTGGTGACACAGGGCACCAGTGAGAGTGATGTATAGTCTTCTGGTGTGATGCTGGGATGGCTTAGTGTTGTTGCATGTGCTTGCAGTGGCGGAGTTCACCAGTGAGAGTGCTGTATTGTCTTCTGATGTGATGCTGGGATGCTGTTGTAAAGTTGCATGTGCTTGTGGTTGCAGAGTGCATCAATGAGAGTGCTGAATAGTCTTCTGATGTGATGCTGAGATGGCGTAGTAATGTTGCATGTGCTTGTTGTGGCAGAGTTCACTAGTCATAATGCTGTATAGTCCTCTGATATGATGCTTTGATGCCGTAGTAATGTTGCATGTGCTTGCGGTGGCAGAGTTCACCAGTGGGAGTGCTGTATAGTCTTCTGAAGTGATGTTGGAATGGTTTAGTAATGTTGCGTATGTTTGTAGTTGCAGAGTGCACCAGTGGGAGTGTTGCATAGTCTTCTGATATGATGCTTGGATGGCGTAGTAATGTTGTATGTGCTTGCAGTGGCAGAGTTCACCGGTGGGAGTGCTGTATAGTCTTCTGATATGATGCTTGGAAGCCGTAGTAATGTTGTATGGGCTTGAAGTGGCAGAGTTCACCGGTATGAGTGTTGTAAAGTCTTCTGATGTGTTGCAGTGATACCCTTGTAAAGTTGCCTGTGCTTGTGCATTTCAGAGTGCACCGGGGGGAGTGTTGCTCAATCTTCTGATGTGGTGCTTGTTGGCACAGTAATGTTGTATGTGCTTGCAGTGCAGAGTTCACCGCTGGAAGTGCTGTATAGTCTTCTGATATGATGCTTGGATGCCGTAGTAATGTTGTATGTGCTTGCGGTGGCAGAGTTCACCAGTTGGAGTGCTGTATAGTCTTCTGAAGTGATGTTGGGATGGTTTCGTAATGTTGCGTATGTTTGTAGTTGCAGAGTGCACCAGTGGGAGTGTTGCATAGTCTTCTGATATGATGCTTGGATGGCGTAGTAATGTTTTATGTGCTTGCAGTGGCAGAGTTCACCGGTGGTAGTGCTGTATAGTCTTCTGATATGATGCTTGGATGCCGTAGTAATGTTTTATGTGCTTGCAGTGGCAGAGTTCACCGGTGGGAGTGCTGCATAGTCTTCTGATATGATGCTTGGATGCCGTAGTAATGTTGTATGTGCTTGCAGTGGCAGAGTTCACCTGTGGGAGTGCTGCATAGTCTTCTGATGTGATGCTGGGATGCCTTAGTAATATTGTATTTGCTTGCGGTGGAGGAGTTCACCAGTGGGAGTGCTGTATATTCTTCTGATGTGATGCTGGGATGGTTTAGTAATGTTGCGTATGTTTGTAGTTGCAGAGTGCACCAGTGGGAGTGTTGCATAGTCTTCTGAAGTGATGCTGGGATGCCGTAATAATGATGTATGTGCTTACGGTGGCAGAATTCACCGGTGGGAGTGCTGTGTAGTCTTCTGATGTGATGCTGAGATGGCGTAGTAACGTTGTATTTGTTTGTGAATTGCAGAGCGCAGAAGTGCGAGTGCTGTAGCGTCTTCTGATGAGATGCTGGGAGGGAGAAGTATGTTGCATGTGCTTGCATAGTGCACCAGTGGGAGTGCTGTATAATCTTCTGATGTGATGTTGGGATGGCATAGTAATGTTGCATATGCTTGAGCTGGCAGAGTTCACCAGTGGGAGTGCTGTATAATCTTCTAATGTGCTGTTGGGATGGCGTAGTAATGTTGCCTGTGCTTGCGGTGGCAGAGATCACCACTGGGAGTGCTGTACAGTCTTTTGATGTGATGCTGTGATACCCTGTAAAGTTGCATGTGCTTGTGGATTTCAGAGTACACCGGGTGGAGTGCTGCACAATCTTCTGATGTGGTGCTTGGTGGCACTGTAATGTTGCATGTGCTTGCGGTTATAGAGTGCAGCAGTGAGAGTGCTGAACAGTCTTCTGTTGTGATGCTGGGATACTCCTGTAATGTTGCATGTGCTTGTGGTGACACAGGGCACCAGTGAGAGTGATGTATAGTCTTCTGGTGTGATGCTGGGATGGCTTAGTGTTGTTGCATGTGCTTGCAGTGGCAGAGTTCACCAGTGAGAGTGCTGTATAGTCTTCTGATGTGATGCCAGGATGCTGTTGTAAAGTTGCATGTGCTTGTGGTGGCAGAGTGCACCAATGAGAGTGCTGAATAGTCTTCTGATGTGATGCTGAGATGGCGTAGTAATGTTGTATGTGTTTGCAGTGGCAGAGTTCACCGGCGGGAGTGCTCTATACTCTTCTGATATGATGCTTGGATGCCGTAGTAATGTTGTAAGTGCTTGCAGTGGCAGAGTTCACCGGTGGGAGTGCTGTATAGTATTCTGATATGATGCTTGGATGCCGTAGTAATGTTGTATGTGCTTGCAGTGGCAGAGTTCACCAGTGGGAGTGCTGTATAGTCTTCTGATGTGATTCTGGGATGTCTTAGTAATATTGTATGTGCTTGCGGTGGCAGAGTTCACCAGTGGGAGTGCTGTATATTCTTCTGATGTGATGCTGGGATGGTTCAGTAATGTTGCGTATGTTTGTAATTGCAGAGTGCACCAGTGGGCGTGTTGCATACTCTTCTGAAGTGATGCTTGGATGCCGTAGTAATGTTGTATGTGCTTACGGTGGCAGAGTTCACCGGTGGGTGTGCTGTAAAGTCTTCTGATGTGATGCTGGGATGGTTTAGTAATGTTGTGTTTGTTTGTAGTTGCAGAGTGCACCAGTGGGAGTGTTGCATACTCTTCTGAAGTGATGCTGGGATGCCTTAGTACTGTTGTATGTGCTTGCAGTGGCAGAGTTCACTGGTGGGAGTGCTGTATAGTCTTCTGAAGTGATGCTGGGATGGTTTAGTAATGTTGCGTATGTTTGTAGTTGCAGAGTGCACCAGTGGGAGTGTTGCATAGTTTTCTGAAGTGATGTGATGCTGGGATGCTGTAGTTATGTTGTATGTGCTTACGGTGGCAGAGTGCACCAGTGGGAGTGCTGTATAGTCTTCGGATGTGATGCTGGGATGGCATAGTAATGTTGCGTATGTTTGTAGTTGCAGAGTGCACCAGTGGGAGTGCTGTAGAGTCTTCTGATGTGATGCTGGGTTTCCGTAGTAATGTTGCATGTGCTTGTGGTTGCAGAGTGCACCAGTGGAAGTGCTGTATATTCTTCGGATGTGATGCTGGGATGGCGTAGTAATGTTGCATGTGCTTGTGCTGCAGAGTGCACCAGTGGGAGTGCTGTAGAGTCTTCTGATGTGATGCTGGGATGGAGTAGTTATGTTGTATGTGCTTGCGGTGGCAGAGTTCACCGGTGGGAGTGCTGTATATTCTTCTGATGTGATGCTGGGATGTTTAATAATGTTGCGTATGTTTGTAGTTGCAGAGTGCACCAGTGGGAGTTTTGCATACTCTTCTGAAGTGATGGCTGGATGCCGTAGTATTGTTGTATGTGCTTACGGTGGCAGAGTTCACCGTTGGGAGTGCTGTATATTTTTCTGATGTGATGCTGGGATGGTTTACTAATTTTGCGTATGTTTGTAGTTGCAAAGTGCACCAGTGGGAGTGTTGCATAGTCTTCTGAAGTGATGCTGGGATGCCTTAGTACTGTTGTATGTGCTTGCAGTGGCAGAGTTCAGCGGTGGGAGTGCTGTATAGTCTTCTGATGTGATGCTGGGATGCCGTAGTAATGTTGTATGGGCTTGCAGTGGCAGAGTTCACTGGTGGGAGTGCTGCATAGTCCTCTGAAGTGATGCTGGGATGGTTTAGTAATGTTGCGTATGTTTGTAGTTGCAGAGTGCACCAGTGGGAGTGTTGCATAGTCTTCTATAGTGATGTTGGGATGCCGTAGTAATGTTGCATGTGCTTACGGTGGCAGAGTTCACCGGTGGGAGTGCTGTATATTCTTCTGATGTGATGCTGGGATGGTTTAGTAATGTTGCGTATGTTTGTATTTGCAGAGTGTACCAGTGGGAGTGTTGCATAGTCTTCTGAAGTGATGCTGGGATGCCTTAGTACTGTTGTATGTGCTTGCAGTGGCAGAGTTCACCGGTGGGAGTGCTGTATAGTCTTCTGATGTGATGCTGGGATGCCTTAGTAATGTTGTATGTGCTTGCAGTGGCAGAGTTCAATGGTGGGAGTGCTGTAGAGTCTTCTGATGTGATGCTGGGATTCCGTAGTAATGTTGCATGTGCTTGTGGTTGCAGAGTGCACCAGTGGGAGTGCTGTATATTCTTCTGATGTGATGCTGGGATGCCGTAGTAATGTTGTATGTGCTTACGGTGGCAGAGTTCACAGGTGGGAGTGCTGTATATTCTTCTGATGTGATGCTGGGATGGTTTAGTAATGTTGCGTATGTTTGTAGTTGCAGAGTGCACCAGTGGGAGTGCTGTAGAGTCTTCTGATGTGATGCTGGGATTCGTAGTAATGGTGCATGTGCTTGTGGTTGCAGAGTGCACCAGTGGGAGTGCTGTATAGTCTTCGGATGTGATGCTGGGATGGCGTAGTAATGTTGCATCTGCTTGTGCTGCAGAGTGCACCAGTGGGAGTGCTGTAGAGTCTTCTGATGTGATGCTGGGATTCCGTAGTAATGTTGCATGTGCTTGTGGTTGCAGAGTGCACCAGTGGGAGTGCTGTATAGTCTTCGGATGTGATGCTGGGATGGTTTAGTAATGTTGCATATGTTTGTAGTTGCAGAGTGCACCAGTGGGAGTGCTGTAGAGTCTTCTGATGTGATGCTGGGGTTCCGTAGTAATGTTGCATGTGCTTGTGGTTGCAGAGTGCACCAGTGGGAGTGCTGTATAGTCTTCAGATGTGATGGCGTAGTAATGTTGCATGTGCTTGTGCTGCAGAGTGCACCAGTGGGAGTGCTGTAGAGTCTTCTGATGTGATGCTGGGATTCCGTAGTTATGTTGCATGTGCTTGTGGTGGTAGAGTTCACCAGTGGGAGTGCTGTATAGTCTTCAGATGTGATGCTGGGATGGCGTAGTATTGTTGCATGTGCTTGTGCTGCAGAGTGCACCAGTGGGAGTGCTGTAGAGTCTTCTGATGTGATGCTGGGATTCCGTAGTAAAGTTGCATGTGCTTGTGGTTGCAGAGTGCATCAGTGGGAGTGCTGTATATTTTTCTGATGTGATGCTGGGATGCCGTAGTAATGTTGCATGTGCTTGTGGTTGCAGAGTGCACCAGTGGGAGTGCTGTATAGTCTTCGGATGTGATGCTGGGATGGTTTAGTAATGTTGCGTATGTTTGTAGTTGCAGAGTGCACCAGTGGGAGTGCTGTAGAGTCTTCTGGTGTGATGCTGGGATTCCGTAGTAATGTTGCATGTGCTTGTGGTTGCAGAGTGCACCAGTGGGAGTGCTGTATAGTCTTCAGATATGATGGCGTAGTAATGTTGAATGTGCTTGTGCTGCAGAGTGCACCAGTGGGAGTGCTGTAGAGTCTTCTGATGTGATGCTGGGATTCCGTAGTTATGTTGCATGTGCTTGTGGTGGTAGAGTTCACCATTGGGAGTGCTGTATAGTCTTCAGATGTGATGCTGGGATGGCGTAGTAATGTTGCATGTGCTTGTGCTGCAGAGTGCACCAGTGGGAGTGCTGTAGAGTCTTTTGATGTGATGCTGGGATTCCGTAGTAATGTTGCATGTGCTTGTGGTTGCAGAGTGCATCAGTGGGAGTGCTGTATATTCTTCTGATGTGATGCTGGGATGCCGTAGTAATGTTGCATGTGCTTGTGGTTGCAGAGTGCACCAGTGGGAGTGCTGCATAGTCTTTTGATGTGACGCTGGGTTGGTGTTCTAACATATGCCTCTGGACGTGTGCTATGTTCAGGCTGGGGGCATGGCGTGTGGTTGCTGGGTTTTTGGGATGGCATGTATTCTACTTCTGCTTGGTGTGTGCTACATGTTGATGTGGCAGTGGATGCGTAGGGCATTTCGCACGCACTGGAGGTGTATATTAGCGGGTGCATTTCCGTCAGGTGGAGATAGCCCCCTCCTCACAGTCACTTTTTCATGATAGTTTGTTTTGTCTGTAGTTAGTTGATGATTGTGGACAGCTTCTATGATTCGGCTCCATGATGAAGAGATAAGGAGAGGTGCTGTCCCTTGCTGGCCCCCAGTCTGGCATATCTCCACCCAGGCCTCCCCACAGCCCTTCCAATGCATGTTCATTGGCAGGACGCATGCGCACTGTGCATGTTAGTACGGGTACTAGTTAGGTCCAAAGTTCAGAACATTTTCAATGCATGAGAATTGTTCAAGCAAGAGCTAGACTTGACTTCCGCACTTGACTCCTGTGGCCATCAGGGAAATGGGGGGCACGGGACATCTTTGGCTATTGTTGCTTTTTCTAGCACTGCTGGCCCTACCTACTTCACATCTTTGAAAAACCTGGCACTTTATTTTGTTTCTTCCAGAATCACCCCTTTGGAACCACCTCTCATAATGTTACTATCCTCCTTTGAGGCTTGGCATACCTCTCGCCTCTCCTTTAGGCAGTAAGAGTGTCTTATCCTCCAGAACAATACCTCAAAGCTTCAACAAGAAGTGATGCGTAACCCATCTCGCTGGGGTGACCCCGTTCACTACCATATCAGGACCCTTCAACCATCTTCATCAGAGTCCCTCACTATTGATGCAAGCTGAGCCCATTCATCAACTCTGCTGCTTTTTCCCATCAGAACTGAATTCCAAGGCTAACTGTTCTTCGCCAAAGGGAGACAAGGAGGCCCCCATTACTGAGAATCCCAGTGCCAGTGCCCAGTCCATAATAATCTGTGTCTCTCAGCACACATCCACGTTTTGATGCCAGCAGATTAGCCGCACAAAGCAGGGCATCACCACTGGTTCCTCGATTTGCATCCCCCTCGATTCACTGAATTCTGATCAAAGTGGCACTGGTGCACTAGACCATGCAGGTGGACCACCGCAGCTGCGTACCACATCGGTGATATTTTACAAGGCCATCAGAATAAGGCCATTGGGTGCCACCTGTTGCTTGAGGAATCTGTTCATTAGACTTTCCAGGGTTCTGCATTCCCTCATCAGAGGTTTCTGCTTCACGATGGGCCAGGGTGGTTTTGACTGAACGCCACTTTTCATCTCCTTGAACCAGGAGGCATCTCCTCCTTCACAGCCAAGACACGAGACTGTATGTGTATTACAGATTCAGGGAGTATTGCCTAGTTTTTCATATTCAGTACTGGTTTGTGTGGAGGATCAAACATGGAGTCCTGGGGTTTACCTTCAACGGGACCTGATCTTCTATCCTGTCCTCTCTTTGACAGTTGGCAAATATCGTCCATTTCATCGAGACTTGCATCCTGGAACCAGGTTACATGTGATTTCATTGCTGGTAATAAATATCGAGGGCTAAACGATTTTTTTAACCCACTTTTAACCCACTGGATAGAGGCTTAAAAAAAATATCGCTCCCCCTCGATGTTTATTTCCAGCGATGAAATCACTGGACTAAATCCTGGAAAATGGTATGTGCAAACAGTTGCAGTTTTAATGCAAATATGACTGTGGGCAAGAATGATGGAAAGTGCCCCGGGTAGCCGTGGGGTGGCAGTCTTGCAGGTCCGGGGGCAGATTATGGGGATGATGCTGGAGGGACCAAGATTAGGATGGTGTTGGGTGTGATAACAATTACATTTAGGAGTGAATATATCAATCTGTATTTTTGAATTGTTCTTCTTTAATTACTGTTAAAATTAAGGGCCCGATTCATGGAATAATTTGCACTGTTCAAAGGGACTTTGCACTCCTGACAAGTGACTTTGCTCTGCCGCCTCAAACCCATATTCATGGAACTGTGCAAAGTGTATTTATACAGTGCAAAGTCTGTGCAGAGTTATTTTAAACAACAAAACATGACTATGTACTAACTTTTCACGGAATTTGCACTTCTAGACGCCCTCCCCGTCTTACCACGTACAATAAGAATAAATGAGACACACCCCAGACGGGGAATGAGGCTAAACACACTTTCCACAGTTCCATGAATCAAGGTTTGTGTCGGCAGCGCAAAGTCACTTTGAACCGTGCAAACAATTCCATGAATCAGGCCCTAAATGTTTAAATGCGAGCACTTTGGCTTTAAGCCATTTTGTCATCCCACCAAGACCTGCTGAAAATAATGTTTTGCCCGGCTGACATGGTCTACCCATCAAGCCTGCACGTAGGCATGTCCATATAGGCTTAAAGGGACATTATGTATGCAATATGTATGCAATGTAAAGAAAACATTAATCATGGGATATACCCGGGTCTGACAACCAGAGGCAGTATGTAGTGTAGGCGCTCTACCCATCTGGCAGTAACATGTGCAACTGGCTGCACAGCTGTGGGGTCGGGCAACCAGTAAATAAACCCTTGTCCTTCTTCATACATGCCTCTGTCATCGTTGCAAATGTGGTGGAGAAAGTGTGATGCCATAGAACTGGTACCCTGAGGCGAAGCGGGTGACCAAGGACTAGTGCAGAAGCAGGAAGTCCTCAAAGAGCCTTGTCCAAGTGGTGCTCGTGCTCCCTTCTTCTGCATCTTGACATTCAAAAGGATCAAAGGATGATCAAAGGGAAGTGGCCTTACGCCATGCATTGGGCAATTATTATCATTATATAGAGCGCGGACCTAGCTTCAAGAAGCGACAGAGCCCTTTACAGAGGTATACAACGGTACAGATGCATAACAGAGCACTTTTCAGAGGTAACAACAGAACAGATATACAGCAGGGGTAGGATACAGAGGAGGGGCGCGGAGGAGAGGGCCGGGCGACATCTAGCAAGTTTAGTGGTGCGAGCGGCGATGTGATGGTCTAGGTGTTGAGGAGGAGAGTCTCCTTGAAGAGGTGAGTCTTGAATTCTTTTCTGAAATGTAGGAGCGTGGGGGCGAGTCTGATGCTGACGGGGAGGAGGTTCCATAGTCTTGGGACATAGGCAGAGATGGCTTGTTTTCTGTCCTTTCCTTTTTGCAGTAGGAAAGGCTTCTGGCTTCTGGTGGTGTTCTGTCAAAGGAAATGTGAATTTCTCAGCGAGGTAGCTGTGTGACTTGATGATGCAACAAGACTTGAATGGGTTTCATGCATGCAGTGGGAGCCAGTGAAGGTCAATGAGGGCACACTTGGGCCTTTCTCCAAAAACCTATCGTTGTGAGGGATTGGCCATCGGGAGTCTAATGACCTATATAGTCACCTATATGTGTTATTCCACTGGCTCTTACATGTCAGGTGGCTGTCCTGTCCCATCCCCACTTCACTATTAATTACATTGTTGAAGAGTAGTGGGCTTACTATTGGTTCTTGTCTGTTGCCATCCACCCCAGGGAAACTATACTGTGATTGGCTACAGCTGATCCCTCCAGGCCTGGAACTCAAACGAGTTCTCAACTGATCGTGTACCTTTTCAAGGTAATGTGAATGATTATGTGCTTGCATTGTAACTTGTGCACACCACCTTTGCCTTATGTGAATATTCTCCTAATGATAGCAACACTTTTTGCAATCTGCGTCTGGCTGCTGGGAATCGGCTCCCCTCTCCCACCATGGAAGACTGTCCATTGTCCTCTTCGGCTGTATCACGTGTTTAGAGACCTCAAAACTGAGCTCTGCAGCTCCTAATTATGAGGATTTATTCTGTTTCTCAGCAGCTGGTCCCTTCGTCGTCGGGGCATTGGAATGTCTTCACATCTCTTGGCCTTGGCTGTGGGCCTTGTCTCAAGTGACTTGCTCTCTGTCCAGATTTAGTCAGCACTGTTTATTTCCTGCTCAGGGATTTGAGGCCTGCTGTAATTTTCCTAAACCTTATAAGGCTGTTTCTACATTGTCCGTGTTATACTACATTCCCTATGGGTTAGCTATTCATGGTTTGATCAGGTTCCATATGCACTCCTGTATGTCCATGTGACTTATTGGCTTTAAGCATCAGCAAGCTCGCTCAGGATCTCTTGTGCCTTGCGGTTTCTGCGTTACTGCATTTGGCTAGTGACAACATGTTAAAGCAATGACAGTATGTAGATGTGTCTGTTCTCTAACTATAGAACTGTGCACTCATGTTCTTCATTTATTTGGGTGTGTGTTTGTGTGGTGTACGGACAGCATGTGTGCTTCATGCCCAACACTGCTATGTTGTGGTGTCTCTAATGACATCAGTACCATGGCTCCTTGGTGCTTAGTCCAAGCTGTCCATATAGGTGTCTCTGACCACGGTCTCAGGCTCTTCTCCATGCATGGATAGATTTGTAACACACTTGGTCTGTATGGCTGACTGAGACGGTACCTCTCCATCTATTTGTCAATCATTGGTGCATTTGGGATTCGTCGGAAATAGAATGGGTGGTTGCGGGTTTTCCTGGCATTCTGTCTTGTCATGTTCTTCATGGGGCGGGGTTGGGGATACCCCCAGGATCCAGACTTCATATTCAAAAGGTTGTTGGGGTTTTCCTGTCCTTTGTTAGTCCTGTGACCAGCCCACCCATGGGCCTGTTTGAATTAACTCTGATTATTATGCGAGGCTGCCACTAGGAACTAACAATGCAAAGGGCAGATCCATAGAGTCTTTGTTAGTTAATTAGGCTGGCCATGGCAGGAGGAAGATTTTGCTTTCCCCCTTCTGAGATGCCTTGAACCCAGAGTACCCAGTTCTATGTGTATGTCGTGCGGTGAGCATAGGAACCTGTGTGCAGATTAGCCCTACACATTTTCCAGAGTTGATCTACCATAATTCAATTTCATTTAAAATTTCAAAAAAGCCCAGGCAAGCACACACCCACCATGTAGATGGTAGAATTCTTCACAGTAACTCCCTAGGTGAAGACATACGGGACAAATTTGTGATCCACTGCAGCAATCACAGAATCAAGGAAGTAAATTGGCTAAAAGATGAGCCTGGACTATACAAAGTGTTGGAAATAGCCAGAAGAGTGAACATTCTTTGGCTTGTATGGCTAAACTGCTCAACGCTGAAAACAGAGGTTCGGAAGTTCTCTGAGAGTAAGCAGAAGAAAGAAATAGAGGAAGGGAAAGGAAGTGGCGAGTGCAAAGGTGTGCGGATGAAGAGCCAGAAAACAGAGGAACGTATGTGCTTTCACTGTGTTAGTGGGTCACACTTAACTGCGTTACCAGTGTGTCCTGGAAGGAAGGCAGTGTGCTCAAAATGCAAGGAGAAGGGGCACTTCACCAGTAGTGTAGGAATTTCCAGAGAAATTTCTCTATGTTACCGAGGAAGATCAGGGCTCATCAGATGAAGATGAAGACTGCCATGCTGAAACTATTACTGTGAATGGAATCCATAGTGTGGATGATGAAGAGTATGGGAGTCATTATTCCATGGTTCAAGTTAATGGGATTGTAGTGTCTATGTTGGCTGATTCTGGGGCAAAAGTTTCTCTGATGTCCAGATTTGTGTACGAAACAGTTGTTGGAGGTGATGTAAGAAGTTTGGTACTAGATGGGCATTAGCTTGATAAAATTGAATTGTTGGGATTTTTTAATGCTTTGTTTGACTTCAAGGAAAGGTCTGCCCAAGGGAAGGTTTATGTTTCAAAAAAGGACACCACTCTGTTGGGTTGGCGTGAGCAGAAAAAGATAGGTATACGATTGGATCCTAATGCGATGGCGCAAAATGTTTTCATTGAAGGTTTAGGGGTTCATTTATGTGTAATGTGGGGAAAATTAAATAATGCAGATCTCCCGCAAGGGTTGAGGGATCTAAACACTTTAGCGTTTTCAAGAGACACTGTGGCGAAAGTGCATGAGCATGTTGAGAAGATATTTGAGTAGAGAAAGGAGATGGAAAGGTTACAGAATGAGGATGACGATGGGGAAAGTATGTATGTACAGAAACGGTTCCTTCCTTGTCGTAAATCGATATCAGAGGAAGTACAAATTTGTATGAAAGACGTGCTTTTATGGATCTCAGATATGTCGATAGCTCCAGTTGAGGTATATGACACATACAGTCAGTAACCACCAGAAATGCAGAGGAAAGTGATACAGGTAATGATAGAGCACCTGCAAGATGAATGTGTAAAGAGAAAGATTAGTTGTCCCACAGAGTTATTGAGTATTTATAAGAGGGCTTTTTCACTTGACACTTCTTCGACTGCTTTAGCGCTCGACTTGGCCCTGTTGCTTAGTAAGCGTTCGGAGTTGCCTACTTCTCAGTTGCCTATGAGAGAGGTACCTCCGACATTTGTCCCGAAGGTTGAGATTGCAGCTGATCCTGCAACAAATGCAGTTGCTGTGACCATTCCTGCACATTATGTATCACAGTTCGTTCACGTCCCATTCTCGAGACAGTAAGTCAATACTATTAAACAATCTATTCCTGACATTAGGAAAAATCCGACAGGATTGTATAACGAAATAGAGTCTGTATTGCAGTCCTCAGTATTCACCCTGGGTGATATTGATCTGTTATTTCCTGTACTCCTGCCCGTAGATTTGTGGAAACAGGTTAGGACTATAGACGACGTACCAGGGTTGGGAGATACATGGGCTAACATAACTAGACTGGATGGAGAAAGGCCAGCTGGTGAGAGACCGCCTCAGGTGATACTAACTTTGCCTGATAGAATCATTGCAAAATTTAAAACCATAGTTCCCGAAAAGAGAATTATTTGGGACAAGCTTACGGCCTGTGTCCAAGGAAAGTTTGAGGGTGCTACCGAGTTCTTTAATCGGTTCGAACAGGTATTCTCGGATTTCAGTGGACAAGACTTAGGCACAGAGTCTGGGAAAAGATTATTTCACAAATTATGTCTTCTGAGCGCACCTGGCAGGCGAAGTCCCAATCAGAAGTACTGCACATGGCTCAGTACTATGAGAATCGTGTCAATAATGAAAAAGAAAGAGTCGAGAAGATAAAAGGTGATTTGAAGACTAAAGTATTATTACAGCAAATTGCTAGAGGCTCTAAAGGGGGTAGTTTGCAGATTAGAGGTCAGTATGTTTCACGAGGGAATGTGCCCTTGGGTCCTGTGAACATTAACCGTTGTGTGCCTATTGTCGACAAGAGGGTGTGCACAATGCCCTGTCCTTCGACAAAGGTCGAATAACACATTTGGAAATATGGGTAGACGATCCAGATGTCGCTCGGGTGTAGGGGGCCCTGGTAGAGGTCAGTTTGCACAGGATCCTCAGCAACCTTTTTCACAGGATAATCAAACTCCGAGTGCGGATACTCGTTAACATATCTGATCATCCTTCTGCTGCATATCTATCTGAAGAACTTCCTTTTGATGACATTCTGTTTCGTTAGGATTGCCCGAAGCAGGGTTTGGAACCTACACCTATTCCCGTTAATCAGAGAGGTCCCTATGTTGAAATGGTAGTGGGAAATAGAAAACATCTGTTCTTGATAGATACTGGAGCACAGAAGTGTTCCAATGATCATTCTCGGGTTCCAAACATTCCACTGTCAGGGCAAACCAATGTTTCCGTAGGGTTTTCTGGCACACCAGTTGTCTGTCCAGTTTCTTCACCCGTACCTATCTCTTTGGGTCCCTTCACAAACCACTGCCCATTCCTTTTGACTTTGAATTGTGGAGAGAATTTGCTGGGGTTGAATCTGTTGAAAGAATTAAATGCGGTAATTCATTGTTCTTCTGATGCAGTGCGTTTGACGATTTCACCACAGCAACTTTCTGTTTCTCAATTCTTAACCAGACCTTTGCCACCAGAATTCAGTGATGTACCAGAGTGTTTCTGGGCAATTGACGACAATGATGTTGGTGTTTCCAAGATTGAGCCTGTTAAAATAGTCTTGAAACATGGAATAAAGCTTCCACGCATTCCACAGTATGATTTCAGTTGAGGGCGAGCAAGCTTTGAAATGCATCATTTCCGATTTTGTGCATCGCGGGGTGATTGAGGAGATTGCAGGTAGTTTGTGCAATAGTCCAATTTCACCCGTGTACAAAAAAGGCGATAATGCAATTCCTTTCCGTTTCATAATTGATTTACGTGCCATTAATAAGGTTGTCGCTCCGCAATTTCCAATTGTGCCTGATGTGACGACAATATTAACTATGATTCCGGCTACAGCTACTTACTTTAGTGTTGTGGATCTGAAGAATGCTTTCTTTAGTATTCCTATACACAAGGATAGTAGATACCTGTTCGCATTCACCTTAGGGGGACGCTCATTCACATTTACCGGTGCACCGCAAGGTTACACGAAGAGACCTAGCATCTACAGTAGGGCTTTGAAAGAACAGCTTGATACTCTTGAATTGCCCTCTACTTTTCTTCCGCCCTTGATCCTGTAGCTTGTGCTTTGCCAAGTTGTTTGCGAGCTGTCGCTGCTGCTGCCGTGTCTGTAAAACAGAGTGAGGGAATGGTCCTAGGCCATGATCTAACCCTGATGGTGCCTCACTCTGTAGATGTTCTACTGAACAGAACCCAAACGCAACACCTCACTTCCGCACGCTTGACGAGATATGAATTGATCTTGTTTGCTCCTCACATACAAATTAAGAGGTGTTGTGTTCTTAATCTGTCTGAACTCCTACCTATCCCGCAAGGTACTGCTTGCAGTGACGAAGAGTCACATGACTGTCTGTATACTACCGAACAAGAGACAAAGGGTAGAATTGATCTGAAAGACACTCCTTTGAACAATCCACAAGGAGAGCTGTTTTGTGATGGCTACTGCTTCAAACTCCTGGATGGTACATCTACAGCTGCTTATGCAATCACTACATTGAGCACGGTCATGGAAACCAAGAGGATCACGCATAACTCCGCACAGGCCGCAGAGAGTATAGCATTGACCCGAGCTTGTGAACTTTCCGAAGGGCTTACAGTAAACATATATACCGATAGTCAGTATGCCTTTGGGGTGGTTCACAACTTTGGGAGACTTTGGTCAGAGAGAGGGTTCTTAACTTTACATGGTACAAAGATCCAACATGGCTCCCTAATAGTACAACTGCTCTCAGCGCTTCCACTCCCTACTCAGTTAGCAGTTAGTGAAATGTGCAGCACATCGAAATATTATAGATGATATAGGAAAAAGGAATGCTTTCGCTGATCAGATAGCTAAACAGACTGCCACCGATCTCTTTACGGAGATGTATGTTTCAAGGGAGACTGTAAATGCCTATGCAATGGACGAGGGTGTTGGGTCCGTACGGGATATCCAAGCCGATGGCACATTAGACGAATACAAGAGGTGGGCTGAAGGCTTGGGGAAACTCTATGATGATGGGTGTTGGGTGGACATAGTTGAAGGGAAATGGCTATTCCCTGATGCATACGTGATGATGATGGTTGTTATGGCCCATGGCCCTACACATATATGTGCCCAGAAGGTTACGAAAATGTTAGAGAAAGTGTGGGCAAATGATAAAATTTTTAAAATAGCTCAGCGCTATGTATTTGTATTGTATTTGTATTTGTATTTATTTATTTGTAATGCGCACCTAACCCGAAGGTAGCCAGGCGCAGAGGCATTAAGAGGGTTGCAAAGCTTCGTTACATAGGCGTGGCGAGGTCCAGCTAGGGTTACATTGCCGGAAATGTCACGCCAAGTCAGAGGGTAGAGCATGTACAATAAAGGCAGTACTATAAACATATTTACAATTAATGCGTAGGTGACGAACATAACATGTGCATTAGGGCAGTACTATAAACAAATTTACATTCAGTGATGCGCCACATAGTAGAGGCACATCTGGGTCTCTAGGAGTCATTGTGAGTCGAGGGATTTGAGCCAGTTGATGGTCCTAGCTCTAAACTGGTGGTAAGGTAGGTCCTCCCTGCACGACGGAGGGAGGGAGTTCCAGTATTGTGCTGCTTTTACTGGAAAGCTGTTACCCCCAGATGTGATACATTTAAACCTGGGCACCAGTAGAAGGTTGGAATTTGCCGTTCTCATGGGGCGGGAGAGGGTGGGTCTGGTAAATCTAGCGATGAGGTATTGGGGGGCTGCTTGGTGGAGGCATTTGTGAATCAAAGACACTGATTTAAGGAATATCTTGTCCATAGTGGATAGCCAATTAGCGGTTCTTCTGGAATCTGAGATGTGGGCTTTCTTCGGGATGCTAAGGGCCGCTCTTAGGGCATTGTTCTGGAGAATTTGGATTTTGTTGGAGATGTATTTATTACAGCCTACATATAAGGCGTTGCAATAGTCCAACTTGGACAGGATCAGTGCCCTGGCCAAGGTGGTGCAGTTGGTGGGGGAGAGAAAGGGTTTGGCTGCCCTGATAAGTTTGCAAGTGTAAGAAGTGGAGGAGGCCAATGCGTTCACTTGTTTGTTGAAGGTAAGGGTGGAATCTAGATAGAATCCGAGGGTTTTAACCTCCTTAGCTACCATGATTTTATTGTTGTCAATTATGAATGAGGAGTATTTGTGGCCCAATTTGTTAAGGAGGTGTGAGGAGCCTAGAATGAGAAGTTCCGTCTTGTCATCATTCAGGCATAGTCCGTGTGCGGCCATCCATGCCTGGATGATGAGGTACACTTTATTAACGAAGGCCAAATCCTTGTCATAATCCCTCGATAACGGGATGAGGATCTGGGTATCATCAGCATAGTTAGTGTAGGTGATACCCAGATCGTCTAGATCATCGAAAAGGGGCTTCGTAAAAATGTTATAAAGTGTAGGGGAGACGCACGATCCTTGCGGTACACCGCATGTGATCGGGATAGGGTCGGCTGATGCTGTTAATGAGAAGACTCTCATTGTGCGGTTGTTGAGGAAGGATTGGATCCAGTTAGTGGCATCTTGAGAGAAATGGGCAGCTATTTGTAGGTGGTTGCACAAGATTTCATGATCGACCAGATCGAAGGCCGCAGAGAGATCAAGGAGAAGCAATAGTGCTGTCTTCCCCTGGTCTCTCAGCTCATCTATCTGTGCCTTGAGATCTATGAGTGCGGTCTCTGTTCCGTGTTGTGGCCTGAAGCCTGATTGACGGACGCCTAGGAGTTGGAAGTGCTCAAGGTGGTGTTGGATCTGTTGGTATGCTATTTTATCAATGATTTTGAGGAGGAAAGGTACTGTGGTAATGGGGCGGTAGTTGGTGGGGGTAGATGGGTCCAGATTCGGTTTTTTGAGCAGAGGGAGGACCCAAGACTGTTTTAAGTTGTTAGGTACGGTGCCTGACGTGAAGGACGCATTTATTAGCTTGGTGATAAAAGGTGCGAGATCACGGTCAGCATCCTTAATTAGTTGAGCGGGGCATAAGTCTCCATGGCAGTTTGAGGGTTTGAGGGTGAGAATAGTATTCTCAACTTCTTTGGTGGATACTTTGTGGAAGTAGAAGGATGGGTTAATCGCTAGGGGGGGGGATTGAGACGGGTAAACTTTTTTGTGGGAGGCGGTACTCTGTTTGGTGGAGGAGAGTAGAGATTCTTTTTTAGTGCTTATTTTAGTCTTAAGGGATGAGATTTTGTTCGCTAGGGCATTTTGAATGCCTGTGCACCAATTTTTATCTTTAATACACAAGTCAGGTATTTGAATCGGGGATTCGATCTCTTTAAGTATTGTGAAAAGCTCTCTGGTGTTAGATTTGGCTTGTGAGATCCGCGTGCTGAATGACGATTGTTTAGCCAGTATAATTTCTTTTTTATATTGGGAGGCTAGGCTACTCAAGTTTTTTTTGTTTTTTTCTGAGGGGGAAGCTCGCCAGATTTTCTCACATCGTCGCTTTTCTTGTCTGAGGGCTTTGAGATGAGGCGAGAACCAGGAGTTAATGTGTTTCCGGGGTTTGCTCTTTTTTAGCTTCAAAGGGGCTATAGTGTCGAGGGATGAGAGCATGATTTTATTATAGATATCCACCATCGTGAGTGGATCAGTGTGGTCCGGGATGGCATTCAAGGTAGGTGTGATAAGCGGGATCAGGTTTTCCAAGGTGATGTTTTTTTTGTTACGGGATTGGATGGGTGGAGCTATAGTGCTGGCTTGTGCTGGGGTTGTCTTTAGGGTAAACGAGATCAGATAGTGGTCTGTCCAAGGCTGTGGGAGTATGGCAGAGACCAGGACTGGGCAGTTGTGCACAGCTAGCCAATCCAGAGTTCTCCCTTTGATGTGGGTAGGTTCGGTAATCAACTGGGTGAAGCCCAGTTCCTCTAGGGTATTGTTAATAGTGCTAGCATTGGCGTCTGCAGGGTCGCTAAAACCAAGGTTAAAGTCTCCTAGTAGGATGCGTTGTGAGGAGTTTTTGAGGTTGTTTGATACGATGTTTGTGAGGTCTTCTTCGAATGATCCTAAGGGGCCCGGTGGTCAGTAGATAAGGTGAATGGAAATGGATTGAGTGCTAGAGAGGGTTAACTTATCTGTAAGAGATTCACAAGAGCTAGCATTGATAGGAGATTCGATTGTGATAGTAAATTTAGTTTTGGCTATAATGGCAAGACCTCCACCTCTAGAGGTGGTGCGATGAAGTCTTAATAGCGTGTAGTCGTCTGGGACTGCTAACATAATTGCAGGGCCTGCCGTGGGGTGAAGCCAGGATTCGGTAACTGCTAAGAAGTCCAGGTCTTCATTATGTAGCAGGTCAGCAATGTCTGATGCGTGGGCTACCATGGAACGTGCATTTATTAATGCACCCTTCGTCCCTGGGTCTGTTAGGTTAGGGGGTTGCATGATCTGCCTACAGCACAATGTGGGAAAGGGGACATTAACTCCAAGGGGACATTTTGGGCCACCTTCTGTCCCCTTTGAGGTCCTCCACTTTGATTTCATTGAGATGGAACGGTGTTATAATGTGAAATATGTGTTAGTTGTAATCTGTGCTTTTAGTAAATGGGTCGAGGCTTTCCCTGTCAAAGACGCTACAGCCATGACTACTGCGAAAACCATGTTAAAGGGATATTTTCCTAGGTTCGTGCTACCAAGAATCATCTGGTCGGACAATGGTCCACATTTTGTCACTGCTGTAATTCTGCAGATATGTGTGGCATTACAGATCGACAAACGTTTCCATTCGGCCAGACACATTCAGAGCGCCGGACTAGTCGATAGATACAATGGTATCAAGAACAAGCTTGCTAAGACGTGTGCCGGCACCAAACTAAAATGGCCGGACGCCTTACCGATTGTGTTACTAGCCATGCGTACAACCCCTCAAACTAAGACTGAGCGTTCTCCATTTGAGGTGGTAATGGGGAGACCTGCCAATATCTGGAACCTTCCTAAATGTCGATCTCTAAAAAATGTTGAAAATGTACTTCTTTCAGATTACTGCAGCCAGTTGACTAAAAACCTGTATTTGATTTATCACCAGGTGCGAGAGGCTTTACATGTGCGATACGAGGGCCCAGGCCACAGTATTCGGCCTGGGGATTGGGTGCTCACCAAGGCATTTGAGCGTTCTTCCTGCCTTGCACCTCATTGGCGGGACCCATTCCAGGTCCTGCTGGTCACACAGACGGCGGTGCGTGTCGCAGGCCGAAAAAACTGGATCCACGCAACGCATCTCAAGAAACTTCCTCACCCAGTGCCACACGATACAGAAGAAACAGAAATCCTCGCTAACGCTGCAACCAACAATCCCGAAGCAGTAAATAGCGTTGAGAGTGCATAGGAGAATCTCTCTGAGCCTGTGAGGCTTGTGGGACCCGTCATTTTGTCTCCACACTCTCCAAAAGTTTCGCTTCCGAAACTGCTGTTTCGGATCCTGCATCTTCACTTGCTCTTGATACGCTGCTTCCAACGGGAAGTGACGACACATTGTTCTCGGATCAATCAGTACTAGGAACAGCAAGGTGCAATTTGCGTCCAAGGAAATAGACTTACGGCACAGTTTTGCTGTGCATTCGATAGACTTATGGCACGGTTCGGCTGTGCATTCGGAGAAGGAGTAGAACCATCAAGGGCTTGTTTTTTGCCCAAATAATTGTTTTGAAAAAAGGGGATTCTGTTGGCTAGGGTTGTGGAAGGACTAAGAAGTCGCTCGGCCGGGAGGTCGCCAGATAATAACACTGGGGTTTTTCGTTTTGAAGACTGCAATGCCTGCAACCACTACCGCTCGTACTGGACTGATAAATGATCGTGTGACCGGCCGGGAAAATGGACAAATCACTTGGGCCCCGAAAATGTATTGCTGTCTTTTTATAATGTTAATAGGTTTTATAATAGTAACTGTCTTGTGCTTCTGATACCTCGAGGAAGTACATCCATTAGAGTCCTTGTTGCCGACTGAAAATGTACCCACTGTTTCTACTCCCTTTGTGCATTTGCATACTCTGTCTCCGAGGGACTCTCAGCATAGACAACGATATTATAACAATACATTGTTACTTATCATGAATGCTACACATGCCATTTTTAATAGGTCCAACTGTTGGGTCTGCTCGCATTTACCGCAACACGGGGATAAGGGGCTAGGTTGGTAAATTCACCCGTTACCTTTGACAACTGCTTGTTATGCTTCTCTTAGAGCACTGTTCTTTGGCTGTTGGAACGATAGCATCTCGGGGAACTTTGATGGCACTAATTTGAATAGTTTCGAGAAACGTGTTCTGACTCCCCTGGGATGCTCACTTATCGCAAATAGGAGTAAGCTTAACGTTGATTCTATTAGGCCTTCTGATAGACTGTCTCATCCCTTTCAATCTTTGATTTCCTTTAAGGTGGCTCAGATAGGCAATAAGGATGCCATAACTCCTTCCTACACTGTTAATCATACCCCCAATTCAGTTTCTTTCTGCATACAGAGGAATGGTACTCAGTCAATGGGAGATTTTAAAGGTTGCGTCAATGTTGCGAATTTGACTGGGGAAGACAGATATTTGTATGTAGTGGAACCTGTCTATTTTGTTTGCGGTAATGTAGCATTTCCATGGTTACCCAGGGATTGGCAGGGAACTTGTTATTTAGGGATCCTGTTACCCGGGGTATTCATAGCTAGTACTATGGAGGTTTCAAAGGCTCGTCCACGGCGGGACAAGAATGGTGACACTCCAGCACAAGTTCTGGAAGATGTAGCAAAATCATTTGTGCCATTTTTGGGACAGATAGCAAATTCCGAAGACATCAAAAGACTAGCGAGAGTACTGGAGAGAACCATCATCCGGACCACGGACATACTCTATAATATGACATTAGAACAAAAAGCAATAAGATTAGTAGCACTTCAGAACCGGATGGCATTAGATGTCATCCTGGCTGAACGTGGTGGAGTGTGTAAATTAGTGGGGTCTGCTTGCTGTGTTTTCGTGCCAGATTCCTCCCCAACTATCTTCAAGGCAATACAGAATCTGCACCTCCTTAGCTCAGAGGTGCATGTTCCCGAGGGAAACAGGGATCTTAGCGCTTGGTTCTGGGGCTTCTTGTGATCTTGGGGTTGGAAGGTGCTTTTGGTCTTGCTGATCATTTATGGAATTCCGTTGTTTCTTTGCTGTTGTATACAGTGTTTAGTATATGTTCGATGCTAGGGGGATGTTGCGCACAGGCGATAGGTACAATAGGACATAAGGTGTATGCCCCAGATAAAAACTCCAAAGAATATGTGACAGCGATTCATGGTGCATGGACGATGATGCATGGAGTTGTTTGCAGGGAGATCAGAAGTAGTTTAGCACTTGGCATAGGCCAAAAGGAGGGTTTGTCAAACAGGAAATTATATCGTGCCTCCTATTGTGATGAATATATGTATATTGGCCTACGCCAAGCTGCTTGAAAGCCACTTGCGAAGAAATCTGTTTTGCAAGGTCCTGACCTTAGAATCAATGTAAACTGCCATTTTAGGTCCATCCACCAATTTAGGTTCTCTCTGCAAAGTCGCCGTGTGAGCTAAAATGGTGGATAGTGTCAGTTCAAAATGTAACATGTCCGTCTTGACCTCTGTGTATGAACTAATGTGTAACTTGCCTGCAGGCCACATGTTAGGGTCATGAACTGAGACCTTGTCCTTCGTTGACCTGTGTGTAAAGGATTACTTGTGCCAATTAAGCTAATCCGCGAGCATATGTTAAGAACAATGTATCCAAATACTGAACTGAGAACACTTGTTTAAACTACATTGTATTAATGTTTGAGAAGGCTCCATGAGAAATCCTAAAATACACTGTTGCCGTGTAGGCTTGTTGGCAAATGTATTAAAGGCAAACCCTAAGTGTGCAGATGTGTGAACTCGGCATGAACCCTAGATCAGCAATGAATTAACAAATATTAACCCACAGTAGGGTTGGACATCATGTTCTGAAAGGGTATAAAAGTGCGACTATTCTAATGTACAGTCCCACTCACTGAGCACATCGAACCATGCTGGAGTTCGTTGTGTTGTACTGAGGGCCGATAGCTATCTGTTGTTTTGTCCTTTGAAACTGTTCAGTATAAAATAAAGATCTTTGTATGTTCCTTTGTAACCTGTGTTCGGTGTATTTCCTTTTTGGGTACTCAGCCTCGATATTTTCTCTTTGTATTCACAATGGGTGCCTTAGGAGAACCAAGCAAGACTTTACAGGAGAAAGAGAACATAGCAAAGTGGGACAAGGAAAAGGAGAATCCTGATGCACCAGAAATGCATGAAACAGTCATGGCAACAATGATCAGCAATTCCTTTCCAGAATGCATGACATGTTGGAAGAAGGGCCATGTTAAGGATTTCAATCAGGCGACATGCATACCTCGGCCTAGTATGTAGTGCCTAACTGAGGTATTTTTCTCCTTATTTATGTGGATTACATTTTGGGATGATACACCAATCATATCACACCCCCTTTTCAAATACCGCCGGGTCACAATGGACCATGAACCAGGCTGGTTGTTCAAATGGAATATTTATTTATTTAAAATTCAAAGTAAATCACACATTTTAATATGGTGTAGCAATCACCAATGGTGTGATAGTTACAATGAGAAGGTGAGCAATGTACTGGGTTTGACTTTTTAGTGGAGCAGATACACAGCAGAATAGGAGCACTTTTGGATTTAGGACAGATAGCACACAAGTTAGAATTTCCTTCTGCAAGGTTCACTCAACCCACAAATAATCAATTCAAAATGGATCCAAAGAAGCAACAGGTGCTCAGGAATAAGGAACTAAAACAGAATCTAAATCTGTCCTTCCCTCCCCAAATAAGAGAGAAAAACTGATTTTAAACCGATTGCAATGGTGTGAAATGACACTCGGAAATGGATAAATCAATGATGAATGTGTGCTAACAACCTTGAAGCACAATTACTAAAAACGGGTGAAATCCACTGATTTGGAGTGGGGTTTTATGTGGGGGGATAGATATATATTACAGGTACAAAATGGAATTGAAAGTAAGTCTCTAGCTGGTAAATTGAAAGAGTGATGCAATATAGAAGGAGGCGCGCTTTGAGTAGAATAAAGGGGGAAATTGGAAAGGAAATCAGTTTGTGAAAAGAACAGTTTACTTTAAACTAGATTTAATGAATAAAGAAAAGAGGAATGCCACCCATGAATTCTCTTAGTTACGCTGCAGTTGTGACCCTTCACGCAGCGTACCCCTTTTCTTTAAGGAAAATTACCATATTTAATCCAAATAACGCTTTGGACATATTATCTATGTAAAACAGAAATGAAAAGAAAATAGCGCTGATGCTTGGAGATTAATGACAAAATGCACAGAGAATTCTGACAGTTGGACAAGTTATCAGGTTAAGGATAGGATGGCTTATAGAGTGGGATAAGGACAATGCAAGACAAGGTATACTATGGATTTCTATGGGGTGATGCAATACTCACAATCCACTTTTTAGTTTGGGTCTTTTGGACAGTCAACCGGGTCTGGTCACTACACGGCAGGGCACCTGGCAAACAGCTGTGCGGTTCTGGTCACCAGCTGGCAAGGAATGGATGGGCAATTCTGGTCACTGGATACTAAAGGTCATCAAGGTTGCAGGATTGCAGCAGCATGCAGTGAGTGGCAGCAAGCTAGGCTGGATCAGGATGCCAAAAGTACCACAGCTTTCCCCTTGGTAATGGGAGATGTAGTGGGTTTTTATATTTGAAGACTTGCTTGGAATGGGAACAGCACTGCTTGGGTTTTGCAGTGGGCCCTGTAGTAGGATCAGCAATGCTTGGCCTTGTAGTTGGAGTCTGGATCTGGAAGATGACAGGAATGCAGTGCAGTAAATCAGGAAGAGTGTCTGTCGGGAATCTTGTCAGGGACTTTTATTTGTAATGCCTAGTGACATCATCAAAGTATAGGCCAGGCAGGGTTAACTAAGCACGCCTCTAAACTACTTGTATTGGACAGGGGTGCTAGTCTCAGCCTCGCTCTCAGCTAGTTGCATTTTCAAGGGAATGATGTCAGATTTATGATGGGAGTTTTACAATGTCCAAAAACTCCCACAATTACTTTACTTAAAATCCGATTTTGCCAAAACCATACATTTATACAAGTGCAATCTCTTAGCAAATTATATACACATATTACATATTTTGTGCAGTACATATCAGTCCAATCCTTCAGTCCGTGGGACCTTGATTCGCCCTTCTGATACATTTTGGTAATTTTGAGCATGAAAGATTCGGCCTAAAATTCCATAACTTTATACACAGATGCAAATTATCCCAAGGGATGTATGTACAAAAATGTATGTTTGCAACATTGATACTTTTCTTTTTATCCTCAATCCATTGCCCTTTCTGTCCCCAAGGTGTCAGAAACTTCTATCATGTCTCAAAAGAAAGCACAAAAAAAACCCACTATTAAACTGCGAAATGTTTCCAATTTTTCAAAGTTTTGCTGCAGAGATAAAAACTCTTTTAAAGTTTATTCCTGAACTAGTCTTTGGGAACAAATGGCAGTCCCTTTGTCCCTGGGTCATTTATTTTTCTTCCTTCAACTGCTGCCAACTGTCATTTCCTTCAGAGCATTCTGGGGGTTTCTCCCTTGATTGAGGTTTTATTGCCCCTTCACACTTCAGACTTCCTTCCCTGGGAGCTTCACTGTCAGGGTCCCAGCAGAGACGAAAGTCTGTTCAACACCGTAATTATCAGGGGTTTGTTAGTATCTGCTGAGAGAGAGCCCTCCTTTTGGTGCCACCCCATCCGAGCAGAAATCTGTTTTTCAACTTGCAACTCCAACCACCATAGTTTTAACCTTTACTTTCTGATCTTAGATCCAGAATTACAACAAGCCTGTTGGATAAAATAACCCATGTTATATAGTCTCACCAGCAACAATCATCTTCTTATTCCTAAAGACGGGCAGGCTTTCATTCACCAGTGTACTGTTATAAACACACCAGCATTGTTTTTTCTTTAATTTGCAAAGACCCATTTTTGTTACACATGGTGCAGCTGGCCTTCCTTCTTAAATTCAACTTTTCATCTCCAGCAGATTCACACACGGTCTTGCAGCTGTAGTTATTTTCTTGAATGCTGGAGTTGGTCTGAGGCACGGATACATTGAAACAGATATGGCTCAGCTAGTTAAAGTCTCTCTCTGAACAGCTGAGTTTTGGATACTTTTGCAAAGAAAATGAACGCGTTTCCTGTATAAGTAAAAGTAAAGTTCCTGGTTGATTTTCTTGTCAATTCATAATCATGCCTGGTTTTGCTGATTCACAGTGAGACACACAGGGCTTGGTAGGGCTTATTAATCACAGTGGCTTTAAGGAACAGAGGGAAATAGCGTCAAAGCAGCATTTTTTTAAAGGTGAAAAGGGATTTCTTTTGAATGGAGATTTTGGCTTTTGCAGCAAAGCAACACTGCTTTTTCCACTTTCTTCCTTTTGGTTATGTCAGAACCCACTGGCAATCTCCTTCAATGTGCCCCCTTGTTCCATCCTACCCGATGTGTGCTTGGTAGGATAGTACAGACATTTTTGTTGTTGTTGCAAAACACAGTTTTGAGCCATGGCGCCCACAGGAGCCAGCAAAGCCATTTGGCTGTTTCTGCACAACTGCATCTCGGTGATGTGGGGCAATACTGTGGAGTGGGTCAATATATCCCACATCCCTCCCCCCGACACTTCTGAGATTTCAAGTCGAGGGAGAATCGGGCGAGTGGGATTTCTTCATGGTACAAAGCACGATCAGGCAGGTATGAATCCTTCTTCCATCAGAGAACGGTGCAGCCTGCTCCTCTCGTTGTCTCTGGTTGGAACGTGGAATGACACCCCTAGCTTTTTCTTGGATCTTCCTTTCATGGTGTAGAGCGACACTCCCGGATCAACTTTGGTTTCTCCCCTCCAGGTTGCCGGGGTGGTCCTACTTGGTCTTTAGATAGGCGCAGCCAGTATGAATCTATGAAAGAGAACACAAACTGGTTACGACAATTTCCCACTAACTGCCCTCCAGTCGGGTTGTCACCAGTGGGATACGCAGGCATTCAATGATCACAGTTGATAATGAAGAAAATACTCCCTGTTACATAATCATATTCAGACCTTACAGGATTTTGCGGCTTGAAATGGCAAATTTTGCGGCATGAAATGGCAAATTTTGCGGCACAAACCTTTCTTTATTGCGGCATTTTTGTGGGACATTTTGTATTATCTGGAGGGTGTTAGATTACCACATTGTAGGAAAGAGGCAGAATGAAAGGCTGAAAGAGAGTCAGGGTGTCATTATTATGTATCTTTTGTATTAATTTAATAGGAAGAATCCCGGATGTCTCTGGCTTGGCAAAACAGTGTTTCAATTTTGCCTCAAATAGATTTGCACTTCAGCCAAACTACCCAAAATGTACCTTTCACCACCAACCCGCCCCCTCCCCTAGTTAACTGCTTGGTCACTGCCGCTTCCCCTCCAACCCTGCGGTATCAGATCAGTCCCTCTAACGCAGGATGGATCCGACGCTGCAGGGTCCCTTTTTAGTTATTTTTGTTTTTGTTTTCAGTCCCCCACCTCCAATTTTGAGAAAGCGGGGGACACCCCTGCAACCCCCAAGGCCGAAATACTGAACATAAGGAGCGGTTGACACCCCTGCTCCACATGTTCGGTATTTATAAAAATCGATCGAATGGTACTGGCGAAATAGGTCAAATTGTACCATTTAATCAATTTTTGGCGGTCAAAATGGGTAGTACCTTGAATAGAAGTGCTCTCCCGACAGTGTTCTGCAAGCTCCCAGCGCGTCCAATGTAAATTGTGACCCAAAAATGCATTTCTATCTTGTTTGAGGAACAGAAATGCAAGCGACATAGCAGCGGTTCATATACCTTAAAGAAATGCATGACCGGGTCAAGAATGACCCTGGGGGGTCATTATGAGGTTGCCGGTCAGGAAACAACGGTACCGGTGAACTTGCCGCTACCGTTGTTTCTGGACCGGAAAACTACGAGTTCTGCCAGCGGGTGCCTTTCAGCCTGCCAGGTCTGACCTGGTGGGCAGAACGGCACCCACTCGCAGACCTTAATGGATGCACCAGCACTGTTGCACACAGTGCCGGTACATCTATCCTCCCCATTCCCATTGAGTTCAATGAGACTCGATGGGAATGGGGATTTTCTTTTTTACAGCATCTGGCCGGAGGGACTGCCAGAAAAAAAATTACTCTGGCACCAGCCGTGCTGTTTTTACCAGCACTGCTACCGCCGGCCGTGTAATGAGGCCCCCTGTCATGCAGTGGCACCCCCAGCTCCCGTGCACGTAGAGTTGCCTACCATTTCTGCACATTTAAAAGTGCATCTTGCGTGGAAATTTAGGATGCGCACGCCCCTGATTTACTCAGAGGTGAAAAAGGCGATCTGAATGGGCACGCATATAAAATACACAAAGGACACCTGAATTGGCACAATTCAATAAAATGTGCCCATTCAAGTGTCCCTTGTGGATTGGGCTGCTCTTTTTTTGGGCGCAAGTGATGAGATGTGTTTGTGCATTTCATTTCTTGCATTTATATCTTTTGAGAATCTGGGACCCTGGGTTTTTTTTTTTTTAATTGTAGTTTTTGCAGTTTTTTTGCAAAAAGAGCCGTTTTTGCTGAATTTTGTGCAAAATGGCCGTTTTCGCAGCATTTTGCGGGATAGCAAAATTGATATAAGCTGGAGGATCTGCATATTTATAAATCCTATTGGTTCCCTTCTGGTTCTTCTTTTCCTTATTCTCATGTTCCAGATGTCTCCGCTATTTGATTCTCTCTGGGCTCCTCAATTGTTTGCAAAGTGTGCCTAGGGTGGCAACTCTTTAGCCGATTAATGTGGACCCATTTCTCTTCTGTCAATTTACCTTTGGGGATGCTGATTCCGTAGGCTAGGCCTGGGATGGTGACCTCTTCTCCATTTTTGAACTTCAATTTCCTACGGTAGCACTGGGGCCGACCGGAAGGCTTTCTTTAGGACTGCCAGGGCCCTGTGATTTACTCTCCAGTTGGGACCGGGCTTTGCAATAACTGGGATCCAAATTAATCTCAAATTAATGACCGCCCATTTAAAAGGCGGAAGAAACCCCTTGCACGACCCAACAATGGTGTTCGATGCTTTTGTAACCTCTAGAAATTTGTGTCATACAACTGCTAAGCAGAAGATGTTTAGAACAGGGAATTTCCAGGCCCCATAACCATTGATAAACTGACTCAACAGCGGGCCAGGTCGGGTCTTTTGGGAGTTTCCTGAATAATACTTCGCTGATGAAGCTTTCTTCGCTATTCAAGTCAACTGAGGCGAGGACAGACTCCTTCCCGTCATTTATCTGAATCGGGAAGAAGAGCTGTTTGCCATTCTTCTGAATGCCAGCTACACTTTGTGCTGGTGTGTTCTCAATTTTGGAAATAGAATTGGGATTTTCAGATTGTGAATTGGTATAGAATTTCAAAGTATTTCCTTCCAGTGTGGAATGCCGCTTGAGACTGGAAGGAAGGTTGATTTTTAGGAATGGAGAGGAGTTCCCATCACCAGTTTGTTGTCCCACAGCAATATTGTAACGTCGGGTATTTCATTATTTTGAAGATGAAACTTAATTTGATATGGTTTTTGAACAACCGTGTGGCATGTGCCATTTAAACTAACATGGTTGACACTCTGTTTTAATTGTATTGGCCTGTGTGTCTGGGTCCAGAGTACCTTGTTCACGCAGTCTATTAGGGGAGGCAACCTACGAAGGATGTCATTCCCTAATAGACAGGGGGTTCCCTCTGGAGCCACGACTATGACTGGATAATTCATTTTGTGTCACCCTATTTTAATTTCAAGCTCTGCAGTCCCCTCGACAGGAATGTCATTCCCGTCGAAGTTCTGGAGTTGTCCAGGAAGAGGGGTGAGAGGGATCTGATATCTCCCCTCCCTTCTGGAATTTAGCTGCTCAAAGGCCCTTTTTGACAGAAGAGTGGCTTGGGATCCAGTGTCCATCAGCGTCGAAAATGTACCTTGCCCTTGCACCCGGACCAGGACATAAAATCTACCCTCCTTCTCCTCAAGGAGGCAAAGTTAATGTGCATTTTGGGCAAGATGGGTAGTCAATTTCCTTATTTTCGCCTCTGACACAGGGGTAGTTTGGGCATAATTATGTGCAGTTGTTTAGGGATCTGAAAGAAAATGTTTACATTCTGCTTTTTGGGGAGTTTCTGGCTCCCTTTTTTCTGATTCGGGGCTGCCCCCCTTTTTGGAGGCAGTCAACCAAATTGCTTTGGGAAGTTTGGGAATCCTCTTTTAATATTCTGTCTTCTTGATGCTCATTCTGGGGTTCCAGGATGGCAGATTCAGAATCAGTCCCCACTCCCACCCAGTCTTCATCTAGATCTCTTGGGACCCATTTTTCTTTGGGAGGAATCCCCCCATCCCGGAAGAAGAAGATCTTTTTCCCAGAATCCTCTAAAGTTTCTTCCCCTTCAAATTGGAGGACACTAACTTCCTCCACAAACTGGGTCTTTTTGAGTTTTTTATTTATCCTACCCACCCTCTGTTCCTTGTGTTGCAGGTTTTCGGGAGCAGGAGATTTTGGTTCCAGTTCCTGGGTGTCCAGGGGCTTTTCATGAGTTAGGAAGGAAGCTTCCTCTAGGGCTTTACACCCTCCTTCCCCCCGTGCCTCCTCCTCTGGAACCGGTGAGATGTCAGGGTTCACGTCCCGTCATTGCTCTGTGGTGCCAGATCCTTGGTTTGTGGGGTTTTGAGCCGCCATGTTTATCTGAGGAGTCTGTTCAGCCCTCAACATGCAACCCAGATCCTGGGTTAGGTTCTGGACCTGGCGCTCCAGTTGGGACACCCATTCTGGCTGGTACGGGGGTCTCTGGTCAACCCAAGATGGATCATGGGAAGGATAACTATCCCTTCTCCCGTTGTACCCTTGATATGGTGGATTTTGGTAATCCTCCACCCTTGGCCTCCCCTCTCCCAGATTGGGTTGTCTGGGTTCCTGAAAGGGGGGAATGAAAGGAGGGTTGTCCTGCAGGTTGGGGTTTTGTGGGTATCAGGGGCAGAAGCTTAACCCAGCATTTGGGGAATTCCTGCCCTCCTGAGGGAAGTTAGGAGGGAAGTTTCTCGGGGCAGCACTTACCTGGTTGGATCTCCCTCTTTGGCCGGGGGAGCCCATACAAACTCCAGGATTGGTTGACTGCCCTTGTATCGGGGGCTGATATAATCAGGGGAGTTAGGGGTCCCATTAGTGGGATTACCTCCCTGACTGCCACCCGTGACTGGCCAGAAGACCTTCTGGGTCTTTGATGTTGCTGACCTTGTGCAGGCGTATTTTTAGGCTCCCCCATTTTTAGGTTTAAAATGGGGGCAACCTTCACCTCTGCCACCTTAGCAGCAGCAGGGGTGTTGGCTGGTTTGGGGTTTTTGTTCAGATTTTTATTTTCGGCCAGTTTTTGGACATCATAAATGCGGGTCACCTGCTCTATGACCCAGTCCAGAGATATTCTCTCGTGGAAGTCCCTCACCAGCTGGGTCATAATATACTTGGGGAGTGCATGAAAGAAGGTGGTTACAAACTCCCTGCTATCCGTGCCCACCTTCCTAGTGGTTTGTGCGAAGGCGCGTTTGAACTGTTGCACAAACTCACGTGGGGACTGATCTTCCCCGCACTGCAGATTGTAGGCCGCTTTGCGAGCCTCTTGGGGGTTTCTGTGGGCAGAAAAGTGTTTCAAGAGGGCCACCCTGTAGGTGGACCATCTTGAATGGTACTGGTCCTCTAGCCCAGCAAAGAAACTTGAGTACTCGGGGAGAATGTCCATTTTACATACTCTATACAGTTTTGGTGGTCTTTCATATGAAAAGTGTCCATCATCTGCTCATAGAGCTCCAGGTGTTCCCAAACAGAATATTTTGCATTTTTATGGTAGGGGTGTACAGGAAGGCGGAGCGACCTCTGACGGGCCCATGGGATCAGAGCTCACCCTCGAGTACTTTAAGACGAGATAGCTGCACCTTAAGGAGGATGGGGTGCAGGATTCTCCTACTCCAACACCAATCAATAAGGACAACTCAAATGGTTTGGGAAAGGGAAGCCAGTTAAAGAAAAGTACAAAAAACGGGGAAACATTAGGAGATCATCAGTGATGCAATCGCCCGTCTCGCTTTAACTTTCACAATCTTCATTCAAACAGCAATTTTTATAGGCAATATTCATAATCATTAATGTGTAACACTCGAAAGTTTATCATGCAAGTCTATTGGTTGGAAAAGGTAACTTAAGTATAGGTACTATAACTGTATATGGTGACAGAGTGTGAGGATTGGATAACTCTTATCGGGTGGGCATCTACGCCCCTCCCTCTACATCACTCGTGCTAGACGTCACTACAAGTATGACGTCTCATTGGTTCTACTAGCTATAGGACCCTAGATCACTTGGTCCATTGTGATTGGGTCGGCTACACCCCTAGGCATAAATCTCCACTTTAATTAGCAGCTTGCAGAATGGTTACCCAGATGCGGCATGCCCCAAGATTCACCCTGCCTCCCTTCCATCAATCAGTACTTTAGGGCTATGTGTCAATTAGTTGCCTGAGTATGGCCTCGAAACTGTAGCTTCTTATCAGGAAAGGTTATGGCATCCTATGGGTTTGGGTGACATCAGACTTTGGTACCTCTTCGTGCTTGGCTGGTCACGAGTCAGTACACCGTGAAGCTGCTTCATTTTCCATATATTTGCGTATTTGATTCTCTCTTCGGCCTCACCACCTGCCTGGGCCTCCTTATCTCGACCTTCACGGGCAGGTTGCTATACTCTTAAATTTCGATTCTTCGGAGTTGCCACTCTCTTCCCTTCCTGGGGTTGACCTCAAATTCCTAGGCATGAGCTGCTTCTTGCTAAGTTCCAATTCCGCTCTTTTGTCTGGCTTTGTGCTGGCATATGAATCCTGGTCTGTTTGGCCCCTACCATCTTGGGCTTAATTCTGCTTTCATGTAAAGTGGACTGCACTTATATAATGTGCTTCATTGAGGTAGATATATATATATATATATGTATATAGTTGGTGCTTGCCGCTCTATTCTTCTACTAAGCATAGCAAGCCATACTGTTTCTTAGCTTCTTGCGTTACAAGCCTATGTACAGGCGTTAGCTGGTTGTATATTTTCATCCTGCTTTACGGTTGCGTTTCTTTATATTTTGACATCATCTTAACTTCTATGTCTGTAATGTCTTTATTCCTGGTGTTTCGTCTTAGTGTGTTATCTTTTGGTTGTTGTTTGTTCATCTGTACTTCTGTCCGGGCTCTTGTGACGTCACCAAATCGCTTTCCATTAAGGCCCTTTGGGTCTCTTCTGGGACAGTCTGAAAGTAGTCTTCATGTCGTGTCAGCTGTTGGTACGGTTGTCTCAATGGTACCATGCTACCCATGGTTGTCTGGTTATTGGCACTTCAACAGGTATTTCTCTTCTGACGGGCACTGGGCAGAGCCCCAGTGTGGCTCTCTGTTGATTTATTTGCTCCTCATACGTCACATATCTCGGCGAGTATGTTCCTGGTATTTCAAAATGGGTGGCTGGAGTGCAGGTCATATCTGGGACCTCCTCTACACTCCCCCCTCTGGTCGGTTCATCGACCACTTCTGCTTCCTCCTTTGTATTCACCTTACTTTGTTCTTCTGTATTCATTTCTTCTTCATCTTCTGGGTTTGTACATTATGGTGCGAAGGAGTTTCTCTTTGGAGTCCAAATTTGTATCACTCCTTTCAAACGTCCTGCTGTTTTTACATGTTCATCTTTGTTCCAGGTCATTAGCTGGCATTGTCCATTTGAGCTACAATAAATCCATTTTCCTTCGTACTTTCTTCGTTTCCTGGGATACACAAATTTTGTTCCTTCTGGTGCAAATTCGCTGGCCTTCGCAAAGTTTCTTATTTCTTCATCAGTCTGGTCTCTGGGCTTCCAACCTGTTTTGACATCGATCATGATCTTCATCCCAATGGCTTTCTTCGCAGTTTTCTGGCATTGTGAGATAATTATCTTGATAACACAGAATCCTAATAGTATCATAAGTAGCAGGGCTCCCAGGAACTTGAATATGTCTGCCATCCATTGTGGGACCCATGAGAAAAGTGTTCCAAACCAACTGTTGTCATCAACTTTGTCAGTTTCATCGATTATCTGGTTCTGTAGCTTCAGTTAGCATCTCTATGGCTTCTGCCAAGGTTGCATTTTCTTCATCATGGGAAGGTATAAATGTGCAACATCATTCTCCGATTTTTGCACAAACTCCTACATCCATCGCCGTGATCATGTCAAGCACATATCTGTTCTGTAGAGTCATCAGTCGGATTGCTCTTAACTCTTCCTTGAATGCGTTGAATCCCTTTATTGTCGAGTTGATGGTTTGCAGTAGTTCCCATCTGGTGATTTGTAACCACTTCGTATTTGTTCCAACCTGGAATCTTGGCATGATGATCATTGTGAACACAGATGAGGTGAGGCTGAAGAGCCTTTGCTCATACTGGATTGCATGTAATGCTTCTTCTGATTTGGCAGAAAAGTAATTGTTTCTCTTCCTTCGGGATACCAGTTCCATAGATTTCCTTTTCCTCAGATGAGCATCTGCTTTTGGAAAACTGTCAATATTCAGGTCACTTTTCGGGATCACTAGTGCAGGAACGTGGACGTTCACTAATGTGCATATGCCTCCGCAGTTTTTCGGCAGCCTTATGTATACTTTGGATCCACACGCCCAGTAATGATCCATAATTACTGCGGTTCCATGTGTCACTGGTGGAGCCTAAAAATTCGTCTACAGTTCTGATTCTCTCCCATCTTCCTCGTGCCATTGTTCCTGAAGCACAATTTTGGGCTTTCCAGTGGCACTATCTGCAGGGGTCCTCCTCTGTCTTCAACCCATGTCAGTAATCTTGTGAGTTTCGGCCATAAAGGTTTGCACAACCTCTGTGAGTTCTCTATTGCTTCCTTATAGGCTCCAAAGACCATCTTTGCTCGGCAGATCACCACTCCTTCTTCCCATCCGTTTGGTGAAAGCACTGTTCCCCAAATCTGCATTTGTCCTCTGTTCTTCAAATTGTTTGCCTCTTCTTGAGTTTTTCCTTGGACATTCAGCTTTGGGTTCACTTCTCATCTGATTGCTGTTCCTTTAACTCCAGGCTTCTCGTACCTGATCACATGATTCCTTGCATGGGCTCTGTTTCTCGTCTTAATGTCCTGTATATAATCATCTTCATCGGGGTAATTTGTCTCGGTTGCCCATATCAATGAGGTGTCCCTTCCCATGAACTGTCCTCTGGTGTTGCACATTGCTACGTGTGACAGACAGTGTGCTGTTGGGACATCAATTTCTACAGCCACAAAGATCTTGGATTTCCCCATGCTGTATGGTAGGAGTGCACATACGAAGCATTCTCCTTCTGATGTCCTTCTTCCAACTTCTTTCATGTGCTGGTACTAAATGTTTCCTAGATGTGCTGTGCTGTCCAGGTAGTCGTTCGGTTCACTGTTATCTTCATGCAGGCTCCTCTTGATTCTTAATGTCTTTCTGTAGTTAGCTATAACTTCATCTCCAAACGCGTCTGTGTGGCTTTTCCTTGCTGGAGGACTCTTGGGCATTCTGGTCGATGGAGCAGGTTTCCTTATCTGCATCGGTGTGGTAGGTGGAGGTTTCACAATTCTCTCCTTCTCTTCTTGCATTCTTTGCCTGCCCTCTATAAGTGCCTTTAACCACCAGCCTCTCACCGGCCCAGTGTATGGCTGCATCGTGGGCCTGGTACTTGTTCCTTGTGTGATTGTCAGTACATTCTCTGCGGTTTTATTTTTCAGTTCCTCATGCCGTTTCTTTGCTCTAGCTATAAACGGGAATAAATGAACTATTAACATTTGTGTCCTTGCAGTGAATTCTCCTGTAGCCACTTCTGTCTTCTTGAGGACTTTTGCTATGTCTGTTTCAGTTGGTCCTTCACTGGATTCTTTTTGGTTTTTTCCATTATTTACTGGGACTGGTTGTTCGGTAGGCATCCTTGTGCTCTCTGTCGTCTTCGGTTGAGGTTCTATGGCCATTAACACTTGCCCTGGTTCGTTTGCATTCAGTGTGTGTGTGCGTGTAGTGGTCAGTGCTATGTTTTCATTCATTCCGTGCTGATCCTGTCTCCAGCTTTTCTCTTCATTCATTACCTCAGGTGTGTATGTATCACCGCTAATTACATTCATTTTTAGTTCATTTACTTTACCATCAGATTTTCTCGGGACTGGAATAACTATTTAGGGTCTGGGTGCTTTTGTGGGACTCGTGCGTACATCATCAGGTGGGTGCACTGAAATTGGAACGCTTCGTGCACCAAGAAAAAATGCAGCTCTGATCGTTAATGACATCAAAATAATGATAAACAAAGTGCATAGATACATGATGGTACGGTACGTGAGGCAGCAGCATTTCCTTTCGGAGAAGCAAGGGCGCCCCTCTGCTTGTGGGAGGACCAGGTTACTGTTCTGGGCCCCCACCACGCTCATAACAAAATGTCAATGTTTATTCTTTTCCCCCAATTCACTTGTTCTCGAACAGTTTGTATCATAAAGTGTCAGGTGCTTCACAACTGTCCCTCCTCTTGCGGGTGATGAGTGTCTCTTGATACCGGATGCAGTATCCTTGCTAGACTATGGAAAAATAGATTAGACTAACACTTCGATAAGTCACTTTTACTGTGTATATTAAAAGTAGGTGAGTTTCCAGTCCACCCCAATAATCTGCTTCAGTCCCGAGGACATGCTTGACACTGTTCAATACGAAGAAATTCGAAAATGGCAATCAAAACAAATAAAGGTGAAGTTCTTGCCTCTGCTCCCTCGATCTGTCCCTCGGCAGAAAGATGAAGTGCTTGCCTCGGCTTCCTCGATCTGTCCCTCGGCGGAAGGTTTCACTGGAATCTCCTCATGTAATCTCTCTGAAAGTTGGACAGCTCCACTTGAAGCATGATTCCGTGGAGGAGCGTTCCCATCTGTGCAACGTTAGCTGGATATCTGATGAAGGTGAGGACGTCAACCTAAACAGGTCTTCCCACCATTCCCGGAAAGTCAGTTACTAGGCGGAAGAGGACGTTGTGAGCCAGTCGGCTGTCCTCAGGTGACAGGGACATTTGTCCTGCCTTGCTGGGTTCAGGATTATTGGCTCTTCCCTTGACGTGAACAAGGCTTGCACTTTCCTGACACGTGGATTGCGAACGATAACTTAGCTTGGTCCACAGCTGGCTCAAGAGTTCAGAGTTTGCTGGATCTCTAATAAAAGTAAGAGTGTCAGTTGTTCTCCCAACGATTGCTGGGCACTCCTCTATGATACGAAAGAAAAGCGTATTGGTGAGTTAATCTACTATCGCCTGTGGTGAAAGCATTTGTGTTCGTATCACTGCTATTAAGGCAGTTCAATAAAGGCTTCCGCGATGACGGTAAGTAGTTGCCAAATTATCTTCTTGTTGGCAGGATCTTGGATGAAGTCTGAGACACTGGTGACCCTCCCTACTAGTGATGGATAAGATTCCACTACTAACTGAAAGTAGGTTAACACATTCCTTGTGATATTTCTGCTGGGAGACACCATTAGTGATGCACCACAAAGTCTTGATATCTGATGATTCAGGATACTGTGTTTAGCTCTTAAGGTAAAAGCCATTGATCAAAGTCTGTTAGAGTCTTGTTTCTCAACAATGCTGGAGTGTGGGTTGATTCACAAGTTCGTGTCAACAAAACGTGTTGTGGCTTAAATGCACAGTTTCTTCTTCACCCTGCAACTAGGATCCACAGAGTGTCCGTTTTATGACCTTATCCCCTTTTTTTGCTTAGAGGAAATGTCCAATTTAAACCACAATTTGCTCAAGAGTACTTTGTCTTGTCTTTGCTGCTCATCGTCCTTGGATCTCGTCTGCACGTGCTAAGGTTCTTCCCCGTTGTCTGTAGTTTCTTCGCGGTGGGGTGCAGCTAGATGACTTTCTCCAATATAGGGCTTAATGGCATTGAGAAAAATCCATGCTCTCCTGCCTTGCAGTTTCACAGCTGAAGGAGTGCAGTCCTCTACGATGAAAGGGCCATTGAATCTTGGCTCGTCCCACCTCTTCCTCGTGTGGTTTTTTACTACCACCACATCTCCAGGAAAGACGAGTGGAACATGTAGACCTTGAACTGCATCTGTTTCAGTGTCCCCTGCTGTGTTTTGTGCTGCGCTGCACCCTTTTCGTCGTCGCTGCAGTTGGTTTGAAATTATAGTAAGACAGGATGTCATACAGTTCTGATATTCTTGTAATTCGGATCCCAGGACCTCTCGGGTTGGCTGGGCATCACATCTAGCTCTGTCTCGAGGCATTAGGGGAGTATTCATTCTCCTCCCTGTGACTATCTCGTGCGGCGTAAGATGATGGTCGGAGCCTGGTTGGTTCCGAAGCGCATACAATGCCAGTGGAAGGCAGTGCAACCATCCCCTCTTTAGAGTAAGCTTCAACTTGGCTATCCTTTCTTTTAACAAGCCGTTGAGCCTCTCACAGATACCATTACCTTCCAGATGATACGGTGATGAGAACTTGTGCTTTATACCAAGCAACAAGCTAATCTGTTCAAAAACTGCATTTACAAAATGAGCCCCATTGTCTGATCTCATCACCTCACACACCACCCATCTATGGAACACTTTCCTCACCAGAAATTTGGCCGCACAGGTAGAGTCTGGGTGTTTACATGGACCTGCTTCTATCTATCTAGAGAATGGACACACCACTACAATTAAGTACCTGTACCCGTTACACACTTGACTCATGTTGACGTAGTCGATATGTAAGTGCCTAAAAGGCCCATTTGGCCGGTGGATGACTCCTCTCACTACTTTTAATGTGTGCCCAGCAGTGAATTGCTGGCAGATTATGCAGTTCGCCAAATAAAATGCAACATGCTCTGCTAAATTTGGTATAAACCGGTCTTCTGCAAGCATTGCTGCTAAATTTTCCTTTGACATATGTATGGGGTAATGCAATTGCTCCAATGCTATTTTTAGTAGGGCTACAGGCATTACTGGTTTACCAGTGCTGTCTTGCCGCCATAATCCATCAGATGGGTTTAAAGAAATCCCTCAATGTTTCCACAGGTTCTTTTCATCCTGCGGTGCCTCCCCTTGAAGCTCCATTAGTTGTGTCTGCCCCATATTACTATAGGCTTTGGGTGTGGTTTGTGCCACCATCATTCTCTCATGGGTACATGTCACTTCCACTTCCATGATTGTCTCACTTTTGCATGCCATACGCTTGGCTTCCGTGTCTGCTGCATGGTTTCCGTGTGACACGAAATCTGTCCCTTTGGTGTGGGCGGCGCATTTCACGACTGCTATGCCCACAGGGAGCTGTAGTGCCTTAATCAGCCTGTCCAATAAGGCTGCATGCTGCACTGGCGTGCCGTCCGCTCAGAGGTAGCCCCTCATTTTCCAGCGTGCTAGACCTGCGTGCTGTGCACTGTGCACGTCACATAGGCAGAGTCACTGTACACTGTCACTTCCTGGTCTGCATGGTTCTCAATGGTGAGTATCAACGCCAATAATTCTGCAGCCCGTGCCGAATAATGCGATGGTATTCGTGCATTGACGAGCGCTTGGAATTCTCCGTTTGCTATGTGTTTTATTACGGCAACGCCTGTATATCTTTGTCCGTCTTCTTGGTCGATTCTCGAAGAGCCGACAATGAAAACGATCTCTCCTCCAGCCAGGGCATTTGCTCTCACCCTGGGAATTTCATCATAGAATTCTTCATAGTTTGCACAGTCATGTATCGGCTCACCTTCAGTGACTGGCTCTGCTATGAATGTAGCTGGGTTCACTGTTTTACATCGAACTATTTTGATCAATGGATTAGATATGATCACTTCATATGCAGAGTCTCTCTGAGATGTCAACGTGCCTTTAGGTTTCTCTAAAATAGCGAACAGTGAACATCCCATCACAATAGTGGTTGCCTTTTCTATGGCGAACGCTGCGGCAGCTAAACTTTGTTCGCATTCTCATTACTGGGTCCAGGATCCCACTGTAGTATGCCAGGGGCTTGTATCCCAATGAAGTTTTCTGAGCGAGCACTGCTGTCATAAGGTTGCCATCTGTGTGCGAAAAATGGTAGGATTTCTTTGCATAATTAGGAATTCCGAGAACTGGAGATGTACAAATTTCACTCTTGAGTTCAGCAAACCCTTTTTCCATTGCCTCAGATCATTCAACCTTTTCCTTTGTCACCTAGGCTTTCTTTAGAGCCTGAAGCAAAGGCCTGGTGTTTGAGCTGTAATCGAAGACCCATGCTCTAACATAGTTACATAGGCCTAGAACGCTCTGGATTTGCTTTATCGTGTGTGGCTTAGCCGTGTTCAATATGGCTTCAGCCCTTTCTGGGGTCACCTTATTGCCTTCATGTGAGTTCAACTGGCCTATGTATAGCACCTCTGGTTGACAATGCTGCAACTTTTCCTTATCAACCTTATAACCTTTCTCAGCCCCTATAGTCAATAGCCGAATAGAATCGCGCCTGCATTGTTCTTCCGTGGAGCTGCAGATCAGGATGTCGTCTACATATTGCAAAATGACACTTTCTAATGCAATGTAGCTTAGGTCCATCTGTAGGACTCTATTGAAAACGGATGGGGACTCACAGTACCCCTGTGGCAACCTTGTGCTTTTCAGACACATTTGTCTGAAAGTGAATGATGTCAGATCTTGAGAGTCACAGTGCAACGGGATTGAGAAAAAGGCATTTTTCAAGTCAATCACTCGGTGGGTATATTACATAAGATTGTAGATGGATTAGGGATTAGTGGGAACTCGGTCTCAACAATATCGTTTAATGCTCTTAAATCTTGAATTAAATGCCACGACCCTCCTTTTGATTTCTTGACGGGATAAATCACCATATTACAGGGTGATTCTGACGTCACTAGGATGCCCTGATCCATCATGACGGAAATTGTTTTCGCGATCCCTTCTTCCACCTCTCTGGACATGGGATATTGTCGCGCCCTTGGTAAAATTGCTCCTGGTTTCAGTTTAATTTTCACTTCTCCCACCCCCTTCAGGGGGCCTACGTCATATGGTCCTGTAGTCCATACTGAGACAGGCACTCAGGCCATGTCGTCATCAAAGTATTCCGGACGTACCAGTGCCAACATCATTTTCTGAGGCACTTCTCTTTTGATAATCTTTACCCAAAATATGAGACTCACTTCTACTCTTGACTCTTCTGAGTCTGGTTGTTCTTCAAACAGATCGTCATCGGTGACGTCAGTCACTCGACACCCTTCTTCAATGGCGATAATTGCGCACCATTGTCTGCCTTCATCATCGTAGCCGTCAACCAATCTTACTTTCCCTCGTACTGCTGCAGCATGTATTATCAAGGGAAATACTTGTCCCTCCTCTTCATGCATAGGTATTCTTGGTCTGAATAGAAACCCACCATTTTCAGAGTTTGTGCCCTGAGACGATTGCGCTGGTGACTGTTAAAATTGCCCTTGAGGCAAATTCCCCATGTCTGGGGGTTGAACCCCTTGTTGTGCACCTTGCTGCAACCCTGGTGCTTGCTGCTGCACTGTGTGGATTTGCACATTACCCTGTTGTGAGACCGCAGGTGGATTCGCTGTGCCTGCTCCCATTCCTTGGCTATTCTGCCACACTTCTTGACTTCTGCACGTGCGCACCAGATGCCCCGTCATTCCACACAGCCAACATACTGGCGGTGGTCCGATTATTTGTCCGTTTGACATAGCTAGGTTGCCAATTTGAACGTTTTGTAAGACTCCTTGATTACTATGGAAACCTCCTTGATTGCTTTGCCATCCTTTTCCTCTAAATCCCCTTCCAGATCCTCTTGATCTGCATTATTTTGCTGTTGGCGAGCCAAATATTCTTTTAATTTTATTATGTAGTTTGCAGATTCTACCACCAACTCTTGGCTCTTTTGTAATGTTTGTTCTGGTAAATTTAAATCAATCTGGATTTTATTTAATAGTTCAGCTTGATTCTGCGCTAGAGTTTCATTTTCTTCCTGCTTTTCCCGCATCACTCCTGTGTGGAGATACAGGTAGGGCGTGATTATGGCAATTTTGATTTGCTCCTCTTTCATTTTTTGGGTCATATATAGCTTGCTCAGAGCTTGGTGTAATAGGCCACCGTTCTGTCATATATCCAGGTTCATGGCAGTGACCTGTTGTGTTATTTCTTGTAGCCAGACTTTTTCATCCTGTTCTGGCCACTCACCTCTGACAAATAACTTGTGCAGAGGGTGCTCCCTAGCCACATTGATTTCTACTACGGTCATTTTGGACATGTTCTTTCTTTATTAATGTATTTTGTTTATGTACGGGTAACCGGTATTCTATTGCTTTTTCTTTCTATTTTGGGGTTTATTTAGCTTTAATTTTAGACACAGGCCTGGTACCTTGAGTTTTTATTTTGGGAGGCGCTTGTACAGTGAAACCCAGTATTCCAACCACACAAAGTATTACTACCTTGTAGGTTAGTCTGCTGTGTTAGACTGTCACGGTTGGCAACCAAAACCCAAATCCAGGCTTACGAGCCCCCAGGTTTGTTAAGGATTTCAATCAGACGACATACATACCTTTGTCTCGTCCTAGTAAGTAGCGCCTAACTGAGGTATTTTTCTCCTTATTTATGTGGATTAAATTTTGGGATGATACAACACTTATATCACACACCCTTTTCAAATACCCGGGTCACAATGGACCATGAACCAGGCTAGTTGGTCAAATAGAATATTTATTTATTTATTTAAAATTCAAAAGAAATCACACACTTTTTAATATGGGGCAGCAATCACCAATGGGGTGATAGTTACAATGAGAAGGTGAGAAATGCACTCGGTTTGACCTTTTAGTGGAGAATATACACAGCACAGCAGAATAGGAGCACTTTTGGATTTAGGACAGATAGCACACAAGTTAGAATTTCCCCCTGCAAGGTTCCCTCAACCCACCAATAATCCATTCTGAGTGGATCCAAAGAAGCAGCAGGTACTCAGGAATAAGGAACTGAAATGGAAATCTGACCTTCCCATCCCAAATAAGAGAGAAAAATTGATTTTAAACCCCTTGCAATGTTGTGAAATGACACTTGCACAATTGATAAATCAATAATGAATGTACGTGAAAACCTTGAAGCGAATACAATTCGTTACTAAAGCACCAATGCAGAGATAATAACTGTCACAAAGAATGGATTACCATAAGCATACAGTTCAGAAATGAGTGGAACGTTTAAAAACAACTTGTAGTCAAATAATACGTTTAAAATGTACATTTTTGCAATTCCTGCCTAAAGTTACCCAAACAGTTTTTAATAAAAACGGGGGAAATCCACTGATTTGGAGTGTGGGGATAGATATATATCACAGGTACAAAATGGAATTGAAAGTAAGTCACTAGCTGGTAAATTGAAAGAGTTATGCAAGATAGAAAAAGGCGCGCTTTGAGTAAAATGAAGGGTGAAATGGAAAGGAAATCAGTTTGTGAAAAGAACAATTTACTTTAAACTAGATTTAATGAATAAAGAAAAGAGGAACGCCACCCGTGAATTCTCTAAAATACGCTTTAGTTGTACACCTTCACGCAGTGCACCCCTTTTCTTTAAGGAAAATTACTTTATTTAATCCAAATATCGCTTTGGACGTATGATCTATGTAAAACAGAAATGAAAAGAAAATAACGCTGATGCTTGGAGATGAATGACAAAATGCACAGAGAATTCTGACAGTTGGACTAGTTATAAGGCTAAGGATAGGATGACTTATAGAGTGGGATAAGGACAATGCAAGACAAGGTATACTATGGATTTCGATGGGGTAATGCAATACTCACAATCCACTTTTTAGTTTGGGGCTTTTGAACAGTCAACCAGGTCTGGTCACTACACGGCAGGGCACCTGGCAAACAGCTGTGCAGTTCTGGTCACCCACTGGCAAGGACTGGATGGGCAATTCTGGTCACTGGATCCTAAAGGTCATCAAGGTAGCAGGATTGCAGTAGCATGCAGTGAGTGACAGCAAGCCAGGCTGGATCAGGATGCCAAAGGTACCACAGCTTTCCCCTTATTAATGGGAGATTTAGTGGGTTTTAAATTTGAAGACTTGCTGGGAATGGGAACAGCACTGCTTGGGTTTTGCAGTGGGCCCTGGAGTAGGTTCAGCAATGCTTGGCCTTGTAGTTGGAGTCTGGATCTGGAAGATGACAGGAACAGGAACGCAGTGCAGTAAATCAGGAAGAGTGTCTGTCTGGAGTCTTGTCAGGGACTCTTATTTATAATGCCTAGTGACATCATCAAAGTATAGGCCAGGCAGGGTTAACTAAGCATGCCTCTAAACTACTTGGTTTGGACTGGGGTGCTAGTCTCAGCCTTGATCTCAGCTAGTGGGATTTCCAAAGGAATGATGTCAGATTTATGATGGGAGTTTTACAATGTCCGAAAACTCCCACAATTACTTTACTTAAAATCCGATTTTGCCAAAAACATAAATTTATACAAGTGCAATCTCTTAGCAAATTATATACACAGGTTACATATTTTTTTGCAGTACTGTCAGTCCAATCCTCCAGTCCGTGGGACCTTGTTTCGCCCCTCTGATACATTTTGGTAATTGTGAGCATGAAAGATTCAACCTAAAATTCCATAACGTTATACACAGATGCAAATTATCCCAAGGGATGTATGTACAAAAATATATGTTTGCAACATTGATACTTTTATATTTATCCTCAATACTTTGCCCTTTCTGTCCCCAAGCTGTCAGTGACTTCTACCATGTCTCAAAAGAAAGCACAAAAAAATCACTTTTAAACTGCAAAATGTTTACAATTTTTCAAAGTCTTGCTGCAGAGATAAAAAGTCTTCAAAGTTTGAACTAGTCTTTGGGAAAGTCCCTTTGTCCCTGGGTAATTTTTTTTGTCTTTCCTTCAACTGCTGACAACTGTCATTTTCTTCAGAGTATGGTGGGGGTTTCTCCCTTGCTTGAAGTTTTACTGCCACTTCACACGTTAGACTTTCTTCCCTGCAAGCTTCATTGTCAGGGTCCCAGCAGAGATGAAAGTCTGTTCAACACTGTAATTATCAGGGGGTTGTTAGTATCTGCTAAGAGAGAGCCCTCCTTTTGGTGCAACCCCCCCAAGCAAAAAACCTGTTTTTCAACTTGCAACTCCAACCACCATAGTTTTAACCTTTACTTTCCGATCTTAGATCCAGAATTACAACAAGCCTGTTGCATAAAATAACCCATGTTATATAGCCTCACCAGCAACAAACCTCTTCATATTGCTAAATACTGGCAGGCTTTCATTCACCAGTGTACTGTTCCAACACACCGGCATTGGTTTTTCTTTAGTTTGCAAAGGCCATATTTTTAAACGTGGTGCAGCTGGCCTTCCTTCTTAAATTCAACTTTTCCTTTCCAGCAGATTCACACATTGTCTTGCAGCTATAGTTATTCTCTTGAATGCTGGAGTTGGTCTGAGGCACGGATACATTGAAACAGATATGGCTCAGCTAGATAGAGTCTCTCTCTGAACAGCTGAGTCTTGGATACTTTTGCAAAGAAAATTAACGCATTTCCTGTGTAAGTAAAAGTAAAGTTCCTGGTTGATTTTGGCTTTTGCAGCAAAGCAACGCTGCTTTTTCCACTTTCTTCCTTTTATTTATGTTGGAGCCCACTGACAATCTCCTTCAATGTGCACCCTTGTTCCATCCTGCCCGATGTGTGCTTGGCAGGACGCTGTAGCCATTTTTGTTAATGTTGCAAAACGTAGTTTTGAGCCATGGTGCTCACAGGAGCCAACACAGCCATTTGGCTGTTTCTGCGCAACTGCAGCGTGGTGATGTGGGGCAATACTGTGGAGTTGGGCAATATATCCCTGATATATCCTGATGCTGAGCTTTCAGCAGTTCAAAAGGCAGATCAAATGGAATTTGGTGCTCCAATGGCGCTGCGGGCAAAGGCGTGGCAATGCTCACTGCATTTTAAAACGACTCGGGAGGAGTTCAACACATGTTGAAAGATGGAATTGGAAAATTAATTTACAGGGATCGACATATCAACCATGTTCATTTGAAAAAGAACACCTTTAATGTCATAGGACAAAAGTGATGCATGCTTAAATTGGATGCAGGATTGAGTCAGGAAGGTTTCAGCACTTAGGAGGTTTAGATAGGAGCTTGCACTTGGGCATGCAGGATGGACTTAAGAAAGTGTCAGCATTTAGGAGGTTTAGATAGGAGCTGGCATTTGAGCATGTGGGATTGATTTAGCAAGGTTTCTGCACATAATTTAAGAGGTTTAGATAGGAGCTGGGTGTTGGGCACATAGGAAGGAGTTAGGAACTTTCCAGCACTTAATTTACGGTGAACAAACAGAAGCATTTCCTGTCACAAATGGGGTGAGACAGGGACGCATTATGGCCTGTTCTTTATTAACACCTTTTATTGATGGCATTGCAAGATCTTTATTGTGTACCCAAACTGATGACCCTTAGATAGGAAATGAATGCAGTAACAGTCTTCTATTTTCGGATACCACTGTTTTTTTCCCACATCTTCCATGTACATACTTACTATGAAGCATTCAAAAGTTAGCCGTAAAGATCTCAAAACAAAAATAATGTCTTATTATAAAAACACTCCCCTTTAGAAATGTATGGTGTCAGAATTGTCACTTTTCTCAAACAGACTGAGCCCACTATAGGGTACTAGACCTTCCTACTAAGTTGGAATATGTATATTAGGTAAACCAAACGGAGGTCCCCAAGTAGATGTCATTAATTAAAATCCTCTCCTGACTCTCTGAAGGTCCTTTTAACAAATAATGGCCCTGCTCAAAGTTATCAAGCTTTTAATTCATTTGAAAAAACTCAATTTTATTATACAATTCATAAATGCAATGGTATTGCCACACTATACTTCAATGTAGAAAATGCTAAAAACATACATCAATTTTACAAATCAAATAGTACGAAAATAAGTAAAGAAATGATACACTGTTATGTGCTAAGCACATTAGATTTCAAGTCACTGTGACGTGATTCCTCGTAGTGTTGGTAATCTAAACTCCTGTATCACATGTTTCTCTTCACCCAACTTGTATACGTTTCTGTCTCGTGTGGGTCGAATCTGTCCGACATTCATCAGGGGCAACATTGTGTGTATTTTTAAGTGGCTTGGGATAAGTTCCACAGTTCTATCTTGCTTATCTTCTTAAGGATCCCTACAGGGATAAAGACACGATTAAAATTATACTTAAATGGTCTTATGGCTAGACCTAGCATAACACCCTTCACACCAAGGATAGCGGGTTAGAAATACAACATACGTCAATGGTGTAAATGCTACTTAATGCTTTCGACCAGTATGCAACCGTTAGTGTTGTTCTAGCGGTTTCTCATGTGCCAGCTTCTCCTCATTAGCCTCACCTGTAAGACAAACAACCCTCAATTACAACATTGTCGCTTAAACAGTTACAGTTTAAACAGTCTTCAAAATGTAACTGTGTATATTGGCATCTTACTCCTCTTACCTTACTCACCAGTAGCTGGTTATATTTAGGTGTACATGACTTGATCGCTCCCCCAGATCACGATGACATAGTCCAATTCAAATGGAGATTTCTCGTTAACCTGATGGCTTGGAGCTACGAGGGTATATCAAGGTAGTTTAGTTAGTTTAGTTAATTTATAGAGCGCGGCCGAACCCTCAGTTAGCTGGGCGCATAATCATGTGGACAACATAGTTACATATTGTTACGTGACACAAAAGGAAAAAAAATAAAAGGTACATACATTCAGTGTTACAATGAGAGTAGCACATACAATAGAGCATGAGGACCGGGTTACATATTGGTCCGTATCAGGAAGTGGTAAGTCATGCGGTCGAAATTGCTAGAGTTAGGTAGAGAGCCACGACTTCACCATGGCTCTAAATGGCCAGAAGGAAGCTTCCGATCTGATAGCGAGAGGGAGGGTATTCCAGCATTGAGCTACCAAAACAGGAAGCACTCGATTATAAAGGCAATATGCCTGCATGTACCCTAGAATAAAAGCGGTATCAGTTCACAACTTACTGGAAGTACATAGGTCTCCCATGAGCTTGCTTTGTAAGGGTCTTAATTCGTTTGCCCCACCGCTATGTCTTCCGTGTTAAATCTGAAACAAACCAGATGTTGTAAATTAGGCACCTGAAGGGGGGTTTTATTATGGCAGATTTCAATAGGCCTGCAGTGTCTTAGTAATCAGTGTAATGGTGTCAGAATTGAACATCTCCAATTGTATGATTGTCTGGAGGTTCGATTAAATAATACTGGATCTTGGAATTCACACGTTCTAAAAGTAACTTGATTATAAATAGACGAGCTGGTGCTCTTTGAGGCTTCTCTAGAAATGTTGGCAATAGAGCTAATAAAGCAACTATGGAGGTTTACAGGTCTCAAGCCGGTTCAGCAAATGTGTATGATGAGGATCTCCTGGGCTTCAATGGAACAGTTAAACTCAAAGTCTGTGGAAATAAATTCTTTAAATAATTGTTGGGCTTACACTTCGATTAACCACAATAAAGCATATTTAAAACAATATCATTTAGGAAGTTTACACTTGGACATGTGGGATGGAGTTAGGAAGGATTAGCACTTAATTTAGGACGTTTAGATAGTAGCTTGCACCTGGGCATGTGGGATGGAGTTAGGAAGGTTACAGCACCTAATTTAGGAGGTTTAGATAGGAGCATGCACTTGAGCATGTGGGTTTGTTTAGGAAGGATTTGCAATTAATTTAGGAAGTTTAGATAGGAGCTTGCACTTGGGCCAGTGGGATGGAGTTGGGAGGGGTTGAATACTTAATTATGGAGGTTCAGATAGGAGCTCACAGTAGGGCATGTAGATGGAATTAGGAAGGTTTCAGCACTTCATTTAGGAGGTTTAGATAGGAGCTTGCACTTTGGCGTTTACATAACATAACATAATCTTATCAGTTGTATTTTAAAACTTTCTTCACAAAAGCTAAAACAGCAATACATAATGAAGTTTGTTGAGCATTTAAAATATGAAGCCAAAATAGGTCGGTCCTTATCATAAATTAAACATGAACAAAACTTCTGACCAATGCAAACGCGACAGCAATAGTGATGCCCATCTCTCTAAGAAATGTGTCAAGGTTTCCACATCAAAATGACAACAGCAACCGACCGTGTTCTCCTATTTCGAGCTCCAATTACCTACGTTGTTGAAACAAATTTAATTTAAATCTCAAAAAGCCAGCTCTACAATCACAGAAGGGATGCCCTAATAGGTACAGAGGGACAATAGTAAAAGCTTTTGTTTCAAGTCTAAAATGATCAAGTGGGTGATAGTTCATGATCTGTTCTCTGTTACAAATCCAATCATATTCATATATCTTCCTTTTGAAACTAGTTGGGTATATTATCAGCTCCTCCATATAGGAATCCACTGCAGCCAGTTTATTGTTGCAGTCTAATATCCAGGATTCCAGGACTTCACAAGTGTTGGTCCCCTATGGTCATGCATCTTTAGAAAAAGACTTTTCGGGGCAGTATACAGCAATTCAGTATACAATTGGAGGAGCTTCCAATCTTGTGTCAGTCGGATTCAACCAATTGGTACTCTCTGAGGCAAGGCCATCGTCTGCGACAATATGCATGCCTCAATGTTGTTCCAATCCACCTCACCCATACAAAATGGAATAGAGAAGCCACCTAAACGCTGATCAAGCGTACCCATTCGGGCAGCCGCCACCTTAGCTGATGTATATAGAGCTGATGATACTTCCTGCTTATTTATTCTATCGTAAAACAAAGCCCTAAGGTATTCAAACTGTTTTACTAACTCAGTTATACGATAGTTAAGATACCAATTTGGGGCCATCCACTTCCTACTAGTTTTTTTTTTCTTTCGTTATCATAATTTTGTTTTAGCCACATTCACATTTAGATCAATTGCGATAACATATCCATTTAAAGCATCCTAGGAACACTGAAGCCCCACTGGGGTCAAATCACAGAAACTTAAATAGTCAGCGTAAGCAATATGGTGTATCTACCTTGTTCCCAGGCATGGACGGTGCGCATTAATGTTGTGTAAGGAGGACCCGAAGGCATTAATATAAACGTTAAACAAAAATGGCACCCAAACGCGCCCATTAGCGCAAACCGTGGTGCATTCTGATCCATCTGGGGAGATTACCCGGCTGATCCAACTTGATCTTGGTGTTCGAGTGGCGGGCTATCAAAATGTTCAACAATGTATTCGGGCAACCTTCAGAACTTCATTTGCTCCATAGCTTTGGCGATTCACGCAGTCAACATCCTGCGATAAATCTAAGAATGCTGCATAACGTGGTCTTTTAGCAGGATTAACTTGGGCAGCTAGTAAATTAAACAAAAAGCAGTTCAAGGAAGTGCTAACATTTTTTTTAAAAACTGCCTAGTAGTTATCCAAAACCCCTTCCGAGGTTGCCTATATCTGGAGTTCTTTTAATATTACTACCGAAAAGACCTTACGGGTTGTGTCCAATAATGAAATGGGACGGAATTTCGAGGATCCAACTTGTCACCTCTTTTGCACATCAGTGTAATTATGGAGCATTTCCAAGTGCAAGGAATAGATACGATACGATACGATAGTACAAAACAATGCCTGCAAAATGACAGACCATTTTAATGTATTTCTTTTTTATTTTTTATTTCTTTTCTATTTGTATTGCGCCAAACTGCTCGCAAGCATCGGGGTGCACACGTGAAGAGATGGACAGACAATGAAAGACAAAACAGTAGACGGGACAATTCAGCACATAGAGGGATTAAGCCAGCAGTAGACGGAGAATCTTATCTAGGATTACTTAAAGAGCATGGTTTTAAGTTTTTTGCGGAAAGAGTATAGATTAGTTTCCAGTCTGAGACATGTCGGTAGTTTGTTCCTGAAAGATGCCGCACGGGTGGGGAAGGCTCTTCCTAGAGCTAGTTCTTTTTTGAATTTTGGAGTTGTTATCAAGCCCTTGGCTTCAGATCTTAAGGTTCTGGTGGTTTGTAGGGTGTAAGTTTGGTCTTAAGGTAGGCAGGTGCTTTTCCATAAAGGCATTTATGGGTTAGACACAAGGACTTGAATTGTACGCGGTCTTCCATTTTCAACCAATGTAGGTCACGTCTGGCTTCGCTAATATGATCTCTCCTTGATTCTTGATTGATAACTCTTATCGCCTGATTTTGAATCAGTTGGTACTTGTGTAAGTATTACTTGCTGGCACCAGCAAGGAGTGCGTTACCATAGTCCAAACGCAATAAAATGGTGGCTCTGGCAATAGTGGCGCAATTCTTTTCATTGAGAAGGGGTCTAATTTCTTTGAGGAGTCTAATGTAATAGTTGCAGTTTTTGCTGACATACATAGCTTGAGCATCTGCGTTAAGTGTAGCTTCCAGAGTCATGCCAAGTGTTTTAACTTTACCAGCTACATCAATGCAGGATTCCTTGATTTGAAATGCCTTGTAGTCAGATGTCAGTTTAGCGCGCGCCTGGGTGGATCCAAATACCATCAAACCGTCTTGTTGCTGTTAATGCACATCCAATTATTGTACATCCACTCTTCGATATTCTTGTAGAGGGTGTTCAATGTAATACTGTCCTTAACATAATCACCGCTCATTTCCATAACTAGCTGGGTCTTGTCAGCGTAGTTAGTAAAAAACACTTGAAGTTGTTCTAGTAATTCACACAGGAGGCGTATGTAGATATTAAAGAGCAGTGGTGACAGGCTAGCTCCTTGAGCAACTCCACACGAGATGTCATGTTCGGTTGAAAATTTGTCTCCCCAATGGACACGTGAAATTCTATTTTCAAGGAAGGAGGTGAGCCAGCGTATTGCTTCATTGGAGCAATTTGCTGCTTTGGCTAGCGCTTGTTGTAATAGCTGGTGGTCTAACAGGGCAAACGCGGCACTTAGGTCTAAAAGCACTAGTAAGCCGGTTTTGCCCTTGTCAATGATTTCAAGCATTTTCGTTTGTAAATCTAGCATTGCTGTCTCTGTGCTATGTACGGCTCTAAAGCCGGATTGTTGTGGATGTAGTAACTCGTTTTTATCTACATATTCCTGTAGTTGAGCTGTAGCGATTTTGTCCATGACCTTAAGGGTGAAGTTGCAATTCGTAATGGGCCTCAAGTTGTTAGGGTCACGTTGGTCTAAGTTGTTTTTTTTTACAAGTGGGGTAATGGTAACTTTTTTTATATTAACTGGCACTATTTTGTCTCGGAAAGATGAATTTACAATTTTTTTAAATAAAGGAGCGAAAATGTCGGGGTGTTCAAGTATTTCTAACTGCACACAGAAGAACACAGAACATCGGTTTGGCAGAAAAAGTCACAGACCACAGCGCTTGTATGAGTCAATGATGAGTGAGCACATAGGCTGCAGATGTCTGAGAGGCGTGGGAGCACTGCCAAGTACAAACCCACTGTTGTAAGTACAAGTAAAACACGGGCAATTCTCACTCACACTGCGCCAACCAATGCAAAATGGGCATGTATTACAAGTAATTGAAAAGAGATGTAATCATAAATCCAACTGATTTATTCGCGAAGTAGCCTGACACGTGTTTCGAGTCTTGACCGACTCTTCATCCGAGGCTAAACATAATACAATACAAAATTATAAGCAATTTGTGCACCATTAAATAAACAATTAAAGTTGGTAAACCGTTCATTGAACAAATTGAAGACAAAGCGGAAGGCATAAGGTACAGGGGCAAAAAGAAAGGGTGTAGGTAAAGAATAATGTCATATGTCATGATAACAAATACAAAAGTGCCCAAACATGCATAGTAAACAATAAAAACACACAGTACCACATTCAGATGATGTTGAGTTGAATGGATATTCCATGGAGCCAGAATGCAAGAAGTATACAGGGAACAAAGTAAGTAACAGTACAATTATTAACATGCATCCACAGAAGTGACAATAGCAGCACGTTCAAAGAAGCAGTGTTGACCATTAGAAACAATAATGGGGGCTTATTAAGTAAATGGCCCTTTTAAATAGAATGCAGATAAAAAATTGCCAAAGCTAAAGTACCTTGAATTGAAGATGGAACCTAATATTGAATAATTGTGGGACAATGGCAGGACAACTCTCTGAAAAAGTGAAAGAAAAGGATAGTATAAAGAAATATGCCAAAAAAGTAATCAAAGGTGCGAGATGGTAACTAAAATTAAAAATGCACCTGAGGCTTCGCCATTGCGGAAATTCTGTAAAAAAACACAAGAAAACCTATTTGTAAGGAATTCCCAGCATTTTTTATAACGTACCGACTACATTTGAGAAGAACACCCCAAAGTCTCCTCCCATAGGGCCCCGCTGGGATTTCACAAAACAGCCAGTTACACCGTCAATAATCAGCAAATCCTCTAGCCAGGTTTCTTGAAGACAAATAATGGAGTATTTCTCACCATGGAACATGCCAAACGATGAAAACAACAGGTGAGAAAAAAAAACAGGTGTTCCACGAGGCTAATTTAAAGGCTCCGGCTCAATTCTTCACTGGAGCCATATTCCCCACACCATGAAGGCCCAATCAATACATGAACTCTTTGACCGGACCCCCGTTGTCAAATTAAGTACCGTACGTGGTACAGAGTTAGCATTTGCAATGCTAATTCTTAATGGATTGAATCGGTTGTGTCCTGGATCACCTTATTGCACAGGCCGTGTTGGAGCCGACTCACCACCAGCGTTGTTTCCCAGGGTTTGAAAAACGTCATAGCCCAATGATAAACGCACAGGTGCTTCTACTAACGAGCCATTTCTCACCATGTTGGAATTAAAATAAAAATATACAAGATCAACAAGGTTATCCCAAACAAATTCAACTTGGGGAATGTCAGCCGAACAAATTAACCTCAGACTCTGGATCTCATATAGCAAGGTCAAGACACACTGACTGCTAAGTGGGATCCAAGTATGATCTTCAAATAAGCGATCAAGATATGATCTGATATGATATAGAATACTAGTAGAATTTGTAGCAGCATCACAAGGTCTATGATTCAGTGTTCTATGAGGCTCCCAGCTCTCGGCTCCAAGACATTTCCATTTAAATTGAGATTTAAATAGCTCGTGCCTGCAGAGCATCTAAATCAGTTCTGCTCATATGCCCCTAAAGGCTACAAGAGCCATGAGGCCTTGACTCCACACGGCCGACTTCTTGCATAGACCCAACATTCGCCAACAGTCTTGTCTCTTCTCTCCCAAAGTTAAAAAGACAGGAGACACTGCCTGAGTCTTACTAGCTACTAGCGGTTGAACACGACTTGTCACTAGTGTATTTGATATCCCTTATAACACAAGACCTAGTTGGCCTGGATGCTATTATACTCTTTTTCCCCTCACTTTTGCTTATGCACCTCACCTTTAACATGCAGCACTCCCCCAACAGCCACCCCAGAATTAGCCCTGAGCGGAACCTCAATTTCTTTGACCTCAGACACTTGGGTTTCGTGAACCCATGTTCAACTAGCCGGCTTGGTTCAATAGGAACATTGCTATACACAACAGGAGCAGAAAGAGAGTCGCCCAGTGTTGGCATTAACACAGAATTGATGTGGGGCTCAACAAATGTAGTGCCCAGCAAACCAATCCTCTTATGCCTATTTGCAAAAATAAAACCTTCAAACAAAGTTTGCTTAGACACTACACTGGATAACAAATGTTCTTGTGCCTCAAAATCGTCTCTGATAATCTCATATCATTTTACCAAAGTTCAGAGCACGTAAAGTTGCCGCAGAGTCATTAGTAACAACTACCCAAGGATGATTTCCATTTCCAGTCTTACTTTGAGGCGAAGAAGAGGCAGGAAAAGGCAGGGCTCAAATAGTTTTGAGGTTTCAGAGGCATACATCAGGGTGAGCGCCATAGCCTAGAGGATGACGCTTCGATGTTAGGCATCTGGCCTCCACAGGAACACTCTGCCCTGGGACTTCAACATGGGTTTGAAAACGTATAGCTGTCTACGTCTCGGAATTCCAGGAAGTAGCAGGCAAGGCATCCGTCCCATAGGATGTCAAGAATGGACTTGTCACTCACTATTAGTCCAGGAGGGGTCCCTTCCTCCAAAACCTGAGCTTCTTTTACTAAACGTGCGGTTAGTCGTAAGAGGCAGTGAAGGCATGGTTAATACCTGAGTCAGTGTTGCTCCTAAATGGGCATCAGCCATGTTTACCAAGTGCGCAACGCATACAGGTACATTGTATCAGCACACAACTTCACTTCACACAATGTGACAGACTTCAATGAAAACAACCCTTCAGGCGTCATCCGCGGCCAACAGCGGACTGCAGCAAACTGTGCATTCTAATGACGCACCGCACACTGCGCGCTCCACACTACAATGCACTTTTGAAGTGTTTGCGTGCCTCTGTGAATAGGGTCCCCACTGCAACAAGGACCATACAACAGAATATCCTCCAGAGAGAAAAGAGCAGCAGATTGTGCACTCTAACGCCATGCTGCGTGCTGCAATGCACTTTTGAAGTGTTATAGTGCCTCTGTGAATAGGGTCCCCACTGCAACACAGACCATCAAACAGAATAGCCTCCAGCGAGGGAAGAGCAGCAGATTGTGCACTCTAACGGCATGCTGCGTGCTGCAATGCACTTTTGAAGTGTTATAGTGCCTCTGTGAATAGGGTCCCCACTGCAACAAGGACCATACAACAGAATATCCTCCAGAGAGAAAAGAGCAGCAGATTGTGCACTCTAACGCCATGCTGCGTGCTGCAATGCACTTTTGAAGTGTTATAGTGCCTCTGTGAATAGGGTCCCCACTGCAACACAGACCATCAAACAGAATAGCCTCCAGCGAGGGAAGAGCAGCAGATTGTGCACTCTAACGGCATGCTGCGTGCTGCAATGCACTTTTGAAGTGTTATAGTGCCTCTGTGAATAGGGTCCCCACCGCAACACAGACCATCAAACAGAATAGCCTCCAGAGAGGGAAGAGTAGCAGACTGTGCTTTCTAATGATGCACTCCACGCCGCGTGCTCTGCACTGCAATGCACTTTTGAAGTGTTCTAGTGACTCCATGAATAAGGTCCCCACTACAACGCAGACCATAAAACAGCATATCCCCCACAGAGAAAAGAGCATCAGACTGTGCACTTTATTGCTGCACTCCATAGCGCTCCAGAGCTCTTCATTTAGGATGTTTAGCTTGGAGCTTGTGCTTGGGCATGTAAAATGGAGTTAGGAATATATCAACACTTAACTTAGGAAGTTTAGATAGGAGCTTGCACTTGGGCACTTAGGATGGAGATGAGTTTGTAGTTGCACACTTTGGAGTTTGCGGTATAGATAGATTAGGGTCATAAGAGGAAGGGAGTTCTCGTTTATATTAGTGCAACCGGAAAAAGATTAAACCATAAGGAGTGTCAAACTGGAGCTGGGGTGAATGTCACACATGTATTGGGATTTCTGGATAGTGTAAGGAAGGCATGGTATGAACAGTACGACGGAGACAAGTGACCACAGCTCAAAGGTGTTTTTGAACTTCAAAAAAGGGTTTGAAAAATGCCTATCTAATCCTAATTCTACAGATTGGAGAAAGTTACGACCATCAAATAAAAACAACACAGTCCTAGTGGTGTCTTGTCAAAATAAATGGGCCTATACTAATAAACGTATTGCCAGTCCTTACCTCTAAATACAAATAATGTGGGAAACAGTATTACAAAAAAGAAAGAAGTGTTCACAAAATGAAATGTCAGGATGTGTAGGCCGTTGGCCTGCCTTCCCCACGTTTTCATCACTGGACAAGGCAGTGCACGCAAGGCTAGCACAGTCTCTGGCTTCTCTAACATGAGTATACAGTTCAATCATTAGCAACAGGGCCTTCCATGCCCAAGTCTCTTTGACTTTCAAGGTCTCCTCTTCTTGAGGACCTGATGCGACAAACAAACAATAAGTTATTTTCCTCTTAAGATTTCACAAGAACTCAATTTCTCAGGTGATTTACTATTCACCTCGGCTCCCCCTCAGCCGGGCACAGATACTCTTAAAACAATGCTCATAGGATAATCATGCATCCAATTTCTTGGGTGATTTGCTGTTCACCCTGGATCCCCTTCAGCCGAGCTCAGATCCTCCTTAACACAATATTCAATTAGTCTCCCTCCGCCAGGCTCAGTCCAATATCAATTTAACATTTTAACACAAACTTGCTTTAACCAAAAGCTCTCAGCTGATCTCCCTTTGCTGGGCTCGACCAGCTTCATCTAGTTTGTCATAAATTGTTGTTACGTTATTAAAATCGAAGACTTTTGATTCTGCACAGGATTTTGCTTGACCCGTTGCAGGACCACTTTGATTCACAATTCTTTGTCACTCTTTCTCTTTTGCCACCTTTTAGTTGGATATGTTACAGAGACTTTGGAATGTGAACCCACGCGGTACCAGACCAATCTGTCTATGGTATCTTACCTTGGCTTCAAAATTCAATCACTCATTTGTTGTTCAATTTGTACTTGCGTTGATTATCACATAAGCTTCATACACTGTTCGCTTCAGCGTTCACTATACAATGTTGCCGCTTGCAACCTTGGCTTCAACACAGACCGGTCTGGTATCAGTCTCCCCAACTAACCGCCTGTGCTGACTTCACTGGCGCTGCTTTGTTGTAGGAGCCAAGGACAGTACCGTGGTGGCAAACGATTCTTCCCGCCTTGACCATCACTACGGATGAGCCCTGTGGGCCTCTGACACAAAATGCAGGATTCTTCAGCCTTTTTTCCTGGTCTTAGGTTTTCTATTCTCGAAGGTTCATGAGAATAACGGTTCCTCATCAAAAGGGTCAAGGGCACTTCCCTCTTTACGATCCCCTTCCGTTTTACTGTGTTTTGCCTTGTATTAAACTGGCATCTTGGAACTGCTGTTTCCTTGTGTGCTTTGCCTCGCTCAGAGTGTGCTCTCGTGCTCTGCCTTTTATCCCTGTGTGGAAGTGTAATGAAAGTCAGGTGTGTTTAATGGTCAGTAATTGCCTGACCCTGCCTGACCATTGTATTGGGACACGTCAGGTATACGGTTCGGATGTAAGCCCATCTTCTCTCATAGCAAGCTGTCTGTGAGAAAGTGTTTGTGTTGGAAAAGGGGATGGGGGGGTTGAGTTTCTAAGTATCCTACCTGGTAGGATGGGTAAAGGTGTTATAAGGAAGGAGATACCGGGTCACACCATCCAGTGTACCAATCCCACTCCCCGAACACCCCTCACCCAGGGAATTCTCCCGCACTGGTGCACCCCCAGGAACTGGATCCAAAAGCGAAGGCCGTGTCCTGGCCACCTGGATGACAGATCCCCGGAGAAGAGTGGATGAGACACCTTCAGGTTTCTCACAGTATGCACATTCATTATCCGTGCTTTGATACTACTATGGTGGTGAGTCAAAGTAGTACAAAAGCATAGTATCATGACATAACATAACATATGTCTAAGATGTCTATTTAAATTCCTTGATCGCCGCTGTTGTGGCAGAGTCTGGCACTCATGAGCATACTTTAATCTCACCTGTGTCAGTCGGCAGTGCAGGATACCATCTCAAAGTCTCAGTGCCTTGTACTGCTCATGAGTCTTACAATTGTCAATGTGTAGCAGAGTGCAGGTTTTGTCCTACACTCTATGTTTAAGGCCCAGGCCCCATTTGAATTTGGATTGGTTATATTATGTTATGTTATTGGGACTTGTACCGTGCACCACTGTGATTTTTCATGGTCTCCAGGCACTCAGGCTGACCTGAAAAGAATGGGAGTTGGGGCAGTTAATGGAGTTGAGAGGGGAAAGCGTAAGACAGCTTCCATGTGCTGTTGGTAGCTTCAGTTCGAAAACACCGGTCACTGTGTGCTGGTATGAATTTGGTAGATTGGCCTTTGTGTGCCATGTGCAGACATTATCTGAATGTATTGGGTGTTGTGGGAGAAGGTAGAGTTTATTGGTTTTGATTTATCATGCCTGAGTCTTGTATCAAGTCAGTTATGTAATGGGTGCTGGATGTGCTGAGAATTAAAGTTATTAGTAGGGTTGCAATGGGTTGACGCTATCGCTTAGTCTTGTTCCTGGTGAGCTCACGGTTGACATTTGTGTGGTCCATTCTTTGCATTGTGGCAGGTGGATTTTTGTCGCTCTCAAATTTTCTTCAGTTTGGAGTGCTGAAGAGCCAGGTTTTATATAGTTTCCCAAACTTGAGGTGATTCTCAGCTGTTCGGATCTCCTTTGGGAGCACGATCCAGAGTTTCACCACTATGCAGGAGAATGCTGATCCCCCAAATGTTTGTTTTGAGTGTTCGAGGCAGATGTCATTGCTGGATCTTAGTGTTTGTGTTGGTTTGTTAATGGTGATTTTCTCCTGTATGAATTTTTCTCTTTGCCTATGGTTCGTTCTGTGTGTTATGCAGCACATTTTGAAGTAGCTTCATTTTTTTACTGGAAGCCAATGCAATGTTCTCAGTGCTGGTGTGATGTGTTCTCTTCTTGTCATTTAAAGGAGTAGTCTTGGCTCTGCATTCTGTATTTGTTGAAGTTTCCGTCTTGTCCAGATAGAGTTTAAGGCTGCTGCTGCTCATCCATTGGTTTAGTTCAATGAGGCATTTGGTTAGTGTTGGGTTTTGCTCTTCGCTGACAATGATTTTATAGATGCTATGGGTGTCGTCTGCATAGTTCTAGCAGAGGAGGAACATTTTTTGATGAGGTTGCTCAGTGGAGTCATGTAGATGTTAAAGAGTAACAATGAAAGCGATGAGCCCTGTGGGACGCCACATGTGGTTTTGTAGAGGAGGTCCCAAATATAGCCTGCACTCCAGTCGCCCATTTAGAAGTACCAAGATCGTACACACCGAGATATGTGACATATGATGAGCAAATAAACCAGCAGAGAGCCGCAGTAGGGCTCTGCCCAGTGCCTATCAGAAGAACAATACCTATTGAAGTACCAATAACCAGACAACCATGGACAGTAAGGTATCCATTGAGAAAACCCTACCAGCAAATGACACGAAATGAAGTTTGCTTAAACACTGTCCCAGAAGAAACTCAACAGGCCTTAATTGAAGACGAATGGTGACCTCACGAGGGCCCAGACAGACTCACAAATGAAAGAAATGACAATCAAAAGATGACACACAGAGACGAAACGTCATGAATAAGGACATCATGAACTTACAAGGAGAGACGATGTTGAAATATAAAGAAACTTAAACTGTAAAGCAGGATGAAGATATTCAACCAGCTAAGGCCTGTACATATGCTTGTAACCGCAAGACGCTAAGAAAACAGTGCAGCTTGCTATGATTAGTAGAAGAATAGAGCGGCAAGCGCCATCTACATATCTACCTCAACAAAGCACACTACATAAGTGTGGGTCCACTTTACAAAAAAGCAGAATTAACTCAGGTTACTAGGGGTCAAACAGGATAGGAGTTGTACTGCTATGTACTGAGAAGAGACGACTGAATTGAAACTCAGCAGGAGCAACCCATGCCTGGGAAGTCGAGGTCAGACCAAGATAGGGAGGCGGACAGTAGCTTCGGAGAATCGAAACTTAAGAACAGAGCAGCCCGCCCCAGGAAGGCCGAGATAAGGAGGCCCAGGCAGGTGGCAAACCAAATAAGTATTAAATGCACAAATAGAAGAAAAACTAAGCAGATTCACGGTGTGCTAGCACGTGACCAGCAAAGCGAGAAGAGGCACCTACGCCTGGCTGTTTTCCAAACAGAAGATACCACAACTTTTCATGACAAGAAGCTACAGTTTCTAGGCCGACCACAACCAACTAATTGACACATATCACTAAAGTACTGATTGATGGAAGGGAGGCCGGGTGAATCTTGGGGCATCCTGCACCTGGTTGACCATTCTGCGTACTGCTAATTGAAGTGGAGATTTATGCATGGGGCTCAAGCCAACCCAATCACGATGGACCAAATAATCTAGGGTCCTATAGATAGTAGAACCAATGGGACATCATGCTTTTAGTGATGTCCACCGGAGTCATTTTTGAAGGAAGGGCTTAGACACACACCTGATAGTGTTTATCCAATCCCACACTCTGTTACCATATACAGATATAGCACCTATATTTAAGTTATCTTTTCCAACCTATAGAATTGCATGACAAACTTTTGAGTATTACACGTCAATGATGACGAAATTTGGGTATAACTGTTACTATTTGCATGAAGCCGTTGGGAGTTGAAGCGAGACGGCTATCACATCACTGTTGATTTCCATGTTTCCCTGTTTTTTGTACTTGTCATTAAACAGACTCCCCTTTGCCAAACCGTTGAGTTGTCCTTATTAATTGGTGTTGGAGTAAGAAATCCTACACCGCATCCACCTCAAGGTGCAGCTATCTCGTCTTAAAGTACTACAGAGCAAGCTCTGACTCTATGGGCCGGTCAGGGGTCTCTCTCTCTAGTACACTTCGTAGCAGAGGATGGTTGGTGACCATCGATTATTGATTAAAATAAGACATCTATTGACTGTCCACATAAAGTAACTCTAGGTCTTCTGCAATATCACGAGTCCTTTGCCATTCGGCTGAGTAGACCATGAAGCTCCCTGTAGACAATGGTATTATAAAGCAAGACTGCAGTCGGGGCATGAAGGGACCCGTTTTCCCAACACATCCCTTCCCATTCCTACGGGCAGCTGATCGGGCGAAAATCTGAAGAAGGTTGGTAACGAAGGCGGTGATCCCGATGGTCCAGAGAGGAACCATGAGAATGGTGAGTGAAGCAAAAATGGAGTGCTTTGGCAAACAGTCTACGCCTTAAGAAGAAGTAAAGGGAAAAGGTAACGGAGGGAGGAGGAAAAATAAAATAGTCAGAAGTAGAGAAGACTGTATATATATATATATATATAAATATATATAAATATATATATGGGGATAATGACTCGAGAATACATGAATAAATAGAGGTTACCGGGGTGGACACCCGAGAAGAGAGAGGTTACCCGGGCGGACACCTGAGAAGTGAAAGGATTCACCTTATTCCTGCGCTTTAATATAGGGGCCAGAAGAAACGTGTACCCAGAGTCCCACATAATGGGGAACAATTAGACTTCCACAACGTTTAAAGACGTCGTGAAAGGGGTTCATTTAGATTCCATGAAGGGGTAATGATTAGAGGCAGAGATATCTGTGTCCAGCTGGTGTCCGTCTAGTCTGTTAAGTGTCTGTCTTACATGATTTGTTGTGTTGTCATATGTGAAATTTTTTGTTAAGAGAACTGATTTAAAAATTTTGCGCGATTCGATAGCTGAGACAGAATCTTACATAATTGATGTTTTTTGAGCAAATTGATATAAAAAATGTTAGCAGAAAATTTGGATTGGAGCTTGCAGTGTTTGGTGCTCGCTCATATTATTGGAAGTGTTGAAGTTGCATGAAAGCATTAACATGTGTTATATATGAGGAAAGAGAACAGATTTAAACATGGAAGACATAACTCCATTAGCACACTTATGCAAACAGTTTCCAAAACATGCACCCAAGCTAAAGAAGTATAGCACCGAGTGGGTTAAAGGTACTGCCCACAAGGTGTTTATGCCATGGCCACAAAATGGGTTGTTATCTAAAGCCGTCTTACAACATATGACAACATATTTGCATGCCACATATACAGGCAAGAAGTTAGAAAAACGCCTCGCTGTTCTACAACTTCGGAAGATGTATGAACAGACAAAGGAGGAAGAGCTGCCAGCAGATTGGATACTAAACGTATGTACAGAGGGGGGTTAGATGCCTATAGCACCACCTGCCCCACCTGAAACAAAAACCGAAGAAAGTAAGGACGAGGGATTATACCCGTTAAGGGAGCTTAAAGCTGTCACGGGGTACAGCAAACCCGCATATGAGTCCTACATATAGTAGTGACGAAAATCAAGGGAAGGATAAGGACAAGAATCTTACCTCCACAGTCCCAAGGGTCAAGGGGAGACGCGATGACAAAAGGAAGGATCAGGCACAGACAAGTGCATCTCTCAACAAAGAGAGGGAAAGAAATGGAAAGGAAGCGAAGACAGAACTGATGAGATAGCATTCGCAAAGGACGAATGGATGGGTGGACAAATCTTATTGAAACTCGATGGGAAAGGCAGTGATGACGTGAGACCAAAAGTGAGATTAGATGAGGCACAGAGAAAGGAGAAAGAGAAGGAGTTAAGAGATGAAAGGATAAGAAGGAAAGATGGACTAGAGCGAGAACAGCTATAACGCGAGGAGCAAGAAAAACAGCTTGATCGTAGCCCGAGAGCAGCCTATGATCAAGACAGACAGAAATAGCAAAGGTTAGAAGAAGAGCAAAGGGTACATGAAAAAAGGATAAGGAGACGAAGAGATAAGGAAATTCGAAGGGCATTTGAACGTAGAAATGAAAATAGAAGGGAAGAAGATAGGGTCAGAGAAGAGGCTAGTAAGCGCAAAGAATTTGATGAAGACATCAAACGTAAATGAAGACAGAGGGCAAGCAATCTCAAATATTTGGAGAGGGAAGTTAAAAAACCCGATCCAGTTGTAGACTGGGAAAACATTGAAGAATCATTTCCTGTGTACGATTCAGTACCAGGCACGTCTAGGGCAAATATTGAAGATGACTTCGACACCAGAAGCATCGGGGAAACGATCGATAGAGTATATGATGAAATGGGGCTAGAACAAATACCCCAAGGAGAGGGGGAGGACGAGCGCTTGGAAAGCACTTACCTGTATGACACTGAGGATGTCACCCAAAGTAGTGTGAATAGGAAACTGTCCCTGGACAGATTAGAAATCAGTAGAAACGATGAAGACACAAGAAGTTGTTTGAATTGGGAACAAACAATGCCCCACTCCGAAGGGGAGGAGCGCGAGGCAAATGAGGAAGAGTGACAGTACAAAAGACGACTCCCAAGGGAAAGAGGGATACGATGGTCAGACACTAGCGAGTCCAAACCGAGGTTATCAGAGTCAGCCGCACAGTCTGACCAACATGAAGGAGTACCTCATGGTCAGAGGGGTGTCATCACCGCCCTTTGTAGAGAGACTGAGGACATTGCCAGGTAGACGGCGATGCAGGAATATTACCCTTACAATAGACTGGAGAACTATGAGAGAAGATAAAGAAGGCTGCACATTCCAATTTTGGCTTCTAGAAAAGGAAGACCACAATATATTCCATGGCCAACATGGATCGAGAAAACTTGAAAAACAAGCTTCCAATGCTGACATCGGGAGCCGGAAAATGGATACACGAGTTAGAAAAAATGACAGGAGGAAACACGCTAGCTGTAGGGGACATTAAAGGTCTCCTGATCCCCATACTTGGTGAGAGAGCAGACGATGTGTGGACACGGGCAGGCTATGCTGGTGTAACTACAAACAACACTGCGCATGATGGAGCACCTTTTAACAATTGCATTGCAGCAGTATGGAAAGCACTCTGAGTGCTTTACCCAGACACTTCCGATATGGGAGCTATAATGACTCGAAAAATGAAAGAGTCGGAAGATCCGTTAATTTATATACAGAATTTCCAAGACGTCTGGGTGCTCGAAACGCATGAATTTTGGATGAAATCAATACCTGTGTTTTACCATATATTGTGCCAAGGGTTGCCAGAACCGGTGCAAAAACAACTCAAGAAATTGGTAGGAGTTGAGGCTAAGCATTGGGCTGAAATATAGTTGACTATCACACATTACTGTAGACTGTTGCAAGAAAAGAATCGCAAAAAGGGGGCAACTCGAAAGCGTGAGGAAGCGAAGCTGGTGCAAAAGAAGTTATCAAAGTATGCTAACGCAGCTGAACCAAATATGCAGCAGGTGGCTAATCCACAACAGAATAACCAGGCTAACGTAGGGTTTTACCCACAGGGAAGAGGATTTAGAGGAAGAGGATGGCAGAGCAATCAGGGAGGGTTCCAAAGTAATCAAGGAGGCTTTGAAAATGTGCAAAATGGTAACCCAGATATGTCAAAGGGACAAATAATCCGACCACCGCCAGTATGTTGTGTGCTTATGGCGGGATTGCCAGGCCTTGCAGACAGAACAATACCTATGCATGAGGAGCAGGGACAAGTATTTCTCTTGATGATACACACAGCAGCAGTGCAAGGAAAAGTAGTATTTGTTGATGGGTACGATGATGAAGGCAGACAATGGTGCGCGATTATCGCCATCGAAGAAGGGTATCGAGTGACTGACGCCACTGATGATAATCTGTTTGAAGAACAATCAGACACGGGAGAAACAATGGTGGAAGTAAGTCTCATCTTTTGGGTAAAAATGATCAAAAGTGATCAAAAGAGAACTGCCTCAGAGAATGATGTTGGCGCTAAAGCATCCAGAGTATTTTGATGATGATATAGCTAAAGTACCTGTCTCAATGTGGACTACAGGACCCTATGACGTATGCCTCTTGAAGGGTGTGTGAGAAGTGAAAATTAAACTAAAGCCAGGAGCAATTTTACAGAGAGCCGACAATATCCCATGTCCAGAGAGGCAGATGAAGGGATTTCTAAGACAATGGGCCTCATTACGACTCAGGCGGTAAGGGGTTAACGGCAGCGTAAACAGCGCCGACCCTTACCGCCTGAGTACGAGGTCCCTTAGCGCCATGGAGGTTTTGTTAAAATCCATGGCGCTAAGGGACCATGGAGTTAATTACGCCACCGTAATTTACGGTGGCGTAATTAACGCCTTCCCCACTCCCATTATGCCCTGTGGGGCAAAAATGGGAATGGGGAAGGGTAAATGGGGATTGGGGACTTACCGCCCCCGCCAACCTCGGAATGGGGCGGTAAGTCCGCCAACCACCATGGCGTAAACGTAGTTTACGCCATGGTGGTAAAGTCACGGCCCAGGCGGTAACTTACCGCCTGGGTCGTAATGAGGCCCAATTTCTGTTATGATGGACCAGGGCATCTTAGTGACGTCAGAGTCACCATGTAGTACGGCAGTTTATCCTGTCAAGAAATCAAAGGGGGGGCTCTTGGCGTTTAATTCAGGATTTACGAGCAATAAATGATATTGTTGAGGCCAAGTTCCCTCCAGTCCCTAACCCATCTACAATTCTATGTAATATACCCGTTGAGGCAAAATATTTCATGGTGATTGACTTGATAAATGCCTTTTTCTCAATCCTGTTGCATCGTGACTCACAAGATCTGACATCATTCACGTTCAGACAAATGCGTCTGAAAAGCAGAAGGCTGCCACAGGGATACTGTGAGTCTCCGTCTATTTTCAACAGAGTCCTGCAGATGGACTTAAGCAATATTGCATTAGAAAGTATTGTCTTGCAGTATGTGGATGACATCCTAATCTGCAGCACCACAGAAGAGCAATGCAGGCACGATTCTGTTCAGTTACTGACTATACTGGCTAAGAAGGGTTATAAGATTGACAAGGAAAAGTTACAATATTGTCAACAGGAAGTGCTGTACATAGGCCAGGTAATCTCACATGAAGGCAAGAAGGTGACCCCAGAAAGGGCTGAAGCCATACTGAACACGGCTAAGCCACACATGATAAAAGCAAATGCAGAACTTTCTAGGCCTGTGCTACTATGTTAGAGCATGTGTTTTCGATTACAGCTCTTATACTAAGCCTTTACTTCAGACTCTAAAGAAGGCCCAAGTGACAAAAGAAAAGATTAAATGGTCTGAGACAATGGAGAAAAGGGTTTACTGAACTCAAGAGAGCGATTTGTACAGCTCCAGTTCTCGGAATTCCCAATTATGCAGAGGAATTTTACCTGTTTTCACACACAGATGGCAGTGTTACGACAGCAGTGCTTGCTCAAAGAACCTTGCTGGGGTACAAGCCCTTAGCATAGTACAGTGGGAACCTGCACCCAGTAATGAAAGGCCACTTCCCATGCGAACAAAGTTTAGCTGCAGCAGCGTTCGCCATAGAGAAAGCGACAACCATTGTAATGGGATGTTCCATAGTGTTATACGTTGAGCACTCATTATTTCCCATTTTAGAGAAACCAAAGGGCACATTGACATCTCAGAGAGCTCCTGCCTATGAAGTGATCATATCAAAACCATTGATTAAAATAGTCTGATGTAAGATAGTGAACCCAGCTATGTTTATAGCACAAATTATGAAGAATTCTATGATGAAATCCCCAGGGTAAAAGAAAATACCTTTGCAGGAGGAGAGATCGTCTTTATTAACGGGTCCTCGAGGATCAACCAAGATGATGGGCAAAGATACACAGGCTTCGCTGTGATGAAACACATAGCAAATGGAGACTTTCGAGTACTTGTTAGTGCGCGAATACCATCTCACTATTCAGCACAGGCTGCAGAATTATTGGCGTTGATACTCACCATTGAGAATCACGCAGACCAGGATGCAACGGTGTATAGTGACTCTGCCTATGTGACGTCAACGGTTCACGCAGGTTTAGCGCGCTGATAAAGGAGGGGCTACCTCCGAGCAGACGGCACGCCAGTACAGCACACAGCCTTATTGAACAGGCTGATAAAGGCACTACAGTTCACAGTGGGCATAGTGGTCGTAAAATGCGCCGCCCACACAAAAGGGACACATTTTGTCTCATGTGGAAATCATGCAGCAGACACGGAAGCCAAGCGTATGGCATCCAAAAGTGAGATGGTTATGGAAGTAGAAGTGGCGTGCACCCATGAAAGAATGATGGTTGCACGAACCGCACCGGAAGCCTATAACGATCTTGGGCAAACACAACTAATGGAGCTCCAAGCGGAGGCACCACAGGAAGAGAAAAACTTGTGGAAACGTCAAGGGTGTTCTTTAAACCCCTCTGACAGCTTGTGGCGGCAAGACAGCACTGGTAAACCAGTAATGCCTGTAGCCCCACTAAAAATAGCGCTGGAACAGCTGTATTACCAGACCCATATGACAAAGGAGAATCTAGCAGCAACGCTCGCAGAAGACTGGTTCATACCGAATTTAGCTGAGCATGTTGCATTCTTTATGGTGAACTGCATAATCTGCCAGCAACTGGGCACACATTAAAAGTAATGAGAGGAGTCATCCCCAGGCAAAATGGGCCTTTTCAGTACTTGCATGACAATTACGTCGACATTATTCAAGTATGCAAGGGTACAGATATTTAATTGCTGTGGTGTGTCCATTCTCTAGATGGATAGAAGCAGGTCCATGTACACAACCAAACTCTACCTGTGCGGCCACATTTTTGTGAGGGAAGTGTTCCCCAGGTGGGGGGTGTGTGAAGTGATGAGATCAGATAATGGGGCTCATTTTGTAAATGCAGTCTTTCAGCAGATTATCTTGCTGCTTGGTATAAAGCACAAGTTCTCGTCGGCGTATCATCCAGAACGTAATGGGATCTGTAAGAGGCTCAACGGTTTGTTAAAGGAAAGGATAGCCAAGTTGAAGCTTACTCTAAACAGGGGATGCTTGCACTGCCTTCCTCTGGCACTGTATGCTCTTCGGAACCAACCTGGCTTCGATCATCATCTTACGCTACACAAGATAGCCACAGGAAGAAGAATGAGAACTCTCCTCACACCCCAAGATAGAGCTAGATGTGATGCCCAGTCGACAGGAGAGGTTCTAGGATCAGAAATGCAAAATTATCTGAACTGCATGACATCTTGCCTTACTGTAATTTCAGACCAGCTAAAGCGATGACGAAAAGGGTGCAGGGTAGCACAGAACACAGAAGGAGACACTACACCAGACTCAGCTCAACATCTATGTGTTCCACTCGTCTTCCCTGGAGACACCGTCTTGGTGAGGAATCACACAAGGACAAAGTGGGATGAGCCAAGGTGCAACAGACCATTCACAGTTGAAGACGTTACTCCATCCGCAGTCAAGCTGCAAGGAAGAAGAGCTTGGATCTTCCTGGGTGATATCAAGCTGTACATCGGGGAGAACCCCCCTGCCTGCACACCCCCGCGAAGAGACTACAGACAACGGGGAAGAATCACAGACGTGCAGACAAGATCCATGACGAGGAAGAAGGACGCATGACCAACAAAGTAAAGATAAAGAACTTTTTGCAAGTTGTGGCTTAACCTGGACACTTCCTCTAAGCAAAAAAGGGTATAAGGACATAAAAATGGGCACTCTGTGTATCTTAGTTGCAGGATGAAGAAGAGAATTGCGCATATAAACCACAACATGTTTTCTTGACTTGAACTTTTGAACCGAGGCACTCTCAAGCCGTGAGGAGAAAAAGACTATGACAAACTTTGATCAAGGATATTTACATTGGAAACAGATACAGCATCCCGATTCATCCAAAACCGAGACTTTGTTTGGAAGCACTTATGGTGCCCCACAGCAGAGACATCACAAAGGACATGGTCATATATTTCAACCTAGTGTTAAGGTCACACCCGTCACTGGTAGGGACGCTCACCAGTGTCACAGACTTTCTCCAAGATCTGGAAAATGAAAAAAATAATAAGACAACTGCTCACTGTCATTGCCGAACAATTTATCATACTCCCTGAGTACAGTGACACAGAAACAAATGCTTCCACCACAGGCGGAAATAGATGAACTCGTCAATACACTTTTCTTTTGCATAATCGAAGCCTGTCCATCTATTGTCGGGAGAACAACTGATACATTAACATTCCTTCGAGATCCAGCAAACACTGAACATTTAAGCCATCTTCTAAATAAAGTAATCATTTTGGTCGCACTCCATGCGACTGGACAGTGCAAACATTGTTTACATCAAGGAAAGAACATATAATCCTGAATCTCAACAAGGACTGGACAAATGTCCCTGTCACCAGAAGACAGCAGATTGGTGCACAATGTCCTTTTTCGCCTAGTTACCGACTTTCTGGAATTGGTGGGGAGACCTATCGAGCTTGACGTCCTCACCTTCATCAGAGATCCAGCTAATATCGCACAGATGGGAATGCTCCTGCATGGAATAATACTCCAAGTAGAACTTTCCAACCATCAGAGAGATTATCTGAGGAGATTCTGAAGAAACTTTCCACTGAGGCACAGATCGAGGGAGCAGAGTCAAGAAACTTATTTGTTGTAGTTTTTGTCATCTTTTCCCTATTTTTTCATACTGACCAGTGCCCAACAAGTCCTCAGGACTGCAGCAGATTCGAGGAGGGGACTGGGAACTCACACACTTTGAACATGCACAGTAAAGGTGACTCATCAAAGTATTATTTTAATCTATTTTTCCCATAGTTTAGGAAAGGAACTGTATCCTGCATTAAGAGACAATTGTCACTCAAAAGAGGGGGGCCACTTGTGAAGCACCTGACACTTTTGACACAGAACTCGAAGAACGATATTTGGTGGGGGAACAATAACATTGACATTTGGTGAATGATCGAGATGGGGGCCCAGAGCAATAACCTGGTCCTCCCACAAGCAGAGAGGCACCCCCGCTTCTCTGGAAGAAAATGCTGTCGCCTTACATATCGAACTATAATGTCTTTATGCATTGTATTTATCATTATTTTACTGTCAGAACTGCATTTTTTATTGGTGCACGAAGCGTTCCGATTTCAGTGCACCCACCTGATGATACACACATGAAACCCACAAAAGCACCTAGACCTTATATAGTCATTCCAGTCCCTAGAAAATCCGATGATAGAGTAAATGAACTTGAAATTAACGTGATTAATAGTGATATACACACATCTATGGTAACAAATGAGCAGGAAAGCTGGAGACAGGATCGGCACAAAAAGAATAGAGAAGTACTGTTGACTACACGCACACACACACTAAATGCACACAAACCAGACCAAGCGTCAATGACCACAGAACCTCAAACAAAAGCAGCAGAGAAGGTGAGACTGCCTACTGAAAAACCCTTCACAGGAGATAGTGGGAGAAAACAAGAAGAATTAAGAGAAAGACCAACAGAAGCAGTCGTGTCAGAAGCCCTTTGGAAAACAGAATCAGCCTCAGAAAAACTCTCCACAAGGACACAAATGTTAGTAGACCTTCTATTTCAGCACATAACCAGAGCGAGAAAATGTCAAGAGGAACTGAAGAACAAAACGACAGAGATTGTATTACCCAGCACGCATACTCCAACACAAGAGAGAAGTACCAGGCCTACAATACAGCCATATACCGGACCAGTGTTGGACTGCTTAGCATGGGCGCTTGCACACAGCAGAGAAAAGATGCATGAGGACCAGGAAAGAGCTGCCAGACTCTTGTCCACTCAAATGGAGCAGATGAGGAAGCCTGTACCATGGACCAGGATGCCTGAGAACCCTCCAGCAAGAAAAAGCCATACAAAAGCAGAGATGTAGTTATAACAAACTACAGGAAAACATTAAGAATCGAGAGAAGCTTACATGAAGACAATAATGAACTAAACGATTACCTGGACAGCACAGCACATCTAGGGAACAACATTTGGTACCAGCACATGAAAGAAGTTGGAAGACTTCAGAAGAAGAATGCTTTGTTTGTGGACTTCTACCATACAGCATAGGGAAATCCAAGATCTTCGTGGCTGTAGAAATCGATGTCCCGACAGCACACTGTCTCTCACACATAGCAACATGCAACACCAGAGGCCAGTTCATGGGAAGTGATGCCTCATTGATATGGGAAACTGAAACAGATTATCCCGATGCAGATGATTATGTTCTGGACACTAAGATGAGAAATAGAGCCCATCCTAGGAATCACGTGAAAAGGTACGAGAAACCTCAAGTTAAAGGAGCAGGAATAAGATGGGAATTAAAACTGAGACTGAACGTCCAAGGAAAAACTCCAGAAGTGGCTCAGATTTGGAAAAACAGAGGCCAAATGCAGATTTGGGGAACAGTGCTTTCACCAAACGGATGGGAAGAAGGAGAAGTGATCTGCCGAGCATGGATGGTCCTTGGAGCCTGCAAGTAAGCCATAGAAAACTCACAGAGATTGTGCAAACCACTATGGCCAAAGCTTACAAGATTACTGACATAGGTCGAAGACAGAGGAGGACCCTTGCAAATGGTGCTACTAGAAAGGCCGAAATTGTGCTTCAGGAACAATGGCACAAGGAAGATGGGAGAGAATCAGAACTGCAGACACATTTTTGAAGCTCCGGAAATGACTCATGGGACTGCAGTAATCATTAATCATTATTGGGCATGTGGATCCAAAGCATACATCAGACTGCCGAAAAACTGGGGAGGCATATGCACAATAGTGAATGACCACGTTCCAGCACTAGTGATCCCGAAAAGTGACCTGAATATTGATAGTTTCCCAAAAGCAGATGCTCACCTGAGGAAGAAGAGATCTGTGGAACTGACAACTCGAGTGAAGAGAGAAATTATTTCTCTGCCAAATCAGAAGAAGCGTTTTATTCAATCCCATATGAACACAGGCTGTTCAGCCCCAACTCATCAGTGTTCGCGACAATCCTCATGCCAAGATTCCAAGTTGGAGCAAATACTAAATGGTTGCAGATAACCAGATGGGAGTTACTGCAAACCATCAACTCGACAATAAAAGGATTCAATGCGATCAAGGAAGAGTTAAGAGCCATCTGACTGATGACTCTCCAGAACAGATATGTACTTGATATTATCACAGCTATGAATGGAGGAGTTTGTGCAAAAATTGGACATTTATACCTTCTCACGACGAAGAAAATGGAACTTTAACAGAGGCCATAGGTATGCTGACAAACCTACAGAACCAGATGATCAATGAAACTGATGAAGTTGATTATGACAGCTGGTTTGGATCAATGTTTTCATGGGTTCCACAATGAATGGCGGATGCATTCAAATTCTTAGGATCCCTGCTAGTAATGATATTACTAGGGTTTTGTGTTATCAAGATAATGATCTCGCAATGCCAGAAAACTGAGAAGAAAACAATAGGGATGAAGATCATGATTGATGTTGCCCAGAGTCCTAACTGATGAAGAAATAAGAGATGAAATAAGAGACTTTGTGAAGGCCAGTGAGCATGCGCCAGAAGGTACGAAATTTCTTTACCCTAGGAAACACAGAAATTATGAAGGAAAATGGATCTATTGCAGCCCAAATGGACAATGTCAGCTAATGACATGGTACAAATATGAACATGTAAAGACAACAGGAAGCCTGAAAGGAGTGATAAAAATATGGACTCCAAAAAGACACTCCTTCAAACCATCATGTACAAACCCAGAAGATGAAGAAGAAATGGATACAGAAAAACCAAGTAAGATGAATCCAAAAGTGGAAGCGAAAGTGGTCGATAAACCGACCAGAGGGGGAGAGTAGAGGAGGTCCCAAATATAGCCTGCACTCCAGTCGCCCATCTTGAAGTACCAAGAACGTTCACACCGAGATATACGACATATGATGAGCAAATAAACCAGCAGAGAGCCGCATTAGGGCTCTGCGCAGTGCCTATCAGAAGAACAATACCTATTAAAGTACCAATAACCATTCAACCATGGACAGTAAGGTATCCATTGAGAAAACCCTACCAGCAAATGACATGAAATGAAGATTGCTTAAACACTGTCCCAGAAGAAACTCAACAGGCCTTAATTGAAGATGAATGGTGACGTCTCAAGGGCCTGGACAGACTCACAAATGAAAGAAACGACAATCAAAAGATGACACACAGAGGTGTAACGTCATGAATAACGATATCATGTACTTAGAAGGAGAGACAATGTTGAAATATAAAGAAACTTAAACTGTAAAGCTGGATGAAGATATTCAACCAGCTAACGCCTGTACATATGCATGTAACCGCAAGAAGCTAAGAAAACAGTGCAGCTTGCTATGCTTAGTAGAAGAATAGAGTGGCAAGCGCTATCTACATATCTACCTCAACAAAGCACACTATTTAAGTGCAAGTCCACTTTACACAAAAGCAGAATTAACTCAGGTTACTAGGGGTCAAACAGGACAGGATTCGTAATCCAGCTAAAACGAGAAGAGACGGCTAAATCGAAACTCAGCAGGAGCAACCCGTGCCTGGGAAGTCGAGGTCAGACCAAGAGAGGGAGGCAGGCAATAGCTTCGGAGAATCGAAACTTAAGAACAGAGCAGCCTGCCCCGGGAAGGCCGAGATAAGGAGGCCCAGGCAGGTGGCAAACCAAATAAGTATTAAATGCACAAATAGAAGAAATACTAAGCAGATTCACGGTGTGCTAGCACGTTACCAGCCAAGCGAGAAGAGGCACCTACGCCTGGCTGTTTTCCAAACAGAAGATACCATAACCTTTCCTGACAGGAAGCTACAGTTTTGAGGCCGACCATAGCCAACTAATTGACACAAAGTACTAAAGTACCGATTGATGGAAGGGAGGCCGGATGAATCTTGGGGCATACTGCACCTGGTTAACCATTATGCGTGCTGATAATTAAAGTGGAGATTTATGCATGGGGTTGAAGCCAACCCAATCACAATGGACCAAATAATCTAGGGTCCTATAGATAGTAGAACCAATGGGACATCGTACTTTTAGTGACATCCACCGTAGTCATTTTTAAGGAAGGGCTTAGACGCCCACCTGATAGTTTTTATCCAATCCCAACACTCCGTTACTATATACAGATATAGCACCTATATTTAAGTTACATTTTCCAACCAATAGAATTGCATGACAAACTTTTGAGTGTTACACGTCAATGATGATGAATTTTGGGTATAACTGTTACTGTTTGAATGAAGTCATTGGGACGGGCTATCGCATCACTGTTGATTTCCATGTTTCTCCGTTTTTTGTACTTGTCATTAAATGGACTCTCCTTTTCCAAACCGTTGAGTTGTCCTTATTGATTGGTGTTGGAGTAAGAAATCCTACACCCCATCCACCTCAAGGTGCAGCTATCTCGTCTTGAAGTACTACAGAGCAAGCTCTGACTCTATGTGCAGGTCAGGGGTCTCTCTCTCTAATACAGTTTTCTGAGGTGCTGATTTGAACGGCTGCAGCCAGGTTGTTTCTGTCAGGAAGGATTTTAACCAGAGGAGAATGGTGTTGCTGATCCCAATATTTTCTAGTCTTTTGATGAGAGTGTTGTGGTTGACAGAGAGATCAAGTAATATCAGTGTAGAGTTAGTGCTGGACAGTGGCGTAGCGGGGCCCACCGCAGCCACTACAGTGCAGGTGCTTCACCACCACATGTCTGTTTTCAAGTAAAAATAAAATAGCTTCTTTTTGAAGTCACTCTGCCTTCATAGAAATATTATTTTTGTTACAGTGTACTACTATGTTACAAACTGACTACAAAAATAAACTATTTTTGAAGTCAGAGGGATACCCCATCCCATGACATGGAAGCCTCCAGGTTGGAGACCTCCATGACATGGGGTGGGGCGAGCCCTATGTCTTCAAAAAGAAAAAACATCTTTTTGAAGTGACTCGCCTTCATAAATAAATTATTTCCGTTATGGTTCAGTCCTTTAACAGAAATAATTTTTTTATGAAGACAGAGTGACTTAAAAAAGAAACCATTTATTTTTGAAGTAATAGAGCTTCTCTTACACCACATTGCATGGAGGCCTCAAGATCCTCTGCAGATGATGGGAACAAGCGTTCCTGGCTGCTGCAGGGAACTGAAGGCCTTGTTCCCTGGACCAACGGATTATAGGAAGGCAAATGTATTTTCGTTAAATGCTTGTGCGTGCATGTAAGCGTGTGTATATATCTGTACATAATGTAATGTGTATGAATGAGTGAGTGCATTATGTATGGGTGGCTGCCTGGATGTGTGTGTGTGAGTGTATGTTGAAAGGTTGCACACTTAAATATATGGGTGGCTGCATGGGTGTGCCTGTAAGGTGAAAGTGTGCACACCTCAATATGGGTGGCTGCCTGGGTGTGTCCGTTTGGTAAAAGGGTACACAGTTAAATATATGGGTGACTGGGTATGCGTGTGTGAGTGTATGGTGAAAGGGTGAACACTTAAATGAATGGGTGGCTGTCTGGGGTTCCTGTATGGTGAAAGGGTGCACACTTAAATATATGGGTGGCTGCCTGGGTATGCCTGCATGGTGAAAGTGTGGACACGTAAATGTCTGAGTGGCTGGGTTGGTGCACCTGCATAGTGAAAAGGTACACACTTAAATATATCGGCGGCTGTGTTTGCATGTGCATGGTGAATGGTGTGTGTGCTTGTGTTTAGAGGCACAACAAAACCTACGTTTTGGGGAGTTAACCATTCAAATGTTGGGAGTGTCTCTAACTACTTAATGGATGCGGTGGGGAAGGGGCAAACTTATTCGTGTGGGAGCATCTAACTTCTTTACGCATTCTGATGAGGCTATTCTAGTGCAGCTTCAATGTTACAAGCAGTTAACTCTCTCCTTTAAATCTTAAAGCACCCACTTATGGACGGCTGTGAGACTGAAGCACGTATGACCTGTTGTTGCCAACAGGCATCCCCTGTGCACTCTGGTGGGGTATACTGACCTCCTCAATTCACAAAGTAATATGTAGATACATTGTATCTAAAGAAAAGAATTTGATTGCCTCAGTAAAGGGAATATGGTACAAATTTAAGAGTACAGGAGTTTGTGAATTTATAATATATCTGACTAAACTGTCTTTGATGGTGAAGTGGAACCATCACCATTGAAAGTTTAACATATAACCCTGTTTACAAGTTGCTATAATGCAAGTACAAATTAATTCATGACACTGGGAGAGTTGTTGTCTGGCTATTTTGACAGTGCAAATGAAAACATTGGCTACAAAGGAAAATGTTGAGTAATGAGTTTGTACTCTATGTTTCTATATACTACTATGTGAATTGAGGAGGGCCGTAGACCCCACCAGAGTGCACAGGGGTTGCCTGTTGCAACAACAGGTCATACGTGCTTTGTTCTAATTTGATCTCCTAGGGCCAGGAGATAATATCCCTCTTCACCAGAAGAGAGATAATTGTATTTCTTATATATGTTAATTTTATTTAAATAGGCAAAACTACTATTTTGTTTAACTAAATTTAGGAGTGCCCCTCCACGTATTATTATGTTACCCCTGCTCGGCTGTGAGAATGAGCAGTCTCCTTTCCCCTCTCTACCCTTCCAATGACTCCCCTGGCATGCAGATACTAAACCGACATGACGATTTCAATTGCCTAAAAAATTATGCATTTGATTGCAGGTACTAGCAGTGAAATGCTTTACGTTAGTAAATGCCGGGCCTTTGTTAACGGCGAAACCCAGGTGCCGTTTAATGCCTGTGTCCTGTTCTGTCTGGCAAAGGCTCTGTAGGTCAGCCAGGTCGAGTCAACATAGCCCAAAATGTCAGGGGCAGGAGCGGGCTGAAGCCCAGTCAGCTCAATGTTGTTGCACCACTGCTTGTGTTTGATGACTTGATTACTTATTGGCAATCTTCATTACTCCTAGCCCTATTCTTCCTTGTCCCAGTATTTGTGTATGAGGGACTTTGCCTCATTCACGAGGGCAGGACATGGAGGTAATGTCCGGCTTAGTTACCTGTAATCTCCATCACTCCTAGTCCCACTCATCCTCGTCTCAGTGCTCACCTATGAGACAAGGGGCCTCATAGGTAAACACTGGCACAAGGAAGAGGGATGTGGAGAAAATTCTGGGCCGAGGAGCTTATTCTGGGTATTGGGGTAGGGGGTGGGAATTGTGTGATAAATCATAATGGTCATCCATGTCCAGGCTACGCAGGCATGATATGTGGTTATAGTGGATAGAGAGGCATTTTGATGCAGCCAATCTAGTCATTTCTTAGTTTGTCTTGATATTTTTTTAACTGGGCATCTCTGTTAAAACAGTCCTGCTAAGTGCAATTACCTGGTTAGACCTGCATTTGGGTGCTGCCAGTCTAACCGTTTCTTACTGTGGCATTGTATATTTTTCTGGGTATCTGTGATAAAACAACCATGATAAGTGTTATTGCTTCTACTGGCATTTTGGTGCAACCAGTCTATGTATGTCTAAATGTGGCCTGGCATGCTTTTTTGTTTTTGTTTTAAATAATTTTGTTAATTTTATTCAAACAACAAATAACAAACCAAACTTAACTTACAGTGGGTACATAACTTGCTCATAAATACACATACATTATTACATTTTCGCCCACTGTATTTCCGTCCCTCCCCCCTCCCGAGCCTACTTTCTCCCATTGTTAGTCTCCACCTCTTGTGGTGGGGAGTCCTCTTCCGCCACGTTTATTGAGTCATCATCGCTTGGTCCATCATACGAAGGCCCAAATAGTTCTGCTATTAGTTGTCTCCAACCCGCTAGGGCTCCAGCTTCGCCCTCTATGCCCCTCTACACACTTCCTGCCATGCCACTGTTTCTGCTTCCGCCCACCTCTGCAAGACCCTCCACCACGTCTCCACTTTGGGCTTGTGACCCGCTTTCCATCCCATCGCAATCCTTCTCTTCGCCAGAACATATGCCAGATCTTTCAATTTACTCACATGTTTAAGCTTCCGCGATCTGGGGAACCCTCCTAAAGAACAAGCCCACACAGTATCCACCTTCATGCAGATTCCCTTGTCTTCCATTTTCTGTGCTATGTCTCTCCAATATTTCGCTATCAGTGGGCATGCCCAGAACATATGTACCATTCCTGCGTTTTCCTCATTACATTTGGGACACACTTGGCTTCCGGCGTTCTTAAATTTGGCTATCTTTAGTGGCGTCAGATATGCTCTGTGAGTTATATACAACTGTACCTGTTGCAGCCTAGCATTTCTCGATACTTTTTTATGATACCCCTGAGCCCTTTCCCACATCCCGTCACTACTTCTTCCTCCCAGTCCAGTCTAAGTTGCACCGCTTCCTTGCCCACTTGAGTCATCATCATCTCATATACTCTAAACGTTTCATGCCCCCCTTCCGCTATATCATATATCGTATCTAGTGTGGTGTCCGGTTCCTCTGCTAGTTCCACCTCGGACCAGGTATCTTTGATTCGTTGCACCATTCCATGATACATAATATATTGCCCAGCACTCAACCCCGTTTGTTCCACCAGCTCCTCAAATTCCAATATTTTCCCTTCTTGCCACACATCCCCCAACGTTGCTATTCCTACCGGTTCCCAATACTTCCTAATCATTAACCTTAGTTGCTTCTCTGTTCCCATCATTGTAACCAATGGGATTTGCAAAGAGCACAGGGCCGGCTTGTCCATCAACCGGCACACCCTCTGCCACATCCCCCACCCAAGGCCCAACATCTCGGACGACCTCTCAGCTCCCGCTTGGGTAACCTTATGATTTCTCTCAGAAAATATGGGGTGCAATCTCCTTGATGCAGCCTATGCTCTAAGGTGGACTCCGCAGAGAGCCATTTGGCTACATGTTGCAATTGGCTCGATACATAATATACTTCCTACTTTGGTAATTTAATGCCCCCTTTCTCATGCAGATTTTGGAGTTTCCACAGGGCTACCCTGTTCCTCATCCCGTGCCATAGGAATTCCCTGCATATGCTGTCCAACCTAATTCAGAATTGCCGGGGTATGGAGTATGGGATGTTCGCGAAGCAATGCAACAGTCTGGGCAATGCCTCCAACATTGCCAAGGGGATTTTCGCCCAGACCTTCATGCTGTTTTCCAGTTTCTGAACCGTTCTTTCTGTATTGTGCCTATTTTCGGCTTCTACTGTATGATATATGTCTATCCCAAGATATATAAAGGTTGTGGCCTCCCACGGTATCTGTAGTACCGGCAAATTCTCCACCAAGAGCCCCCTATATCTGCCCAGCGGGAACACACAGGATTTACTGGGGTTCACAGCTATACCTGAAAGTTCTGCAAACCTCTCCACCACTTCTAACACATACTGCAGATTCTCCTCTGGGTAGCGCAAATACAATAACATATCGTCTGCGTATAGTGAAATTAAATGTGATGTTTCCCCGACGACAATGCCTATTGCATTATATTGCTGCCTTAAATAAATCGCCAGTGGCTCCAAAGCCAGAATATACAACATGGGGGACCAGAGGCATCCCTGTCTGGTTCCTCTACCAAGTTGCCACCTTTCAGAGATCACAGTTCCTGTCTTCACTCTCGCTAATGGCGCACTATATAGAAGTTCTACCCAGTGAAGATATCCTGGCCCCATAGCGTAATTAGCTAGGGCTGCCTTCAGCCAGGGCCACTTGACCGAGTCAAATGCCTTGATCGCATCCAGTGATACTATTGCCATTTCGCTAGTATCTCCTCCGGTATGTTCGACCACTCGATGGAGTCGCCTCACATTATTCGAGATATTCCTATATGGGACATATCCTGTTTGATCAGGGTGTATTCATTTATTGATGCCCTTCTTTAGTCTGTTTGCTAGAACCGCTTTTAAAATCTTACTATCTTGGTTCAACATCGATAGGGGCCTATAGGATCCGCAGTCCCTACCAGGCCTATTGGGCTTGGGGAGTGGTATGATAACCACTTTCCGCAGTGATTCCGGTAGTCTCCCAACTTCATATGCTTCATTAAGCATTTCCAGCAGTGGGGGGAGAATCTCTGCTTTATATGTCTTATACAATTCGCTTGGGAGTCCGTCAGTTCCCGGGGTTTTACACGTGGGCAGCTGCCTCACCACTTCTTCTAGCTCCTCTAGGGTGATCGGGGCATCAAGCTCCTCCCTCTCCTCTACACTAATTTGGGGTAGTCCAATATCTTCCAGTATGTCTCCTATTTCCCCTCTGTTGCTCCCCATCTCATCCCCGTACAAGCGTCTATAATATTCTGCAAATTCTTGATTAACCCCCTCTTGCGTATTCACTAGTTCGCCATTGTCTTTCACTATTGTTCTGATTGGGGGCCTAGATGTCACGTTTTTGTAGAGCCACGCAAGAAGTCTTCCTGGTTTGTCGCCTCCAACATGTTGTCTTTCTATGTATTTTTTATAGTTAAGATTACATAATCTCTCCCAATATCCTGCACATTTCTGCTGCAGGCCCAGTGCCATTTCTGTATCTGCCTTAGTGTTGCTGCCCCGTTCGAATACCCTCTCCAGTTCCTTTTCAGAGTCCTGCAATTCGGTCAGAAACCCATTCTGCAGTCCTTTAGACTTTGCTATGGCAATTACCCTCACTACTAGATTAAAGGCTTCCCAGTGTGTGCCCGCTGTCTTAACACTGCCAGTATTTATCTCGGAATAACTTATAATTTCCTCTAGCATATCCTCCCTGAATACGCTATCTTTAAGCGCTTCTGCACGCAATCGCCATGTGGGTATCCTCCCCCTTGGGGGTCGGTATTGCCACACTAGCAGCAGTGGCGAGTGGTCTGAGAGGACTCTAGCTTTATATTCCGCCATAGGTATTTCGGTCAGTAACTCCTGCATGACAAATACATAGTCCAGTCTTGTATATATGCCCTGTGGGGCTGCATAGTGTGAATATTGTCTATCCTGCGGATGACGTGTTCTCCATACATCTGTCAGCCCAAAATCCGCCAGTAGTGCATGCAGTGCCTTTACAGCTGGGGTGGGTCTAACTATTTTAGTGTCTGATCTATCTATGTTGGGGTTCAACACACAATTGAAATCTCCCCCCCCTACAATATAGCTCCCCCCACGCTGCCACTGAGTTTACTATACAGCAGGGGTGCACAACTGATTTTGACAGAGGGCCGAAAGTACCTTACATGAGGGCTATAGTGGGCCGAAAAGAAAATGTGGGCGGGCGGTAGGCGGGGAGTGGCAGGAGGCTTTTTAAACCCCCAATTTGTACCAAACACATGGAAAAAGAATGTTTTTGAGGGGTAACGATTTTTATTTGCATTTCAAACTTACATTTTGTACTACACATTTTCCATTGTTATAATTTATTTCTATTTAGTTATTGTATCTCGCCTGTTTAATTAACTTATATATATTTTATTGACCCTAGATACACTATGCCCCATGGCACCCTCACCCCCAACCAAACACTATGCCCCATGGCCTCCTCACCACCAACCAAACACTATGCCCCATGGCACCCTCACCCCCAACCAAACACTATGCCCCATGGCCTCCTCACCCCCAACCAAACACTATGCCCCATGGCCTCCTCACCCCCAACCAAACACTATGCCCCATGGCCCCCTCACCCCCAACCAAACACTATGCCCCATGGCCCCCTCACCCCAACCAAACACTATGCCCCATGTCCCTCACCCCCAACCAAACACTATGCCCCATGGCCCTCACCCCCAACCAAACACTATGCCCCATGGCCCTCACCCCCAACCAAACACTATGCCCCATGGCCCCCTCACCCCCAACCAAACACTATGCCCCATGGCCCCCTCACCCCCAACCAAACACTATGCCCCATGGCCCCCTCACCCCCAACCAAACACTATGCCCCATGTCCCTCACCCCCAACCAAACACTATGCCCCATGTCCCTCACCCCCAACCAAACACTATGCCCCATGGCCCCCTCACCCCAACCAAACACTATGCCCCATGGCCCCCCTCACCCCCAACCAAACACTATGCCCCATGTCCCCCCTCACCCCCAACCAAACACTATGCCCCATGTCCCTCACCCCCAACCAAACACTATGCCCCATAGCCCCCTCACCCCCCAACCAAACACTATGCCCCATGTCCCTCACCCCCAACCAAACACTATGCCCCATGTCCCTCACCCCCAACCAAACACTATGCCCCATGTCCCTCACCCCCAACCAAACACTATGCCCCATGGCCCCCTCACCCCCAACCAAACACTATGCCCCATGGCCCCCTCACCCCCAACCAAACACTATGCCCCATGGCCTCCTCACCCCCAACCAAACACTATGCCCCATGGCCTCCTCACCCCCAACCAAACACTATGCCCATGGCCTCCTCACCCCCACCCAAACACTATGCCCCATGGCCTCCTCACCCCCAACCAAACCCCCCACCCCATGGCCCCCTCACCCCCAACCAAACCCCCCAACTCAGCACACACACAAACATGCACCAATACAGACCCGAACCCCCACCCCCCAACTCAGCACACACACAAACATGCACCCATACAGACCCGAACCCCCCACCCCAGCACACAAACATGCACCCATAAAGACCTGAACCCCCCACCCCCCGAACTCCAAACCCCCCACCCCTAACTCAGCACACACACACTCAAGCATGCACCCATACAGACCCGAACCCGCCACCCCCCCAACTCAGCACACACACAAACATGCACCCATACAGACCCGTACCCCCCACCCCCCCCAAATCAGCAAACTCTCAAACAAGCACCCATACAGACCCGAACCCCCACCCCCAACTCAGCACACACACACAAACATGCACCCATTACAGACCCGAACCCCCACCCCCCAACTCAGCACACACACACAAACATGCACCCATACAGACCCGAACCCCCACCCCCCAACACAGCACACAAAAAACATTCAAATCAAAACATTCATACACATCCGACACACATCCGACACCCCCCATCCCCGCATCTCAACATACACACAAATACATTCAAATACAAACATTCACACACCCCCCCCACATCTCAACATACACACAAAATACATTCAAATACAAACATTCACACACCCCCCACATCGCAACATACACACAAATACATTCAAATACAAACATTCACACACCCCCCCACATCTCAACATACACACAAAATACATTCAAATACAAACATTCATACACATCTGACACACACCCCCACCCCCGCATCTCAACATATACACAAAATACATTCAAATACAAACATTCATACACATCTGACACACACCCCCACCCCCTCATCTCAAGATACACACAAAATACATTCAAATACAAACATTCATACACATCCGACACCCCCCCACCTCCGCATCTCAACATACACACAAAATACATTCAAATCCAAGCATTCATACACATCCGAAACACCCCCCACCCCCGCATCTCAACATACACACAAAATACATTCAAATACAAACATTCATACACATCCGACACCCCCCCACCCCCGCATCTCAACATACACACAAAATACATTCAAATACAAACATTCACACACATCCGACACACCCCCCCCACGCAACATACACACACAAACATAAAGCAAAACAAACCCGACACACAAACACAAACAGACCACTTACCGGAGACGTGCTGGAAGGCAGGTAAGCGACAGGTAAGCTGGAACGCTGGAATCGTACTACGGCTGGCGTGGTCCAAGGCTGAAATGCCTTCCGGCATCAAGCCTTATGGACCACGCCAGCCGTAGTGCTGGCCCTCCATTGATGCAGCACACACGCATTACGTGGCTCGTAGGAGCGACGTGATGCGTGTGTGTGCTGAGCCAATGAGGGCCAGTGTTTTCACCGGCCCGGAAGACAACAAAGACTTTCCTAATGGAGGGTGGCCGCGGTCCGCCCTCCATTAGGAAAGTCTTTGTGCCTCGCGGGCCGGTCAAAAGGGCATGGCGGGCCGCAACTGGCCCGCGGGCTGTATGTTGTGCACCCATGCTAAACAGGGTCCTAAAATACGCAGCTGTATCTTGGTTTGGGGCATAAGTATTTACGATGCAGATCTCTCTATTTTCCACCATCCCTTTCATGATCACCATCCTACCATCCGCCTCTACCAGCGAGCTCAGCAACTGGAACGGAACATGTGGGGCCACCCATGTGATTACCCCTCTTGCATAGGCAGAGTATGTTGCCCCCACCATTGTCCCTCTCCACTTTTTCCGTATCACTTCCAGTTTATCTTGCGTTAGATGAGTTTCTTGTAACAGGGCGATATCCACTTACTGTCTGCGCAGGTACATCATTACCTTGTTCCGCTTCAGATAACTATTGAGCGCCCTGACGTTCCAAGTGACTATCTTAAGGTCTCCCATGGTTCGTCTCGTGTTCCCTGAGGTGTAGGCTCACCCCATAACTCTTCCCCAACTATAACAAACCACAGCACACAACCCCTTCCCTCCCCCCGAGCCCACCCTACCCCAGCCCCAACAGTTGCCCAGCTCCATCCCTGGATCTCAGGCTCCCCTGCGTTTGGGCCTACCCTGGTACCCCGGGCAAGACCCCAGCAGGGTGTCACCGCACTATTGGTGACCTAACTAAACTCTAAATGGGGGATGTGAAGGTTGGTCCTGCAAAGCTCCTTGACAAAGTCATGATCGCAATATTCGCGGATCATGTGTTTCCCCCAGCCTGATCACACCATTTAGCAAGCTGATTCAGTGACTAAAGTCAAGTCCCATAGTCTTAAGTTCTGACACCCTCCGGTACCCCTCTCAGTCATTACTTATCAGCATTACCTCCTTTTCCTGTCCGAACGTCCGACTCCTGGGGGCAACCCTGCGTGTCGAGCCATCCCATAGCTTCTTCCGGAGTTTCAAAAAACAAAGTTCTGTGCTTGTGAAAAACTTTATTTTAGCCGGGTACAGCAACATGTACTTATATCCCGCTTCTCACAATCTTCTCTTCACTGCCCCAAAGTTCATTCTGCTCCGCTGCACCATCAGGGTATAATCCGGGTAAGCCGTTATGTTTGCCAACCCTCTTTGTATTGTCCCACCTTTGCAAAAGTGTTCCAGGATCCTTTCTCGATCCCTGTAGTTAAGTATCTTGGCGATCACCGGCCTAGGTGGGCTCCCTGGCGGTGGTTTTCTCATTAGGGCCCTATGTGCCCTTTCCACCGCAAACCCCTGAGACAGCACTCCTCCAGTGATTCCCTGTAACAACATTGTTTCAATGAACTCGATGGGGTTATGGCCTTCTGTTCTTTCCGGCAGTCCAACAATACGGATATTATTCCTCCGGGCTCGTCCTTCCGCTCTGCTCTCCAAATTACACACTCGCTGTACCAGGGCGTGAAGCTCCCACCGGTGGGAAGCACAGTCCGCCGTGTTCGGACCCATCTCCTTCTCGAGGTTCTCTTTGCCCTCCGCCAGAGACCTAACGTCTTGCCGTAGTAGATTCACGTCCTCTTGCACTGTCCCAACCTGGAGCTCCATCGCTGTTTTTAGTTCTGTCACCGCCAGTTCAAGCTTGGTCTCCCAAGCCACCTTCAGATTGGCGATCGCATCAAGGACCTCCTGGTTCGTGCCCATGGCGGCACTGCTCCCAACTTGGGCTCTGTCTTTGCTCCTGGCTCCCTCCGGGCGGCGTCTTAGTGTATTCGTCTAATGTGGGTTGCTTACCCTTCAGTCTTGGGGGTTTATTAGACATAGCGATGTGTCTGTGAGTTGTGGGTCAGCTCCTTCACCCGTGGTCTTCAGTCCCAGCAAGGGTGGGTTCATGCTATCCCCAAAGGGCCGATGGTATCTGCTGGATCCCTTGATCCTTCGCACTCCGCTCCCAGGGCACTCCACCAGCGTTTCTCCCTTTTGCTTCACTGGGAGTATTGTCACTGCTGTACCCAGCCGTTGGGGAGCCGCTCACTGCCTTAATAGTGCACACGGGCCTTCTCAATCGGTATGCCTCCTCCGTTCATCAAATTCCTCGGCTGTGCAGGTCGGGGACCCTCTTTCACTGCAGCCGCCCGGATTGGGCAATGTAATAATTATTTCGTACCGCTAGCGATCCGCCTCTGCTGTTGTCGAACGGAGACAACTCCTCCATCACAGGGGTGCGCCCCTCGGAATCTCTTTGTTCTCGGCCGCGGCCATTTTGATGTCCCTTTCGCGGCTGGCCTCTCAGTACAAAGTATCAATCCGACTGTTCCTCCGCTATAAACGTGCAGCCAGCCTGCTCATGCTCTGCTGTGTGCCTTCCCACGCCTGTACATACTTTTTGGGCTGCTGCTGATCAAAAAGATATCTTGGTCGAATCAAGTAGTCGGATCACAGAGCTCACAGGGTTCCCAGCCTATTCCATGGCTGCCAAGCCACGCCCACCTTGGCCTGGCATGTTTTACTGTAATATGTTATTACATGTCAAGACTGGTCTACATTGTGCAGCCAGTTGGACATGATTTAATTGTGGTATGGCGTTTTTAATAGCAAAGCATTAATTAAAGCATTTATGTTCCTGTGCACGGTTGGTAACTTGCATGTATTGGATCTTTCGATTGGTGTTACCCTACAAAACAATTGCAAACACTCTGGCATTTTAGAAAGTCTTTCGCAGAAAGTGCTGTATAATCCATTAAAACACATATATATTTAGATATCTTTCTCCCAGCGGCGTACCACTGCGGCAGCATGCTTGTACGTTTTGCACAAGCATGTTAATCGAGGCCGGCCCAGAGTGTGGCATGACCCGTGATTTGTTGCAGAGCTGGGGGTGGGAGCCCCCTCAACATGGCTTACTGGAGGGCCCCCAAATGTTGTGCTACACCACTGGTGTTGGAGTCTGCATTAGTATTTAGGTTGTCCCAGATAGATAGTAGTGCATTTTCCGTTTCCCTCCTGGGTCTGAAGCTTATTTGTGCCTGATCCAGAAGCTGGTTGTTTTCCACATATTCCAAAATTTGCACATGGCTTTCCAGTAGCTTTGTCAGGTATGGTATATTTGAAATTGTTCAGAAGTTGGGAAGGCCATCCGCGTTTCCTGAGGTATCTTTAGGAGTGGTTTGATGTATGCCGTTTTGAAGGTTTGTGGCACTGATCCTGGTGCTAGTGAGAAGTTGAAGAGGTTGAGGTAGTATTCTGCCAGTGTTCCCTGGGTGAGGTTCGCTTAGTAGACATCTGGTGGGCAGGGGTCTGCTGTAGAACCCGCTCTATTGCTTTTCCTCACTAAGCTGCTGAATTTATCAGTTAAGATTGGTGGGAAGAGGTCTAGTCTGGTTGTTGGTTCCGGCGTTGGCTAGTTGAGGTAGTCTGCGAGACTTTTTGGCTTGCTTTGTATGATTCGCTTAATGTTGATGATTTTATTCTTATAGTGGTTGTGAGGTCGTCGCCTAGCTTTTGTGTAGGGATCGGTGTGTTGTTGCACATGGAAGTACATGATCGTGAACATTTTTTTCTGGGCATTGCCCGCTTTTGCGATCCGTTCATTGTAGTAAATCTTTTTGGCCTTGAGCATGTTGGCTTTGTATAGTCTAATCTGTCTTTGATATGGAGTTTTTTATATTGGTCGTTGTTTGTCCTCCATTTTTTATCTAGTTCCCCGTTACTGTTTTCAGTGCTTTGAGATGGGACGTGATCCATCTTGCCATTGTTTTCTTTAGTAATGGGTATAACGTTTTTTCTGGTGCGATGCCATCTACTGTCTTCATTATCCATTTTAGGATTTCATCTGTCCTTACGTCTATGGCTGATATGCAAATAAATATTTCTTCTCTGTGAAGGGTGCACTGAGTTAAAAACTGGTTGTAGGCCCTCCTGAGTAGGAGAAATTCTATAGGACAGGGTATTTGACCCATGTTCATTCTCAGAAGAGGGGCTCCCACAATCCTTTGTAACTGTGTAAAACTTTTGGTTTCACCCTAAGTAACCCAGGGTAATTCAGACATGGACACCTTGCTCACTGTGCTCAGAGAGGCACAGCTCCACCTCAATGATAAGGCACGACTAGGCCAAAACACATGTCTGGGGTTGCATCTGGTACTCCTGTTAAGAGGAGTACAAATGGATATTTCTCCTCTAAGCAGGGCGGAGTGAGCTAAAACATGGTTGTAGGCCCTCCTGAATGCGAATAAATCCTTAGAACAGGGTATTTGACCCATGCTTGTTCTCAGTAAGGGGGCTCCCACACTCCTCTGTAACTTATGTCAATGATGGTTGCATTTAGATCGTTGAGTGATGGTTTCGTGTTTTCCAGTGTTGTGTTTAGGTCTGCACTGTCGATGATTCTCCAGTTACTTTTCTGGGTTGATTGTTATTGAGGCAAATGTTAGGTATCCTTGATGGTGTTTGGATCACAAAGTGCACTTTGAGGTTGTCCTCGAGACGATTTGCATTGGGGGTGCAGTTGTGACCCGGTTTTTGTTGCCAAAGATTGCATCTAGTGTGTGGCCTGCTGTGTGCATCGCTCCTTTCACCATTTATCTTAGATGCATTGTCGCTAGTTGATTTGTTAGTGTTTTGGCTGAGTTGATGTTCTCTTCTACGAACCAGATGTTGAAGTCTCCAACGATGATCAGGTGATCTTGCTTAATGGCCATGTTGATGACTGCTTCTACGAAGGTGTCTACGAATGTAGGGTCATAGGTTGGTGGCCTGTAGACAAGTACAAACATAATATTCGTTTGGGGGTCAGAGGATAGGTGTACAATGACAGATTAGCCGTTTGTGGTGTTTAATGGCGGGCCGTTGTTATTTTTAGGGGGCCCTTGTATGCCACAGCGAGTACTCCTCTTTTTCCTTGTCTGTCGGTGTGTTTCAGATTAAAGTTGTTCTGTATGCATTCATGCATTATGACCTAGTAATTTTGATTTAGCCAGGTTTCAGTCATTAATAGGATGTCCATCTCTCCGTCGCATAGTAGGTTGTAGATTTCTGTTTGGGTTTCGGCTGTGTCTTTTGGTGGACATGTTGGTCTTGTTTTTTATTATTATTGATTTCATGTCTGGGCCTGTGAGGGTTGATTATTTGTTGAGTATTGCTGTCAGGTTCAATATTGGGTTGATTTTTTCCTATTGGTCATCTCTTTGTTGAAGTTGATGGTTCCTTGCTCGTTCAAGTTTTTGGTGATGAATAGCGTGGTTTCCTTCCTGTTTGTTTCCCATTTGTTTCTGTGAGTTATATGTCTTTGTCCTTGGTGTTCTTCTATCCTGGTGATGTCCCTGAGGTTCTTTGGTGCTGTTGGCTGTCCGAATGGGTGGTGGGTTAACATCTAAGGTGTTAAGTAGAGCGATGTCGGTCTTGTCTTGGCTTATTTCTCTTGTGCGAGCTATTTGATCCCTTGGTGTGGGTCTACTTTCAGCTGTGGTGTTCCAAAATTGTTTCATTTTGTATTCTCTGTTTTGGATGTTCCTTGTTCATTGGTATTTCCTGGTGCATGGAATATTGTACTGGGTTTTTTTCTGATAATTATTTTATTCAAGGAGTGGGCGCTTATCATGGGTTGTAGTGTTCTTAGTAAACCAGCAAAATTGCCTCCCCGTGGCGAGGGTCTCCCTGTGGAGATCTGTTATGGCCAGTGGTTATGTCTTCATATCTTCCCTTGCAGAATGCCTATCCATGTGAGTTCTAGTAGTTTTGTAGTTGTGTTTGTAGTTGTAGTTGTATCGGGTTCATAGTTGTAAATGCCTCCCTGTAATACCCTTTGGTTTGAACGTCCCTAGTGGGAACCTGTAGTTTTGTAGTTGTAGTTGTGTCTGTATCACAGTGGCAAAATCCTCCCTGTGTTGGCCTGTGGTTTGGTTTTCCCTTGTGGGTTCCTGTGTCATTGTTTTCCTTTGTGGGGCTCTTCTATTGGTATTGGGTTTGGCAGTGGCAAATGTTTCCCTGTGGTGGCTAATGGTGTCCTATGGTTAGCTCTTCCTTTGTGGTTTACTGGTTGGCTGTCTCTCCTTGGCTGTGTCCGGTCCCACGATGGCGAGGCCCTTCCTTGTAGTGATCTGTGGTGTCCTGTTGTTAGTTCCTCCCTTGTAGGGTTCAGTGTGGTTGTCTTCTTTAGTTGGTTTTTATAAGATTGCTCTGGTAGCAGGTTACACCTTGGCTAAGGCCTCCCTCTAGTAAACTGTGGTTATGTCTTCTGTATTAGTCCTGGGTGCATGTCTCTCGTTATAGTTTTCCACAGTTTTTTGTTGAGTTGATTTCACAGAGGTGGTGGCCTTACCCTGGTGGCCCGGTTCTTGATCGTTACTAGGTGTTGCCAATCTTACATTCGAAGTGTTCTGTGAAAGAAAATGCTGTGGAAGGAAATGCACTGTGTAGGCCTCCGCTACTAGAGTCATTGCTACCTTACCTTAGTCGGATTTGAGGGTTGGTATGAAGCTCATGTGGGTTCAGCAGCGGCTAAACTCTAAGGTTGTCTTGGCTTCACCTTAGGCTGTTGTCTAATAGTTAATCTAGATACTGTGGTGGCTGTGATATGAATTCACATGTGCTCCTCAGTGGCCATACTCCAATAGCTCTCTTGGCCTAGTCTAGATACTGTGGTGGCTGTGAACAGCTAACTAAAGAGCACAGAACATATCAGCACAATAGCTAACTATAAAGCACAGCAAAGTTGAACGCAATGGGAAACTATAGAGCATAGCACAGTTCAACACAATGGCTAGCTATCGAGCCCCGCATAGGTCAACATGAAGGGAAACAGTGCCTGAAATGTTTAGATTTAAAACCCTAAACCATACCTGGAAGGTCTAGATTAAAGACTTTAAGCAGTGCCTGACATATCTAGATTCTAACATTAAACCATGACTGAAATGTCTAGATTAAAGACTTTAAGTAGTGCCTGAGGTGTCTGGATTTAAAACCTTAAAGAGCGTCTGAAAGTGTCCATATTCAAAACCAAGCAGTGTCTGAAATGTCTAGATTGAAACTTTCAGCAGTGCCTGAAGTGTCTGGAGTCAAGACTTTAAACAGCGCCAGAAAAAGTCTATATTCGAAACCTGAGGAGCAGTTAGGAGTGGACTAGCTTGAAGTTGACAGGTGTGTTTGTCTTGAAGTGTATACTGTCTGGAGTATGGCAACGTTGGCGTATAGGAAGCCGGTATGTAGTGTGCTATCCTATGTCTACAGGGTTAGATGGCCTATCCTGAGGAGTCATCTCCAGTCACTCTGCATGTATGATAGTGAGTGTACCTGATACTCTAGCCTCAAATCACATAAGAGGTTGGGTTTAGATATGGCCACTAAAGGAACCTTGGAGACAGAATCCAATGGCAATTGATAACAGGTAACAGCAATACAATGTAATCTAGTAGGGAAATAGAAAAGTGGCAGGGTTTCACCTGTGTGCAGTAATGGCTGTGCTCACCGTCCGTGCTACTCTACCTGGAGTTGTTGCTGTAGGATGTTCCAGTAGGCATCTGTGGGTGTACAGGGGAAAACGGGGATCTGGCGCTGTCCAGAAGTGGAGCTGCCCTTTGCCTCTGGTCCTTGGTCGACTGCCCGGGCAAGGCGGTCCTCCTAAATGCAACTGTCACGTGGTGGGGCACAAACTAATTAGAATCAAATGGGTGGGTAGGGGCGGAGTGGAGAACGAGGGATAGAGAGTGGATGAAGGTGGGTTGGAGGACAGAGGAAAGCAGGGAGAGATGTCTGCCAGTACAAAGCAAATAGGCACCTGGCTGCCAGAAACAAACAAAGGACTACAAAACAAAGGGCACTCTAGATGCAGACCAGCTCAAAAAACGGATTGGAAATCTACAGAAAAACAGATAGACCCCTCCAGAAACCAACAAAGAGGCCAGAAAACTGATTGGAAAATAATAGTGAGGGATGTGGGTGGAATTCTGAGTTAATGTATGCTTTGGAGGTTTCCTAGAGATGCCCAGGGCATTCTGGGCCCACTGCCACCTTGATTGCAGATGCGACATGAGGTACTGCTCCCACAAGTAGAGAGAGATTAGTGTTTGCTCCCATGAAGAACTATCACAGCGTCATAGAACTTCCAATAGCAGAAAAGTCTTTTAAATTGTTTCCTTCTGTGAACCTGAAAGGAACAGAATTTAAACCACATGAAATGTATCTCCGCTCTTTTTTAACTGTCCAGGGGGATCTCATTTACGGGGATCCAGTCAGTTCCGCCAGCAGAGCTTCTTTCATTGAGTCTGTTAGCTTTCGGAATAGTGTAGATAGTTAGTCTTGTGTCAGAATAGAGTCCAGTGGGCCCCCCATCTCTCCAAGGAGTTGTGATGAAAGAACCCAGTCTGAACTGATCATAACTTGTATGCTCAGGTAGAATACAAAGAAAGCCAGAGAAGGTGCACTCCTCGTTGAAGCAAGAGAGTATGTAGCCCGCATGCACCTTATGCAGAAACTAGGTATTGCAAGGCTTATTTATGCATCATATATCAATGTTCAATTGGTGTTTATCTACGGGTGTTTGTAATTCAAAACGTATCAAATACAATAATTTGTAGTCTTAGAATTTCATTTCAAATCAATCATACATTGAGCTATAGCAAGCTTCGTTTTCATTCAGAAAGAGGAGCCACTTCTGTATTCATTCGATTCGATTGTTTTTTTTTATAACGTACTATGCAGAGGCGTTTAAGAGCGGATTCGGGTATCGAACCTGTGGTGCTTGTTGCTTCCAAGGTGAGCGCGTTGCCGCTGAGCTATCCTCCAGAGGGAAGTATTGATATGAGAAACACTGCCCTAGATTGCGAATGGGGTGTCATGTCTAAATATACATCAATACCATTAATTCAAAAGGCAGAATTTCAATAAAGTAATTTATACAAATCAAATTACGTGACAGCAACTAATGACATACACATCGCTGTCAGTCTAAGAGTCGAACATAGAGCGTCGTGGGCTGGAAGACGGATGGGAGAACACTGATGCGTCAGAGGTTGCATTGCCCGGCAATTATGTTGGAGAAGTTGTTGGGGGGGGGGGTGCGGGGGTGCGGGGGTGTTTGCAAACCGGTTAAGTGAGGTGTGGCTGCTGGGGAGGGTCGGGGGAGAATGGGAATGTAAACACGATGTGGGGTGAACCTCAAAAGCAAAAGGCTCTGCTGCGTGCTGCATGCGGGAGAATTCGTTCCGGCGAATGGCTATAAAGCGGGCAGTGGCGGGTAGTAGGGCAGTTTGTTGTGTATGGTGTTTGGAAACGGTTGGCCTACGTTCCATGAGTATAGGTCAGTGGCAACGCTGGAACAGGACGACGTGAAGAAACAGAGGTTCGATCCCCGATCTGTGCTTAAGAATCTCTGGGTATTAAAACAGTCAAATGATTTCAAACTTTACCCACTGGAGAAGGCTTGGTTTATAAATTGAAAATACCATCTGGTCGAAACCAGAAGGCTGCGGAGTAGTATTGATCTTTCTAAAAGAGAACAATTCGATTTTTATGTAATTTGATCTTATTTAACTTTTTTCTTCGCCAAGGGCGCTTGGATGTTGTGAAAACAGTCAATTTCCAGTTTGATTGACTCAGCCTGTGACTCAGGTCGATGGGGGTGGAGCTGGTGATTCTTGGGGTTAAATGTTTTAATGAGTTGTCAGGGTTTACTTTTTTATGGTCACTATATTTTGATAGGCTTGTGGGTTGCTGTTTGATGAGGTGGTGCCAAGACCAGATGAGGATCTGATGAGCTGGCCACGGAAGGCAGGGTAGAGGCAAATGTTTTGATGATGAGGTAACCATAGATTAACATCTCTGGGGATTAGGATTATATAGGAATGATCGAGGGAGGTAGATAGTAGATCTGGCCACTTCTGAAGATAGGTCCAGTTGGGTTTGGAGACTGATCGACTACAATGAAGGCGATGGAGGCATGGCTGTCAATGCAACTTTTACAGATCAGTGCCTCCTGAGCTGATTTCTGGATGAAGAACAGGACTTTAATATTCTGAAAATCAGGGTTCAGATACTCCTAGGAATGGAATTCCAGAATAATGTTACAGATGTTGCCAGCATATGTAAGAGCTGACCTTACGTTTGGTCTACCCACAATGAGGATATGGTGCTGCTCACGGCTTGGGAGCAGGTGGTTTTTCTCGGCTGGTGAAATGGGGTCCCAGCATCTGTGCAGGCTTTCCAGGGAAGGCTGTCATTGCAAACATAGGGTAGTGGGTCTTATTATAGGGGTACTGGTGCTCAAGTGGCAGACGATGCGGTGGTTGGACCCAGAAGGGGGTGAGTGGTTTTGTGAGCAGTGTGGTTAATGAAGTTCAGAGGGATGGAGCTTGGGGTGCCGTTCCTGGACACAAGGTTATCTAAGAGGGGGGGTCATAAGTGCTACCAGGAAGATAAGCAATCGGCCATTGGGTGGTACGGTAGTAAGATACTTGTCAGAGGGTGGCATTTTGGCCAGATCAGGGAGGTTGTTTGCAGTGCTCAAGAGGCTGTGGCGGAGGGCAGAAAGGGCCAGGAGGGTGGCGTACTTTACCTGGAAAGTCCAAGTCTGCTATTGTAGCTCATGAAAGTGACGTTTTCTGTCTTTCGACCTCAGGATCTGGGGTTCTCCTGTATCCCCCACAGTTATTGAGACTCAAAGTAGGAGCCCAGTGCAACCTTCCATTTGGCAAGGACATGGATGAAGAAGTGGATGCCAGTCAACCACTCCTTGAGGGCCAGTAGCTGTCTGCAAATGGGGCATTAGGATGTTGCCAAAGCGTATTTCTTTGGACTACTTACTCCCATTTATGGATGAGAGGAAAGGTGGCATATTGACAGTGAAGTGGCTGTCAATGGAAGGGGGTGCTCTGGGATCCAAACGAGGCCCTGTAAATAATGTTCTAAGTGGCCCCATATGACACATTTTCAGCAAACCCCAACACGTTTCCTATGGAAACATTTTGGAAATACCACACAAAAGAGGCCCAGGGTGCAGAGGCCCACCGTGACATCTCCAGAGCTCCCTATAGGCCAGTCCACCCCTTGACACAGTAAATTGGGAACATGGTGGGGGCAATGTGAAATGTTAGCGTCAATACTTGTAGCAGCACAGGAAAATGAATCACGCGTCAGAGGGGAGAAATACGGGGAGAGCTCATGTGAAAGCCTAAAAGGGGTGCATGGTGGGAGCAGTCGTTGGTGAAGACCCCCTGCAGAGCCTGAAGGCAGTTCAGAGGCTGCTCATACAGTGCGGGAGTGCAGACATAACTTTCAGGGCCACATGCAAGGGCGGACTTATTGAATGACTGTTGCTACAAAACAATAAGAAACCCAGATGATGGCAACATGGTCACAGGTGATAGCAACATGGGCACAGATGATGACAACATGGGCCAAGATGACGGCAACATGGTCACAGATGATGGCAACAAGGGCCTAGAAGATGACAACATGCGCCCAGATGATAGCAACATGGTCACATATGATGGCAACATGGGGCCAGATGATGGCAACATGGTCACAGATGATGGCAACATGGGCCCAGACGATGGCAACATGGTTACAGATGATAGCAACATGGGCCCAGATGATGACAACATGGGCCAAGATGACGGCAACATGGTCACAGATGATGGCAACAAGGGCCCAGAAGATGGCAACATGCGCCCAGATGATGGCAACATGGTCACAGATGATGGGAACATGGGGCCAGATGATGGCAACATGGTCACAGATGATGGCAACATGGGCCCAGATGATGGCAACATGTGCCAAGATGACGGCAACATGGGCCCAGATGATGGCAACATGGTCACAGATGATGGCAACAAGGGCCAGATGATGGCCACATGTGCCCAGATGATGGCAACATGGTCACAGATGATGGCAACATGGGCCAGATGATGGCAACATGCACCCAGATGTATGATGGCAACATGGTCACAGATGATGGCAACATGGGCCCAGATGATGGCAACATTGTCATAGATGATGGCAGCATGGGCCCAGATGGTGGCAACATGGGCCCAGATGAGGGCAACATGGGCCCAGAAGATGGAAACAGTGGATACCCACTCTCAACATGTGCAATTTTTGATGCGCGACCAATTGGACAAGATACAAAAGTAAAGTTAATGTATATTTAATGTATTGAATAATTGAGTGTTTCCATCCGTGGTGCATTAGCATTTCTTATCACCAGGTAGTGCCTATTAATCAGGTGGCCCGGAAATGTGCCATTAAGCTCCGGTATTGGGCAGCATTGCTAGCCGTCTGAGGACCTCTGCCCACCTCCCTGTTTTTTAATACCTCTTACCTTTGCTCCCCTGCTGGGACTCCAGCTTCCTCGTACCTTTCTCCTCACACCGGCATCTTCTTCCCTCAGCATTGGAACTGAAAAGGGGCGTTTCTCGTTTTCAGAACGAGCGCTGCTTCTCTTTATTTGTCAATAAAAAAGAGTCACACGGTAGTTCTCCCTCTTTTGCTAGTTTTTTAACCACCTGTGAACAAAATGCTGGTAAAAATTCCCTACAACGGACCTCACCTCTTTGTCATCATTAAAAAGAATTTCCTGGGAGATAATTGAAAAGGGTTCTTTTAAAAATAAAATGCTTTATGCTCTTACAAGAATGAGATCGAAAGTGAAGGGTTCAAAAAGGTCACATGGTAATAATGGCTACTATGGAAATAATGAAACGCTGTTCTTTCACAAACGAAAGAGCCCTCTTTCTATTTTCATTGTACCTTGTATGCGTTGAGTGATGGGTCACTGGCCAGGAGAGAAGGAACACAACCGAAGGTAGTGAGCAGTTACGGTTATTTAAATAATACAGAATATAGGGATGGAGTTAGAGTGATCAGACGTCCCGGTTTTCCCGGGACAGTCCTGGGAAATCATCCTCTGTACCGGGTTCCCGGGAGTTTTTTAATTTTATAAACCCTGACCCAGGATTGAAAGGGTGGGTGGCTACGGTCCCGGTTTTTGCTGGTTCACGATTTCGAAATCCCGAAATCGGGCCTGGAGGACTCTTCCTGCACGCGAATGGGGCGTGCATGCTTTTCACGTCCCCACTTCCTCCCCCTTCCCCACTGCTCTCCTCCAATGGGAGGACTGTGCCTGTGAGCACACCCCCGCCAACCCACTGCAACAGGCAAGCGACATAGAAGTAGGACTACAATTTTATTTGTGTTTACTTTTGTCCTACTTCTTTGTCTATGGCCTGTCCCTTTTTTTTAAATCTGATCTCCCTAGGATGGAGTGTGCTTCTGGATGCGAGCAATAAGATTACTTCTCTTCCTGTGTTTTTTTGTACTGGTCACATACTGTTAGGCAGAAACCTGTGCACTTCCCTCTGGGACCACTGCAAAAGATTTAGGACTACAGGTGTTTGGCAGTAAACCCACTTGGTAGCAGTCTGTACCACACAGATTCACTTATTAGCTGTGGCTGAGCAGTCAGACTTCCCTCAAGAAGAGTTAGGCAGTATGTGGAGTATACAAGATAGGGCAATTTACACAGTAGAACAAGCAGACACGGAACGGAGCTTTGGTGTAAAGATATATCATTATTTATTTTTAACGACACATCTATGAAAAACACTCTGGCACTAATACGGCAAACAACTTCAATTACAATTACCATAAGTATATCATTCCCCTAACAATATTTCGACAAGTCTAGGTTCAACGGTACCACTTATTTGCAGACAGAGGTGAATACTTTTAACCTATATGGCACTCTAATATTCGTTAGAACGGGAGAGAAAAGGCAGGGTATGAAACCAACTCAGTACCAACACTTTTACGAAGCAAATGCAAGGCAAGTAAGGCAGGGTCTACTGTAGGTCACGCAGTTCGGAGGCCAGGACCTCTCGGAGAGAGGCAAGGCGATATGTCCCAAAAAGTATCACAGTGGAAATGCACTTCGAGTCTTTGTAGCAAATTGTCACAGAAAGGTTGGACCAGATTAGAACAAAAAGTTAAGACGGTCTGGAGGCAACCCAGTGGAAAGGTAAGGATTTAGGAGACCTCACGCTAACCGTCACAAGGAAGCCAGGTGAACACAGTACCTTGTAAGTGAAGAGACAGCTCCGGCGGGGGCAGTTGTTCCTAGTGGTGGATGCAAGTCGGGGCTTTGCCAAGAGATGAGATGGTCTCGTCGTCGAAGGAAAGTTGAAGATCGTTGCACCACCAGGGAAGAAACCAGCCGCGGAGTGCTCCGTCACAAGGCACCACCTTTTGGTCGCGGTACGGGCTAGTGGCTATCCGTTTGCCGGGGTGCTCAGCACGGGCAATTCGACCACTGCGCCTTGAAAGCAAAGAAAAAGCAAAGGGACTCGTTGTTCCCACCAGTCAGGGGAAGAAGACTCTCCAGCCGGGAGATCTCCTCTGTTGTTGGGAAGTGGTTAGTCGGTTCAGCAGGGCTCCACCGGAGGTGTCGTCGTGGCAGGTCGGCTCAGCTTTACCCTCGTCGGATTCTTAGGTCCTGTGGCGACTTCTAAAGATCCAGTCCCAAAAGCCCTGCTTTTATGCAGACAACCCCCATTCATTCAGCCTAGCTGTCAATCAAAACACGCTAAGTGGTGAGCAGGGTGGCTCACCACTTGAGCCAATCACACCAGAGTGCGACTTGAGTTAGCAAGGCAACTCAGTCCAGGGTGCCTAAACCCCCTCCCACACCCCTGTGGTACCCAGACAGAATGGCACCACTTTGGAGGGCTTCTGTGCAGAAGCCCGCCAAAAGTGGAAAAAAGGGCTCAACCTTTGGTTCGGAGTTACAGAGGTGAACACATACGCCATTTTAAAAACCGAGTTCTGGCAGAAAATACCAACCAGTAGATTTATTTAAGACAAATAAACCGGCGGTATGTTAGAGACTAACGTGAAAAAGTATTAGCCTCCAACAATGGGAAGAATCCCATAGGAATATATTCGGGGTCGAATATAAAAAGTAGTTTCCACTGCCACCAGCCAAAACTCAACGAGGGGGGACGGGACAGTGCCCCCTCGAACAACAGACCCAGGGGTAATCGAATTACCCCTACCAGTACATCCACAATAGGATGGTTTGTACTAGTTCCGTTAGACAGTAGTCAGTCCCAGGGTATGGAGTCTATGGTGGGGGTCCTCTAGGACACCCCAATGTTACGGCATGGAGGGTGCGGTGCAACACACATAGTAAAACACATGAGACCCTATGGAGTAAAAGACCCCATAGCCCATAGAACACATTGACATTCACAGGAATCAACCATATTCATGTCCAAGAGTGGGAGAAAAGAGCCTCACTCTTGGCAGGATGGAAAAAAACAAACTCCAAAATCCAGCAAAGCCGCTGGGGGACTCACTAGGTTAGGAAATTCAGCCTAAACAGAGAATTCTCCCTAACACTCGCCCCCCCCCCAGACTAAGAGACAGGAGGATTTAATCCACTCCTGGATGAATCTCATACCTCTAGTCGATGGTATACATCCTAGAGAGACCATCAGCATTTTGGTGGTGACACCCTGACCTGTGCTCAATGGTGAAATCAAACCCTTGCAGGCAGATTGACCATCTCAGTAGTTTTGGGTTTTCCCCTTTCATTTGCATTAACCATCTCAAGGGTTGGTGGTCAGTCTGAATGACAAAAGTAGAACCATACAAGTATGGCCTAAACTTCTTCAGAGCCCACACGATAGCAAAGCACTCTCTTTCGATTGTTGCCCACCTTGTTTCAGGATCCTTCAGCTTGCGGCTTATGAAGCAAACGGGGTGTTCCCTACCTTTCCCATCCAGTTGACTGATTACTGCACCTATTCCTACATTTGAAGCATCTGTCTGCACAATGAAAGTTTGGTGGTAATCAGGAGCTCTGAGTACTGGGGCTTGGCAAAGAGCCTTTTTCAGGTTTTCAAAAGCCTGATTGCACTCCTCGTTCCATCTAACCTTTTTAGGAAATTTTGAAGAGGAGATGACATTCAGAGGAGAAGCTATGATCCCATAGTTCTCAATGAAATTCCTGTAATACCCAGTGAGACCTAAGAAGGCTCTCACCTGGGTCTGAGTAGTAGGTGTTGTCCAATTTTGCACAGCTTCAATCTTACTGAGCAAAAGCCTTATTTCTCCACCTCCTACCTCATGTCCAAGATAGACTCCCGTACTCTGTCCAATTTGGCATTTACTCGCCTTTATGGTCAAATTGGCTCGTCCAAGAGCCTGCAAAACATCTCTTAGGTGGGTTACATGTTCTTCCCAGGAATTGCTGAACACTGCTATGTCATCCAAGTATGCCATGCAGAAGTCCTCCATCCCATTAAGAACCTGGTTTACCATCCGTTGAAATGTAGCAGGTGCCTTTTTTAATCCAAAAGGCATTACCCCCAACTGGGGTCGAAAATGCAGTTTTCTCCTTGGCATGGTCTGTCAGGGCTATTTGCCAATAGCCTGACGTCAAGTCAAATGTGCTGAGGAACTTGGCTGAACCAAGTCTATCCACCAACTCATCTGTTCTTGGCAAAGGGTGGGCATCAGTCTTGGTGACTGCATTAAGAGCTCTATAATCCACGCAGAATCTAAGTTCTTTAGATCCGGCCCTTGGTACTAACACAACTGGGCTAGACCATGGACTAGTAGAGGGCTCTATTACCCCGAGATCAAGCATCTTGCTGACCTCACCTTTGATGTGGGTTTGTACATTTTCTGACATTCTGTATCCTCTGCTTTTGACTGGCAGACAGTCACCAGTGAGTATGTCATGCTGGCCCCAAGGGGTCAAGCCTGGTGAAAGTGAGAACAGAGAGGCAAACTGATTCGACATAGATTTGCACTCCTCTTGTTGCTCAGGTGTCAGATTTGAAGAGAGATTTACCCCTTCAATTTGTTCGTCTAAATGTAAGCCTCTGAGGAGATCAGGAAGAGCTTCACTCTCTTCTTCTTCCTCTGATGATGCTAGAAGCAACGCTCCTACATCAGGTCTCGAGACATACGCTTTGAGTCTGTTGGTGTGGAAGACTGTCGGAGCCTCCTTGGGATTGCCCAAGTCCACCAGATAGTTGACCTCTCCGAGTTTACCCACAACTCTGAAGGGTCCCATCCATTTGTCTTGCAAGGCCCTCTGCCTTGTTGGGATCATAACGAGAACTAGATGGTCTTGAGCGAACTCAACCATGTTAGCCTTTTGATCATGCCAGTGCTTGATCAATGCTTGTCCAGCTTTCAAGTTAGCACTTGCTTCTGTCATCATGTGCGACATTCTCCTCCGGAGACCTATCACGTAGTCAGTCACTCTGACTGGCTTGGGGGAAGGAGCACTCTCCAACCCCTCCTTAATCAGGGCCAATGGACCTCTGACGGGATGACCATAGAGGAGCTCAAAGGGAGAATAACCTACTCTCACCTGAGGGACTTTTCTATAAGCAAAGAGAAGGCATGGCAGTAGAAGGTCCCACTTCCGTTTAAGGGGTTCTTCTAAAGCACCTATCATCAAGGTTGAACCTTTCTACCAATCCATTGGTTTGTGGGTGATAAGCTGTTGAGAACTTGTAAGTAACTCCACAGGTTTTCCACATGGCTTTCATGTAGTGGGACATAAAGTTTGACCCCCTGTCAGAGATTACTTCCTTAGGAAACCCGACCCTGGTAAAAATACCAAGGAGGGCCTTAGCCACAGCCGGAGCTGTAACAGTCCTCATAGGAATTGCCTCAGGATACCTAGTAGCATGGTCTACTGCAACAAGTATAAACCTGTTGCCTGAGGAGGTTGGAGGATCAAGGGGACCAACAATGTCAATCCCTACTCTCTCAAATGGGACTCCCACAACTGGGAGAGGCACTAAAGGTGCCACATTCTTGGAGCCAACCTTACCAGAGGTCTGGCAGGTGTGGCAGCTCCTGCAGTGTTTTTATACTTCGGCCCCCATCTTCGGCCAATAGAAGTAGAGAGAGAGCCTTTCCTTGGTCTTGTGGGCTAACTGCAAGAACTGTTGTCTGTTCTCTTGGGGTACTACAAGTCGTTTGTAGTCTCCAGGTGCAGACTCGGTCGGTTCACTGTAGAAGAGGCCATCTTTCCAGTGCAACCTATATTTCCCAGGCTCTTGCCCTTCAGCCTGAGCTTCTGCTGGTGGCGAAGACCTTCCAGAGTTGGACATTCTCTCTGTCCCTTACTGAAGTCTGCCCTGTTGGGTCCACCTTCTGCCAGTAAAGACTGCAGCTCAGGATGGTCAACAGGATCCAGATCTCCAATGAGTTCCTGGCCTTCCATTAGCTCTTCTTCGGAGTCTAATTCTACCACATAGGGTTGTACCACCCTCTCAGCCTCAGCTGGAGGGGGAGTTACGGGTGTAACTTTGGACAACCGAGGGGAAGTCCTTGTTGGCTGCACTGGAATGCTGGCTGCTGGTTTTGATATAGAAGTTTTCGGTTTCCCTTTCGCTTCTGATTTCTTAGAGACAGCAGCTGACAATTCCAGTGGAGTAGGAGTGATATCTTTCTTCATCATCTCCTGGGGAGTACCTCTCATGGTTCTCTCCCTTGCAGGTCTGGTTAGCTCCTGTAACCGTTTACTAGGAGGTCTGGGGGTATGGGACATAACTCTGAGAGTTTTTAAATCGTTACCCAACAGAACTCGTCCTGGTACCTCACTCTGTATGCTGACAGGTATCTTCACAGTCATGTCGTTACACTGGATGAGAACTGGTAATTGGGGAAGCATCTGCACAGGCCCTCCAGCTAACTTGGTGAGGCGTTTGGGTGCCTTAGCAACATCCTCAGCCTGAAAAAAAGATGTATCCACCACAGTTATGCTGGCCCCAGTGTCCCTAATGGCAGGAGTCTCCTTATCATTCACCTGGACACTGTCCTTATAATACTCTTTAGTATTATCGGGGATAGAATTATAGACATCTAAATTCTGCTGTTCCCACAAACCCAGAGACACTAAAGAAACACTGGCTGAGACTCCAGTGGGTTCATCAGCCAGCAGTAGAAAGTTTTCACTTGCCATTTGGACTTCCTCCTTTGGAGCGAAGGCTAAGGAGACAAGCTGGACCCGTGAAGGTTTACCCTTGCATCTGGGATCTCCTTTCACATGGTCAGTAGAGCCACAAACAAAGCATTTACCGAATGCTTTCTGGAATGGTGGCTTGTTCTGGCCTCCCTCCGGTTTGGCACCAGAAGGTACACTATTCTGCTGTGGTTTTCCTTGTGGCTTACCCTTATGGTTTTGTTTGGGTCCCTCTTTGGAATTTGAGTTATTAGAATTCTCTTTTGAGTCTTTTTTAGGCTGTTTTCCCTCATCCTTTTTCTGAGTTTCCCCAGAATCCTTATGAGTAGCCCTGTTGGCAACCCACAAGTCAGCAGCCTTAGCTAGCTTCCTGGAATCCAATTCCTTCGAATCAGCCAAGTGCTGTCTGAGCTCAGGAGAACAAGCATCATAAATAGACTCCAACATAAAAAGATTCTTCATACCCTCATAAGTGTTCACTTTGTAACCCTTAATCCATCCCTCTAAGTTTTTTAACCCTTCACTCACCCAGGTGGCCCAAGGGGTACCATCATGCTTTTTGAGGGTTCTAAACCTCTTAAGATACTGGGAAGGGGTCTTCACGAATCTAGCTATCAAAGCTAGTTTCACACTTTCGTAATCCTTCTTATCCACCTCCCCCGACTCCATTACCACATCAGTCGCAACAGGGGGAAGCCTAGAGAACAAGAGAACAACCAGGGAAGTAACTCATTCCCTGTGATGTCCTGGAGCCCATGATTATATTCAAATATTTTCAACCAATCAAACACATCCAATCTAGGTTCATACATACCCACTAATTCCTTAGGCATCCGGGGTCTTTTGGGACTGGAACTTCTAGAGGAACCAGAGGAGAGAGAAGCATTTTCCACAGACATCTTTTTCATTTCCAACTCATGATTAAGTTCTATTTCTCTGAGTCTTAACTCAGCTTGCTTCTGCTCAGCCTGGGCATTCATTCTTCTGAACTCTAGCTCTTGGTTTCTTTCAGATTGGGCTAAAAACCATTTGTACTCTAATTCGAGCTTCATTTTTTCAAATTCAAAATAAGCAGGGTTACATGTGGGACCTGGTATGGGCCCCGTAGGTACAGTAGGTAAGGCAGACAGAGGCTCAGAGTGGCTAACTTCATTAGGTTCACTTTCCTCTTCTGACTCAATATCAAGACTTTGATTCAGATCAATACCATCACTGTTTGCTACATTCGCTGGAGAAGTTGGTTCCTCTGAACCAGTACCCAGACTTTGGTTTTGCAGCAATCTCGCTATCAGTTCTACTTTCTTGCCTCTTACAGAAAGATTCTTTTGTCTACAGAGAGCTCTCAAACTCTCAGTATTTTCGCCTAACAAGGACTCTTGGCTGTAAACTTCCATAGTAGACATGTTTTTGAAAGCAGCTTTTTTTTTTTTTTTATTAGTGCTAAGCTCTGTGGTTAGTTATCCTAAAGTGTTGAAAAGCACTCTAAACTGTATACTCGATACAAATCCCACCGCTGCCACCAGTGTTAGGCAGAAACCTGTGCAGTTCCCTCTGGGACCACTGCAAAAGATTTAGGACTACAGGTGTTTGGCAGTAAACCCACTTGGTAGCAGTCTGTACCACACAGATTCACTTGGTAGCTGTGGCTGAGCAGTCAGACTTCCCTCAAGAAGAGTTAGGCAGTATGTGGAGTATACAAGATAGGGCAATTTACACAGTAGAACAAGCAGACACGGAACAGAGCTTTGGTGTAAAGATATATCATTATTTATTTTTAACGACACATCTATGAAAAAGACTCTGGCACTAATACGGCAAACAACTACAATTACTATAAGTATATCATTCCCCTAACAATATTTCGCCAAGTCTAGGTTCAGCGGTACCACTTATTTGCAGACAGAGGTGAATACTTTAACCTAGATGGCACTCTAATATTCGTTAGAACGGGAGAGAAAAGGCAGGGTATGAAACCAACTCGGTACCAACACTTTTACGAAGCAAATGCAAGGCAAGTAAGGCAGGGTCTACTGTAGGTCACACAGTTCGGAGGCCAGGCCCACTCGGAGAGAGGCAAGGCGATATGTCCCAAAAAGTATCACAGTGGAAATGCACTTCGAGTCTTTGTAGCAAATTGTCACAGAAAGGTTGGACCAGATTAGAACAAAAAGTTAAGACGGTCTGGAGGCGACCCAGTGGAAAGGTAAGGATTTAGGAGACCTCACGCTAACTGTCACAAGGAAGCCAGGTGAACACAGTACCTTGTAAGTGAAGAGACAGCTCCGGCGGGGGCAGTTGTTCCTGGTGGTGGATGCAAGTCAGGGCTTTGCCAAGAGATGAGAGGGTCTCGTCGTCGAAGGAAAGTTGAAGATCGTTGCACCACCAGGGAAGAAACCAGCCGCGGAGTGCTCCGTCACAAGGCACCACCTTTTGGTCGTGGCACGGGCTAGTGGCTATCCGTTTGCCGGGGTGCTCAGCACGGGCAATTCGACGACTGCGCCTTGAAAGCGAAGAAAAAGCGAAGGGACTGGTTGTTCCCACCAGTCAGGGGAAGAAGACTCTCCAGCCGGGAGATCTCCTCTGTCGTTGGGAAGTGGTGAGTTGGTTCAGCAGAGCTCCACCGGAGGTGTCGTCGTGGCAGGTCGGCTCAGCTTTACCCTCGTCAGATTCTTAGGTCCTGTGGCGACTTCTAAAGATCCAGTCCCAAAAGCCCTGCTTTTATGCAGAAAACCCCCATTCATTCAGCCTAGCTGTCAATCAAAACATGCTAAGTGGTGAGCCTGGTGGCTCACCACTTGGGCCAATCACACCAGAGTGCGACTTGAGTTGGCAAGGCAACTCAGTCCAGGGTGCCTAAACCCCCTCCCACACCCCCTGTGGTACCCAGACAGAAGGGCACCACTTTGGAGGGCTTCTGTGCAGAAGCCCGCCAAAAGTGGAAAAAAGGGCTCAACCTTTGGTTCGGAGTTACAGAGGCGAACACATACGCCATTTTAAAAACCGAGTTCTGGCAGAAAATATCAACCAGTAGATTTATTTAAGACAAATAAACCGGCAGTATGTTAGAGACTAACGTGAAAAAGTATTAGCCTCCAACAATGGGAAGAATCCCATAGGAATATATTCGGGGTCGAATATAAAAAGTAGTTTCCACTGCCACCAGCCAAAACTTGACGAGGGGGGACGGGACAGTGCCCCCTCGAACAACAGACCAAGGGGTAATGGAATTACCCCTACCAGTACGTCCACAATAGGATGGTTTGTACTAGTTCTGTTAGTAAATTTTAGGTCTAGTAAAGCCAATGGTGACTTTACATGCCCTGGGAGACAGTAGTCAGTTCCAAGGTATGGAGTCTATGGTGGGGGTCCTCTAGGACACCCCAGTGTTACGGCACGGAGGGTGCGGTGCAACACACATAGTAAAACACATGAGACCCTATGGAGTAAAACACCCCATAGCCCATAGAACACATTGACATTCACAGGAATCAACCATATTCATGTCCAAGAGTGGGAGAAAAGAGTCTCACTCTTGGCAGGATGGAAAAAAACAAATTCCAGAAATCCAGCAAAGCCGCTGGGGGACTCACTAGGTTAGGAAATTCAGCCTAAACAGAGAATTCTCCCTAACACATACTTTGCTTCGACATGATCCGGTGGATCTCTTTTGGATCAGTAACATGGTCTTGCTGTATTTTCTCTAAAGGACGCAAATGTTCCTCTATTACATTCATTGTTCTTCATTGACATACACATACATTCAGGACCACAAGTACGCATTACATAGAGCAGCCCTACATATGAGGATTTTGACAGGTTGTTTAGCGAGACAACCCATTGTACCGTTTCCAAACTACCAATGTCTGTCATTGCTAATACATGCTCTTACAGCTGTGCAAGGTGAAACCCGCGAGGCACGCAACCTCTGAATGTCTGGCATGCTGCAGCAAGAAGGACTCTGAAAATTCGACCACATCACCTGACCCTCATTTAACCGCACTTGCTCCGAATGCAACTCCATACCATCTTCAAATCTTGTTGCATCTTCTACAAGGCTGTCATCCTGAAGTCCCCACGCTACCTCACTGAGAAACTCAGCATCCCTGGAGGCCTGCAATCTACCCCATGTAAGGGAATGTGCAGACTTGAATTACGACAGTGAAGGAAGGAAAGAACCAGAAGACAGGCCTTCTCTGTCTAAGCTCCAAGACTCTGGAACCTCCTCCCTGTCAACATCCGACTTGCCCCATCACTTCCACAGTTCAGGAAAGAGCTCAAGGCCTTCCTTCAAAGAATGGCTTCTCCTTAACACCTAAGTCAACACACCCTGCACTCCCCACCCTACCTGAGACTCAGTGATCTACCTGTCACTGTTTTCACCCCATGCTGCCAATTACCACCCTCCCCTGTTAGCTCCCTGCTCCTTTTTTCCTCTGCTTCCCTCACTGCGTTCTTCCCCCTATGATTGTAAAATGCTCTGTTGCTGCCCGTAGATAGGTCTGTGCTCAATAAATACCCCAATATTAACAATAATACCCTACTGTTTAGCTGTGTTCCTTTAGTTGTAACAAGTCCCTATGTGACCTGTTATGACGAAGATCATACTATTGCTGTCTCCCTTCATTGGTATGCCTTGTCATCACTACCACCAAATTTACTTCATCCACAATCATGTCCCGCTGGTGGGCTGTAATGTGCTTGTGCACCGCCCTGTTGATGCTGCACTGATAGCAACTCATCCATGAATGCATTCAATTTGTGTTCAGAAAACTTGTTTTTGTGCTTCCTGCGGCTGTTTTAAAATTATAGGATGAGGTAAGTCTTCCTAGGGTGGAGGTATAGAGGGCATAGAGGGTGAAGAGCATCAGTCCATGGACTGATCCTTTGGGGGAACCAACAGGGACAATTGTGGGGTCAGAGGTTTGTGAGTTTCAAGAGACTTTAAAGTATTATCCTCAAGGTACTTAGAGATCCCGTCAAAGACCACACGCTCAAGGACTTTTGAATAACGGGGAAGGAGAGAAACTCAGTGATAGTTTGCTGGATCGTTTTGGTCAGCAGGGGGTTTCTTCAATAGAGGTAAGAGAGTTACTGATTTGAAGGTGGCAGGGAAGAGTCTAGCGGAGAGAGAGAGAGCACAGAGAGATAAGGGCAAAGTATTGAGACTATGGCCCTCATTAAAAGTTTGTTGGCATCCCTCCAGTATTACCAGCGAGATCCAGGCAAACTGCCCTTACCATCTCTGCCGCCCGATATTCCGGTGTTACCGAGATATTATGGTCAGGGGAGAGTTGGTAAGTTCCCATTCCCACGAAGTTCCATAGGACTCCATGGCATGGGATTACCTGCTATGCAGTCTTTATGTCGAAAATGTTATGAAGAATGATTTTATATTGAAGATTTTATAACGAAAAATGTTAGGAAGAATGCATGTAGGGTTGGGGTAAAGGGTTCAATCTTGTGGGGAAACATTTGGGGTGGGTTTTTAGGGGTGGGAAATGGTGGTGTGGTGGTGTCCCACCCCAAAAAAAAGAATTGTTATATTTTTTGTTATAAAATATTTGATATAAGTGCGTTTTTCATAAAACATTTAGTTTTAAAGACATGTAACCGATTGAATCACTGGTGCTGGTATTATCAGTGCTGGTGACTCAGGCATTTCTTTGCCGGGTGATCCGTGGGGCCCACCCGCAAACTTAAAGTATGACAGTGCAGTTATTCCAGCTCCAGCATTTTCTCCGGCAACCTTATAATGATGCCCTATGTTTTTGACTGTTTGGGGAGCAAAAGGGTCAATAAGGGCGCAAGATGGGTTGGCTCTGCACCGGATAGGCTCTAATTCAATAGAAGAGGAAGGGTAGAAATTTTCGAGAGTAGAAGAGGTGGTGGAGAGCAGGAGGTTTGGGGAGGGAGAGAGAGGAGTTCTGTGAGATTAACCCGAATTTTAGCTATTTTAGAGGAAAAGTAATAAGCAAAGCCATTAGCAGAAAGGGAGGAGGTGATGGATATTCGCTTGGGTGGTGTGAGCAAAGATTGAAGGGTAGATGAAAGTTTGTGGGGGTGATAGCAAGGGGTGGAGATTAGGATTTTGAAATAAGAGGATTCCGCAGAGTTCAGTGTCGAGGTTATGGCAGCAAGGAAATTTATGAAAGGTAGGAGTAGAGTAGGTGTCTATAATTAACGCCAGCATCCTTGGTCATAGGGCATGTTTGTTTTGAGGGTCTGAATTTCAGAGGTGATGATAGGCTCAGGACGGGAAGGTGTGAATGTGCGATCAGAATATTGCTGGTCAAAAGGAGTCAGAAGTGCATAGTGAGAGTCAGAGAAAACATCATCAAAAGAAAGGGCATGAATAGAAGAGTGAGATAGGAGAAAGGTCCTCTCATCGTCAAGGGAAAGTGCAAGAAAGTCCTGCCTGAATTCCCTCTTACTCATTGAAAAGGGGAGATGAGGAGTAGAAAGTGGAGGGACTGAGATGTTAAAATGAACAATGGAGTGATCTGAGGGCGAGGGGTCAATGGAAAGGACAGAGGAGGAGAGTGAGTTAGAGAGAAAGACCAGGTCAAGAGAGTGGCCATGCTGTTTGTGGAGGGAGTAGAGAGAGTGGTCAGATAGGATGGATTTAACTTCAAGGCAGGTGGCTGCAGAGGGCTTGAGGAGGTTAAGGTCCCCCAGCATGACAATTGGGATGTCTGTAGGAAGTGAATCAAGGAGAAGGGTCAGATCAGTGAATAAGGAATTGAGAGGACCAGTGGGTCGATAAAGTTCCAGAACAGTGAGAGGAGTTGGAGGGGAGAGATGAATAGTAGCATAATCAAAAGAGGAAGCGTTGATGTCAGAGCAGGGTAGAGAGGCAGTGTTGAGGGCCTTATTGATAAGGGAACCCACACTGACGACCTTCCCAACATGCCAGGGAGAGGGGAGGAGGTAGCAGAGACAGTGTGAAGATCTGCTAGTGTAGCAGAGTCTTAAGGTGGGATCCAGGTTTCTGTGATAGCAAGAAGTGAAAATTGAGGGTGATGGGAATCAAAGTGGTTAGCGATGTAGGAAGACGTGTTGCAAAGTTACTGTGCATTCCAGAGGCCAAGTGAACGAGTGACCGGAGGAGTGGGAGAAGAGCAGGTGTTGTGCAGTAGGTGAGGGGGATATATGAGGTTAGAGACCCTTGGAGCATGGGAGCAACTTATTTTGTGGGTTCGGATGGGGAGAGGACTGCGAGGCTATAGAGTGATGCAGAATTCACACCAATTTGAGGCTGAAGGGTATGAGAAAATGGAAGAAGTAGGAGATTAGAAGTCAAGATACATGATGATGGGTAGAAGAAATAGGTAGATGAAGACGATGAAAAAAAGGTGCACCCAAAGAGAGAGAGAGGTAGGAAAGGGAAGGAGTGGATGGTTGGCTAAGAAGCAGAAGTAAGTTCTGGGTTTGGCTAGAATGAGGTTATAGGTAACCAAAAGACAGTTAACAGGCCCAAAACAGCAATTCCCCTGGGTTTTGTGAGGTAACAGAAGCCCTGCAGTGAATGGACATTCAATGGGTAGAAGGTTCTCTATGCGTGGAAGCAGAAGTCAGTTAAGGGTGTGCTGAGCAAAGTCCTGGCTTTTGCAGACATTTTGGCCGAAGGCCCTTTCCAACCCCTACATGCCCAAACAGGGATCTGACCTTTGAATTTGTAGGTCCTTCACTGCAAAAGCTCTGGCTGGTTGCCATGGGGAAACTGCATAATAATATGATATGATGAGATATGATATTTTGTTTATAGCGCTCCCATACACAAGTGCTTCAAAGCGTGACGAGGCAAGCGAGGGGAACAAGACAACAATCTTACTAGGCCCAGTGACATTCAGATTGCGCAGGTGCAGGGCAGGGGAAAGGGGAAATGTGCTGAGGGAAGGGGAGGAGGATCAATTGCAGGACATACGATCTAAACATGAAGAGAGAAGAAGGGCAGCCAGCAAGTGGCAGTGCAAGGTTAAGTAGGTGATAGATAGTGCAGGTTGGGGGACTGCAGGGTTACAGATACAGGCCCAAGTGCAGGGTTGCCAGGAGGCAGTGCAGGTGTGCAGCTCGGATGGAAAGGACCTGGGCTGGTGGTTCAGAGGGTAGCCAGGTAACCAGTGCATTATCAGACAGGGGATCAGCAGGGAAGAAGAAGAGAGAAGGCAGAAGCAAAGAGAAAAGTCCTGAGCGGCTTCCGGAACCATGGTTGGTTCTGTTCAAGTTTTAGAGAAGCAGAGAGGTTCCAGAGGGAAGAGCCCGATGAAGAGAGAGATCTGCCACCAGCTCGTAGCTTGGAATAAAGCCTGACCCTCAAGCAGCTGGAGGTGGATGAGCAAAGGGCTCCAGTAGGAACATACTTCAGAATAGAGAGCTGGAGATATTTTGGTCCCATACCCCAGAATGCCTTGTGGACAATGCAAAGGGTCTTGAATTTGATCCGTGCAGCCACTGGGAGCCATGGAGGGATTTCAGTGCTGGGGAGATACTATCCCGGGGCTTGAGGCCAAGGACAAGACTCACAGTCCTGTTATGGATGAGTTGCAGAGGTCGGAGAGTAGAGGCAGGCAGATTTCAAAAGAGTCTGTTGCAGTAGTCAAGCCTAGAGAGGACCAGAGCTCTGGAAACAGTGAGCTTCTGGGGAAGGAGAGGAGAGGGAGAATACCTCTGAAAAGGTGCAGTTGGTAGTTTGGTAGTTGGTAGTTTGGTAAGAAGTCAGAGATGTGAGGAGAGAAGTAGAGTGTGCAGTCAAAGATAACCCCGAGGTTCTTAGCTTCGCAGGTGGGAGCAGGAGGAAGGTCAAGGGAGGCTGGCCAGACGGTGAGGGAAACAAGGGTGCAGGTGTGCTGATGAGGAGAATCTCCGTTTTGCTGGCATTCCGGCAGAGATCATTGGCGGTGCACCACTCTTGGATTTCAGGGAGACAATCTGGGATGAGTGAAGGTGAAGAGGAGGCAGTGGGGAGCCTGAAAAGGAGCTGAGTGTCATCTGCATAGCACGTTGGCACAGAAAGCAGAAATGCAGTGGGTGGTAGGTCCCAGGTATTGGTTGAAGAACCAGGGAGAAGGGTTAGACCCCTTGGGAACACCACAGGTGGAGAGAGAGATAGAGGAGAGGAAGGACCCAATTTTGGACCTGGGAGGGTCGGTCAGAGAGGAAAGAAGTTAACCAGGGCACAGCCTGATCAGTGATACCCAGATTATCACAGAGCCGGTTGAGTAGGATGGCCTGGTTAACCATGTCAAAGAAAGAGGAGAGATCAAGTAGGATGAGTAAAGAGGGAAGATTAGAATCAAGGTTAGAGAGCTGGCCTTCACAGAGGTTCAGAAGAGCAGTTTCCATGCTTTTGGCTGCTCTGAAACCAGACTGGTGGTCATGGAGACAACCAACAGATTCAGTGTGAAGATTAAGCTTGGAGTAGGCCAGCCTTTCCAGAAGTTTGCCCAGGAAAGGAGTGATACAGATCGGGTGATAATTAGCTGGAAGGGATGGGTCGGCTCAGGGCTTCTTGAGAAGAGGGTGCACAAGAGATTACTTCAAGGGGGAGCGTAATGTACCAGAGGTGAAGGAGTGGTTACAGAAGTCATCTAAGGCTGGGTTGAGGGTGTGGTCCTTGATAGTTTTGGAAGAGCAGAGAAGAACCTGTTTAGATTAGGTTTTCATAGATCGGACTTGTCTATTAACCTCATCGGGGGAGAAGAGATGAAAGGCAGGGAAGGGAGGGGAGGTGGCTGCAGTTGGGAGTTGAGAGCGTGGGGGGAGAAGCAGGAGAAGCTGAGAGGGTGGACACGATGTCCTGAGTTTTAGAGATGAAGTGAGAACCCAGGGCCGTACAGAGGACCGGGGAAGGGATAGGAGAGTTAGACTGTGCCAGGATTGGCCAGCTCCTTGCAGATTTTAAAGAGTTCAGCTGAGTTGTTAGATGCCACAGAAACATAGGCTTGGATGTGAACTCTCTTCTTAGTGAGGACAGAGAGTCTGTATTGCCTTTGGAGCAGGCCACAGGCCAGTTTGTCCGAGGATGTACAAGATGTCAAGCATTTCCTCTCAGCCACCCTAAAATTGCGTTTGAGGTTGACGAGGTCCACTTCGTACCAAGAGTTGCACTTAATTTTAGACTTCATGCGGATCCTCATAACCGGGGCAAGTACATCCAGAGTATCAGAGATAGCAGAGTGGAACATGGAAAGGGCTGTGTCAGGGTGTGTGTCAGAGAGAGGTGCAGGAGGGGGAGAGAAAGTTGTGGCAAAATCCTCAACTGACACACGCTTCATGGGTCGAATGACTGAGAAGGTGGGTGGCAGTCTGGGGATAGGCTTGCTGAGGGGTAGAGAGAGAGAGAGATGAGAGGAGAGGAGAAGTGGTCACTCCAGGAGAGAGGAGTGGTGAGAGAATTAGAGAGGGGAGGTCTGAGGAGACCAGAACATCAAGGGTGTGCTCTGCAGAGTAAGTCGGGCCAGAGGGAAGAATGAAGAGAGTGAGAGATTCGCAGAGGTCATGGAAGAGTCCTGTGGCAGGACAGGAGGCATCCAGGTAGATTTTGAAATCTACAAGGAGGAGGCGTTGAGTGGTTGAGGCTAGAAGGGAGGAAGAGAGGTCTGCCCACTTAGAGAGGAAGGATGTGATCAGACCAGGTGGCCGGTAGATAGTAGCCACTGTGAGAGTGCTCAGGAGAGAGAGAGAGAGAGCCTACAGACAAGGCATTCAAAGGAGGAGTAGGCCTGCATAGAAATGATAGAGGCAGGAATCGACTCTGGGAAGATCAAGGCTGCACTCTATACCAGAACGGTTGGATCTGGGCATGGAGAGGATCTTGTAGCCATCAGGTAGGAGATTGTCAAAGCTTTTGACCAAGCTGGCCGCAAACCATGTATCAGTGAGACTAAGCATATCAAGGTTGAGTTCTTCTAGGAGGCGGCAGACGTCAGAGGAGTGTTTGACAGCTGAAAGAGAGTTAAGAGTGGAGAGGTGAAGGTTACCATCCTTGAAAGACTTCCGGGGAGGGGTAAAGCAATCAGAGGTACTCCCTGCAGAGGTGTAGATGGAGCTAGTGGGAGGACAAAGGAGGTAGGAGGAGAGGGCAAGGTAGCAGAGGCAGAGGAAGTGGGGGCCGAGGGAGGAGGCAAGGGAACCAAAGAAGGTAGCAAAGGGACAGCAGGAGAGGAAAGGGAATTGATAATGCATGGGAGGCATTGGTCCAAGAGAAGGAGGTTGGCCTAAGGGCCTAGGACCAACACAGTGCCATTGAGGTAAACATTGATGTGAACTTTAGAGGAGAGGAAGGAAGCCAGGTGAGGGGGGGGTAAGGAGAGAGCACAGAGACCATATGAGGAGTCCATAGGTCTGGCGATGGAAATACAAAGAGGATGTCATTGAGGGTCTGTCTGGAGGAAGTGCTGGTGTAAGTGTCAGCGATAGGGAGACCAGGGTTATAGACCAAGGTATCCCTTTTGAACGTCTTCCTACTAGACTTAGTGAGAAGGCTAGGAAAGTCGATAGAGAAACAGTTGGAGAATTTGAAGAAGATAGGAGAAACGGAGAGCAGCATAGGAGATGTGGAAGAGGGGTAAGAGAAGAGAGGGTGGGTGGGTAATGAAGGAAGAAAGGGGGTGGGGAAACTAGGGGAGAACACAGGGGGGGTGCAAGCAGAAGAGATGGATTAATACAGGAACAGCAGGACAGATGAAAACACAGTACAGCCACTGGGCACAGCTAAATTCAAAATTTGTGGGGCAATCAATACTGCGCAGTACTCAGAGTATGCAGTGATCTTGAGATCATCCCAGATCGAGATCAGAATGGTTTCTGTTCCATATCGCGGTCTGAAGCCTGACTGTGCAGGGTCGAGCAGATAGTTGTATTCTACGAAGGAGTTGAGCTGGGAGTATGCAGTCCAGTCAACGAGTTCTGTGAGAAATCTGGTGTTGGAGCCTGTAATTCAAAAATCAAAAATATTTATTTAGAATGATACAAAATTGTTTATGAAGAAAATCATGAATAAATCAAAAAGAGCAACAATTCAATGCAGGTAAAATCACATTTATAAAAAATACATAGAGAGTGATAAAACATTCCATTCACATCAAACAATCAGAAATCATCTAAACATCTAACCTAATTCAATCATCCAATAACAACTCAACAATCATATTTATACAAAGCAATGAGCAAAATTTCATCTCATTTCATTTCGACACCTATATAATACAATATTCAACATCATGTGTGTTTTCTTTTTCTGACTTGGAGTGTTATCAAAGTAGGACCCAAGCATATTTCCAAGACTGTAACAAGACCAACCGGTTTCGACATGTAGGTGTAGTTTTGTGCAGAATTTAAAGGCTGCAGCAGCAGGAATCTAGACTTACTGCTTTTGAAGTTATGCTGACTATATGTTAAACTAAAGGCTTACCCACACCTGATGAAGATATTGGGCCTCATTCCGAGTACGGCGCTAACCAATGGCGCTATTAACGCCTTGGTTGACGCCGTACCCGGACCGGCAGCGCCTTGGTGGATGGCGGAATCACCGCCCCATTCCAAGGTTGGCGGGGCGGTAATTCCCCATTCACCAAGGCTCTTCCCGATTCCCAAATGAGCCCCCATAGTGCTCAATGGGAATGGGGAAGATGCAAATAACGGTGACCGTTCATTACGGTCACCGTTATTGGCTTGGAGGCCCCTTTGCGCCCTCGACTTTAACACCTGCTCAAAGCAGGCGTTAAGGGCAAGGGCGCAGAGGGAACTCGGAGTATGGCGGTAAGGGAATACCGCCACCGGTCTCATTACCGGTGGCCGCTATCCCTTACCGCCATACTCGGAATGAGGCCCATTGTCTAGCACACTAGAAATGTCCTTTTTCTCCCGATGAAGATGTGGTGAAACCACAACTACACGGCAAAACCGGTCGGTCTTGTTACAGCCCTGGAAATATGCTTTATCCTACTTTGATAACTATTAAGATCCACTCCACATATTATTCGTGAGTTGTTATTGGATGATTGGCTCAGGTTGGATTTTTAGATGATTTCTGATTGCTGGATGTGAATGGACTTGTTTGTCACTTTCTATGTATTTATACCTGCATTGAATTATTGCTCTTTTTAATTTACTCACGATTTTCTTCATAAACAATTTTGTATCATTCTAAATAAATATTTGTGATACTTTTTTCCAAATGTTGCCCTTTGAATCCTCTTTTCAGCACAAAAGAAACAATAATAACATTAAAAATGAACCTCCAGACAGCTGTATGTCCCAATATCAGCCAATCACAGTGCTGCAGATGACTTCCACACTTGCAGGCAAAGTCATGGGTGTTGTAGGCCCAGGTAGCTTTATTGTCCAGACAAGACCCTTATTTGGTGCATAGAGCCCTCTGGCAAGGAAAATGTGGCCCTATAATAAAAGTCCTAATTCATCACAGTCCTTCTCCTCCATTATAGTCCTTCTTCTTTGTCACAGTACTTCATCACAGACCTTCTCTCATCACAGTACTTCTCCTTCACAGTCCTTCATCACAGTCCTTCTCTTTCATTGGTCTTTTGTCATAGATCTTCCTTTTAATTCACCACAGTCCTCCCTCGTCACAATCATTATTTTTTGGCAACATCCTTCCGCTTTCTCATAGTCCTTCTCCTATATTTGAGTTCTTCATTGCAAACCTTTTCCTTCATCACAGTCCTTTTCCTTTGTTACAGTCCATTGTTACAGTCCTTTCTTCTCCTTCTTCACAGCTCTTATCCTTCATCACAGACCTACTCATTTATCACAGTGCTTCTTCTTCATCATAGTCATCCTCATTTGTAGGTTCTTTTGCACAGTCTTCCTTCTCCTTCATCACATCCCTGCTCCTTTATCGGTCCTTCATCACAGTCCTTGTCCTTTGCCAAAGTCCTTCTCCTTCATCATAGTCCTCTCATTTGTCACAGTGCTTTTCTTCCATCACAATTCTTCATCACAGTTCCTTCTCCTTCATCAGTTGGTTGTAATTCTTCTTCATCACAACCCATCCCAGTCCTTCTCCTTCTTCCCAGTCCTTCATGACAGTCCTTCTGATTCGACATGGTCCTCCTCCTTCATCACAGTCATTCTCCTTTATCAGAATCCTTCCTCACAGAGCTCTTTTGTCTCAGTCTTCCTTCATCACATTTCTCCTTTGTAACAGTCCTTGTTCACCAATATCCTTTAATGTCACAGTTCTTCTCTTTCATCACAACCCTTTATCACAGCCCCTCGGCTTCATCACAGTCCTTCATTTTAAGACCTTTTCCATCATCAGGATCTTTTATCTTAGCCCTTTGTGACAGTACTTCTCTTTATCTGTTGTCACAGTACTTCACCACAGTTCCTCTCCTTTCTCAGTTCTTCATCAGAGTCCTTTCTTTGTAACAGTCCCTCTTCTTCATTACAGTTCTTCGTCTTTGTCATCGTCTTCCTTCTGTCAGGGTTCCATTAGATGTCTCTTTGTCTGATCATAGATCGGTCTCGCACAGGAAAAAACATTCCAGAATCCCCAGTAGAGTGAACAGTTTTCATTCCAAATCTGGACTCTCTTTAGCACCTCAGAACCATGCTTCGTCTTTGTCTATGCGCCCCTTCAGAGAAAGCTATGGGTTACCTTGGAGACGCTGGCGCCCTGTGCATTCACGTAGGTGCTCAGGCCTACGGCGCCGTGTTGTGCCTGCGGTCAGCTGACCTATATTTAAGCCCCGCCCCCGCGCACGGCAGTGCTTCTGAATTTGTAATTTTCAAAGCTACACATCTTGTTACCTTGTCTTCTGGCTCCTTGAATCCCTGTTCTGCCTTGTGACTTTCCTTGCCTCGTTCTTGTCATTGCCTTCGTCTTACCTGCTAATTGCTGAACCCGGAACGGCCACGGACTGCATTCGCCTCATCCCTCAAGTCTTACCTGCTCATTACCAAACCCGGAATGGCCACGGACTGCATTTGCCTCATCCCTCAAGTCTTACCTGCTCATTGCCAAACCTGGAATGGCCACGGACTGCATTCGCCTCATCCTTCACGTCTTACCTGATTATTGCCAAACTCGGAACGTCCACGGACTGCATTCGTCTCATTCCTCACGTCTTACCTGTTTTTGCCAAGGCAGAAGTCTCTTGGATTACTCCAACTACAACCAGTGTCACGTCTTCACTCTCTTACCGTTCAAAGACTCTAAGGAACTGAAAGGACATTCGCGCATCAGCACTAGGATCAAAGGACATTAGCGCAATGGCGCTAGGATCAATAGACTCCTTAGGCGTCCTCGTGCCGGCGGAAATAGGAAACAAGACATTGTGTTTCCAGGACTACCACTCCATTTCCAATATTTCATCTGCTGCAACTATCTATATCACTCATTTGGTAAGCACCAACAGTTTGGTTCTTCCTTTCTCTTACTATTCTGTACTCTTGGTAATAGTTACCTTTCTTGTTTCAGGATACTCACCAATCTAGCTTGGAACTATTCAGTCCCAGTCTGATTTTCTTGCTTGTGAGTATCGGTTCATCACCTTGTTTAGAGATTCCATTGCCTTAAGTCATATGTTAACACTTGGTTAATTTTTCTTGCAGCCAGCTGTCTGAGTACCAGGGTTTACCATTATTTTCAGGCATTACTCACCTGAGTCTGTCCTTTTGTATTCTTGAGGAGTATATTGTCAGAAAGACTCAATTGCGTCACAATGTGTCAAGCCACCACTACTGGATTTAGCCTTTGGGCCCTAACATATTCAGAACCCTTTAAAAATGAAAGAAGCCGCTGATCATTTGGCGGCTTTATCCAAAGTGGTGGCTGACCACAGGACTGACATGACAGCAGCACATGATGCTACTCAACGTAATATCAATGAGTTACATGCTGGCTTGCAGTCAGGGGCTGGAACACTTAGTCCAGGAGCTGATTCAGCTTCAGGAAGGGCTCAATCGAGAACTGAGTCAAGTCCAGTCTACATGGCACAGTTTCTGTTGGCTCCTCCAGAAAGGTTCCTAGGGGATCCTAAGACCTTTTGAACGTTCATGAATCAGTGCCGTTTACATTTCTTGTGTAGGCCTGCCTCCTTTACGGATGCTACTACAAAGGCAGCTTTTGTTTTGTCTAACCTTGAGGGTACTGCTGCAGTATGGGCCAATCCCCTGCTGGAACAGAGTAGCCCGCTACTGTATGATTGTGAGGCACTGATTACGGCAATGACCCGTGTTTTTGATACCAGATATGAATCACAGGCAACGGACCTGGAATTGCTTTCTTTACAACAGAAAAATAAATCTTGTTTGGAGTACTTGGCTAAATTTAACAAGCAAGTTGCAGAAACAGATTGGCCAGATAAAAAGAAAGCTGCTTTGTTCTATAAAGGTCTTTCGGAAAGCTTGAAGGATGTTTTAGCAACGGTACCGGTTGTGCCTAGTGGTTTCCCAGAACTGGTTGAGCTTGTGTTGCAAATTGACACCCGCAAGGCAGATCGAAAGGGTGAACAAAGAACGACCCTAGCTGTTCCGCCTGTGTTGACTCCTGTTTCAACCTCCGAGCCAATGCAGATTGGTGCCATTCGAGGTCCACTTACTCCCTCAGAAAGGGAGCTTCGAAGGGCCAATCATTTATGCTTCTACTGTGGTTCGTCAGGACATTTTTTGAAACTTTGTCCCAAGAAAACTAAGAAGGCAGGAAACGCCAAAGCTCGACAATAGACGGGGTCCCTTTTTCGAGTCAAGTTGTCATGGACCCCAGATCCTCGGTTCCTTTCTCAGTCTTGGCTACCTTGTCTTCTACATCTGAGACAACTTGGTCTGTTGAACCCATGCTTGATTCAGGTGCAACTGGAAATTATGAGGATGCACAATTTGTACGTGATCATTCCATTCCATTGATTTCCAAGGAAACACCAGAGTTAGTTAATGCAGTGGACGGTACATCTCTAATTTCTGGTTTGGTGACTGAACAAACCATTGACCTTGTGTTATCAATTGGTGACAATCATTCAGAGATCATTCATTTTGATGTTATTTCAGCTTCCTAACTCAAGCTGATTCTGGTCTGCCCTGGTTAACTAAACACAATCCTACCATCGATTGGATGTCACGTTCTGTTGATTTTACCTCGGACCAATGTCAGAAGTCTTGTCATGTATCTATGGTGAATCCGGAAATCCTATTTCCATGCTCCTGGATACAGCATTTACGATTGGGGCGATCACTACAGCGCTTCTTCCTAAAGAATATGATTCTTTCAGGGGCGTTTTTGATAAAAAAGCGGCAGAAGAACTACCTCTGCATTGTCCTTATGATTGCCCGATTGAACTACTGGCAGAGGCTTAGATTCCTTCTGGTAGAATCTATTCCATTACGCAAAAGGAGGATGTAGTGCTAAAAGAGTATTTAGATCAAGCACTCAGGACAGGATTCATCCGTCCTTTTAGGTCTCCAGCAGCATCACCTCTTTTCTTCGTTCCCAAGAAAGCGGGTGACCTACGCCCCTATATTGATTACAGAGAACTGAACGCAATCACAGTCCAGAATCAGTATCCAATTCCTCTGATATCAGTCCTGTTGGATCAACTAGGTTCTTCCAAGTTTTTTACCAAACTTGATTTAAGGTGAAATGTACTATGAATGATTTTTCGGTAAATTGAATGGGTACCAGGAGGTGCCAGTCTGGGTATAAATAGTGCAAGAGAAGGCTTTTAAAAAATACAAAAAATGAATGTAGTGTTTGAAATTGAGCTGGACACTGAAGTTATACCGTGTTATGAAATGTATTAAAATTTCATAATTTCATAAATGTGTTTCGCACGCTGAAACAACGTCCCCCAAGCCTGCATACTGATATGCATATTTTGGTCCTATATTTTTTAAATGGGGGCTTTGCTTCGTTGGAGAGGTTTATGAAAGCATGGAACTTAATCTGTGTCATTAAGTGTGAAACGTTCAGACAAGGGGCCTCATTACAAGAATGGAGGTAATGAAAATAGGAAGTTGGAATGGTATTACTGGCATCATTAACGAGTCCAGGCCATTACGATCCGACAACCCGCCAATACCGCCACCGCTCGTACCGTGCCCCTTCATACCGGCTTGCACGTTTACACGCACCGCTTCGTGGAGGAAATACTGGGATGCCGGTAATAGGAGGACATCACATGTTACGCGGGCATGCACTTACCGGCCTCCCGAAGGCAGTAAATAGGGGCTGCACGACGGCGGCCATACAGGCATCACGGACGACCTGCAGTGAAGGCAACTGCCACAGGTGCACACAATCACCACAGGTGGAGTCAATGGAGTCTGTCCCAGTATAAAAGGAGTACACCCACACACCACACCCCTTCCCACACCAAAATAATACCACTAGCGGTTGCAATCATGGGGCTGGAGGAAATGCCTGTACTGCTACAACTACAGCAACAACAGCAACTACAACAACAACTACAGCCACAACAACAGGCAGCACAGAGGAGACACAGGAGGAGGAGGGTGAGACAGGCCCAGCAATTTCCACCAGTGCAGCCTGTAGTACCTCGTAGGCAGCCACCAATCCTTCGCATCAGACCCATTCCATTCAATCTAACCCCAGAGCAGATCTACACCCTGTACCGGTTGGACCGGGCCAGCTTCACCACCATTGTGGACATGATACATGACAACATCGTCAGCCTCATTGAAATATGCACTGCCATCCCCCTGCTACTAAAGGTGGTGTCTGTGCTCCACTTCCTGCCCACAGGCACCTACCAGCACACAGTGGGTCAGCTGCATGGTATATCACAACCACTCTTTCCACGCATGCTGACCCAAGTGCTGGATGCCCTCCCAAAGCACGCTAGAACCCACATATCCCTACCACAGACTGCCCAGGAGATTGACAACACCAAAGTAGGCTTCCATGCACTGGCAGGCATGCCCAATTGCGTCGGTGCCCTTGACTGCACCCATGTCGAATTGGTAGTCCCTCATGCCATAGAGGCAGTATACCGCAATCGCAAGCAATACCACTCCATCAATGTGCAAATGGTATGTGACTCCAGCAAGATCATTACACATTGTTGTGCTCGATATCCCGGATCAACAGATGATTCCATGGTGCTGCGTAACTCCACACTACCCCATCACATGGAGCGACATGCTGGACGATGTGCCTGGCTGCTTGGTGAGTTGCTTGACTGGCTCATGGCAGTGCATTGGGGTTGTGATGTGGGGGGATGCATACTCCACCTGGTTGGGTTGGTGAATGGGTGGGAATGCGGGGGATGCATACTCCACCTGGGTGGATATGGGGGGGGGATGCATACTCCACCTGGGTGGGAATGGGGCGGGATGCATTCTCCACCTGGGTGGGAATGGGGGGATGCATACTCCACCTGGGTGGGAATGGGCGGTGAGTGGACAATGCACTCAGAGCTAAACACTTCTGATCTGAACCTCCCAACCCGAACATGACACATCACTGTCACACATTGGTGTAGTATAATTCAATCCAAAACAGGAATAACAATCACACTTGATATCTCCTGGCAGGTTGCCATGTCGCTGTCCGACTTGTGATTCTGGTTATTCAGCAGAAACATAGCGGGAGGTAGGGGCACCAGGCCGCCTCCCGCTGCCGCTTTGCCCCTCCCCCCGATACCCAAACACTCAAGGAGACTTGTCCCCATACCCGCTCTTTTGTCCGGTTAACTTTAGGATCGAGTGGAATGAATCTGATCACCATGCAGATTATTTGCTGCATGCGATAGTTGCGCCTACCTCAGTACACCCGCCCAATTACTTGTCGGGGAATCCCCTTGTCTAATCTGAGCTGGTACCCAGACAGATTACAAGGGAGAGACGTAATGCGTCCCTAGCAACACAAAACAGAGCGCGCAAGCGCAACATGACACACTCAGTGTATACAAACTACAAAGGTATTTTTTCACTTACGTTGTCCTTTTTGCCGTGCCACTATTTTTAGCACTGTTTAAAGTTTGTAGGTTACCTCAATACCAAGTTTGAGGCTCGATGCAAGTTAGATCGTACCTGGGACTTTTGTCCCACACAAAGATGGCGCCCCGCGCGGGGACGGGTCTGCGCGCCGCTCCCATGGCAACGCTTTTAGCTGGGGAGTGCCGTGCAGCGCGCCCGCGTGAGCTGCTGCTGTTTCTTTTTGGCGTATGGTGGACGACCCGCTCGTTGTAAGTTTTCATGATCCTGATGTTCAGTGTATGATAATCACGATGGGTGCATGAGCACAGTGAACAGCCTCCATTTCTTCACTGCACTTTGTACGGACACCATGGTTAACACCCTCCACTAGAGTTACTGACTTTTCCAGCTACTTTAAGTCTTGGTGAACCCTTCACGCTACTTCACATACATGACACCTTCGGATTCCGCTGTGTTTTTCGTTTACCATGCTCATTGTAACCATGTACTTACATGCCTGGAGTTAGCCTGAATAGCCCGAATAGCCTCCACTTTTTTATTGCACGTTGTACCGTAACTATGATTAATGCCCTCCACTAGAGCTACTGACTTTCTGAGGTGGTTGCCCTCTAGTCTTGGTGAATATAGAGTTCACGCTAATTTACGTTTTCCCTGGTGTTTTTCGATTACTACGCTCATAGAAAACATAAATTTACATGCCTCGAGTTGATAGTAACCCAGATTCTCTTCCATGCCTCCAGCTGCCTAATCCTGGTGTTACAGCCTGTCACCACCCTTGCACCCGGCGAGACACTGCTGTCTTGTGACTGGGTGAGTAACTACCTTTACAGTTTGAGTATTTGTTCTATATGGTCTCACGCATAGGGTCAAACTTTTACAAGCTGCACATGTTGCTCTTTCAACCACACAGGTGATTATGATTCGATCCTGCTTCACAAGAAGAGCAGGTTAGTGTACTCCCATTTATGTGAGTTAAATGATAGAGTCCTCGAAATACGCTTCAGACCTAATTAGTGTATCCTTATACTTTGTAGGAATTGCAACTGAACTCTGATGAAACTAAAACACGTCCTGCCCTGAAGATGGATTTTCACTAATCCGAAACGCGTAGGCACTGATTACCCAATAGGAGTGTCTTTAGGAACCCTGAGCAGAGTGAATGTAACTGCTCAGCAGTGGGGCAACACCAAGGTGGTGATTACCCTGCATATAAATTACCCTACCACCGGTATTCTGTAAATGTACACTACATATATGTGTTCTTTTCTTGACCAAACAGGTTTTGTTTATTTTGTCCAGTACAAATTGAATTTTGTTCGTTGTTTTTTGAACCATTGACCGGTACAAACTTATCTGTGAATGCGATTAGCATTAACACACTCCAATGGAGTTGTATGTTATCAATTAAATTGATTATGTTTTGTTATATTGCCTACTGGGTCTACTTTATATCTGTCCACTCTCAGCTTGATGGTTTCTTGTCTGTAGATTGTCAGATTGACAGAGCCCCAGATATACTGTTAATCTTTTGAATATTAGACAAAACCAATTATAATTCTGTAACAATTTGATTTCTGTCCCTGTATATCTAACTCTCCATACTTGGAGCCTTAAGCATATACAAGGTATAACTTTCACTTGGGACTAGCTCCCATTAGGAGTGCAGCAGAGGGTTACCGACTAGCAATAGTCGGTGTGTGTTTTCTGCTTTAGTTTTGCTGAACCTCGAGTGGCCTCGAGTATCTCCCTCCTGCACCTGAAATACAACGCACCAAAATCACATACATGATCTAAGACCCCTTTTGGGCTACTTAATATTATTTTGAATTCTTTATTTATTGGAGTGCCTCCCAACCCAGCTCTTTTGTTACACATTGGACCAATGCCGTACATCAATGACAACATGTAAGACGCACAACCAGGCCACCATGGGTATGTCAAGCGATGCATGACTAAACATGATTACAACTGTGCCAATGTGGCTAGTGTGATTAGGCACAGAGTAGCATACACTGCAATCATGGAAGGCAAGACATTGTTTCGCATCTACAGTACATCTGCATCAGCATGCAAGTTAACACCCTCCATCATCTGTACAATGCCATCCAGACTAGCAGACCATATTGCAGTACACAATGCATCCAAATAATCTTTGTGCATACGTCCAGGGACATGTGCATGTCAACAGCAAATAGCTGCGGCCATGGCTGTGAATCCTGAAGGTGGCAGCTCAGAGTGACTCACACAGACCTCTTTGTACTCCCATGCAGGTGATGGAGGATATCCCTTGAAGCCTTGGCTACTTACCCCTGTGTGGAACCCACGTGACAGCTATGAAGATGAGTACAATCGTGTTCATACCCGTACTCGTGTCGTGATTGAGCAGACTTTTGGCCTGTTGAAGGCGCGGTTCTGCTGCCTAAGCAGGTCTGGTGGGGCACTCCTATATAGGCCTGAGAAGGTGGCAAAGATCACCATGGGCTGTGTCATGCTGCACAACATGTGCATCCAGAGAAATGGACCACTGCCACCTGACATTGACATGCATGCACCGGGTGAAGATGAAGAGGATGAAGTTGGAGGAGAAGCAGCACCCCTGCCAGTACGAGATGCACAAGATGGCCGTGCTGTACGCCAATCACTGATTGACGAATACTTCTGAACCACAGGGACGTTGATGGATATGTGTCAGTGCTACACTGAGCACTGGGTCCATGTGGACATGCACACAGGGTATGTGGGGAGTTGGGCACTGTGCACTGTCATGAATAAAATGAATACACACGAAATGAACAATGTCCAGGCATTAAATGATTTTTTTCACAACCGTGTATTAATGTAAACTACAGAAAAGTGCCACACCCCTCCACCACTCACATGACCACTCCCTTTCCCCCTCCCCCAACACACCAAAACTCCCCAAACCCCCCAATGAACTCCCCATACCCCCTAATGAACTCCCCATTCCCCCAATGAACTCCCCATACCCCCAATGAACTCCCCATACACCCAATGAACTCCCCATTCCCCCATTGAACACCCCCTTATTCACCTAAACACCACCAACACCACCTCCCCCACTCCCATTGTTGACCTACACTATTTGCGTGCTTTCTTTGTGTCCGGGGGCAGCATTTCAGACTGCCTCGCACTCCGCCTTGTCAGTCGCACAGGGCTGGAGGGTGCAGAGGATGCGGGTGTAGCGGGTGGGGTGGATGCCATAGTGATTGGCACGGCTGGCGCCAGTTGTGGTTGCTGCATGTGTTGCAGTATGGTGGTCAGGACCTGCGTGACGGCCCCCAAACTGTCACGCATCATGACCGTAGAAGCATTTATGGTGGCAGTGTTCCCTGCAATGGCCTGAGCGATCTCTCGCTTGTCCTCTCCCTCAGCCACATATTGGCGAACGAGTTCTAGCATGGAGTCCTGCCTTGCCTCCACCCTTGACAGCCATGCCTCAAAGTCAGTGGGAGAAGCAGAGGTTAAGGTTGCTGCGGCTGGGCGTGCAATTGCAGGGCTGGCCTCGGGGGTGGTACTCAGGTTGGAACTGTGCAGTGCAGGATCCACAATGGGGCTGGAGAGTGTGGCCTGAGTGTGGGGTTGGAGGGTGGACAGGGGTTGGGGTGTGTGGACATGCCACATGGATTGTGCCTTCTTGGTCCACGTACTTCTCCGCTCCTATGTCAATGTCACTCAGTGGGGCTGTAGCTGCTGCCTCACTCATGGAACTTGTTGCAGCAGAATGGGTGCCACTGGCCTCCCATTCCACTATTGTTGGCACCTCTGTGTTTGCAGTCTCATCCGCAGCTGTGGGGCCCTCATGTGCCGGCATGGCCTGTGCACTCGCCCTGGCTTGTACTGTGGGCTGCGATGCGTCCCCGGAGGTGGTTTTTCCAGTGCCAGGTGGTTTGGCCCGGGACGTGGATGGCTTTGTGGCTGGGTCTTGACTGCCATCTTCTCCATCTGTGCCTGGGGGGGTAGAAGAGATGCAGGGTATCAGTGATGGTGTTAAATGCAAGATGCATTAGAAAGTGCTGTGGAGTTTGTCATTTCTAATGCATTCGTATCTTACAGGTGTGTCACACAGGGTAGTTTGAAGGGGGGTACATTTTGGCATTAGCTGTGACGTCTCAGTTCGGCAATGCTGCATGCCAGGTGGCATGCCGTTGTATTGGGGTTTGTGTGATGTATGACATGGGAATGGTCCCTGTGTGTTGGCTGTTTGTTGGTAATGGGATTGGCACTCAGCATGCATTTCAGTGTGGCATGGTTTGGGCCTCCATCTGGACATGGATATGATGATGTGCGTGTGATGGGACATGCATTGCCTTGCCTAGGCTCTATTCCACATCAATTGTGCTACGTCATGGTTTACCCTACTGGGGTTTGCAGGGTCACTCACCTGCATCTCCAGATGTTGCAGCACCCGTCTCCATCTGCACGAAGCCCTCGATCGACCCCATCTGGGTTGTAGCGCTGCATGTTTCCTCCCAGCGCTTTAGTTTGACCGGGGTGTGGGCAGCCCTGCCTGTGGCCATGGCCTCCTGACGATTGCTGGCCTGAATGTTGCGTACCCTGAGGCGGAGGTGATCCCACCTTTTCATGCAGTCTTTAACTGTGCGTGGGGTGGTGCCGACTGCAGACACCTTGTGGGCTACCTCCTCCCATATCTCCTTCTTCCTCTGCTGCGCCTCCCTTTTGAGGTTTTGGGTGTTGATCTCATCAGCATGGGCAGCAAGGGTGTCTGCCAACATGTTCAGTTTCTCATCAGAGAAACGCTTCTTGCACAGGCGGGGGTTGGTTTTTCTGGTTGTCTTTGACATGCTCTTTTCAATGGCCCTGGTCTCTCCTATGCAACACTGGTGGTTTTGGAGGATTGCAATGGATTGTGTTTTTAAAGATGGCTGCCGCGCATTTCCCATTCCGACGCGATGACGTTACTTCCGGGTCCGGTATTACGAGCCCGGTATTTACATGATGTTATTACCGGGTCGGTATTAAGGGGTGCCTCCTAGGCGGAGGCGGTATCGGCGGGTCCCTTGATGCCGCTATCGGGGGGTTGGAGGTCCTTTAGCGGCATGGCGGTATGGCCATTACCGGCATGGCGGTTCACACCTGCTTGCACACTCGTAATCAGCCGCTATTAGCGGCATCACATGAGCACGGACCCGCTAGTTCCTCCATGCCGGTAATGACCCCATTTTTAGCGCACTTCTCGTAATGATGCCCAAGGACTTAGCAGAGGAGTTGCTTCAGTTGTCCCAAAGGTAAATCACATGAATGCAGCTCATGTTTTTCATCCAGGAATGGGCATATGCTCATCAATCTTAATGACATCATTTATAACAAGCAGGCTAACATGAATATTGATGCCCATTTTACCTGGGCATGAGTGATAAACTGATGCTGGGTCTTGGTACAGCACAATATTCTCATCTTGCTGCAACATAACAGTTATCAACCAGTAAATCCCCTACTACACATGGGGCCTCATTATAAGTATGCCGGTCTAGAAACTATGGTGCTGGTAAGCTTACCGGCACCATTGTTTCCGGCCAGCATACTACAGGTCTGCCTACCGCAGCCGCCGTGCCCGACAGGTCTGACCCTGCCGGGTACAATGGCCACGGTAGGCAGACCATCATGGAAGCACCAGCACCGTTAACAACGGTGCTGGTGTTTCCGTGTTCCCCATTCCCATAGATTCCTATGGGAATGCGGGACAACAGTTTACCGGCGCCTGACTTTCCGGGCCGCCGGGGTTGTAATCTCCCAGTGGCACCGGGAAGTCAGGCGCTGATAAATATTTCTGTGTCCGGTGGCAAACCACCGGTAGTACTGACACGGTTACCACCAGACCTGTAATGAAGCCCATGGTGTCATATGTATGCCTGTATTCTATTTCTGAGTGTTATATCCTTATATTTTGTCATTGTGGTAAACAGATTGGTAGGTGTTACACTGTTCCTCTGTATGTCATTTACAGCCTTGGTGACTGTGGGCCTCATAAGTATTGCGGAATGGGTTAACAGGTGCCGCTAATGGTGGCGGACCCGTTAAACCCATTCCGCAATATTACGAGGTTCCCTTGCGGGACCCCATGTGGACGTCTGGTTTTACCAGACGTCCTTACCGGGTCGCGCAAGGGGACCAGGGAGCTAACAACGGGCCGGTCGTAATCGGCCCGTTGTTAGCTCCCGCGCCCATTCCCATTGAGCCCTATCGGGGCTCAAATGGGAAAGGGGAAGGTCCGGGCCCGAGTTCCCTGAGGGAGGAATTACCGGGCCCTCCAAACTTGGAATGGCCCGGTAATTCCCCATTCAGGGGACATGGTTTTCGAGGCAGCAATGCTCTTATTAAGGGCATGGCTACCTCCAAAGTCATAATGTGCCCTGTGACTTAACATTGTGGGCCTCATTACGACCTTCGCGGAATGAGTTAACGGGCTCCGCTAATGGAGGCAGACCCGTTAAACCCATTCCGCGAAATTACGAGGTCCTCTCGCGGGACACGGTAAGGACGCCTGGTAAAACCGGGTCCCGCGAGGGGAAGAGGGAGCTATCAACGGGCCGGTCGGAATTGGCCCATTGTTAGCTCCCTCTCCCATTCCCATTGAGGCATATGGGGGCTCAGATGGGAATGGGGAAGGTCTGGGCCCGGGTTCCCAGAGGGAGGAATTACCGGGCCCTCCGAACTCGGAATGGCCCGGTAATTCCCCATTCTGAGAACCCGGTAAAGGAGCCCGGTTTGGCAGCAGCCATGGAGCTAGCTCCATGGCTACCGCCAAACTCGTAATGAGGCCCTGTGTCTTCAGACATTGATGATGCTGTTCTTGGGGTACAGAGATCAGAAGCATTTTAGATTCCCCCTTTGCAGGCTGTGCAAGCTGTAGGCTTTGTACCTCAGCTGCTGATTTAAAATGCTAGAAGAATGTATTCAGTCTGGGAGAGGCTAACAGCTCACCTAGTGCAGACCGGCATATTCTTTGAGCTGGGCCATTTCTTTATGGCGACGGCACAAATTGCCTATAATGTAAAATGCAATAATTTCGAAAGCCAGAATTATTGGTTTTGCCAATGCTTGTTTTGTTTTGGAGTTGTTTAGTTGGTGCATTTGGAGCAATATCCTGTGACCTAAGCCCCAGCCACCAGGCCAGTTCCAGCTTGTCTTTGTTTCAGGAGGAAGGTATCATTGTAAGAAATCATGCATACAGAAACCTACATAACATGTAGGTAAATATATATGTATCACAAACCATGGATTTAAATGAAATACATTATGATGTTTCCTTGACAGACACCAGTAGAAAGCAATGCAAATTGAACCATGTTAAACAAAGCAAATTATTAACCAACCATAGAGAGGAACAACAAATGCCCACATTGGAACTCTGACATAGGTTTCCATGAGGTGCTGCTTCAACTATTCTGGCGACGGCTGTGGCTGAGGCGTGTCCCAGTATTCCAGGGTATTCCGGGATGCAACACCAGATCTAACCAGGACCACTGCAGGTAGAATTGGGTCTCAACTGTGGCAGGGACGGAAACCAGTCCAAATCCTTTGGTTTGGGCAGGTAGAGAGAACCACAGAATGAAGATGCTGCGGCCTGACAAGCGACTTGGGCAGAAACCTAACTACAGTGGTGGCAACAAGAAAGACCCAAACCAACCGGGGAAGAAGCGTAGAGGACACTTGAAACCACAATGACTGTGAGTGATCTTGTGTCGCCGCCAAGAGGCAGGTACTCGGGGAAGTGAGAGTATTTCTCTCGATAATGAGACCTCTGTTGAGTCTGTGTTTGAGAAATGTTATGATGATTTGAGACGGGGATTGACAATTTTGCAACCCCTTCCAGATGCATTCAGTTCTTATAGACAATGTGTAGGTCGTGCAGAACGTACTTGGCGTTCGTCTCCATCCTCTGCTAATCTCGATAAACTGCGTTCTTTTCAGAGGCATTATTCCAAATTAATTTCTGTGGCTAAATTTGCATATTATAACTTGTTAATTGAGTCAGCTGTAAATAGAGCCAAAGCATTTTTGTCATTGTTGCCAACAGTGGAAAGTTATCTTCTGCCTGTTCGACCCTCAATTGTAAATATATCATGTCACAACTTTGAAAGGAAATTTCACAGGTGCATTCTGAGGTATCTCAAATTTGCTGCCATGAACTTGATAGATAACATTAATTTATCCTTCCAGATGATGATAATATCTGTGAATTAATGTCTGGAACAAAGGCTACATTGTACATTGATAACCCTTGTCCATCATTCAAAGTTAAAGAGAACTTCTCCCCTTTCTTCTTTTTTTTTCGTTGGCCGGTCCACCTCTCTTTAGCTTCTTGGTGCTCTCCTGAATATTTGAAGGTCGGTCATGTCTTCCCATTATTAAAGGAAACAAAAGTAGACACTGGGCCTCATTCCGAGTAGGGCGGTAAGGGATACTGGGCACTGGTAAGGAGACCGGTGCCGGTAATCCCTTACCGCCCTGCTACGAGGTCCCTTAGCGGGTCCCTTCCTTAACGCCTGGTCTGACCAGGTGTTAAGGACGGGACCCGTCAAGGGACCTGGGTGCAAATAATGGGCTTGGCATACGCCGGCCCGTTATTTGTGCCCTCCGCATTCCCATTGTGCCCTGTGGGGGCTCAAACAGGAAAGGGGAATGGTTTGGTGAATGGGGAATTAACGGTCCTGCCAAGGTCTAAATAGACCGGTAAGTCCCCATTGCACCAAACCGGACACAGTACCGTTATTGGTGGCAGTCATGGCGCAAATAGCGCCATGACTACCACCAACCTATGGGGGCTCAAATGGGAATGGGGAATGGTTTGGTGAATGGGGACTTACCGGTCCCACCAAGGTCTGACTAGACCGGTAAGTCCCCATTGCGCCAAACCGGACACGGTACCGTTATTGGTGGTAGTCATGGTGCAAATAGCGCCATGACTACCACCAACCTATGGGGGCTCAAATGGGAATGGGGAATGGTTTGGTGAATGGGGACTTACCGGTCCCGCCAAGGTCTGACTAGACCGATAAGTCCCCATTGCACCAAACCGGACACAGTACCATTATTGGTGGCAGTCATGGTGCAAATGGCGCCATGACTACCACCAACCTCGGAAATGAGGCCCACTGATTGCTTGGCTAATTATAGATTGGTATCTTTACGACCATTTTGTGTGAAATTCATTGACTGAGTGGTTTCTGACAAACTTTACTCATGGATTAGTGATCAGAATCTCTTGGTACACTATCAGTCTGGTTTTAGTTCAGGGTGCAGCATTGAGACTGCTTCCCTGCATACCCTGGACGATGTGTATACAATTTTGGATATATACGGTTCAGGATTATGGATATTACTGGACCTCTTGGCCACGTTCGATACCATTGATCACAACTTATTGCTCAAGACTTGGTCAGTACGTATAGGCATTTCCAGACAAATGTTAAAATAGTTTTCATGCTATTTATGTAAGAGCAAGCAGCTAGTGATTGTTGAAGTTGACCGTTCCAACTTGACTGATGTGCCTTTTGGGGCTCCTGAGGAGTTAATTTTGTCTCCCCTTCTTTTCAATCTATACAACGAACCCCAAGGGGACCTTGCTACATACATAGAATGAATAAACATGCATCAGTATGGTGAAGATACGCAACTCTATTTGAATGTTTCTTCGGAGAATAATCTGTCTGGGCCGACAGAATGTGTTGTGGAAATTGAAGCCTAGATGTCTAGCCATTTTGTGAAATTGAACTGGTTAAAAAAGGAGTTTGTGCTTTTTTCTTCTTTGCCCCAAAATGGTATAGTAATGTTCAGTTTGTGGGTTCTTCCAGGGAGTTGTCACTTTCATGCAAAACATTGGGATTTACTCTTGATGCCCGATTGACATTAGTGCCCCTTGTAAATGCATCAGCAAAATCTGCTCCGCATTTGCTATTTTCCTTTAGAGACGTAAAATCCTTGGTTTCTTCTATTCCCTTTGGGATTTTGGTTCAGTCTCTTGTTTAGTCTTGCAATGACTTTGGTAATTCGGTCCTGATTGGACTTCCTTTTTCTTCTCTAGTTCTATTGAAAGCAGTTCATAATGCAACAGCATTGCTGGTTTCTGGAGCTCGGAGATATGACCACGTTACTCTGATTTCAATGGAATTGCATTGGCTGCCTCTTAATGGGAGAATTATTTTTAAATTATTGTGTATTGTACATAATGTAATTTATCTAAAAAACCCTTTGTATTTAGCAGAGAAACCAGAGATTTCTGGTTTTCTTCGAAAGCTTCGTAGCACCGATTCTTGGTGTCTAGATGTTTATCAGTTCCGGCATATTTATAGTGCCAAAAGATAAATCTGTGGTGCTGCTGAGAAGCACTGAAACGTATTACCTGTACATATATGGAAGAGGTTGAATACATGAGATTCAGAAAAGTACTTAAAACCTGGATTTGGAATACTGTTGTTCGACTGTTTTATTATTTTGTATCTTTTTTGGTATGTTTTATCAAGTTTATTGTTGTAGTATGAACTGTTGTTCATTATTATATATGTCACATTGTAGAGCACGCGGATGCTTTGACTTTGTTCGCTCTTTTTAAAAACTGTTAATAAATAAAACAATAAAAAATAAGTGAGATATGGACTGGCAGAGTATGGTCCTCAAGCATTCTGGAATTGCTCATTTTTGGTTTACCCTTTGAGGAATCTTTATCCCATTATCCAGACCACGTTATGCCTGGGATATTTGTGTTGATAGGATATGATATGATATTTTATTTATAGCACGCCTAGAAACGAGTGTTTCAAGGCGCGACGAGGCAAGGGAGTGGAAACAAAGGGATGACAAAGACAATGATCTTACTAGGCAAAGTGACATTGAAATTGACATTGATGTAAAATAAACCTTCAAGGACTGTATTATCAGAGGACAGAGCCGTTTATTAAACCCTCAGCCCTTCTAGGGGGAAACAGTCTTTAGAACATAGTAGCCCCCTGGTATTTTGAAATTAGCTGCAGTATGTTATTGTTTGCCCTTAAAGACTTGTATGGGTTAAGCTGGAGACTGGATTACAAAGGGGGTATCTTTCCTCATTTCGGAGACCTCAGTAAATGACATTGCACGGTGTATACTCCTTGAACAGTCTGTCTATGCCGGTGGGGGTGCTTCACCATACGGTTCAGAGCGGTGCCCAGTGATTGTTAATGTTAATGTTAATGTTAAAGGACATTTGTACCGTGCACTATAACCACTGAAGTGGTCCCCTGGTGCTCTGGCGGCTCTGAAAAAGGGGAGGAGAGGGGGTGGGTTAGTGGGAATAAACTGGAAAAGTGCAAGAGAGCAGTGATATGCTGTTGGCAGTCTCAGCCCGGTGGGTCCGTTGGCTGGGCTTGGGTGTTTTATGGTCCGTAGTCGTCGTGTGCTGTTGTGCAAGTCTATGTGTGGTTTGTTTTGTTGTTGCATTGTTGTGAAGTTTGTGCAGATTGCTGCATTTTAGACTTGTGGTTGTGTTTGGTTATAGTTTGAGAGGTGTATGCAGAGGGATGGAATTGTTAGTTGGTTGGTTAGTTGGCATTGCTGTCCTTGCAATTGTGCGAATCCATCTAGGTGCGGTACATGCTAACAGTCACATTTCTAACTAGATGCCGCGCAAGCTAATGTTCAGAATTCCATACTAGTGTGGCACATGCTAACAGTCACATTTCTGTCTAGATGCGACGCAAGCTAGGGTTCAGAATCCTGACTGTGGTGCATGCTAACAATCACATTTGCTAACAATCACATTTCTGAACTTCCATCTAAATGCGGCATTTGGTAACAATCACATTTCTATCTAGATGCAACGCGGGCTAAGCTTGAGAATTCCATCTAGGTGTGGCATATGCTAACAGTCATATTTCTGTCTAGATTTGGCGCAGTCATGTAACCTGGAGGAGCTGCTGCTTGGAGAGAAGGGAGTTCAGTTGACGGGACCATTGACATGATTACAGATTTGTCTGGGTGAAAGCTGATAGTTGCGGTCTGAGGAAAAGGTGAATGAAAACTGAAGTTGTTGAAGATTGGTTTCTGTTAAGGGAAGAATGGTAAGGAAAGCCGATAAGATAGCTTAGCAAGATGAGCGCTTGCTGCTAAGATCTGTGCGTGATCTGGGGAATGCAGTTTCGAAACCCGGAAAGGCCAACTCAGCTTCTGAGGTCGATAAATTAGTACCAACTTCAGTTGGGTGATATTGTATGCATGTATGTTCTCTGCAAAGCGCTTTGGCGAAAGCGCTATATAAATAACACATACACGTCCCAAACATTGCTTAGTGAGGGAATTCATGGGGCTGCCCCTAACATACACTTGCAGTGTAGATGAGTTATGTGGTTTGCCGCCTTCTTAAGTAAGCTAGAGAATCCATAGATCATACCAGGTACAGCCTCTGGTGGGAATTTGGTGCCTAAGGGCTGTGACTGCTTTCCAGAAAGTGACAACTGAACAGGCACCCAGAGCACAACGCACTACTGAACCCTTTACATAAATTGCATTTATTTAGAAAATCAACCTGCCCATGCCAATGAAATAAGGAGCTAGTATTCCATTTATGTCTCCATGTGTACACAGTTGCAAGCATGATTAATGAATTATAATGCGCCGTCCCATTAACATTTGTTAACTGACCTGCAGAAAGGTGTGAACGTCGCTGCTTTGATGTTTGGTCATTACTGAAGTTTACCATGTTTATCATGCAGATCATGAGGGGGAGGGACTTGCAGCTTGTAGTCACCCGGTTTCGGGGATCTCTACTTACCCCCGCCCTCTTTAGGTAGGTGGAGACACTATCTTCTGGTGGCTTATGCCATGACCCTCTCCAGGATTTCCAACAGGTAGAGAAGTACTCTCCTGCACTGTGAGAGACAACATGAAGGTATCATTAAAAGAGGGGCTTTAATGGCATCTCTTGGCAGCATATTGTTAAGGGTAGTAGGGCATAGTTAAAATGTACATTTAGTGAGGAAACATGAAGCAGTGTATAAAGGGAGTTTAGGGGCAGAATGGGGTGGGTAGTAATGGGTGGTCACCAGGTATAATAATGGGTTGGTTGACTTCAGCGGGCTGCATTTCAGAATAATGGGTTGGGTGACTTCAGCGGGGCTGTATTTTAGAATAATGGGTTGGTTGACTTCAGTCGGGCTGTACTTTATAATAATGGGTTGGTTTACTTCAGTCGGGCTGTACTTTATAATAATGGGTTGGCTGACTTCAGTGGTGCTGCATTTTAGAATAATGGGTTGGTTGACTTCAGTGGGGCTGTACTTTATAATAATGGGTTGGTTGACTTCAGTCAGGCTGTACTTTATAATAATGGGTTGGTTGACTTCAGTCGGGCTGTACTTTATAATAATGGGTTGGCTGACTTCAGTGGGGCTGCATTTTAGAATAATGGGTTGGTTGACTTCAGTGGGGCTGTACTTTATAATAACGGGTTGGTTGACTTCAGTCAGGCTGTACTTTATAATAATGGGTTGGTTGACTTCAGTCGGGCTGTACTTTATAATAATGGGTTGGTTGACTTCAGCGGGCTGCATTTCAGAATAATGGGTTGGGTGACTTCAGCGGGGCTGTATTTTAGAATAATGGGTTGGTTGACTTCAGTCGGGCTGTACTTTATAATAACGGGTTGGTTGACTTCAGTCAGGCTGTACTTTATAATAATGGGTTGGTTGACTTCAGTCGGGCTGTACTTTATAATAATGGGTTGGCTGACTTCAGTGGTGCTGCATTTTAGAATAATGTGTTGGTTGACTTCAGTGGGGCTGTACTTTATAATAATGGGTTGGTTGACTTCCGTCGGGCTGTACTTTATAATAATGGGTTGGCTGACTTCAGTCGGGCTGTACTTTATAATTTTGGGTTGGTTGACTTCAGTGGTGCTGTACTTTATAATAATGGGTTGGTTGACTTCAGTGGTGCTGCATTTTAGAATAATGGGTTGGTTGACTTCAGTGGGGCTGTATTTTAGAATAATGGGTGGGTTGACTTCATTGGGGCTGTATTTTAGAATAATGGGTAGTTTCCTATAAATGAATTATGTTTTCAATACCACTTCTTAACTATGTGTTGTCATCATGACCTACTACGGACAAATCGTAAGAAGATGTGTGTTATGAATATAATCTGAAGATAATGATTGAGATAAACCTGGACAATGAAAACACAGGAATTGGGAAACGATGGGATTTCATTGAAGAGGGTTGTGTCCAATCATGTTTGGGAGGTGGATTGCAATAAAGTATTTTGGGAGTGTTTTAAATGTTGCAAAATTGTATAAAAGAAGTGGTTTGTTGAGACTTGGGTTCGTTTGGTCCTGCAACACCATCTAACTGCACCCCACAACATTGTACAATACATTTGCTTTATGCCCAACCGTGTGCTCACTTCTTAAGTGGTGGGCCTGGTTGGGTTAAGGCGATTGAAGGCCCACCTGCACATTTGGTGAGCCAGGGTAGGAGCCCAGGCATTCTGAGATGTTGGGGGTCTTCTGTCCTCACCTCTCAGCTATGGAACCTCATGATGGGGACCAGTCTTCTGTGCACAGTGGAAAAGAGGTCTGCTGACGCCATCTTGGTTAAAGGTCTGTCTGCTCTCCAATGACATGGTGCCGTGGCCTTGCTGTGTAGGTCAACTTGATGAAGCGCCACATCGAAGTGCCTCAGGTTCAGATGTTTATAGGTTTGGGGGTGTAAAGCAAGGGGGAATAGGGGGAAAAAGGGGTTGCTTCTTTGATTTAAGTATTTATTTTTGGCAAGGGTAGACTTGGAGTTTGAGTGTGTATGAAGTCTGTGTAAGGTGTGTATGCCTCCTGGCTGTGTATGAAAAGTGTTAAGATTATATCTTCACAGGTTGTGTCTTCTCACCAACAGATAACTGGAGAAAACAGCAAGACTACTGACGATCAGCACATGACAAAGCTTATCCCTGGGGACCTCACCTATCTCTGCGCCTTCATGCATCGCTGGAACGAACAGCATTTCTATGTACCACGCACAACTCCGACCGCTGTGAAGGTGGAGGGCAACAAGAGTTGGATCCACCTGGGGGATACTCGAAGGGATACCGGCAGCTCTCAACCTGCACCCGAGCAGGCATAGAAGTTAAGTATGCCCTAGGGATTCACAATTCGTTTCAGTGTAAAGGTGGGTGCAAATTGAGATCTGGAATTTTAATATTTCTTGTATAGGGAAAATAATGTCTAACATTGTAAAGGAGGTCCGGGAGAAATGTGTAACAAAATGGTCTTCCCAAGGACAGAATCTTATTTCAATATTTTCATGGTTGACCTTATGCGTAGCCAGCCGGTCCAAAGTTCTTCCTTTAACATCAGTGTCTGACTCCACATACTGGCGAAATTCCAGTGCAGTCGATAAGGAATTGACCAGGTGGGCTTTTTTATCTGTGAGGTCTGAAAGGCCCAAGTTCAGGTCACCTAGGAGTATCAATTTGGCAGAGGGTTTAAGAAGAGGAGAATAACATGACTCTAATGAATGAGGAAACCAGGCATTTTTGCCAGGGGGGCGGTAGATGAGAACTATATTAATGGTGGTGTTAGGATTCATGGAAAGTTTGACATGTAAGATTTCACAGTCTGTCTCGGCAATACTGAACATTTGGTGGATCTGAAGTAAGGCTCTGTAAATCAGAGCTCCTCCCCCCTTATGTCCTGTTGGCAGTCTGCCTGAAGAACCTTGTAGCCTGGCAGTGTGGCTAAGGCAACTACAGGACCGTCAGCAGCATGAAGCCAGGTCTCTGTATAGCACATAAATCCGTGCCCGAGTCCTCGATGTATTCTGCCACTTCTCTGGCATGCTTTACCAGAGAACGAGTATTGGGCATCATGCATGCTAAAGAGGTCTGTTTTTATTCTCTTTTTGTATTTTGTATGAGCTAGATTTAAATGTGTAGCCCCAGGCTGTGATGGGGATCCTGAGTTTAGGGACGGTGGTGGGGCTGGGGTCATATTGGTCAATAGATCCTTATCACGCCACAGCAAAATTCCCTTCCCATGCGTGTTTTCCATGGGCGCCAAACTACTGGGGGCCATGGATACACCTGGCCTTGTGGGCTCAGTGAGCTTATTGGTGACCTGATCGAGTCCTGCTTTTAAAGCTTGATCTATAGTGCTACTGGGTGCAGGAATGGGCAAAGCTCCCATGTCTAGATATTTCTGCACTGTACTGGACCTTTTATCAAAGCACTTGGCATAATAGGTACCTGAATCAGCCATTGTCATGCAGCAAGATGTAAGAGCGAAGATGTGCATTGGTACCTGCAAAATGTGCTCAATAGGGCAAATTCCGCAGACGGGACGCAAACCGGCGATAACCAGCCACTCAAATGCGCTGGTGCTAACACGACCACTGACTTCGTTTTGAGGGGCGGTAAACCTGGGAAATGTATTTCAGAGGAACTACTGATGACACGGAGAGCACAAGGCTGCCAGGAATATGCAGTCAGCGAGTAGCAGGATCGCGCTGCTCAAAAATGGAGGAGGGACAAAGTCGGCACTGCCGGCTAAATTAAATCTAGGTGGTCTCTACAGATCTAAGTCCTGGATTGTTCTACCCAACCCTCTGTTTAGCAGAAAATAGTGATTTAGCAGTCCTTACTGCTTGGAAATTAGTGACAATTCCAGAAAAAGCGCAAGTATTCATATCATTTCAATCACACAAGCAAACAGTAACTAGACTCAGATGTTATAAGCTCACACACACACACGTACCGTAGATACAGGGGGAGCAGAGAATGCTTTATAAGCACCGGTGATGACTGGTCTCTTAAACGCGCCGCCGCTAACGGCTGTTGGGTCTCCCTGCTTTGCCGCTCCTTCCAATTGGAAATAGAAAAAGGACTGAGTCCCTTTTCTATTTGTTATGGCGGTGGTCATCTTGTTTTTGTTTTTTTTATATCGGAAATTGGGCTCACGCAATAAGGTCAAAATCCAACTCCTGTAAAACGAACAAAAAACTATTTGCACCCCGGACAGAGTCCCGAGGTGCGTATAGCCATTGCTTCCTTGCCGTGGCATACCATGGCCTGTAATGGCACTGAGCTTTTGCTGAAGCCCTCGGTTCACTTGGACCTGCCTGGGCTCTGGCTGGTGGGCTGTAACCAGCCCTGGAATGCCCCCTGACATACAGATGATAGATCTATTGCCTGCATACTGGTGAATGTGAATATTGTGCATGGCAAGGAAGGTTCCTAGAGGCACCATTTAGAGTTTGAAGATCATGAGTGAGAAGATGGATCCCTCTGGGATTCCACATGTGATGGGTAGAGGTGGTGATCTACATGTATTTATCTAGACAAACTAATGTTCATCTTCCAGGCAGCAGGGGATCCAGCGGTGGAGAAGATGGATCCCTCTGGGATTCCACATGTGATGGGTAGAGGTGGTGATCTACATGTATTTATCTAGACAAACTAATGTTCATCTTCCAGGCAGCAGGGGATCCAGCGGTGGAGAAGATGGATCCCTCTGGGATTCCACATGTGATGGGTAGAGGTGGTGATCTACATGTATTTATCTAGACAAACTAATGTTCATCTTCCAGGCAGCAGGGATCCAGCGGTGGAGAAGATGGATCCCTCTGGGATTCCACATGTGATGGGTAGAGGTGGTGATCTACATGTATTTATCTAGACAAATTAATGTTCATCGTCCAGGCAGCAGGGGATCCAGCGGTGGAGAAGATGGATCCCTCTGGGATTCCACATGTGATGGGTAGAGGTGGTGATCTACATGTATTTATCTAGACAAACTAATGTTCATCTTCCAGGCAGCAGGGGATCCAGCGTTGGAGAAGGTGGATCCCTCTGGGATTCCACATGTGATGGGTAGAGGTGGTGATCTACATGTATTTATCTAGACGTTCTCTCTGATTCTCATGCACTTGTACTGTATGTAGATGAAAGGTGTATAGTTGACTATGTCGAAGGCTGCAGAGAGCACAAGGAGTGCCAGAAGGCAGGGGTGTGCACCGTGAAGGATGCTGAGGGAATCGTTTACCATCTGGATGGCTGCTGTCGCCATGCAGCATCTGAAGCTTGATCGGTCTGTAGGAGATAATGTTTGAAGTTAAATTGTTATGCTCTTTTAATGATTTCCCAAAGGACATGTGTCCAGTTTTTATGTCAATGTGGAAGTCACCCTTAGTGAGAGTAATTTGAGTATTGGTTGGAGGTCTTCTGTGGGGAATGGAGTCTGGAAAGGCGTCACATGAGTAGAATAGTGTTTTGAGAACTGCTAGGTTCAGTGTCAGGACTTCTACAGAGACTGTTTCAAAGGTACCAACATGCTCTGAGAAAATAAAATGAGCTTGAGGGAGATCTGGTAGGAGATGGTTTTCTTTCTGAAATACATTCTATAATGTCCAATAGATTTTAGTTAAGAAAATGTTTCAAAATAACGGTGGCCTTTCAATTTGTGCAGTTCTGAAAGAAATGTGTCAACACAAAATAACGTTGTCACAGTTTCTTGCTCTGAATTGGGAATCATAATGCTGTGTTGTGTTTCTTGATTTATTAAACAAGCATTAACCTCACGTCCTTGTTTAGAATCTCCTTTGCACTATGCGACTTAAACTTTCTATTAGATGGGCCTTGCCACGCACATAGGGTTATGTTTTGTTTGAAATACAAGTGTTCCCCTTTTCAGGGAGTTTGCTATGTCTTGTCACACCGGAGCACCTATATCGTGTTAGAGGAACAAGTCTTCCTGAGTGCACAAAGGTTTCTGTGTCTTATGCGATTGCATTGCCTGACTAGTTGAAGTATCTGCATTGATTAGAGTGCTGAGGTTTTATCCAAAAAACTGTTTGCTATCCACATTACGACACATCGCAAAACATTGCAGGCAATTGCCCATTCTTACACACTCTTACGGAAACTCGGACTTGTGTTTCTCTCCCAAGAGCCTTTTCAAGGCGTTTTTTTAATAGAATTGTGTGGTGATCATATAGCCATCCTTATGCACCTGTAGAGTTACTTGTATATATGTTCTTTATCATGAAGAGCCAATTTTGATTGTCACATATTTTGTGTTTATCACATTTATTGCAGATTCACCCCTAATTTGTTTGCTTAGCGTGGCAAAAAAACAAATCCTTAATACATTGTTTTAATATCTGCCTGCCATGCGGTGGTTTACTAGGATTCAATGGTGCCAATTGTGATAGGGTATCAGGTAATAATGTCCCCATACATGATGTCCCCATACATAATGTCCCCATGTATGATGTCCCATACATGATGTCGCCGGGAAAAGCCATTGGCGACATTATATATGGTGACATTATGCATTGGGACAGGTTGCGGGGATGGCCCATGCGCCCCTTGGAAAAAAAAAAGAAAAATTGGGGGGTTGCCGGGGTGTCCCCGGCATGTTCAATGTAATAATGTCTCGGCAAAAAACAGTAACTTTTTGGTCAGGAGACATTTTTGCGGGGACATTATTGCATGGAACCTGTGATAGTCCATATTGTTGTTTTTCATTGTGAGAAGGGTGAGGAGTGCGCTGCATTGGAGTACAGGTTAATGTGTTGGCGGCGCTGGCTTATATTGCCACAGAATAAGTTGATGTGGGTGAAAGCCTCGATGCAATATAGTTTGGGAAGGTCGGGCGGGCCACTGTTTGACTGCCTTTCACAAAGTCTTGCTGGCTCCAGCTATCGTGATCTGGCATTAGGAGCCATTTGCTGTGGTGATCGTTTGTCTGCGGGAACCCTTCAAGTACGCTCACATCATTTCAAATGAAGCCTTGGGCTTGTGCCAGGTCTTCTCTAGAGTTGACCTTGAGCTCTTGCGTGTACATGCGAGAAGATGGTTGTTGTTCTGGGACAGGTATGTTGAAGATTGATCTCAGACTGTTGTCGAGTGCTTCTGCTACGGTGTTTCAATCCGTGTTGTAGGCACTGTCAGGGTGGTGGTGAAGCTGATCGGGTCTTCTGTGAGTGGTCGTTAAGGAAAATCTTTGATGAGCTGAGGGTATCTGCTTGATAGGCTTGGGTTATGTATGGTTGTTTGGGGTAGTGTGGTGGTTGGTAAAGGCAATAGCGAGGTGCTCCGACCAATCAGCTGTAAGGAATGTTGTATTCTGAGGTTTGCAAGCAGGAGTGTTGCTAGGTCTGGAAAAGATCAGGGGCTATACTAATGTTGGGGTTTACGGGATTCCGGGCTAGCCAAAGCCTTTTGGTTGTAGTCCCTGAGCTTCTATCTGGGGATAGAACCAAAAGACCCGGGCCTATAGCCCGCTCAGCCCTCCCTCTAGCAACGCCTCTGTTTGCAAGGCTTTTATGATGCAGACGAGAGTGTTGCCTTTGTTGTGTGGTGGCCCGGAGCCCTTGAGAATGTTACTCTGAAGGGCCGGTCGAACTGGCCAGATACTCCTGTCAAATTGAACAGTTTCTAAAAGTCACCGGGGAACTGAGGAGCTAAATTGCATCAAAAGGTTTGCCTAATAAGACTTACCCGACAGCAATTATTCTTCTAAGAAAATAACTTACCGTGACGTTTAGTGATGCGATTTTGAAATCCAAATGTTCCGTTGCGTTGTCTGCAGCGCCACTCATGTTGATGGGATCAGTGCACACTATGTGCAAACCCTGAGCTATAAAATGGAACACATGGAAGAAGGCACCGTGCATAGAACGGAAGAGTAAAGCTTGAGACTATATTGAACACCACTGGTCTTCGCTGCTTCCATTTCCTGCATCACACACACTCTTCGCAATGCCCCCACACCCATTCGAATGGCACCAGAAAACACAGCAACCTTTTCGTCTTTTTTGTTTTGCTTTATAAATAATTTTAAATAGTTTAAATACATATTTCATACCAAGTATATAAAAATAGCATTTGTGTCTCTGATAAATAAATTAGAGAGGTTTCATTTACATGACAGCTAACGTGCAACAACAGACCACCGGCCTGTCAGCTCTCGGAGGGGAGGGTCCCCACGGTGGACGACATGCAGCGACTAAGGTCTCTGGCCTGTTTTCCCTCCGTCCGCCTGGGCACTAGAGCCAGCGGGGGTCGGGGGGGGGGGTCACCTGATGCACACAGTGCGCTGGGGGGCATTGTCTGCCGTAGACGACCAGACGCCCGGGTGGGGATGGCTTTTTCTTCAGACAACAATGGCGCCCGACATCCTGCCGCCAAAGGCCTTCATGGCGCTCTTTTGTCTGAGTCTTCTGGCCGCCCAATGGCGAGCTTACAAAACACAGCCCGGCCACCCAACCCCAAAAGACCACATCTCTATAGAAAACACTTTCCACATGCTTCTGGAAAGCAGCGTGTGCAATATCGAATTGGCAACCTGCCTCCTACAAGCTCTCGAGCCTCCTTTTTATTTGCAATTCCCTGATAGGCAGAGACAAAACACTGCAGTCATGCTGTATACGTCTGAAATCAGGCAGCTGCCGAACATGCTTCGAGTCCCACTGAGACACCTATCATTACACGTCTATGGTTTTCTCGTCTTTGTAATCCATTGTGCTGCTCACAATCTGTAAGGGGTAATTGTCTGGGGATTGCGCGGTGTATCCCGTGCTCCCCTCCAGGTCCCAGGAACCCGGCAAATTTTCAAGGCTAAGCGAAGTGATGGCCCCCTGGCTGAAGCCTTCCTCCGACCGGCTGGGTAGCACCAGCTGCAGCGACGAAGTCTCTGAGGAAGAGTAGATGGAGGGCGAGAGGGTGGCCGAGATCGACTGCAGCGGGGTCAAGGTGGCGTCGGAGAGGGGCGACGTGCACCTCAGGTAGGGCAGTTGGTTCGTCTGGATGACCTGGTAATGCGACGGGGAGTAGCCCAAACCTGTTGTGTAGTAGAGTTCACCGTCCATTGCATCTTGGAGCTCGCACTCGGGTCTCTGGGGGCTGCTTCCCACCGAGGAAGGGTCCATGTGCCAAATGTCAGACACGGTGGAGCCCTGGTAGAGCTGTGTTTTGGTGCAAGTCACCGTGCCCGACTCCTGGTGCATATAGGGTTGATGCGTAGTCCATGCCATGGACTGTAATCCCTCCACCGGGGACCCGATCGTTGTGCCATATGTGGGGCAATACCCCGTTGGTTTCTGTGCAGCCAATAAGTTCTCCAGGAGGTTGATCACGTTCTTCATATCCCTGCCCAGCTGCGAGACCTCCTGCGTTAAGGTATTTACCTAAGGAAGCAAAAAACAAGCAATGGTTATTTGTATTTTACAAATGAATCATAACAGTATAAACTGATGCTTTGGGCAAATGTCACAAAAAAGAAGTTGCATTTTAATGCCCCTGGCTCCCGAGCCCACCTACTCTTCTACGGCCGAGCAGAATACTGAATTGACAACACAACCCTCTCGCTACACTTAAGCATCCAGCACATTCGTGGTTGCATATCAAATCTTATCAGTCCAACCTACCCTTAAACAGTGCCCCACTCTATCAGACCTGCTATGTAAGCCTCTTGCTACACAAAATAACCCACACAATGAATGATTGCACATTAAATTGTTGTAGTTCTTTTCTACTGTGACTCACACTAGCAAATCTCCTTTATAACCATCTGGCCACACATTAGCAACCACAACATTGGTGGTTGCATGTGAAATGAGTGCAATCTAGCTGCATTCTGATCTATTCTTATACTGCAGCTCACTATAGCAAACCGAGCATTAACATCTCACTCCACATGAGTATTCACAACATTGGTAGTTGCATGTGAAATCGCTGTGATCTAATCTGTTCGTATACTGAAAATCACTCCAGCAAACCGAGCATTAAAATCTCACCTCACATGAGTATGCACAACATCGGTAGTTGCATTTGAAATCGCGGCAATCTCGCTGGAATCTAATCTATTGTTATACAGCAACTCACTCTATCAAACTGAGTATTAGCATCTCAACCCACATTAGGACGCACAGTATAGAGGAGCAGCTGCAGGCCTCTGCTGGTAATCCTGACTCCCTACCTCCTGTATGTTAGAAACCTGAGATTGTGCCATGCTTGACACCAGCAGTTGTGACCATACCAGAGTGAATATTTGAAAGAAGGTACCCCCTGAGAAAACCCTATCAAGTGTATTCCCAGAGAGATGACAATCTGAGCGAGGAACTCCCTGAAGAAATATGAAAATGAGAGAAAGAGGAGCTGGTGACGTCACAAGAGACGAACGTGACACACAGAGAAGACTGGCAGAAGAGAATTCATGAACCTTATAGAAACTGATGACGAAGTAAAGAATCGAGTAAACTTTAATATGAGAAATGAAGATTGCATGTGTGTGACGCGCTGCAGAAAATGCAGTTCGTTCAATAAATGTACAGATGCCGCAATGCAAGTAGACTAAGTAAACTTAGAAGCTGGCTATAAGTAGTAAACAGACTGCAGGCAGAGCAGGCATTGTATAGAAATTGGACATCAGTGTCATATATTTAGTGAGCCCAGACCCATGGAGAAGAAAGGCCGGGAGATGTGTCCCAGCAAGAATTAGCTGAGATTGCGGACTTGAATGGCAATGTTTTCTGGCCTGATGTAAAGGCTAAAGGCAGCCAGGACTGGTTATCTATTCTTGAAGGCCGCAAATGTGAAAAGCTGAATCATCCCGTGTTAAGGTGTAAAGGAAAAACACCATGCATGCCAACGTTTATTCATTTAAGACATTTAATTACTGCAAAAAGGACCAAATCGTGGTCTCCTGTCACGTGAGCCAAGGATGGAAATAGAGTTGAGCTTGGAGTTCTAGAATAAGCGATAGTGCGCGCTTGCACTCCCTTATATTCCCAGAGACAAGAATACACTGCAAGGCCAAGTTCAAAGACAATCTTCATGGCAGACTGCATGGGCGATGAGAGACATTGGGCTAATTGGGTGAGGAGGTAAAGTCAAGTCCACCTCCTGGCACCTGGGTATGAGCTTACGTGCTGCTAAGTGAACTCAATGTTCCAGACATGGCATGAGCATGCCAACAAATTGTAGAGGGCCATATAACAAAGGGACTTATAGTTTGAGAGCCAATGATAAACTGTGCAATAAATAGTGTTGAAGACGACTTGCACTAGAGGTGGGCATCAGTTATCCACCTGACAGTAGAGATCCAATCACAGCCAACCCCATATAGAAAGTATACTTAGATGTTCTCCTTGAGCCTATCACAACTCCTCGTAGTTTTGTCTTATTTGCCACATAGTATGACGTCACGTATGACAAATGTTCACTATATAACTGAGATTTTTAGTACGGCGCACAGAGAGCTTGAGCAAATGTCCGTTGATGTCTGTTTTAGCTCCATGTTTTAGAGTATTGATAATAAAACAGGAAAACTTTGCCATCTTCCTGAGTTGGTTTGATTATTTGTTGTCAGAGTTATTCTGCATCCCCATCCACTGCATGCGTGTTACCAAAAGGGCTCTAAGCTCAAGTGGTAGCACTGCGGATGGTTAAAAGATCCAAATGAGGTTGTCTCCAGAGTTTCCGACGATTGGGCATCCTTTGCTATTAGCCGGAAGGTCGCAGGGATTCCTGTGGTGAGTGGCCGAATAGAAATAAACTTGCAAAAAGAACCCGAGACAGTGGGCAGGTCCCTCTTTGATGAAATCCCTGCCCGGTTTACACAGGTGCTCTGCCAACAGAAGGCGAAATAGTCGATTGGAGGAGGAGTTGATACCGAAGGCCTCGAGTCGAATAATGAAGAAATGGCGAGTAGACTAAGGGTAATGGCAAATTAAGTGGATGGGGTTGTGATAATTTTTGAGTAACAGGAAATATTGTGTGAAGAAGAATAGCGCTTAGGGTCCTAACTCAAGGGAATTCAGAAGGAGACATCTCAAATCTTAACGTGGGTAGAGCAGAAAAATATAACGCATGAGCAGATTCATGTAAGGTGATGTCTCAAACCTTGTATAGGGCACTAAAAAAATGTGAGAAAGGAAAAGGTGATCACAGTGTTTATTAAATGTGTAAAGTCGACTAGTCTGTATGATTGCTGAATAGAAATATCAAAGAGCAATAAAAGTTGTGAAGTCATTCAGAAAAAGTTGAGGAAGCTATAGTGATTACCTTAGTGATGTGGTTGGTAACAATCCAGAGGTAGAGATAACTCATTGAGAAATTAGAGGCTTGAGCGGCGATCGATGGTGCACGCTCATGTAGTTTTAAAAGAGTTGAAAAAGTGCTGATTTACGCAAAAGTACTTAGGGTCTTTTATAAATCTGGTAATATTGACAGTCAATTGAAACTTGTCATAATGGGAGACACTCCTCTGATGCACTTATGCAAGACACTGCCAAAGCACATGCCCAAGCTCAAAGAGTATATTGTGTGGAATGGGTAAAAGGCATGGCAGATAAAATGTTCATGCCATTGCCACAAGGGGGATCACTTTCAAAAGCGGTATTGCAACACATGACCACATACTTGCACGCTGCATACATGGGGAAGAAATTAGAGAAGAGGTTAGCTATTCTAGAGCTCTGGAATATGGACGCGGAAGAGAGAGATGATCCACCACCTGAGGAGTAGATGCTTAGTCAGCTAAAGGAGGACGGTGTTGAGCCCTCCTCCCCTTAACTCACCTGAAGAAAGAGGCTGTAGCATGGAAGAAATAGGGTTGTACCCTTTAAAGGAGGTGACAGGGTATAGTAACCCAATGTACGAACCGCCCACTTATAGCAGTGATGCTAGTCCAGAGGGGAATAAGAGAACAGAAGAGATCTGAAAGATCTTACAAGACAAAGAAGAAAAGAGTGAGCGAACGACTATATCGGCAGAAATAGAAAGAGAGATCAAAAGATGGAAAGGAGAGAAGGATAAAGCTGATGCGGTAGAGCTCGTGCAGAACGAATGGATGGGTGGGCAGATATTACTCACAATTGATGGGAAAAGCATTGAGGAAGTTAGGCAAAGAGAAGATAAGGACAAACAAGAAAAAAGGGACAGAGAACAAGAGAAGAGACAGAAAGAAGATGAGCAGAAAAGGAAGAACAGGGAGCAAAGAGAACAGATATATCAAGAGGAGAAAAAAGAAAAGAAGAACAGGCAGAAGAACAAAGAAGATATGACAATAGACAGAGAGTGATAGAAGATAGTGGCAATAGAGAAAGGGAGAGAGAAGAGGAGGAAGTGCAGACATTAAGGGACAAAAGAATACAGAGACAAAGGGAAGAAGAGGAAAAAGGGGAGTAAGGAGAAAAGAACAAAGGCAAGTGGAAGACAGAATAAGATGGGAGGCGAGAAAACAAAGAGAACGCGATGAAGAAATAGAACGAGGGAGAAAACAGCAGGGTCTCGATACCAGTGTCATTCAAAAGGAGCCAGTAGAGCCAAGCCCAGCAATACGATGGGACAGAACAGAAGAGTTCCTTCTGATAAAGGAAGCAACATCAGTGGTGTCTAGAGTAATATTGGTAGAAGAAAACTTTGATGCTGGAAGCATCGGGGAAAGGATCGATAAGGTTTATCAGGAACTAAAAGGAGGTAGCAACTATGGAAGTCGAGGGAAGACGGATCAATCCCTAGCATTTCGAACATAGAGTGTTGTCCTTAAGCAGACTAAACCTAAAAAAAGTGAAGGGGAGAATAGTCACACTAGTTGGGGACAAGAAATGTCAGATGAAGAAAGAGTCCATCTTCGAGGTAGGAGCAAGGAGCGCATGCGCCCCCGAAGGAAGCTTGCAATTAGATAAAGTAAGATGGTCCGATATGGAACAATCTAAGGATAGGACACCAGATCCCATACCATGTCTAGAGCGTCCTCGAGGATGATCGCATAGTGAGAAGGGAGAATCACTGCCATACATGAGCAGATTAAGGTCACTACCGGCAAGAAGTCGGACAGGGACGATCGTCCCTGCAATTGATAGACTAACAATGGGAGCCGATTGTAGGTTGGGGTTTACGCAGTTTCCCTTATTGGAAAAAGGGGGAGCAAGACCACAGTATATTCCATGGCCGCTGATGGATAAGGCTAATTTAAGGTGTAAGCTCCAGAGTTTGACCGCGGGCGCCGCAAAATGGATATATGAGTTAGAAAAAAATGACAGGAGGAAATACACAGGCCACAGGGGACATGAAGGGGCTCCTGGCAGCTATTCTTGGGGAGAGAGGTGTTGACATATGGAGGAGAGCAGAATATTCAAGTGTGACAGCACAAAACACAGCACATGATGGAGCGCTGTTTAATAATTGTAGATCAGACTTATGAAGGGCTGTCAGTGTACAGTATTCTTATACATCAGACATTCGTTCAATTATGACACGTAAGATGAAGGAAGATGAAGACCCTATTGCTTACATTCAGTGATTCAAGAGAAATGGCAGCTTGAAACTCGCGAGCTGTGGGAAAGAACGGTGGAATTATTTTACCACATTTTATGTAAGGGGTTGCCTGAACCAGTACAGAGACAGATGAAGAAACAAGTGGGGATGGAAGCAAAACTGTGGCCTGAGATACAGTCGATGATAGTGCATCACTGTCGGTTGTTACAAGAGAAAAATAGGAAGAAAGATGAGACTAGAAAAATCAAGGAAGCCAAGTTAGTTCAGAATCAATTTTCAAAAATTTGCCATAAAAGGGTGGTATTGAAAAGCAGAGAAGGATTGGGAATGCAGGAAGCAATGGATACATGACAGGTGAGTAATCAGTGCCCGATGGACCATGGTGATATGTGTTCATGCCACGAGGCAGATGTATGGGCCTATAGAGAAAGAGGGGGTTCCAAAATAATCAAGGTGGGTTTCAGAATACATAGAATGAGAACCAGAGCACCCAGGGATGTTTTAGCCAAGGGGGACCTGTTAGACGGGCAGCCCCAGTATGTTGGGCTTGTGGGATGACAGGGCACATTGTGCGCATATGTGGGATCCAAGGGAATGTAGAGAATGGCCAATTATAAAGAGGAGGGGACAGCTTATCCTCCACCATATAGCACACAAACTGGGGAAGGATTTGCCTAAGATCACACAGTGTATCAGACACAAGTGCAGCGAGTGCAGCAGGTACAGCCGCAAGAGTGTGTGCAAAGGAATCTGCCACAAGGGCTGTCACAACAAGCCCCTATGCAGACACAGCAGTATGCAGACACAGGACAGGTATTGACACCCAGAATAGGAGGTGTCACTGTGGTAGGAGGAAACCCATTCACAGGGACAGGTATGAGCCTGTACCCACAATAGGAGAGCTCACAGGGTGACTTGATGTGTTCAGTTCTATCTGTGCAGCCAGGCCCCCAAGAGGAACCAAGGGTCAATGTGACAAAAGGAGGCAAATCTTTTTCTTTTTTAGTAGACACTGGGGTTACTCGTTCATGCATACGAGAGTGAAAATATCCAATGTTGGGGATTGCCATGAATGCTCAAGGGTTCTCTAGAGCTAAAAGTTGAGTTCCTTTAAGCGATCAATTACCAGTCTCTATAGGAGAGTGTGACATGTCTGTTCCTTTGTTATATTCACGACAGTTAACATTTTGGGAAGAGATTTCATTACAAAACTTAACAGGGCGATTTCATTCACTGATCAAGAAATAGTGTGTTCCACTCTGGGAATGCACTATTTAAATGTGGGTGAATTCATACTGGTGTTCACAGGGCAAGTGGCTCTGTGAGGCGTCCCATCTATATGGGGTGAGCATTCTACTGACATGGCTACCTGGCTTAGTGGGAAAAATTTTGAGGATACCTGACAAGTTTTTATTTAGACTGCGAATATCTATGGGTGAACAGAGAGGACAGACTATCCCTATAGAATTGGAAGCAGCCACAGTATGAATGGAAATGTCAATGCTTGAAGGTGTAGGTGTTGAGTGCAGACCACAGAGAACAGAAATAGGTCTCGAGGAAGGCTGCAGATTGACTGACATTATAGATGACAACATATTCAGGGAAGACCAAACAGATGATGAAGTGGTGTTCTTTATGAGAATCACATACTGGTTAAGGATAGAAAAGAGGGAAGTTCCACAGCGAATGGTGATAATGCGGCAGTGTCCAACATTTTTTCAGGAGGACTTGGAGAAGGTGCCAAGTGTCATTTGGACCACAGGCCCTTATGACGTAGTTTTACTAAAGGGAATAGGGGGAAGTCAAAATAAAGCTGAAGCCAAGAGCAATTTTACCTCGAGCAAAACAGTACCCCATGTCTTGAGAGGATGATTAAGGTATATTTCAGACTATGAAGGCTCTAATGAAACAAGGAATTCAGGTGCCATCGGAATCGTCGTGTAACACTGCAGTTTATCTGATTAACAAAATCTAAACAAGGGTCGTGGAGATTCATACAAGATGTGAGACCGATTAATCAGATTGTAGAGAAAAAGTTTACTGTAGATCCTAATCCGGCGATGATATTTTGCAGTATCCCAGTGGTAGCTCGATATTTCACTGTGATGGATTTGAAAAATGTGTTTTTCTTGATCCTGTTGCAAGACTTGCTTCCTTTACGTTCCATCAAACTCAACTGAAACATACTAATTTGCCCCAGGGGTACTGTGAGTCCCCATCGATCTTTAACAGAGTCCTACAGATGGATTTTGGCAATATTGATCTTAAGAGTGCGGTGATACAGTACGTGGAAGACATTTTAATTTGCAGCCGGGTGCAGACAAGATTCTATTCAGTAGACGACTTTTCTAGCAGACAAGGGATACAAAGTAGACAAAGAGAATTTACAATACTGCCAAGAAGAGGTGTTAAACATACAGCAGTTGATTTCACATGAAGAAAAGAAAGTGACAACTGAAAGAGCTGAATCGATTATGAAAACCTCAAAGCCAAATTCAGTGAAACAGATGCAGCAGTTTTTGGGGCTATGCAACTATGTTAGAGCCTGGATGTTTGATTACAGTTCGTACACAAGACCCCTTTTGCAAGCTTTAAAAAATACGTGGACAAAGTAAAAATAGAATGAACTGGAGAAAGGGAGGAAGGGTTTGAGGAATTGAAAAAAGCTATTTGTACGGCCCTTGTTTTGGGAATTCCCAATGATGCCATGGAATTGGATTTATTTTCACGCAGAAATGGGACAGTCATGATAGAAGTGCTTACACACAGAACTACATTGGGGTACAAGCTTTTAGCATATTACAGTGGGATTTTAGACCCAGTAATGAGAGGACACTTCCCTTACGAACAGTCATTAGCAGCCACTGCGTTGGCAATTGAGAATTCTAAAAGTATTGTGATGGGTTCCTCTATGACTCTCTTCGTGGACCATGCTCTATTTGCCATTTTAGAGAAACCCAAAGGCACATTAACATCTCAAAGAGCTTCTGCTTATAAGTTAATGATTTCGAGTCCAACAATCAAGATTGTAAGATGTAAAATAGTGAACTCTGCCATGTTTATAGCTGAGCCAGTAGAATAAGGTGATCATGTACATGACTGTGCTAATTGTATTGAACTTTATGATGATATACCCCAAATAAAAGGAAAATGCTTTGGTGGGAGGGTAAATTCTCTTTATTGATGGTTCTTCGAAAGTTGATCAGACTAGTGGGGAAAGGTATTCAGGCATCGCAGTAGGGAGACAAACATTAAATGGAGAATTTGAAGTTATAGCAAGTGCAAGGCTACCCTCTCATTTTTCAGCGCAAGCAGCAGAATTAGTAGCGCTCATTATCACACTCGAGAAACAGGAAGGACAGGAGGTGACAGTGTACAGTGACTCTGCCTATGTGACGTCAACCGTACATACAGGGTTAGCGTGTTGGAAAAGGAGGGGCTACCTCTATGCGGACGGCACTCCATTGCAGCACGCATCCTTATTGGACAGGCTTATTAAAGCACTAAAACTCCCAGTGCTCATAGTGGTCGTTAAGTGCACAGCTCACACTAAGCAAACAGATTTTATCTCTTGCGGGAATGAAGCCGCACACAAAGAAGCCACAATGGTTGCATATTCTCCAGATATTTCAAGAATTGATACCGAGAATATTAAGGAGAAAGTAGTTACAACCTTGTTAGTGCAAGAAGGACTTATAAATGATCTATAATCCAACTAGTGGAGATCCAAGGGAGTGCACCGCAGGGCAAGTACGAATTATGGAAATGAAGGGGTTGTTCTTTAGCCACCACAGAAGCATTATGGCGACAAGATAGCACTGAAAAGCCAGTGATCCCAGTAGCTTTATCAAATGTTGCACTTGAACAACTGCATTACACTGCGCATGTAATTAGGGAGAGTCTTGCTGCTACAATTGTGGAAGACTGGTTTATTATGAATTTGTTGGAATACGTTGCATATACTGAGAAGAATTAGAGGAGTAATGCCTCGACCGAATGGTCTGTTTCAGTATTTACATATCGACTATGTCGAGGTGCTGCAGGTGTGTAATGAATATAGATATCTGTTAGTGGTGGTGTGTCCCTTCTTCAGGTGGATTGAGGCGGGTCTGTGCACACACCCTGATGCCACTTGCGCAGTTTAACCTTTAGTATGTGAAGTTTTTTCAAGATGGGGTATGTGTGAAGGTGTGAAGTGCGGAGATCCAACAATGGGTCACATTTTGTTAATGAGGTATTCAAACAAATAGGGCTTCTACTGAATATAAAGGACACATTTTCTTCTACTTATGACCCGCAAGCGAACATGTATGCGAGGGACTAAACGGCCTCCTTAAAGAAAGGATTGCCTTTAGTAAATTGACTTTGAAAAAGGGGTGACTATATTGCCTACCCTTAGCTTCATATTCCTCTCAGAATAAGACTGGTTCAGACCATCACCTCACCCTTCATGAGCTAGTAAAAGGGCGGCGATTGAGAACGTCTCTTACACCTCCATCTAGGAGTAGAAGTGACTCTTTCGGCCTCATTACACGGTAGGCGGAGGACCAAGGTGCTTTTAGGACCTTGGTCCATGCCGGTAAAATACCGGCACCGCCTTGGTGGAAAGGGGAATTATCGCCCTATTCCAAGGTTGGCGGGGCGGTAATTCCCCCTTCCCCCATTGCCCTTCCCCATTCCCATTTTTGCCCCATAGGGCTCTATGGGAATGGGGAAGGAGCTAATTACGGTGCTGCAAATTGTGGTACCGTAATTAGCACCCTGGTCCCTTTGCGGGTTGGTTTTTAATGCCTGCTAAACAGCAGGCGTTAAAGTACCTACCCGCAAAGGGACCTCGTAGTAAGGCAGTAAGGGTTTACCGGTACCGGTGCCCTTACCGATATCGGTAAACCCTTACCGCCGTCCGTGTAATGAGGCCCTTTGTCTTTCTATTTCTCCTCTTTCACAGTCTCAATCACATTAGTACTTTTACTAAGACAGAGGCCCTTTTGGTTCCCCCCACTACAGCAGCTGCCTTTTCTTTACTTACTTCCACTGACACAGAGGCCACTAAGGTTCTCCCTAGAGGGAGAACTGGGTTTGATTTATTTACTTCCACTGCCATAGAGGCACCCAAGGTCCTCCCTACAGGAGAATGCTTTTAATTTGCTTTGTGAGTATTACACAGCTTTTCCATATGGAAGACATAAGAGAAGTGCAAAGGAAGATAATGAGGGGACAATTACCTATCTAGACAATGCAGCATACGTGGTATCAACGCATGAAAGTTGTGGGGGAAAGAACAAACTTTAATTTCCAGAGAAATTCCCGAACACGATGCCAGATGCCTTGTTCATCTTGCAGCATGCATGACCAGAGGATAATTTCAGAGAAGTTGGGCCACTTTGCAATGGAGCTCGAAATGGTCATTTCCATTGCAGGATGATTATATCAAGACATCACAGTAGCAACCTCGATGGGAGCCAAGATGCTTGTGTATTCCGCAAATGGACAGGAAGAGGTAGTCGTGAAAGATGTGAAAATAATGGAATGCCCTATTATAACAGAGATAGCTGGAACACCTAGATGTTGGAACAAACTCACGTCCTAGTCTACGGGCAAGTGAAGTCCAAGAAAGGATGGGGAGGACTGAAGTCTTGTGAAGCTCATCTATTAAAGTCAAAATATGTGCAAGAGGTACAGAGAAAAAACAATGGGTGTTTGAAGTCATGGGCAAAGCATGCCAAACTGTTGAAATGAGTAGAAAATGAATCAGGTCCAATGACGGTGCTTCCATTGGCGAATGCAACATTGTGCTTTCGAAGAGAAGAAATAAATCATGTGGGAGATAACAAAGGCTGCAAAACTACAGTTCACATTTCCAGAATGAGAGCAGGGACGGCCGTTCTTGGGCTTGTGGGCCCAGAGCCTACATGAAGTTGCCCAAGGATTTGGGAGGAACGTGTTCTTTGGTGCTCGTCCATGCTCCAGCATTAGTGATTCCTCAAAGTGACCTGTACATTGGAGAATTTGGAAAATAAGTAGATGCCCATTTGAGAAAGAGAAGCGCACATGACTTTCTCAATCGAACCAGAAGAGAGAACTACTTTTCAGCTAAGTCAGTAGAAGAATTTGAGGCCATTACTTACGAGCACAGGTTGTTCAACCAGACTGCTTCGATAGTCACAACTATCTTCATGCCTGGGATCCAGCTGATTGGCAATGCCAAATGGTTGAAAATTACCAGATGGGAGCTTCTGCAGACAATTAACACCACTGCAAAGGGATTCAATGCTATCAAGGAAGAGTTGAGGGCCATACGACTGATGACCCTACAGAACAGATATGTCCTTGACCTGATCACAGCAATAGAAGGAGGAGTTTGTGCCAAAATTGGGCCATCATGTTGCACATTCATACATTCTCATGATGAAGAGAATGGGACCTTGATAGAGGCCATACCGCTATTGACAAATCTGCATACTCAGTTGACAGACGAGACAGAGGAAATTGCAGATGACAGCTGGTTTGCGTCCCTATTCTCTTGGATTCCGCAGTGAACGGCAAACATCTTCAAGTATATTGGAGCACTATTACTCATGGTGATTTTCGGATTCCGTGTGATCAAGACAATAATTGCACAGTTAAAGAAGACAGCAAAGAAGGCAGTAGTCAATGATCAATGTCGTATCAGGGTTTTGACCCAAGGAATTGACAGATAAAGATGTCCTAAAATGTATAGAGGCCAGCATCATTGCACCTGAGAGAACAAAGTTTCTGTATCCAAAGAATCATAAGAAGTATGTGGGACGATGGGCCTATTGTACTCCAAATGGACAGTGCAGCTATACGACCTGGAGTGTGGATGAACATGTCAAATCAGCTGGCACCCTGAAGGGGGTGATGAAGTTCTGGACTCAGAAGAAGCACTTCTTCAAGAGAAAATATCAAGATGTGGAAACCGGTGAGGAGGTGGTTGAGGACTCGACCAGAGGGGGGAGTACAGAGCAGCAGCTGCATGACTCTGCAGGTAATCCCACCCAACTACCTCCTTTATGTTGGAAACCTGAGATTGTGCCATGCTTGACACTAGCAGTTGTGACCATACCACAGTGAATATTTGAAAGAAGGTACCACCTGAGAAAACCCTATCAAATGTATTCCCAAAGAGATGACAATCTGAGGGAGGAACTCCCTGAAGAAATGTGAAAATGAGAGAAAGAGGCGCTGGTGACGTCACAAGAGATGAACGTGATGCTCAGAAAAAACTGGCTGAAGAGAATGCATGAACCTTTTCGAAACTGATTCCAAAGTAAAGAATCAAGTAACATTTCATATGCAAAAAGAAGATTGCATGTGTGTGACGTGCTGCAGAAAATGTAATTAGTTCAATAAATGTACAGATGCCACAACACAAGTAGACTAAGTGAACTTAGCAGCTGGCTATACGTAGTGAATAGACTGCAGGCGGTGCCACCATTGTATAGAAACTGGACATCGCTGTCATAAATTTAGTGAGCCCAGACCCATGGAGAAAAAAGGCTGAGAGCTGTGTTGCAGCAAGAATTAGCTGAGATTGCGGACTTGAATGGCGAAGTTGCCTGGCCTGGTGTCAAGGCTAAAGGCAGCCAAGACTGGTTATCTATTCTTGAAGGCAGCAAATATGAGAAGCTGAATCATCCCTTGTTAAGGTGCAAAGAAAGAACACCATGCGTGTCAAAGTTTATTCATTTAAGACATTTAATTACTGCAAAATGGACCAAATTGTGGTCTCCTGTCACGTGAGCCAAGGATGGATATAGCGTTGAGTTTGGAGTTCTTGAACAAACGATAGTGCATGCTCGCACTCCATTATATTCCCAGCAACAAGAATACACTGCAAGGCCAAGTTCAAAGGCAATCTTCATGGCAGAAGGCAGGGGTGATGAGAAACGTTGGGCTAATTGGGTGGGAGGTAAAGTCAAGTCCACCTCCTGGCAAATGGGTATGAGCTTACATGCTGCTAAGTGAACCGAATGTTCCAGACATGGCACGAGCATGTCAACCAATCTTAGAGGGCCATACAACGATGGGCCTTATAGTTTGAGAGCCAATGATAAACTGTGTACTTAATAGTATTGAAGATGACTTGCAATAGAGGCGGGCACGAATTGTCCACCTGACAGGAGAGATCCAATCACAACCCAACCCTTTATAGAAAGTATACTTGGATGTTCCCCTTGAGCCTATCACACCTCCTGGTAGGTTTTTCTTATTTTCCACATAGTATGATATCACGTATGATGAATTTTCACTACATAACTGATTTTTTATAAAGTTCGCTGAGAGCTTGAGCAAACGTGTGTTGATGTCCGTTGTAACTCCCTGTTTTAGACTATTGGTAATAACACAGCAAACCTTTGCCATCCTCCGGAGTTGGTTAGATTATTTGGTGTCCGAATTATTCTGCATCCCATCCACTGCATGCGTGTTACCCAAAGAGCTCTAATATCAACAATATTGGTGGATGCATGTGAAATTGCTGCAATCTCGCTGCAATCTAATCTATTGTTATACTCTAGCAAACTGAGCATTAACATCTCACCCCACATTAGTATGCACAACATTGGTGGTTGCATGTGAGATCGTTGCATCCTAATCTATTCGTATACTGCAACTCACTCCAGGAAACCGAGCATTAACATCTCATCCCACATGATTATGCACAACATTGGTGGTTGCATGTGAAATCGCTGCAATCTCGCTGCAATCTAACCTATTCTTATACTGTAACTCACTCTAGCAAACCGAGCATTAACATCTCACCTCACATTAGTATGCCTAGCATTGGCGGTTGCATCTGAAATTGCTGCAATCTAATCTATTTGTCAACTGCAACTCACTCCAGCAAACCGAGCATTAACCTCTCACCCCACATTAGTATGCACAACATTTGAGGTTGCATGTGAAGTCGCTTCATTCTAATCTATTCTTATGCTGCAAATCTAGCAAACCGAGAATTAACACCTGACCCCACATGATTATGCACAACATTGGTGGTTGCATTTGAAATTGCTGCAATCTAATCTATTCCTATACTGCTACTCACTCTAGCAAATAGAGCATTAACATCTCACCCCACATTAGTATGCAAAACATTGGTGGTTGTATGGGAAATTGTTAAAATGTTTGATGATTGGATCCCTGATGAAGGATCATGTGGATTGGCTGGGGGAGCCCTGCTAGAGCGGTCACACAATATCGCTTCTCTCTACTCTACTTAAGAATGCTGTCACATTGAACAGAACATATGAGGGACATTGCAGGCTTTATTTTGTGACTTTGTAGTAAAATGTATAACGCAGGCAAATCCGGGCCCTGAGGGCCAGAATCCTGACGGGTTTTGACGGTATCCCTCATTAATAATCATGAGGAAAAATGTGCATACATTCAGAATTATTGTGTGCAAATGTGTCTCATGACTATTAATGAGGGGTATCCTAAATAAACAGCATCGATCTGGCCCTTGAGTCCTGGTGTTGGACAACCCTGCTGCATCCTCTTACAACATGGGCGCACCCAGTACTCAAGAGGCATCTTCTTGGTTCTGTTTGGGTTTTGACTGATTCCACAAACTGCAAATGTGGTTACTGGTGTGTACCAAAAACTTACCTGTACATATTATATACTCGATTGTCATGATGCCCGCTCCGTCATACTCAAGTAGAGGAAATCGCGGCAGGCTGACCAACTCGAGTACTGTGGCTCGCCCTTTGTAACCATCTCACCACACATCAGCACCCACAACAGCCACGGTTGCATGTGACGTCAGGTAAATCTGCTTAGTTTTCTACTGGGATTCACACTTTCAAACCCCCTGCATAGCCATCTCGCCATACATTACCATGGAAAGATATTAGCAGTTTTATGTGAAATCGCTGCAGTCCTGCCTACTCTTACGCTGAGATCCACAATATCGAATCCCTTGTATCCATCCTATCACGAGGAAACATTCATTGGCAATAGTTGCCGTCCAACCAATCTACTCTCGTACTGGGACTTGCACTATCACACCCGCTACATAATCTTATTCAGAAACAATATGAGGGTGGATAGTTCAGGGGCAACGTGTTTGTCTTGGAAGCTAGACTACGCAGTGCAACAAAGGTTCAAATCCCGATCCCATGGTTAGAAACCAATCTCTGGTATTAAGCGCGTTATAAAAGAACAATTATAATAATAATTATAGCACCCGGTACATTAGAGGTTGCCTGCAGAATCGCTGCAGTCTGCTCATTGAAGCTAAGGGTTTTTAGGGTGATCCCAACACTGGCATACTTGACACACTCGGTATGCCACAAGTAAATGCATGGAATGGATAGTTGAAAATGCACCAGCCCGAAAAGACCCCTGGATCCTACTAAGAATCACATATTTCTCTCTTGACCACTCTTGTCAAATCAATGGGCCTCATTACAAGTTTAGCAGTAGCCTTGCTGGTAAAACCGGCAGGCTGCCGCCAAACATGACCATTTTTCTGGCACCTGGCAAATTGGAAAAACAGGGCTGTTACACTCTATTTCCCCATTGCCAGGCGCTGGAATTTTTTACTCCCCATTCCCATTTGAGTTCCATAGGACTCAATGGGAATGGGAAGGACGGTAGCACCGGCACCATTCAGAATGGTGCTGGTGCTACAGTCAATGTCTGCTCGCTGGTGCCAGTACGCCCGACAGGCCCGACACGGCGGCGAACAGGCACATGCGAACAGAACACGTAGTTTGCCTGTCCGGTATCTACGGTGCCACCAAACTTACTGGTATCATAGTTACTGGACCGGCAAACTTGTAATGAGGCCCAATGTCTTGTTTACTTCCCTCCCCCAAGTTGCTAGTCCATTGCACCCACTTAGCTCTCAATTCTCCAGTAGGACCTAGTCTCAGGACCAATTTTTGTTTATGCTCCATCTTAAATTTCATATCTGTATTTATTGTTATTCTGGGATCACCTATACAGGAAATGCTTCATATGGATGAAGAAGCTGGGCATAGCACCCAGAACCGGTTGCAGGACTCGTAAACTGACATGATAGGATAGCTCAGCGGCAACGTGCTCGCCTTGAAACCAAGATGACGCGAAGCAACTCAGATCCCCAGGTCCGCACTTATAAAAATAAAACAACCTCTGGGTATTAAGGGCGTTATAAATACTCAACTAATAGACCTATTCCTGTAACAGCGACTCGATGACCACGGGCTGTGGACCAAGGAATGATGGCGACTGTGGTCCTTAGAGCATATCTACAGAGCGGCTCAGACTGTCAGTGAGGCCGTGCAGGCTGCTCCAGCATGAGCGACATATCACCTCTTTGTAAATGTATCATATTGATGATTTCCGGTCCCCCTCCATCCCTTGTGGATCGCTCTCATGCCCCCGCGGAAGTTCTCAATGTATGAGCTCATCCTTCAACCATTTCTGGATCCCTGGTGCAGCAAACACTTGGCTCCCAAAGTGCCAGCATCAACACTGAATGATGGCAAGTGTGATGGGGCAGGTGTCTTAAGCACAGGTTCGGCCTGCAGCTAGAGACAAAGGACCGGCATGGAGGCAAGCCCTGCGGGTCACCTTTTGGGGCTCCCCTGCTCAGTCCCAGTGTGAGCTTTAGACAGCAAGGCATGACGGGTTACTGCAGGCCTGCTCCAGTCATCTCATGGCCAGCTGCATGGGCACATGAAAGGGACACTTTTCTCCAGTTCATCATTGAGGGTGTAAGAGACACAAGAGGGTGCAATGAGATCATTGGATGGCTCATGTCAGAGGCGTGTCATATATGGCCACGCACTGTCATCCCCTTTAACATCTGGCCTGTTGCTAAAGGCACTTCCAGTTGCTGATACATGTAATCAAGGTGGAATCTGTTTGGATTACAATAATGATACTATTATTGTTATTATTATTATTATTATTATTATTATTATTATTATTATTATTATTATTATTATTATTATTATCATTATTATTAATACTTTGCAGCCTCCAATGTGTTGCAGAAAAATTGTTTTAGCAGCTAAATAAAATGCATCTAAAAACGTTTTTGGTTATGTGCTATAAAATAAACAACAACACTGCTTGCACAAAATAAACACGATACCATAAACAGCTCATCAGCAGTTAGTTACACTTGTGTATAGGCGCGTTACAAATGCCATATCATATCATATCATATCAAGTGTCACAGAAAGGAATCTGTAAAGCTTGTCAAGGCTTTAATTAAGTGCTGCAGTGACAACTGGAATTCTGCTCTGGGCCCGCTCAAGCAGGGCACATTCTGACGCCACAACCGAGGCTTAATAACTGATTACAGCCCATTTGTGAGGCCGGTTTCTTATTGCAGGCCAGTAGTGATGTCACAAATAGCCGCTAAGGACATTTTGAGAAATGAAGTGATCAGTGTAGTCCATTGATCTGACAAGATGGACAAAGTGGGTAATCGACACCTTGTTCAAATCTGAACAGCCTGACAGTTACTGGATCAAATATCCTCAGAACCAGCTCAGCTTTTCATCTTTTATGGGTCAAAAAATTATGATCTACAAAATGAAGTGACTTGTCATTTCAGCCTTACATATTTATTTTAATAGTGTAGAATAAAAAAAACATCTGCAAGCATGATTATTTGTTCTCGTCTCTTGCTGTTGTACTACAGTTGTCAAATCTATTCATATGGTGCTTCAAGGGGGTAGGGCATCTACAATGTGGGCAGGGCTTCAAATCATGTGGTGTGCCAAGGGGCTGGTGCATCTACAATGTGGGCAGGGCTTCAAATCATGTGGTGTGTCAAGGGGGTGGAGCATCTACAATGTGGGCAGGGCTTCAAATCATGTGGTGTGTCAAGGGGGTGGAGCATCTACAATGTGGGCAGGGCTTCAAATCATGTGGTGTGTCAAGGGGCTGGTGCATCTACAATGTGGGCAGGGCTTCAAATCATGTGGTGTGTCAAGGGGCTGGGGCATCTACAATGTGGGCAGGGCTTCAAATCATGTGGTGTGTCAAGGGGCTGGTGCATCTACAATGTGGGCAGGGCTTCAAATCATGTGGTGTGTCAAGGGGGTGGGGCATCTACAATGTGGGCAGGGCTTCAAATCATGTGGTGTGTCAAGGGGCTGGTGCATCTACAATGTGGGCAGGGCTTCAAATCATGTGGTGTGTCAAGTGGGAGGGGCATCTACAATGTGGGCAGGGCTTCAAATCATGTGGTGTGTCAAGGGGCTGGGGCATCTACAATGTGGGCAGGGCTTCAAATCATGTGGTGTGTCAAGGGGGTAGGGCATCTACAATGTGGGCAGGGCTTCAAATCATGTGGTGTGTCAAGGGGCTGGGGCATCTACAATGTGGGCAGGGTTTCAAATCATGTGGTGTGTCAAGTGGGTGGGGCATCTACAATGTGGGCAGGGCTTCAAATCATGTGCTGTGTCAAGGGGGTGGGGCATCTACAATGTGGGCAGGGCTTCAAATCAGGCTTTTGCTTCTAACAAAGGTGGCATGTGCAACTGAACTGTGATAAAAAAAAACGGAATATGGTAATATTATCACCATATACAAGGTCGCCATACATATGGTCACCAGGAAAAGGCTGTGGAAACTTTACATATGGTGCCCATATATATGGAGTCAAGGGGAGCGGGGTTTGTAGGGGTGTCCCTGCTTCTCTTGAATATAAAAAAGGATTTAGGGGTGTCCCCTGCATGTTCCATGTGATAATATCCCTGCAAACCACAGCCATTTTCTGGTCACATTTTTGTCAGATGACATATTTGCCGGGACATTATCACATCAAACCATAAAAACAAGGTCCTGTTGGTTGGCGGAGACGCACTGCGTTGGGGACTCCACATCAAGGGCCCGATTGATGGAATTCTTTGCCCGCTTCAAAGTGACATTGCACTGCTGAGAAGTGACTTTGCTCTTCCGACACAATCCCTGATTCAAGTCACTTTTTAGTAGTGCAAAGTCCCTTTCAACCTTGCAAATAATTCCATGAATCGGGCCCTACGTCTACAACTATGGACCCGTGCGTAAGGCCGTTCTCTGTGCCCAAGCACAGCCCCTGTGCCACCGCCTGGTCCCTGTGGTCAAATGTATTTTTTTCAAAACAGATAAGGAGCTCACCTTTGGACCCCAAATGAAACAGGTGGCCTTGTCTTGCTTTTATCAACTGCACGTGCTTAAGCACATGTTTCCTTATCTCCGTTATTCCTTCCGGGTCGCCCGGGTCACAGTCAGAGTTCAATCTCGTTTAGATTACTGTAATGTGTTGCCTTCCTGCCTATCATAGTCCATAGCGGCAAGTCACTCAGCATTCTGATATCTCTCTGCTTCGCGGTGACCTGCATGTATGGAACAGCACATTTCTTTTAAAGCTCTGCGAATGGTCCATAGCTGCTTTGGCGTTTTTTCACCCCACCTGGTTCCATGCTGTCCTGCTGGAGACCATCACTCTGCTGCTTCCTACTTTTGAAAGTTCCTCATTACAATTGCTCACGCCGTGGTGGCAGCTCTGTCTCAGCCTTGACCCACCCCCTCTGAAACGCTCTGTGCCTGCTTTTGTATTAGTAATGTAGTTATCAAGCGCAGAAGCAATTACCAGTGGAACTAGTTTCAAGGCGCTACTTTTTAAAAACGAAATACTAACAAGACATTACCACATAAGATTCAATGTTTATAGTATACACCACCCCACCCGTTATATGCCCTCCCCCCCCCCACATTTTTCAATGTTTTTTTTCGACAAAAATATTTCGACAAAAAGTGCAGAACGGGCTATGAATGAACCTCATACCCTTTTAAAGTGGATAGAAGACCATTTCCAAAGCCCAAATACCTTCCAAAGAGATCTTCTAAAAAGTACCCCAACCTTACCAGCCTTTCAGGGACATTGGCGCATGCTAACACTATTAACTCTACCCAAGCCCTACCACCCTTTCTGAGGCGTTGGCACAAACATGATGCATGATTCATGGTACGCCACCTAAACTGTGTTTTTACAGTCACCAGCTAATAATGCCAAGCGATTGACTGCAACCCAGCCTTGCCAGGCTCTGGGAGACAACACTCTATACTGGCAGGTCACTGACTGTGCCATAACCCTAACTGGCTCTAAGAGACACCAGCCTATCCTGAAAGGTGTCTGGCTCTTCCCCTGCCCCACCAGACTCTGAGAGGCATTAGCCAATCCTGACATATGACTGACCTTTCCTCAGCCCTACCTGGCTCTAAGAGACACCAGCCTATCCTGAAAGGTGTCTGGCTTTTCCCCTGCCCCACCAGACTGTGAGAGGCATTAGCCAATCCTGACATATGACTGACCTTTCCCGAGCCCTACCTGGCTCTAAGAGACACCAGCTTATCCTGAAAGGTGTCTGGCTCTTCCACTGCCCCACCAGACTGAGAGACATTAGACAATCCTGACATATGACTGACCTTTCCTCAGCCCTACCTGGCTCTAAGAGACAGCAGCCTATCCTGAAAGGTGACTGGCTCTCCTCCTGCCCCGCCAGACTGTGAGAGGCATCAGCCAATCCTGACATATGACCGACCTTTCCCCAGCCCTACCTGGCTCTGAGAGACGGCAGCCTCCTATCCTGAAAGGTGACTGGCTCTCCTCCTGCCCCACCAGACTGTGAGAGGCATTAGCCAATCCTGACATATGACCGACCTTTCCCCAGCCCTACCTGGCTCTGAGAGACGGCAGCCTATCCTGAAAGGTGTCTGGCCCTTCCCCTGCCCCACCAGACTGTGAGAGGCATTAGCCAATCCTGACATATGACCGACCTTTCCCCAGCCCTACCTGGCTCTAAGAGACACCAGCCTATCCTGAAATTTGACTGGCTCTCCTCGTGCCCCACCAGACTGTGAGAGGCATTAGCCAATCCTGACATATGACTGACCTTTCCTCAGCCCTACCTGGCTCTAAGAGACACCAGCCTATCCTGAAAGGTGACTGGCTCTCCTCCTGCCCCACCAGACTGTGAGAGGCATAAGCCAATCCTGACAGATGACCGACCTTTCCCCAGCCCTACCTGGCTCTAAGAGACACCAGCCTATCCTGAAAGGGGACTGGCTCTCCTCCTACCCCACCAGACTGTGAGAGGCATTAGCCAATCCTGACATATGACCGACCTTTCCCCAGCCCTACCTGGCTCTAAGAGATACCAGCCTATCCTGAAAGGGGACTGGCTCTCCTCCTACCCCACCAGACTGTGAGAGGCATTAGCCAATCCTGACATATGACCGACCTTTCCCCAGCCCTACCTGGCTCTAAGAGACACCAGCCTATCCTTAAAGGTGTCTGGCTCTTCCCCTGCCCCACCAGACTGTGAGAGGCATTAGCCAATCCTGACATATGACTGATCCTTCCCCAGCCCTACCTGGCTCTAAGAGACACCAGCCTATCCTGAAAGGGGACTGGCTCTCCTCCTACCACACGAGACTGTGAGAGTCATTAGCCAATCCTGGCATATGACTGACCTTTCCCCAGCCCTACCTGGCTCTAAGAGACACCAGCCTCCTATCCTGAAAGGTGACTGGCTCTCCTCCTGCCCCACCAGACTGTGAGAGGCATTAGCCAATCCTGACATATGACCGACCTTTCCCCAGCCCTACCTGGCTCTGAGAGACGGCAGCCTATCCTGAAAGGTGTCTGGCCCTTTCCCTGCCCCACCAGACTGTGAGAGGCATTAGCCAATCCTGACATATGACTGACCTTTCCCCAGCCCTACCTGGCTCTAAGAGACACCAGCCTATCCTGAAAGTTGACTGGCTCTCCTCGTGCCCCACCAGACTGTGAGAGGCATTAGCCAATCCTGACATATGACTGACCTTTCCTCAGCCCTACCTGGCTCTAAGAGACACCAGCCTATCCTGAAGGTGCCTGACTCTGCTACAGCCCTGCCAGGCCCTGAGAGACCAGGGTGTAGAATTGCCATCTGGCAAGGGTGAAGAAGCCCTGGCTTTTTACTGTTGTATTCATTAATACAATGGGGACGACACATACATCTCAGAAAGAATGGGCTGCTTACCAAACATCCCTTTCATTAAACTCCATGCTGAAAGCATAGTGACACTTGTGCCCTGTTGCTTTAGTCTCATGATTGGCTGACCCTGCTCTCCAGTGGCACAGAGCAGGTTCAAAGGGAACAGGTGCCTGTTTGACTGCTGTACAGAGGTTGTATTTAAAAACTACACATCTGTCCAAACATCACATCATTATGATGAACCATCATCCTGGTGGCAGTTTAATCTTTAAACCTAACCCGTACATTAGTTGGGGTACGGCGGCTGGCAATTCACATAACTATTAAAGCCACATCTGATCTGAGTCAGACACATGTCAACACTAAGCCCAGGCCAGCCATGGACAGGCTGTGTGTAATGTGGGATGTTTTTATCCACGCATCCGAGCCCTACCTCAAAAACTGTGCAGTACTGACATGGAAAACATCATGATGGCCAGAGCTTCCCAGAAAATGCACAGGGAAGTGCATGAAGAATAGGCTGCCACTCATTTTTGCCGATGTTATGGGCACAGAAGGGCACTGCCTAAAACCACCATTGGACTACCCACACAGTAGCCTGAAACCATTGGGAATGGCAATGCTGATTGCCAAAAGCAACCTAGAATTGTGGGGAATTCATTTTCTTAAATCCCAAAAATGGTTGCATTACCAGTACTCACCACTATCAGAAAGCGGGCGTTTTAAAACCACCAGACTTTGTGTAAAACTGAATAAATGAACCCAAAGCAGGCCAAAGAAAGACTTACTGAGAGGTGGATACAATGTAAAGTTATATTCTGAAGTGACTTGAAGGTTTATAACAAGACTGGCTGAGCTGTGGATTTCAGCAGTTTAAGTAAATTTGGACTGAAAGACACTAAAAATCTAAATGTTTAAAAGAAATGAGTGACCTACTTTTGAGTGTCACATAGGTTGCAATTGTTTAAATGTCATAGTTTTGAACTTAGAATCAGCATTCTAGCTGCATATGTAAACATTGTCTTGACTTAAACTGGGTAACAAAAAGTGACATTAGCTGGGGCCTGGCTTAAGGAACTGAATTCTGCCCACCAGCTACCCCCGACAGGAGTTGAGACTTGCACAACAGCTGTGTTCCCAGGCCTAGCTGTCCTTTTGCTGCTCCCACCAAAAGGGATATGACACTTCTCTGATTGAATTACCTGGGCTCTGCAGGAAATTGAACAAAGCCCTGTCCTGACTCAGGCAAATGTTTTATTACGGGGGCCATAAATGGCTTCCTCTTGAACAATGGGCCTTCCAGGGCCCAGGCAGATGGTTTATTGCAGGGGTAATAAAAATGGCTTCCTCTTGGCAGAAACTGGGAGGGGGAGAAACTGGAGACAGAGGCTGAGCTTGAAGAAAGTGGAAAGACTGGTTTCTGTACCATGTGACCTGAAAAGACACACCCCTGTAGCCAGAATATGGTTTTAGAAAAAGATGAATAACTCATAGTACGGACTTGTCATAATTATTTAAATGATACCATAATTCTTGTGATTTTTCTGCCCACATTTTGAGAGGTCTTTAGAACCGGTGGCATGATCTGGGGGCAAGCTAGCAGTTAAGAGGGTATTACTTAAAAGGTATGCATGTTAAAAATCTGACACTTCATCAAGTAATGTCCATACTCCTTGCGCACATGTGTATAAATTTGGGGTAATATCCGATATTGCGAAACCAGTTAAAAAGTGCAAGTGTCGCCATTTCTGAATGCAAGCTCCCAGGAAGAGCAGATTTGGACAGGGTATACATCCTGTGATATGTGATGGGTGCATGTAATTTTAAACAAATGTGTACCTGTGCAAATATGTCTTTTGGGTCAAAATATAGATTGTGTGTAATTTGACAGGGGTGGGTTCTCTGTATCATAAACAGACCTCATCATGATGACACTTCATTTCATTCCCCCAATCAAGGGGAAGAGGATGAAGTGGCCAATGCCAAGTGGAGAGGGGTAGAGCCTAGTGATGCTGCACACACACCCATTTTCAAAACACATAAAAGCAGACAGTCAGGACAGATAGGGACCTTCAAATCCATTTGCTGCGGGACGCTCTGCCGGGAAAATCCATACTTTACCTCCATCAATCTCTAGAGAAAGCTGTGCAGAAAGATCCAGACTTCAAATCTATCAATATCCAGACCAGCAGAGCAGAGCTGACCCAGATCACTGTGAAGTGCCGAGACCAGACCAGAGTCCAGTCTTAAACCTGACCAGATCCGTGGCGAGGCCCATTTATTTCAAAAATATATTGTGAGTACCTAGCAGAACTGTGTAGAACCAATCTCTTAGTTAAAATAATATAATTCAATCTATTTTAATCTAACCAGAACTGTCTCCTAGAAGTTGTACCTTGTCATTTTGCAAAACTGTCACTTGTCACTTTGAATTTTAACATTCCAAATCCGAAAAACTACCTTTATTTAATCGCTCATATCTCCGTGACCGTTTGTCCTAGAGACTTGCAGTAACTTTCCTCTGAAAGCTTGGCTTTTCAATGAACCTAGAACCGCATTCCGATTCCCTATAGTTTTGCCGCAATCGCGAAAAACGCACTCGCGAATTTGCCGTGATTTGCAAATTTCTCCACGTGTGAAAACAGAAGATTCTTTGCTTTCCTTGCTAAAAATTCGTTTGCCTCTTAAGAACCATCCCTGAATCATTGCTAGAGTGAGCCTGGACTAATATTAACTAGACACCACTCACCCTGAACCTCTAGGGGGAATTAAAAGCATTTTAGCATATTTTTCACTTCATTGCCAGCACATGTAAAAGCATTTTGGGCCTGTGTTTAAAACTCCGATCTGTACTCTAAGCTTGCTGGGGTGAACTGAATTACATTTGATTGCATTTCTGAGAACTGTGTGCTTTCCTTCCATTTCCTTGCATTGCATAAAGGGGGGGAGGGGATTGCCAGAGAAAAGTGATTACATTGTTATGTTGAAATCATATTGAGTATTTTCTGTATTGCATTTTTCATTCAACATTACATCCATCTGAACTTATATAAAGTATTCTCTACCACCTTATTCTTCTGTTCCTATTCACAAGTGTGCTAGTGCCAGACTATCCATTATTGATTACTGATCAGATTAAGTGTGATATCCAATTATTAATTTATTATAAAGTGTGATATATATCTATATTGTTTAAATTCTCAAATAAACCTTTTAACTTGCAAAACAGAACTACTTCTTGGCTCAGTGGGGTCAGAGGGATTCCAAGAGAGGGGTGTTATATAGGGGTAGTCATCCAGAACGCATGAACTGGACATACAGATATATCAATAAGGGTTTCCATTCAGTATCCCAGACTAGGCATTGACTTAGCTGTAGTGTTGAATTGAATCCTCTTACAAATTGGGGGCTCGTGCCAGACGTTTGGGTTAGATCTATCACTTGTGCAGATTATTACAGCGTGCCAGCTGACCAGATACACATATCCGGTCGGAGCACACGCTGTGTTACGCTGTAAAGCACTCCTCAAAGGAACGCTCTAAGGAAAAGGTCTGTTTTGCAAAAATATAATACAAACTTCTGTAAGTCAGGACAGAGACCAATCTCTAGAATGACGACCTTAGTAGACATGAAAATAGCCAGAGAGCACTTCTTACATAAGTTATTTGTGAGAGGTGAGTGGACTCACCAGGACCGCATGGTCTGGTTGCAGGCCATCACGCAACAGGTCACTGAAACAGGGTCAGACTTATGGAGAGATCAGGGTCCCTTACATGTGGCCCTGAGTGAACTATACATGGCTCCTAAAGCTAAGGATGAACAAGACAAGATGGTTAGGATAGCGGCATACCTGTACCTATATATGGGAGACATGCAGGATAAATGTACTGAAAGCCAAGATCTGGCGAATGAGCGACAGATGGCGTTAGAGAAGGTCCAATCTGACCTGGTCTCTTCTGAGCAGAGGCTGCAGGGGAGCCAGGAGTCAGAAAATGAGAGTAGACAGCACATCATTAAAATAAAGAAGGATATGGACATCCTGCAACAGGAAAAGGCTGACCAGGATACCAGATTTCTGGCCTTGCAGAAGGAGTACCAAGAAGGTTTGGACTCCCTACTGCAGAGCCAGAAAAAGCTGGAGCAACAGTTAGACTTCAATAGGGTATGTGCTGAGCAGGTAGTCACCCTGCAAAGCCACCTAGATAGGGAGAAGGCAGAGAGCAATAAACTGATTCTGAAAGACCTGGATACCCAGGCAGAGTTTGATCAGGAGCGCCAGAAAGCTGGTACCTTCCAAAGGCAAAGGGACGACCTGACGGTACAGATGCAGACTCTTAGTCAGGAAAGGGACACCTTAGGCTAGGAAGTCTGCCACTTAAAAAGGAAAATGGAAGAAAATCACCTGGCCCTCCAGGGACTGGGTGACCTCCAAAAAGAACACCATAACCTGTTAGAGCACACCAGGAAGGTGGAGGATGCTCTGGCAAGAGAGGAGCAGGCCAATAGGGACACAGCTCAGGAGGTAACCCTCCTGCAGCAAAGACTGGCCCAGTGCTCCAGGACCAATCAGGAAACGCAGAGAGAGAATGAGGCTCTCTGCCAGCACAATGATAGGCTCCAACAACAGGTAGCGATGCAGGAGAGACTGATAGAGTCTAGTAAGGCCTTAACTGAGGAACTGAAGGCGCAGGCTCTTGCATTGCAACAGGGAGCAGGGGCGGATAGAGATGAGGTTCGCTGGAAAAGAGAAACTCCTGAGCATAACCCCAGGAGCCCTAGTACCAGAGGCCTTTATTTCTCTCAGTCCCTGGACTCTGCCACCCCATGTCCCCTGGCGCACATGAGCACAGGGCCACAGGGATGGCAGATTACTATCCAGCCAGAAGCATGGGGCTCATAGGCCAGTACCACCCAGGAATGGAGGGGCGGGCATCCGGGTATGGGCACCCAAGCACAGTGCAATTTGATGGGGAACCCCAGGTGAGTAGGCCCATTAAGGGCATCCTGAAAACCTCTGCCCAGTTAGGTCAGTGGGGGGGGGGGGGTACCCATCAAATCCTGGCAGCAAGGAGGGATCTGAAGACTCCTCTGAGCGGTACAGGACACAGGAGACCAGGTCCCCACATTCTGCCAGCCATTCCCAGGCTCGCAGAATTCGGGAAAACCTGGAAGAACAGACGGGAACCTCTGGGAGCAGTGCCTCTGAGTCAGAAGATGAATGGACCAGGGTTACCCAAACCAAAAAGGCCAATAAGGCAAAAAGGGCCTTGCTTAAGTACCCCTTAAAGCAGATTAAGGCAATCAGGAGTGTCATCACGCCTTATCATAAGAACGCCAAGTACTCTGTTTGGGAACACTTGGAGCTCTATGAGCAAATGATGGAGACTTTTCATTTGAAGGACAGCCAAAGCTGTATCCAATATGTAAAGTGGACATTCTCCCCAGAGTACTCCAGTTTCTTTGCAGGGCTGGAGGACCAAAATCATTCCAGGTGGTCCACCTATAGGGCGGCCATATTAAAACATTTTTCTGTTCACAGAAATCCCCAAGAGGCTCACAAGGCAGCCTACAATTTACAATGTGGGGAGGATCAGGCCCCACAAGAATTTGTGCAGGAGTTAAAGCGTGCTTTTGCACAGACCACAAGAAGGGTGCGCACGGATAGCAGAGAATTTATTAATACGTTTTTCCATGCCTTGCCCAAATACATAATGACCCAGCTCGTGAGGGATTTTCACGAGAAAAGATCTTTAGACTGGGTCATTGAACAGGCGACCCGGATCTATGAGGTGCAGAAGCCAATAGAAAATAAAAATAATGCGCAAAAAAACCCCAAAGCCAACAACACCCCTGCTGCTGCCAAGGTGGCAGAGGTAAAGGTCACCCCCGTTTTAGAGTTGGAGATGGGGGGGCCTAAAAACCTACCTGCACCTAATAATGCTAGGCCCAGAAGGTCCTTGGGCCAGTCACAGACAGGGAGCCAGGGAGGCAGCCCCACAAATGGGGTCCCTCGCTCTCCTGATTATGTAAGTCCCCGTTACAAGGGAAATCGACCCATCCTGGGTTATGTGTGGACTCCTCCAGCCCAAGGGGGGGGGGATCCAGCCAAGCACCTAACCCAGGGAACTTCCCTCCTAACTTCCCACCGGAGGGCAGAAATTCTCCAAATCCTGGGCAGAACTTTTTCCCCAGGTATCCACCCAACTTCCAACCCCAAAATCCTCCACCCTTCTTTCCCCAATTCCCTGAGCCCAGACAACCGAATCCGGGAGAGGGGAGGCCAAGGGTGGAGGGGTATCCAAATCTTCCCAACCAGGGGTACTACCAAAGAAGGGATAGCTACCCTTCCCGGGATCAGCCCAGGGGAGAAAACAGGGCCCCGTATCAGCCTGAGCGGGTTTCCCAGTTAGAGCGCCAGGTTCAAAACATGGCACGGGATCTGGGTCACATACTGAGGGCTCAGCAGAACCCTCAGATCGGCATGCCGGCGCAGAACGCACCCAACTCTGGACCTGGTGCTCCAAAACAATGACGGGGGCAGCACCCCGATAACTCACCGGTTCCCAGGGAGGAGGCACAAGGGGAAGGGGGGTGTAAAGCCTTGGAGGAAGCTTCCTTCCCAACTTGTAAACAGCCCCTGGAAAACCAGGAACCGGAAACAAAATCTCTTTCCCCTGAAAGTCTGCCTCCTAAGGAGCAGAGGGGGGGTAGGAGAAACAAAAGACCCAAACAGACTCAGTTTGAGGAGGAAGTACAGATCTTCCAATTTGAGGGAGAGGGATCCTCAGAGGATCCTGGGAAAAGGATCTTCTCCTTCAGAGAGGGGGGAACTCCTCCAAAAGAAAAATGGGTCCCTAGGGATGCAAATCCAGACTGGGGAGATGTGGAGACTGAGCTACCGCCGCCCACCATCTCATCCCAGAACCAACAGCAAGAAAATCCCCTGGTTCAAACCCATCCTGGTGACTGCCTCCAAAAAGGGGGGGGCGGCCCAGAACCGGAGCCAGGGGAACCCACAATGGCTCTGATCTCCAGTTGCCAACTTTTTCTTTCAGATTCCCAAGGCTCTCCACAGAATTCTGCCCAAATCTCTTCACTAGCGATGTCCAAAACCAGAAAGTTAGCCCACCAGTTGTCCAAAAATGTGCATTATCTGTGCCCCCTTGAGGAGAAGGAGGGAAGATACTACGCCCCGGTACAAGTACAGGGGCAGGGTACAATTTTGGCACTGGTGGACACTGGATCTCAAGCTACCCTTCTGTCCAGAAGGGCCTTTGACGAACTGAATGCAGGAAGGGGAGAGAATTACCAAATTCCTCTCACCTCTCTTCCTGGACAACTGCAGAACTTTGACGGGAAGGAAATTCCCGTTGAGGGGACTGCAGACTTGGACATTAAGATCGGGTGACACAAGGTGAAACACCCGGTCATAGTAGTGACTCCAGAGGGCACCCCTTGTTTACTGGGGAATGACCTCCTGAGGAGGTTGTCACCCTTAATAGATTGTGTAAACAAGGTCCTCTGGACCCAGACTAGCCGACCAATAAAATTAAAACAGAGTGTCAACCATGTTAGTTTAAACGGCACCTGCCACATGGTTGAACAAAAATCTGACCAAGTAGAATTTCACTTCCAGAATAGCCAAATTCCAGACGTGTCTGTAATAGCAGTAGGACAACAGACTGGTGATGGAGGGTCCTCTGTATTTCTGAAAAACAACCTTCCTTCCAGTCTAAAGTGGTACTCCACGCTGGAAGGAAACACTCTGAGATTCTTTACTAATCCACAATCAGAAACTCCCACTCCTATAGTCCAGAAAGATGTGAAATCAGCTCAGAGCCTGGCTGATATTCAGCAAATTGGAGAGCAGTTGTTCATCCCTGTCCAATTAAATGATGGGAAGGACTCTGTTCTCGCTCGAGTGTGTGTGAACAACGGTAAGAGCTTCATCAGCGAAGCCATGTTTCGCCAACTCCCAAAAGATCCAGCCATTCCCACATTCAAACTGATAGACAAATGGGAAATGGACCTGGAAGCACCTAATTCCAAACATCTCCTGCCAAGCAGGTGTATGCTCAAAATCTCCATTGGCAACAAGAGCATAGTCCACAATTGTTGGGTCGTGCGAGACGTCCCTGCCGCCTTTTACTTAGGCAGTGACATTCTCAATCGCTTTGCCATTAGTTTGGACCTAATAAACTTCAAAGCTTGGTCCCGATTAGCGGATAATCCCATGGGCTTTGATGATCCAGAAAAAGCATTTAGGTCAGCTCAATTGCTACCTTATGCAGTTGAAATTCAGATCAAAGAGGAAGTCACCATCCCAGAAAGGACCCGACAATTCTCCCTGGAAGTGAAAGTTAAAAGAGGACAATATCTGCAAAACCTTGATGCTTACATCTAAATGCTTCTCTCCAACTGCAAGGGTTAGGGGTAAACCCAACTCCATTAGTCAACATAGAACATGACACCATTCCAATAGAGGTGGATAACAGCGACTTAAAGAGTATTACTCTAGCCGCAGGCACCATTATTGGAATGGCGGTTGATGACCGACATTTTTCCATAGATTTAGGTAATGAACTGTTAGGGCCAATCCCCAAGGACTGCTTTGACAGTGACAGTGATGACAATACAACACCAGACAGGATTTTTACCCGGCATGGGGGGAACTTCCTGGTGTACACTTCTTGCCCTTATGGTAAGGAAGATGTGACTTGTGACTTCAGGAGGGATGAGGTGATTTTCCAGGTCCATGAGGGCTGCCTTTCCCACCTGAAGCCTCCAGTCCAAATCAGCACTCTGACCAGGGACTTCTCCACCCAGCTGGAGGAGGCCGCTGAGATAGCCAAACCAGAAGTCTTTCCAGGCTTCAGGCAGATGGTGGAAGAGAGAGTCAACCTAGCTGATGCCTGTGTGACTCTGGAACAAAAGCAAAAGTTGAAACAAGTTTTCTTGGATTTCCAAGATCTCTTTGCGGTAGACTCATATGACTGTGGTCGCACTGACATCCACACAACAACAATCCCCACGGACCCTGGCATGACTCCTGTGTTTGTGAAGCAATATCGCTTGCCTCTCGCATCAATGGAGTCCCTCACTGAAATAATTAAGAACCTTGAGTCCCGGGGAATAATCCGTCCAGTCCACAGCACCTTCAATAATCCGGTGCTGGGAATATTGAAGCCAAACGGCCAGTGGAGACTCTGCGCCGACCTCAGGGAGCTCAACAAACGGGTCCATACTTCCCGATGGCCTCTTCCCTACATTGACCAAGGGCTGTCCCAGATCCAGGGGTCACAGGTATTCACTGCAATAGACCTGACCAATGGATACTGGACCGTGCCGGTCAGTAGGGAGGACCAATACAAGCTGGCTTTTACCTTTGGGGGCCAGCAGTATACATGGACCCGGACTCCCTTCGGATACCTTAACTCCGGTAATGAGTTCAATATTTTCCTACATAAGGCCATGCCCGACCTGGGTGCGAGGGGTAACCTGGCTTATGTAGATGATGTCCTCATCAAAAGTTTATCTGTGGAGGAACACATAGCGGAGATCCGTTATGTTCTGACGCAGTTGAGGGCCGCCGGAGCAAAACTTTCCTTTCAGAAAGCACAGTGGTGTAGAACCCGTGTTAATTTCTTGGGGCATGAGATTACTCCTCAGGGTCTCTGTCCCCAGGAAAAGAAAGTGGAAGCACTTCAGAAACTGAAAGACCCCACAACTCTGCGGGAACTAAGGAGACTCCTTGGACTGACTAATTACAGCAGAAAGTTCATTGAGGGCTACGCAGAGATCACCAGACACCTGATTCATCTCTTGAAGGGGGGGGTCAAGTGGGAATGGGGTCCAGAACAATCCGAGGCAGTAAGACAACTCAAAAGAAGCCTCTCACAAGCGCCCTGCCTAGCTTACCCTGTCAAAAACAAGGAGTTCTTCCTGGAGACGGGGTTCTCTAATACGTGCTTGACGGCAGTATTATACCAAAAGCATGACAAGGTCAATAAAGTAATCTCCTATGCGAGAAAAACTTTATCCTCTGTGGAGGAAAAATTCAACGATTGTGAGAAGGCACTCCTGGCAACGGTGTGGGCATTGAAGAATTACCGCCTGTTTATCCAGGGGGAACACATCATAGTGGAGACTCCACACCAGCCTCTGCAATATCTCCAAAGTGATAGAATCCGGGCCGGAAATGTGAGTAATTCCAGAATTACTTCCTGGATTCTGTCAATGCAAGGCTTTCCTGTGGAGGTCAGATATGGCCAAAACAAGAAGAGTCCCCTCGCGCAAGGTCTGGCTGACTTGCATGATTGTGCCAGAGAAAACTGTCTCGAGGACGAAAGTCTAAAAATCAAGGACAACATGGAGGCATACCTTAATTCCCCACACAAAGTCTTTGAAGAAGACAAGTGTGAGGGAATGCCCACTGTCTATGTGGATGGATGCTCTTACCATGTTGACAACGACGGGGAAAAAGAACTGGTGGCCGGCGTAGGGAATGCATGGGTGAAGGAGTTCCCAGAACCCTCCGCTGGGTACAAAATTGGTCCCCGAAGTAGTCAGGTGGCAGAATTGATGGCTGTGCATCAGGCCATCCTCACTGCTGTCAAGCATCAACTCCACGAACTGGTCATAATCACAGATTCAGATTATGTACGGAACGGGTTCGTGGAGCACCTGGTTAATTGGAAAACCAGAGGCATGTTATGTGCTAATAACAAACCCTTGAAACATGGGAAGTTGATCCAAAACATTGACGATCTGGTCACCTCGAATGAGATGACCATCCATTGGAAAAAGATCAAGGGTCATTCCAAAGTAGAGGGACCAGACAAAACTGGAAATGACTTAGCTGATCAATTGGCCAAAACCGGGGCCATCCAAGGGGATCTAATTGAGATTGAGTCCCTGTTGGGGGAAATCCAGGTCACTGCTATCACTAGGTCCCAGACAAATGCTCACAACGACCTTTCAATTGCACAGTGGAGCAAGGAGACCCCTGATGCTGATTTGATTATCGCTCAGAAGGGGGATCCAATAATTGGTAAATTTTACCAGCACCTTGAGGACCCTGAGAACTTTCCCCTGACGGATACCGATTACACTGGGAAAGAGGACCTAAGAGTGTTGATGAAATGTCCAAAAATGTTCCGGATCCAAGACGGTTTGCTGGTAAGGAAATCCAAAGCTGGCCACGATCAGTGGGTGGTTCCTACCTCATTCCGAAGCCTGATGTTAAGTCACGCCCATGATGCGGCCACCGCCGGTCATAGGGGGTTTCACACAACATTGGAAATCTTAAGAGAGGTTGCATACTGGCCACACATGGGGCAGGACCTCGACCAATACTTGAAGGGGTGTCTTGTGTGTGCACAATTTCAGCCATCATCCCTCATGCACCGTGCACCCCTCCAAAAGAGGGGGATGACACTGCCATGGTCAGATTTACAAATCGACTTTGTAGGCCCCGTGATTCGCTCTGCTAGGGGGAATAAGTACATGTTGACTGTGACATGCTTGTTTACCAAGTGGGTGGAATGTCTCCCAGCCCCAAATTGCAAGGCAGAAACTGCAGCTGCCCTGATGATTAACCACATCTTTTCCCGTTTTGGTCTACCTCAAAGGATTGAGTCAGACAGGGGTAGCCACTTCACCAGTGAAGTAATGACAAAGATGTGGGAAATACTGGGGGTCAAAAGGAAGTTGCATATTGCTTACAGGCCAGCTTCTTCTGGGGCAGTAGAGAGATATAACCGAACCATTGTGAGCATATTAAAGAAGTTTGTGGCAGATTCTGGGCCAAGTTGGGATATCCGATTACCTCTGGTCCTAATGGCCATCAGATCTACCCCTTCATCTGCAACCAAAATGTCACCATTTGAGTTGATGACTGGGCGCAAGATGGTGCTTCCTCAGCATTTGCTCTACAGGACCCAAGAGCAGACACTAATAAATGCCTCCACAACTCATGAGTATGTGGAGAATTTAAGGAAACACCTTCAACATGCTTTTGCTTATGCTCAGCGGAATCTAGAAAGATCAGCTGATAGCATGAAGACCCACTATGACCTGAAAACTTCCAGGAAGGAATATCAGGTGGGGGACCTGGTCTATTTATACAATTTCCAAAGGAACCAGGCCAAAGAGCGAAAATGTTTGCCTACATGGAAGGGACCCTTTGAGATTATAGACAAAATCTCCCCTGTGGCCTACAAGATCCGCATCCCCAAAGGCGGTTTGGCTGAGGGGGAAGACAAGTGGGTCCACATTAACCAGTTGAAGTGTTGCCATTCCAGGCACACTCTGCAACAACTGGAGGAATCCTCTGGAATCCTAGAGGGTGCTGTCTCAGATTAATTCAGTTCTAACTTAAAATATCCTACATATCGCCTATCAAATTCTGAGTTTCTCAATGTGGGCGTTTTTGTTTTTGAATGCAAAAAGAAATGTGCCTGTTCATATGTTTTGACCATAAATTTATATGCCACCCCACTATATCAATGGTGGGGGAGAAATGTCCATGAATAGGTATTGCCGCTCTTCCTTTGTCGTCCTAGGAGAAAGAAAACCTGGAGACGGGCCAAGGAGGACGATCCGGAAGACCGGGAGCAGAAACGCGAGGGGCCCAGGGTACCGCCCAATATTCCCATCAGGACCGGCGAGGAGAACCGATCGATCAGTACTGGATGGAGGAAAAGATGCTGAACTGTGCCATCTATTGGAAGAAGATGAGGAAACATCCCAGGTCTTCTGAGTCCCATCAGTGAAACAGAATGGCCATCGCAAGAGGGGGGCTTGTGGGATGTTTTTATCCACGCATCCGAGCCCTACCTCAAAAACTGTGCAGTACTGACATGGAAAACATCATGATGGCCAGAGCTTCCCAGAAAATGCACAGGGAAGTGCATGAAGAATAGGCTGCCACTCATTTTTGACGATGTTATGGGCACAGAAGGGCACTGCCTAAAACCACCATTGGACTACCCACACAGTAGCCTGAAACCATTGGGAATGGCAATGCTGATTGCCAAAAGCAACCTAGAATTGTGGGGAATTCATTTTCTTAAATCCCAAAAATGGTTGCATTACTCACCACTATCAGAAAGCCGGCGTTTTAAAACCACCAGACTTTGTGTAAAACTGAATAAATGAACCCAAAGCAGGCCAAAGAAAGACTTACTGAGAGGTGGATACAATGTAAAGTTATATTCTGAAGTGACGTGAAGGTTTATAACAAGACTGGCTGAGCTGTGGATTTCAGCAGTTTAAGTACATTTGGACTGAAAGACACTAAAAATCTAAATGTTTAAAAGAAATGAGTGACCTACTTTTGAGTGTCACATAGGTTGCAATTGTTTAAATGCCATAGTTTTGAACTTAGAATCAGCATTCTAGCTGCATATGTAAACATTGTCTTGACTTAAACTGGGTAACAAAAAGTGACATTAGCTGGGGCCTGGCTTAAGGAACTGAATTCTGCCCACCAGCTACCCCCGACAGGAGTTGAGACTTGCACAACAGCTGTGTTCCCAGGCCTAGCTGTCCTTTTGCTGCTCCCACCAAAAGGGATATGACACTTCTCTGATTGAATTACCTGGGCTCTGCAGGAAATTGAACAAAGCCCTGTCCTGACTCAGGCAAATGTTTTATTATGGGGGCCATAAATGGCTTCCTCTTGAACAATGGGCCTTCCAGGGCCCAGGCAGATAGTTTATTGCAGGGGTAATAAAAATGGCTTCCTCTTGGCAGAAACTGGGAGGGGGAGAAACTGGAGACAGAGGCTGAGCTTGAAGAAAGTGGAAAGACTGGTTTCTGTACCATGTGACCTGAAAAGACACACCCCTGTAGCCAGAATATGGTTTTAGAAAAAGATGAATAACTCATAGTACGGACTTGTCATAATTATTTAAATGATACCATCATTCTTGTGATTTTTCTGCCCACATTTTGAGAGGTTTTTAGAACCGGTGGCATGATCTGGGGGCAAGCTAGCAGTTAAGAGGGTATTACTTAAAAGGTATGCATGTTAAAAATCTGACACTTCATCAAGTAATGTCCATACTCCTTGCGCACATGTGTATAAATTTGGGGTAATGTCCGATATTGCGAAACCAGTTAAAAAGTGCAAATGTCGCCATTTCTGAATGCAAGCTCCCAGGAAGAACAGATTTGGACAGGGTATACATCCTGTGATATGTGATGGGTGCATGTAATTTTAAACAAATGTGTACCTGTGCAAATATGTCTTTTGGGTCAAAATATAGATTGTGTGTAATTTGACAGGGGTGGGTTCTCTGTATCATAAACAGACCTCATCATGATGACACTTCATTTCATTCCCCCAATCAAGGGGAAGAGGATGAAGTGGCCAATGCCAAGTGGAGAGGGGTAGAGCCTAGTGATGCTGCACACACACCCATTTTCAAAACACATAAAAGCAGACAGTCAGGACAGATTGGGACCTTCAAATCCATTTGCTGCGGGACGCTCTGCCGGGAAAATCCATACTTTACCTCCATCAATCTCTAGAGAAAGCTGTGCAGAAAGATCCAGACTTCAAATCTATCAATATCCAGAACCAGAGACCCAGACCAGACCAGCAGAGCAGAGCTGACCCAGATCACTGTGAAGTGCCAAGACCAGACCAGAGTCCAGTCTAAAACCTGACCAGATCCGTGGCGAGGCCCATTCATTTCAAAAATATATTGTGAGTACCTAGCAGAACTGTGTAGAACCAATCTCTTAGTTAAAATAATATGATTCAATCTATTTTAATCTAACCAAAACTGTCTCCTAGAAGTTGTACCTTGTCATTTTGCAAAACTGTCACTTGTCACTTTGAATTTTAACATTCCAAATCCGAAAAACTACCTTTATTTAATCGCTCATATCTCCGTGACCGTTTGCCCTAGAGACTTGCAGTAACTTTCCTCTGAAAGCTTAGAATCTTGGCTTCCCTATAGTTTTGCCGCAATCGCGAAAAACGCACTCGCGAATTTGCCGCGATTTGCAAATTTCTCCACGTGTGAAAACAGAAGATTCTTTGCTTTCCTTGCTAAAAATTTGTTTGCCTCTTAAGAACCATCCCTGAATCATTGCTAGAGTGAGCCTGGACTAATATTAACTAGACACCACTCACCCTGAACCTCTAGGGGGAATTAAAAGCATTTTAGCATATTTTTCACTTCATTGCCAGCACATGTAAAAGCATTTTGGGCCTGTGTTTAAAACTCCGATCTGTACTCTAAGCTTGCTGGGGTGAACTGAATTACATTTGATTGCATTTCTGAGAACTATGTGCTTTCCTTCCATTTCCTTGCATTGCATAAAGGGGGGGAGGGGATTGCCAGAGAAAAGTGATTACATTGTTATGTTGAAATCATATTGAGTATTTTCTGTATTGCATTTTTCATTCAACATTACATCCATCTGAACTTACATAAAGTATTCTCTACCACCTTATTCTTCTGTTCCTATTCACAAGTGTGCTAGTGCCAGACTATCCATTATTGATTACTGATCAGATTAAGTGTGATATCCAATTATTAATTTATTATAAAGTGTGATATATATCTATATTGTTTAAATTCTCAAATAAACCTTTTAACTTGCAAAACAGAACTACTTCTTGGCTCAGTGGGGTCAGGGGGATTCCAAGAGAGGGGTGTTATATAGGGGTAGTCATCTGGAACGCATGAACTGGACATAAAGATATATCAATAAGGGTTTCCATTCAGTATCCCAGACTAGGCATTGACTTAGCTGTAGTGTTGAATTGAATCCTCTTACAGTATTCATGTATTCTCCCTAGATTGTCTTTAATGCAACCACTAGGAGAATAGCCAGTGGGCGCTGCCTCTCGTTAAACCTTTGTGAGGGTGGGTAATGCCTCTCTCCAATCAAGGAAGCTCTCAGCAGGACCATACTGGGAAGCAAGCTTCAATTAGAACACCATAAAGAAAAGGTTTAGCCTCAAGCCAGAGTGGTGTATAGCAAAGGGCAATTCATGCTGTAAGTTTGAGAAGGGGAAGGGGTTAGTAAATCAAGAGGGAGTTCAGCATACATGGGGAAGGATTCTACCATCTTCATTTTCTCTGAACCACTCTCTCCTGCGTGCTTCAATTAATTTATGCAAAGCACTTTGGGGATGATGGAAGGAGGCAAAGTTCACTTGTCACAAGAACAGGGATTGGACCCCTTAAAGCAAGCTTGCTTTTATCCAATCCTGTAGCACCTTTAACCTATAAAAGAGGGTGGTCTTCCATCCCTTTCTTGAGTCATTTCTGGACTTATTTAGAAGAAGTCATTTGGACATATTTTGGGAGAGTAGAACTTTCCAAAGCACTCAGCCATTGTGGTGAAGAAGGAGCACTCTAAAGCATAGGCAAGCTCTGCTCCCTACCCACTACCAGGGTACATTGATGGTGAACTGCTGCTGGAGCAAGACCTAACTCTCTGCCAGCTACACTGGTACCCAGAGCCACACTGGAGATGGAAGAACAAGGACTCAACTTATCCCTGAGCCACTGGAGTGGGACTCCCAGCATTCTGAGAACCAGGACAACCAGGATCCTTGTTTTTCATGGACTCAAACCACCGATCGAACCGTATTTGTGCCATGTTCACTTCATTTGAACCAACCTGACCCACCAGTGCTGCCTTTGGCGCTCACTGAACTCCAAACTATTGTTGCTGTTTCTTCTAAGCAGTTCGCCGCTGTCCCTCGCCAACTGAGCATGCCTCGACTCAAACTAAAAGCTTGCTGGTGCAAAAGACTTTGAAGTTCTGCATCTCAAACTAGCATCTCGAGCCACAATCTTCTTTACGTTCGATCCAAAATCAAACTTAGAATTCTGCATCGCACCGCAAAGAGCGGATTTCAAACACAACTGGATGCCTGCTGCCCATCTAAATCACTGGGACTAGTTGCATTCAAACCCGATTCAAACCAATTCGACCTGCTCACACAACAATAAGAAGCCTGGTTTGATGCATTTGAACAGCCAAGAACTGATTAAGGTACCGTTGAAAGTCCACAGCCCCTCTGCTCCATTTCTTGGGACCACGAGGACTGGCTAATCCCCCTTTAGCCAAAGGGCTGAATCATTACATTCTGCATTTCTCGATCTTCCTTTAAAGGGTTGGGTTTTCGTTAGTACAGTTTTATTGTTGTTGCATATTTTGTTTCATTAAAGTGTGTGTATATACATATTTTTTTCTTCTATTTATAGAACTTTCATTGGACTTTATTTTGCACTGCTGTACTTTGTTGTTTGTGTTGCTACTGGTTCACTTTCACACCCCTCTTGAGCATATAGCCTGCCCTCGGCTCGCGTTAACCCAAAGGGCGAAGTAGCTATATCTCTTATCAATCCCTGTGTCACCTTTATGAGTGACATCACCTCTATTGAAGCAGTGTGAGGGCTGTGTTGACGGTGCAGCCACTACCCCCCCTTGCACTCCTGCTGGGCACTAATCATGCAATCTCAGCCAGCCTGCACTGCAAGCTAGGACTGACTCTGGCATAGCCCTAGCAGCCTCTGTGAGATACCAGACTGTCCTGCAATGTGAGTGACTCTGCCCCAGCCCTCCTAGCCTGTGAGAGATATTAGCAGATCATGCAACGTGTGTATTTATTCATTTATTGAACATGTGTATGAGGCCTACACAGCAGCAGTGTTTCCATGCACCACAGGACAAAAGAGGGGGCAGGGGGGGGGCAGAGGAGAAAACAACAATAACGGCCCTACTAGACCTTGTGACATTCGGATCGGGCAAGTGCAAGCGCAGTATCAAGAATTGCACAACTGACCTTTCCCCAGCCCTACCAGACGTAGAGACACTAGCCTAACCTGGCAGGTTACTGACTCTGCCCTAGCCTTACCAGGCTCTGATACACAGGAGCCTATCCTGACATGTGACTGGCTGCAGAGCAATTTAGAAATTCCTCTTGCCCCTCTCTGAGGACAGCCATGTTTAGGATTGGAAAAAAATAAATAATTGCCTGATAAAAATTGTAAAAAAATCCTGATTGCGAATGAGGTGTAGGGTCGTGTTGTGTGTTTATGTGTCCGGTGGCACTATCTTCATAAATGTTTCGGGTATCAGGTAATAATGTCCCCATACATGATGTCCCCCTACATAATGTCACTGGGAAAAGCCATTGGCGACATTATGCATGGGGATGGGTTGTGGGGATGTCCCCTGCTCCCCTTGAAAATGTAAACATGTCTCTGCAAAAAACTGCGACTTTTTTGTCAGGAGACATTTTTGAGGGGACATTATTACATGGAACCATTTTTCCTTAACTTGTTACACAGCCATCGCCCCACCTCCCCACCCCCGCCTCCGTTACATAAAACCCCTCACTTATAATCCTGTTTATTCCTTCTGAACGGTAACATGAAGGTCTTGGGTGAGATCTTTGCTGTAAAGAAGCAATTACCATATTAATGAGCGAGCTGGCGTTCCAGGATGAGAGGAGTGGATGCAGGCAATTGACTTACAATAAATGTGTCACCCACACCCAAAATGCCAGTGACTGGGTAAGTGTTGGGGGAATTAACATCATCAGTAATTCCTGCCTGAATGGGGATACAAGAAAAATATGGCATGCGGCCAGGAAATCCTTTGCGAGAGAGAGAGAGAGAGAGAAAGAGAGAGAGAGAGAGAGAGAGAGAAAGAGAGCGAGAGAGAGAGAGAGAGAGAGAGAGAGAGATGCTTGTAGCTTCTCCTGACTCTGAGCAAGAAGGGAGTGAGAGAGCGGATGGGGGCTTTGCCAGACAGGCTGGAAGGGCTGGGGAGGGCAAGCAGAGCCTAACATGTAGCAGAGTGTGTCCAACTAAGGGGCCTTTCAAAAGCACTGCCTATCTCGCAATCTCGGCATGTGACTGACTACGTCCCAGCCCTACCTTCCTTTTATAAGCAATCATATTATTATTATTATTTCTGCAATTATCATGACTGTTCTCTTCATTCTGGAGATGTGCCATGCAGACCAGGGCTCTATAATACAAATATGACTTCTAGAATTGGGCACAATACTTCAGATGTGACCTTCATTGCTGGACACAGTATACCAGATGATGCTGCGTGAACTGGACACAATACCTCTAGCGCGGGTCTCTCAACCCAACACAATACTTCAGCTATGGCTTCGACAGATGGACATAACACAACAGATGATGGTGTACGAGGTGTACACAATACTCCAGATGTGGCCTCCAAAATGAGAAAATACTTCAACCATGTGCTCCATAAATGGATACAATATGGCGGATGCTGATGCGAGATGTGCCTAGAAACCTCTGGGTTAGGTGCACTATATAAAAGGTATAAACAAATAAAATAAATAAATAAGGCACAATACTCCATGAGTAGGCTCCAGAGCGAGACAATGGGCCTCATTACGACCCTGGCGGTAGCCGTGCCGGTAAAAACGTCACGGCTGCCGGCAGAGTTGTTTTTTTGCCAGTGCCTGGCAATGGGAAATTACCGGGGCATTACAGCCCCAGCGGTCCCGCTAATTCCCCATAGCCAGGCGGCGGAAAAAAAAATGACTCTCCATTCCCAATCGAGCCCCATAGTACTCAATGGGAATGAGGAGGACGGATGCACCGGCACTGGGTGCAACAGCAGTGCCGGTGCATCCATCAAGGTCTGCAAGCGGGTGCCTTTCCATTGTTACCGGATCGACATACTCATAATGAGGCCCAATGCTTCAGATCTAGCCTTCCTAACTGGGTAGATGCTTTTGGAATGAGTGGTCGTACCACCTCTGATGTAGCCTGTGTAATTGGACATAAGAACTGAATTAGGGCATTAGAATGAGGCAGTATTCTTTCAGTTGGTAACTGGACATAAAAAGCCAGATGACAGTGCTAGAAGTGGAAATTCCGGATATGGCGTTCATAACGGGACACAGTATGCCAGATGAGTGTGGTTTGAGTGCACTCAAAACCTTTTTTTTCATTTTTTATTTTTAAATACTTTGTTATTTTGTAACAATAACCAACAACAATACCAGACAAAACAAACAAAACATTCACTCTGGCACTATTACATGGAGTTGATGCTACATTTCCGTCTTCATGGAGCGACACTGCAGGTATACTGCTTCTATCGGGCCCTCATCCATTTGGATAGTCTCAGATTGCCTTCCCCTGTGTATCTTCTCCTCTAGGGGACCGGCCATACCATTAACGATCTTCCCCTCTGAACCACTGTAGTCCACATCACTGTTTCTGCCAGTACCCGCTTCTGGAGATCAGACCACCATGAGTCTATAGTTAGGCCCGCTCTAGAGTTCCATGACATTGAAATCCGGCGCTTGACCAGTATGCAGACCAAATCCTTCATCTTGGCCAGGTGTGTCCTTTGTTTACCTCCTCTGGGAAAGAGGCCCAGCAGGTAAGACTCTGGGTTCCACTCTTGCATCTGGATTCCTCCCATCGTCATTTTCTCCTTGATTTCCTCCCAAAAATCTGTATCAAGTTCAAAACATGTGCAACATGTCTGCTTCCTCGCCGAAGCAGCGGGGGCATTTATGGGGAAGTCTCAGTCCCATCATAGTCATTCTTTTGGATGTAAGGTATGACCTGTGCATAAGGTATAACTGCTTGTGTTTAAACCTTGCATTCCTGGACACTTGTTTAGGGTATCCCAGCACTCTGGCCCATTCCTGTTCGCTAAAGGGCCCTCGAAGCTCCCCTTCCCAGCGTTCTCTCGTTTTCAGTACTTTGGCATTGCTGAATTCTAGCAATTGTTCATAAAATCTAGAGGCTCTGTGTCCTCCTTCTGACATGTCATACCATGCATCCAGCTCTCCTTTAGTCTCATCCTCTTCCGGCCATTCTGCCCACCTCTTCTTGATTTTTGCGAGCATGCTGGCATATCTAATAAACTGGCCTCCATTTATATCCTGGCCCTCTGTGATGTCCTGGAACTCAATCCATTGTCCGTCCTTTCTCAAATCTCCTATCTGTACACCCTGGGCCTCCCACTGGGATCGATATGTTGCGAGAACAGCTGCATCCTGGCCCACAAATCCAGCTATGGGCGATCTGTGTCGAGCATGGGTCTCTCCTCCCCTGAAGTTTCCACACTCTGCTCCACAAGGTCATTGCGAGTCTGACCATGTTTGGTAGGGTCTTGATCAGGGATTCATCAGTACATGGAAGTTCTCTCAGGTAGTACCGCTTCAGCGTCGGTTACAACAGTGTTGTATCTATGGATGTCTCCTCCCCTAGCCATTTCACTACAAATTGCAATTGCCCCGCCAGGTAATAATTCTCAAAGGTAATACAGGTACTACTTGTCCCGGGAGGATAGCTTAGCGGCAGCGTGCGCGTCTTGAAAGCAAGACGACACGAAGCAACAACAGGTTCGATCCCAGGGTCCACGCTTAGAAACCTCTGGGTGTTTAAGCGCGTTATAAATACGTAACTAAGAGAAAAAAAAAACACAATTACGCAACTAAGAAAAACAAACAATTCCTGTAACAGCACCTCGATGCCTAAGGGCTGTGTGAGCGCTTTATAAATGAAAAATAAATAAATAAATAAAAAATCCAACATTCTGATGCCTCTAGCTTCATAACTTCTTTGCAGAGTCGTCATAGCCATCCTGGGCTTCCCTTCCCCATAGGAACTTGTGTGCCATTGTGTTCAATTTTGTGAAGAAAGTCCTGGGTATGTCATATGGGATGTTCATGTAATAGTATAACATACGTGGTAGCACTATCATCTTCAGAAGGGCCACACTCCCCATCATACCTAGCGGAGGTGTCCCCCAGAAGTCCAGCGCCTTTCGTGTTCTGTCAAGAGCTGCATGTGTGTTAGTTTTATGTGCGTCTCTGATATCATGATGTATTTCTATACTCAGATATCAGAAGGAACGCGGCGCCCATGAGAGGCCCAGATCCGGAAGTCAGTTTGAAGGGACCCATCTTAAGTCTGCCAAGGGGAATAGTAAGGACTTTTCCTTATTGATAGCAATCCCCGAGAGTCTAGTGTACGCTTCGAATGGCTCTAATAAGCATGTCACATATTCTCGCGGGTTCTTCAAAAACAGGAGCATGTCATCTGTGTAGAGTGACATTTGATGTAACACCCCGTCTGTCTCTATCCCTGTGCCTCCATACTAAGCTCTTATAAAAAACCGCCAGCGGTTCCAGCCAATATGTACAGCATCGGTGAAAGTGGGCAACCGGGTACACTCAAAACCTTGTGTATGGCTTCCATATCGGGACAGATAATGCTCGGTGGCAGTGTGAGAAGTGGACCTAATACTAAACAAGTGGACGTGTGAAAAAGACACATTGCCTGGATGAGGGAACTAGGAATGGACAGAATAAGCTAGAGAATGGTTCTATGAGTGGACATTTCACGTTTGGCCCCAAGGATTGGACATAATGTTCTATATGCCTGGGTTGTCCAACTCCAGGCCTCGAGTGCTGGATCTGTGCCGGGTTTTCAGGATACCCCTCATTAATGTTCATGAGATATATTTGCATACAATGATTCTAAATACATGCACATTTCTCTTTATGAATATTAATGAGGGAGTTCCTGAAAATCCATCCGGAGTCCAGCCCAGAGTTCGACATATATGCAGATGGTAGAACTGGACACAATACTGAAGATGTAGTCTTACCAGGGATTCTTCTTCTGCCTATACCTTCAGCTACGATGCAGAACAATCCCTGCTCTCGACCTTGAAAAATGGTCACATGGAGGTCAGGTGATATGATAACCCGTCAATCTCCGCTTTTTGCTGACCTTCAAGGACTGATCTCCCAATCTCTAGCACTCCAGGATTTCCGTGCCCCAAGTCAAGTGGGTCCCCTGTAGAGTACCTGAATTTCAACTTCCTGGGTCGCTCTTCTAGGTCTTCCGAATAGAGCATTATTGGCTTTCTTCTACCTGGAATATCAACATTAATGTCCTGGGAGGATAGCTCAGCGGCAATGTGTTTGCCATGGAAGCAAGATAAAATGAAGCACCACAGGTTCGATCCACGGCTCCGTGCTTAGAAACCTCTGGGTGTTTAAGCGCGTTATAAATAAGCAACAAAGACACAAAAAACAATTACGGAAAAAAACAAAAAAATTCTGTAAACAGCACCTAGATGCCCGCGGGCTGTGTGAGCACTTTAAAAATATAAAATAAAAATAAATAAACATGTGCGTGAGATATGTGTATCATCAGTAAGTTGTCATCCCTTACCCAACCGCTCCTCGTCAATGTCTCATTAAATAGATACTAAGTGAGAACCAATTGCCATGCGATCCCAAGGCTGCCTCCCCATCACACTATGGGCCCTTTATGGCATGCTCTGCTTCCTATCACTCGGCCTGTTGCTACTTCAGGTCACTCACTTGGTTCCCTTACCCCAAAGCCTCAACATGCTTACAAATCTTCTGTGCAAAGCATGATGGAAGGCTGCCTTGAACAGTAGTAAGCACATCACATCTACTGTTAATCCATTCTTTGGTAAGTTACGGAGACGCTTTGCCTGGTCCACAAAAATCATCACAAAAAAGAGAACATATGATAGGGAAGTTTCAGCACTAATTACCCTGCTGTGTGATAGGTACATTTGCTGCTATTGTGACTCAGGCACTAACTTACCTGTATGACACTCTATAGATATGCTTCCAGAGTATAATGCAATGATCTCATGCCACAATTATTTTAGAAATATACTCTTAATTCTCCAAACCTAATGTTTACCCTTCAATTCTCTAAAGAAAGGAAATACATGTATGTATTTAATACAATTTTGGTAGTTACTAATTTTAATCCTGGAATGTATTGATCATCGTATCACAATTAAATGTGATGGCTGGACAACCCATGTTTCTCACCACAGTGCTTCCTCAGGACTTACATTTGTAATATAATCATATAGCTCCTTGAATATAATGTCTTTGATATTGGGAATTTCATTCCCTTTTCACTTCTGTGAAGCATCTTGCACCTTTCGTGATGCTGATACTGACAATTTTCCCTTCAATTAATCTAGCTTTTTTAATACCGGATGTAGAAAACGCGTTAGAATTAGAATGATATTAAAATATAGAGAGCCTTGTGAAGTCTGTCACCTGAAGCCTCACTTTCTAGGATAAACAGCACTTTAAATGTGTCGTATCTAAATTATTCTTATATTTTTAAATGTTCCATATCCTAGGTAAACCCAATACATTTCACTCAAGTACCGGGTAGTATGATAACCACATGTTAAACTGGCATTCAGTCGAGTGCACAAAATTGAGCTAACACTGCCAGTGGAGGGTTGAGGGGCCAGGATGGAACTTTTGAATAGTTCAAAGATGCTCTGTACCTCTTGAGCTCCAAGAAGCAAAAGGAGGTGCTATCAGTCTCCCAATACTTTCACATGTGGCAAATATCACCCAATTATGAAGTGAAATACCAAAAGGTGGAGCTGAAACATTTTTTTTTTAAACTATGAAAACCAAATATTTCTCTTTAAGGGTAGGGATGCGCAAGTGGGTCGTTTCAAGGAATAAGCGTGAGTATTGGACCCCAAAAAGGGGGCAAACAAGTGGACATCATGAATGCTCACCTTCTCAGTCCCTTTGCAATGCAACGCAACAAAGGTTAGTATGTACCCCTGTCCCAGATTGCAATCGAGCAGTGAAAGCTTAGCGGCTAGAAGACTGAAGGCGCTTGAGCAGTTAGATGGATCATCGTTTTGGGAGGCTAGCTCGGGGGCAATGTGCTCGCCTTGGAAACAAGATGACACGGAGCGCCACAGGTTCGATCCCCTGGGCCGCGCTTAGAAACCTCTGGGTGTTTAAGCGCGTTATAAATAACCTATCATATTATATGATGGGTATTATCTGTGCAGTCTGCCAAACAGCTTCTTAACACCTCACTTTGTGTCAGCAGAACATTAGAATAACTTAGAGGTCGATGGGCCAGGAAATGGGCCAATGAGGAGGGTGGCTGTTGTCCAATAAGAGATGTGATTGGTTGGAATAAGAAATGGGAGGGGCGCATAATGCTGCATGCTAGGTGAAATATTTACTTCAGTTTAAATGCCCTTGGGATTTGTTTGGGTTCACAATGCTTTGCATGATGATTCTGAAAACCTTTATTCAGAAGGAGGAATAATTAAGATAAAACAATGCTCTTTTTGCTCCACATGTTTCTATAACGATGTATGTATTGTCAGGTTAGTTTATATGTAATTCGCATACTTTTCAAGGTATGCTATAAAACAAAGTATTATTAAAGCTAATTAAAATACAAACCGTAACAAATATTTGTATGAACAAAGGCTCAGAGTATATGTGGTCAAGTAATTAAATAGCTGGATGGCCCTCATTGCCAATACAAAGATGAACACAAGTTTGTGATCCTGGGCAAATCTTAAATCTCCCTGGGCCTAATTTACAAACGTTTTTCAATGTGGCATTCCCCTTGAAAAACACTTTTTTTCAATGTTCAGTGTTACATTCCCATTGAATAGTGCTTTTGTAAATCAGACCCTCTGTGTCGTTGGAAGTAGTTAAGCTTGCATTGTGTCTATATAGTTGCTCCATATAGTTGCTCCATATTTAATGATTTAGTGAATAAATCCTTAGTTAAAGAGAACATTAATGTGAAAATGTAACCCAACAAAATCTGTGAAATTCAGCTGACAATTCAGGCAAAGCCACCTTAACTACTTGCTCCTTGTTGCACAGCTTTTGACCACAATGATGCCCTAAGCGCTTACATCGCAGATGACAACACCAATGGCACCAGTGATGTCATCATTTACATCACTGATGACATCACCCATAACATCACCTATGTCTTGACTGATAAAAGCACTGATTATTTTAATTACATTTTCAACTTTTAGGACTATTTCTTTACATTAAATATATATACATATCTTCAAAGTACATTGTATTCAGCTGTAATCTCCTTACAATTAGTATAGTCCACAATTTGAAGTCCATGCAAAAATGAGTACAACAAAAATAAGTATAGCATTTAACAATTACTTTCTTGTGGCGGACATTGGTTAGATTTCAATAAAAGTCATTATTAATTTACAAAAACAAAAATAACTGAGCATAATATGAATCCAATTACACCATAAAAGTAAATCTTCAATTTCTAAGGTTCATTTCATTTGCATATTTGTAAATATGTATTATCAATAAAACAATGTAACACTCATACTTAGAATTCTTATAATAGATCACAATACACAAGAACATGCACTTTGTTTTACATGTTTTTTAACACTTCTCACTTAGAAAATAATGTTTGTATACTATTCTTATAATAAGCACAATAGAACATATACATCTGTACATTTAGCTTTTTCCTAACAATCAGCATTCAACATGCTTCTATTTCTATCTATTCCTATTATCATTTGTTTACTACTGTAAATACATATTAGATTATATTATATACATATTATAATGTCTAAAGTGGATTTGCCCCATTCTGTGGAATGAACTATTTGAATTGCTTGCTATTACACACAATAAAGACATTTCTAAAATATTCCACATTCATATTTAAAATGTCCTCCTTTATTAAATTTTACAAATGGGTGCTCCACAAGCACTCATATCATACATGTGTAACGGTCTATTGTTCTATGTCAAGTTCTTACTGCTATTAAGTATACTGAAATAACATATACAAAAAGAGAGTGACTAAAAATATTTTAACATACATAATGATTTAATATATGATGTAATTAGTGATGTCACCAGAGATGTCATCAGTGATGTAGTCTCTGATGTCATCATTGTGGTCATACGTAGCGCCCCGTACCTCCTTGACACCATTGCATTATCTTTTCTGCCCCGACCTTCGTCACCCCACTCCCTCCCCCTGCACTTCTTGTTACTGCACTTGCACAATCCGAATGACACAAGGCCTAATAGGGCCGTTATAGCCCCCAGCCCTGCTCCCCCGCCCTTTATGTCTTGTGGTGCCTTCAAATACCATTTGTTGTATAGGTTCTTCCCAAATAACCAATAAATAAATAAAATAAATAAGGTGGCCTTCCCTAAATTGTCTGCTGAATTTCAAGGGTTTTGTTGTGTCAAATGTTCACCTTAAGGTCTCTTAACTATGTTTTGTTCTCTGAATTTGAAAGGTTTTGTTGCAATGTATTGTTCACCTCAAATGTTTACAAACTAAAAGTTGTTTTACTGAATTTCAAAGGTTTTTTTTGCTAAGTATTTTTCACTTTAAATGTAATCATCTTAACTAAAGTATTTCACTGAATTTCAAGGGTTTTCATTATACTACGGTTTCTTTGGGGTCCGCTTGCCATGGCCTTCGGCCGTGGCCACTGTCCATGTTGTGTCAATAGGTTTCTTTTTGGCCCACTAGCCATGGCCTTCGGCCTTGGCAACTGTGCATGTTGCACCATAGCAATGGCCTTTGGTCATGACAAATGGCAACAGCCTATGGCTGTGGACACTATACATTCTTTGGCAATACATTTCTTTGGGGCCCACTAGCCATAGCCTTTGGCTATGGCCACTTCACATGTTGCACCAATAGGTTGTGTTGGGCTCACTAGCCCTACCCATTGCCATTGGCCACTGTCCATGTTGCACCAATAGCTTTCTTTAGGACCCACTAGCCATGGCCTTCATTCATTACCAGTGGTCACGGCGATCAGCCTTGGAAATTGTACATGGTGCACCAATAGCTTTCTTTGGGGCCAACTAGCCATGGCCTTCGGTCGTGGCCACTGTACATGTTGCACCAACAGGTTTCTTTGGGTCCCACTAGGCATGTCCTTCAGCCACGGGTAGTTGCAACGACCTTCGGCCTTGGCCACTGTGCGTAATGCACTAATAGGTTCCTTTTGGGCCCCCTAACCATTACCTTCCGCCATGGCAAGTGGTTACAACCTTCACCCATGGCTACTGTACATGTTGCACCAATACATTTCTTTGGAGCCCACTAGCCATGGCCATTCGGCCATGACCAGTGGCCATGGTCTTCAACTGTATTCAGTGTACATATTGCACCAATAGGTTTATTTGGACCCACTAGCCATGGCCACTAATTACATCATACATAACGATCACTGATATCACTGTTTTGATTAATTACATTTTGAAATACGACAACTGTTTTGTTGCATGATACATACTTTCTATCTTGCAACATACTTACAACATACTTTCAACATTTGATTATGGTTTTTTAATAAAACTTCACATTTAGCAACACATGTGTGCACTGTAATATTATTACAGTAAGGCAAATTGTAAATTTAAATGTGAACATTGACTATTTTCATAACACTTACTATTAAACATGTATGTTTCTACGCCTATCTGTTCTTATATTTTTACTACTACATATACTTATTATATTATGTTTGAAATACCTGGAATAGATTTACCTGAATCATGTATGTTCCCTGCAGTGAAGTATTTACATTTCTTACTAATGCATGAAATTCAAACCATTTGTATAACATTACAGATGTTTATTTTTAATGTTATACCTTGATAAATACTGCACATGAATGCTCCTCACATAATCATATGATACTTCTGCATTAATGTATTGTTCCATGCTATGGTGTTATTATTGTAAAGTGTAATAAAATAAAATATGTATCAAAAGGGGTGAACAAAGTTATTCCAATTTATATAATAATGTCATATATGATGTAATTATTGATTGCATCAGATATGTCAGGTATTATGTAATTAGTCATGCCACCAGTGATGTCATCATTGTGGTCATACTTTGCACAACAGGGGGTGCATAGTTCCTTGAAATGCGAGTGCTGATTTTAGGGGTTGAGTTGTGTTAAACAGAACACTTAGGTGTTTTATAACTAGGTTTTCTTTCCCTGAATTTCAAGGTTTTGTTAAACTACAGTTTCCTCAGAGCCAACTAGCCATGGCCTTCGGCCGTGGCCACAGTACATGTACTGATACGTTCCCAGTGGGCCCACTAGCCATTCCCTTCATCCATAGCCAGTGGCCACGGCCGAACTTGCGACATATTGATTGATTGATTGATTGATTGATATTTTATTTCTATCGCGCTCGTACACAAGGGTTTCAGAGCGCGACAAGGCAAGGGAGGGGAACAGGGGAGAACAAAACAGTGATCTTACTAGGCCCAGTGACATTGAGAACGCGCAAGTGCATAGGAGGGACTTAGTTTCTCGAGGTCTCACTAGCCATGGCCTTTGGCTGTGTCCACTGTACGTGTTGCACCAATAGTTTTCTTTTGGGCCCACTAGTCTTCAGCCATGGACTGTGGCCACGGCCTACAGCCGTGACCTCTGTACATGTTACATAGTTTCTTGAGGTCTCACTAGGGATCCATGTGATCACTACGACCCTCAGAATTTCGATGGCTGAAATGGTGATTTTTCAACCCCCTTTACACCACATACATGCGCAAGTGGAGATGCACCGCAGCCCCCCCATACTACTATTATATCCCATATCCCCCCCCACATATATAGTCAGAATTCTGAGGGCGACATTTTGGCCCATTACCCTCACTAGCTATGGCCTTCGGCTGTGATCTCGTTAACGGTTGTTATCAAACTCCCTGCCCCCTGCCCAGTAGATGTAGGTGCTGCAGATGTTAAACTTTTTCAACATCTGTTAAAACCTTTTTTTTCTAACTCCTTATTCTTGCAATCATTTCACAATAATAATATCCAGTAACAGAAATTCCTGCTGTAGAGTGGAGGATCACAGATTCCTGCAAAAATGGGAAAAAAGGATTGAAATTGTAAGGTCTTCCACGTCCTCACATGCACTCAACATGTGTTCCCCTTCTTTTTCTGGATCCCCTTACTCTACTCAATTGATTTTTCCCTCCCTAACCCTCTCCCATTACCCCCTATCACTAATCCCTTTGTGTGATGCATATTTTTTTCTAAGTGCTTTTTGCGGGTTTGTCGTGGTATTGTCATGAGATTCCTGCAGTCTTCCCCAGATAAACCAAAATGTTTCTACCGGTGATTGGCTCCCGAACCCACCTCAAAATCCCCAACCTCACATGGGTCTTCTTTCCCACTCCCAACCTCTAGACTGGTGTGATTGCTACTGTTATATTGCTATTGCTTTTTGGTATGTATATAGCACCTCTGGCCAGGCCATCTAAGCGCTGTCCTTCAAAACAATCAGTGTTCCCCCAGAACTGACTACATAAACAGAAGAGTTTGGGTCTCCTTCTGAAGTCGAGGAGGGTATTTGGCTTGTTACGGTCATGGGGGAGGTCATTCCAAAGCTTGATGGCATCTTTTTCCCTCCGAAAATAGCGTTTTGAGTTCTATCGTTTTGCCTCCTTCTGGTATTATCGTGGGAATTGGTTGCATCAAGCAAAAAAAAATGGCTGAATTTTCATTTCAGAAAAGCTTCTCCGCCTCTATTGCAAAGCACCAAGACGTAATATATAAAGGGTTTTAAGCAGCAGGTTGAACCGTTATGTCTCTGTATAATATTTTTAAAACTAAGGAAATTAAGTCAAAGCTTTGTGACCAAATTGTTTCTTTTTTGGTTTTCCCCCTAGAGCTGTTCAAAAACTTCACCTTTTCTCTATGGAAAAATGAATCTGAGTGGGCTGAAAACTGTGTTTTCATGTTATCTTAATAGCGTTTTAATTTTGTAATGAAAAGTTCCCAAAATGTCCAGTTTGTGGGGGCACTTGACAAAGTTTTTGTTTGGAAATGTTCATCTAAAATCCATCCTTAAAGTCAAACGTTATTAGCTTCTCTAAGCTTCTCTGCTGCAAAACACCAAGAGTGATCACAGGTTTTAAGGAGCCAGGGGCACCCCTTGATGACGAATAGTTTAAAAACTACTGGATGGATTTCCCCCACAACAGTCAAGAAAATTAAGTCAACACTTTGTGCCCAAGCTGTTTCTCATTAGGTCCAGATCTGCACAGTGTTTTTCGTGCTACGGCGGTTCAAATACTGTAATTTTTCTCTATGGGAGTAGGCTGAAAACAAAATGTGTTTTTATTTTTTTAATAACATTTTAAATTTTTAACATATTTTTCAAACATTTCCAATTTAGGGTTGCCGGTTTAACAAACATTCGATTTGGAAAATGTCATCGAAATCAGCAAGTCAAAAGTTATTACTAATAGAAATTTGAGAACAAATTGAAAATTTCAATTTCTGAAAAGCCTCCCAGCCTCTCTACTGCAGTGCATCATGGAAGATATGACTTTTTGGGTGCAGGGTCACTCTTGTGACTGACTTTCCTGCCTGGTTCCTGTTTCCTGAACGCATGGGGTTTGAATGCAAGGCATGATGTCATGAATGGAATGCTTGGAGAGTGACTGGAATGTTTGAGTGTGGTTGTGATTCCACCCAGAGCAGGTGGTAGATGTAGCCTGGGTGGTGGGAGCCAGTGGGCTCCCCTCTGTGCTTCCCTATCTCCTTAATGTACCTGATGTGACTTGATGATCTATGTTTCTTGATTAAAGTAACTTGAAGAATACCCGCGGCCTAGCAGAATATCCTTTATGAGTAACCCTACTTACATGAATGTAACAACCACCCCACTTTATGCCAAATTAAAAATAAATCACTGGATGGATTTACACCAAAACAAGAATGAATTTCCTTTGAGTGCTTTGCGCCCCGCTTGTTTCTGCGGTTTGGGCTGTGCGTGTGAGCAAAAATTGGACATTTTACCTGTGGTAAAATGAATGGAGGAGTGGAAATCACACCCTTTTTTGACCCATTATATCTTTTAACCCGTAACACAGATTTGCATGAAACATTCCAGTTCTGGGGGACCCGGGCCCTGATATAAGAATATTAAACCATGTACTTATCTGGCCTATGGCTCAAACGTTATTTATTCATAGAATCTTCACTTTTCAAATTAAAAGAAAAATACACATTTTTAAATGTGAAAAATGATAATTGGTCAAACTCCACAACATCCCAGAGAAGAAAGAAGAAAGATCTAAAGGTAAATATAAAGTACAGAGAGTCTTTGCTGGTAAGCTCGATCGGGCCTTGGTGAAGAACAACTGGTGACATTAATCAGTGCTGAAGCTCCAATACAACCACTCTTCCCTGTATCTTGAGACTGTAAACCCACGTTAACTTAAACTGAAAAGGACTGGCACCGGATGATTTGCTATTGTTTTGTGAATCAGGGTCATCCACAGCCAAACAGTGCACATGGGGCATGTGGGTTTCTTTGTGAATAACCACGTACGTGCACACAAGCACAACGTGTGCCAACCACGCTTTGCGGGAGAAATTGAATTCTTGAGGATCCCAAGAGAATTGACCCAATAGTCCACATTACAGTTGGTCTTCTGTCTCCTCTGACTCCTCTCTACGCTAAAATCCTTCATGTGGGGGAAATAGAACTTTCACTTTGTGCTCCAATTATCGTCCTGGAGAGCCCCAACCACACCAGTGTTCCAACATAACCACTGATGATGTAAAGATCCAGTCCTAGTTGCTGCTAGTCTGCACTTTAGACCTCTGCTGTTTACATATTTTAAGTACGTGTCATATTTTAAAATCTGTGTTTATCGAATTGATTTTATTGAGTACATTTTCTTTGTTTTTCAATTCATTTATTTTGCACATTTGCACATTGCTATCCAGCAAAGCAGTTTAGCATTCAATACATTCCTGATCCTGCCTACTATCATGGTGTGCTTCCCCAAACTACAATTCCCATCAATTTTGTAGTCCGTGAAGCATTTTCTTAGACCTCATGAGCATTAGCGCCGGTGGGTTAGGGACAAGCCAGTTAGCACCGGCGCGTTAGGGTCAAGCCGGTGAGTGCTGGTTTGTGTCGTTTGGGACGTTAGACGCTTGACTTTAGTTCTTCGCTTCCACTGTGCTGATTGCCCAAAAGCTTGCTTGGGAGCCCTTCGTTAGAAGATATGTAGATCTGAAACTTGAAAACAAAGTAAGTATAACTCACGTAGCCCCTTTTTTGATAGTGATGGAAAGGTTATTACATCATTGGAACAACCCCTCAAGCTCAGCCAAAATAATAGTTATGAGTCTTGTCCATCAACACAGCTACAGATTGATCGAAACACTGCAGGTACTACTTTGCCTGCTAACTTCAACGCTATTCCTGCTGCTCCGGTGGGTGATAAGGCCACCCAGGGTCGTCCCTGCCTTCCTGAAGCCTCCTCTCCTACAGAACAAATAATTCCAGTTTCCTTGTTCGACACCCGTTCAGTGAGCAGACACGCAATTGACATACATGATTATATAACAGATATTAATGTTCACCTTGTTGAATAATAATATTGAAAGCTGGTTGAAAGGGTCTAGTGGTCCTGGTATCATCTTGTTACCCCAATAGGCTATACATTTTTTGACCAAAACCGTGTAATGGGAGATGGAACGAGGAATGAGCTCCTATCGACTGCGAGGGCTGTGAGGCTCTGCACTTAAACATTACATCCTATGCTAATTCTTATGGTGATTGAATATTAATTTATCATCCTCCTAAAGATATTGTAATTGGTTATATATAATGCGCTTAATACCCAGAGGTTTTTAAGCGCAGGCCCGGGGATCAAACCTGCGTTTCTCCAAATCGTCTTGCTTCCCAGGTGAGCACGTTGCCTCTTAGCTATCCTCCCATGCCCAATTTTACTGAATACTTAATAAACATTCTAGCACCATTGAATAAACTCAATCCGTCCACTTGGGTTCTGGGTGGTTTTAACAGATGGTTTGGTAATCCCGCTGAAAGGGCCGCCCCAGCCCTCGCACAACACCTTTTAAATAGCGACATGATTATTCGTAATAATGTTCCCACCCATGTCATGGGTAACACTCTGGATTGGGTGGCATCAAGAAACATATCTCTCAATCCTTGGAATAGTCTCCCTTGTGTATGGTGTGGCCATTTTCTTGTCAACGTTAAGGTTCAACCACCTGGGAAGCCTTTGCCAAGGCCAGAGTTTTTAAGAATATCACAACTCGGAATCTGAAGAGAGTGGCTCTCGATGAACTGCAGAGATGTCTCAGGTCTAATGATGGACACATCAGAATCTGACTCTCCAACTCTTTTGGCCGCCTCCTCTGATAATTATTTGAGTAGTTTTTTGGATCAGGCAGTGCCCCTGAAATCTATGACCACCAGGAATGACTCAAATCATACATTTCGGTATACTCCTTTTCTAGCAAGAGAAGAGACATGCTGAGTGAGCATGGTCAAAGAATAAAACATGCAAATTGGCAGGCTTGGAGAAATCTGAAGAAGTTCTAAAGCGTAAAAATTGTCTCAAAAGGACTATTTCAAGGATGTAATTGAGAATGCCGATAACAGTACAAGGAAACTGTGTTCTATTTTTAAATAATTAGAACAGCCCCATTTGCAAACAGAACTATCTTTTAATAAAAACAATGACTTTATACAAATTCAACAGGCGTTCATAGACAAGATGAATGTGGCCCATGAAAAGAATTGCAGAAGATTTTCCTTTGGATAAACCATTGCATGCCTCTGCGACTCTAGTATCCTCGGAACCTGGCATGCCGTTTAATTTCCAATCCATTGCAGTCGCAGAGATGGAAAATGTGCTTTGAAGAATTTGCCCGACGTCATACGCAAATGAAGTCATCTCTCCCAACTTTGTTCTGAGCAATTTTAAGTTGTTTTTTGTTGCCCGCTTTATAAATGCCTCTTTTAGACATAAAATAGTACTGGATTCAGTTACAAATGTAGTAGTGACACCCTTGTTAAAAAAACGTGGCGTAGACTCAACAAATACTAACAACCTACCACAAATATTCCCCTGTTATTTATTTATTTATTTATTTATGGTTTGCTTTTTAGGCGCTTATACAATAAGAAAATACTGTTTCAAAGCACCCACAGTGCAGGGACGGAACAGGGGAGGGAAATACATTACAGCACAATATTTAAGAACAGAGGGGGGAGTGACAAACCTACTGTGCCTTGTGAGTATTCAGAATGTGCAGAAAGGAAGAGGTGGTAAGTGCTGGGGATTCCGAACTTGAGGGAGAGCCATAGACGAAGTGCTAGCAATGTTGAGTGCTACACGACCAGGGCCGTAGAAAGTGTAAGTTCGAGCATCCAGAGCAGAGGGTGTGAAGATGCTAATTGCTGTGGGAGGTCAAGGCCCTGATGATGCATAGGGGGCAAATACACTGATTCAGCGACTGTGGGATTAGCAGAGGAGAGAAGGAGGGAAAGAGGAGGAAAAGAGGAAGGCCTTAAGGAGCTTCCGGAATTTGAGGAGACCCTGCTCAAGGTGCAGGGGTAGAGGGAGGCGATTCCAGAAGAGGGAGCTCGCAGAGGAAAGTGAGCCACCTATTTCCCTCTCTTTAGCAAAACTCTTTACACACAGAGAGTCAGTGCCAGAAGACCGAAGTGGTCTAGAGGGAGAGTATTTAGAATGATAAAGTTGAAGATAGTGTGGTCCCCAGGCCCTGACAGCCTTGTGGATGATGCAGAGGGATTTGAATATAATCTGTGCAGCAAACAGGAGCCAGTGAAGACTTTTTAGTGCAGGAGAGATGCAATCCCTGGGCTTAAGGCCACAGATAAGTCTTGCTGCCCTATTCTGGATAAGCTATAGGGGTCGCAAAGTGGAAGAAGGAAGCTTCAGGGGGAAGCTGTTACAGTAGTCAAGTCTAGAGAGAACAAGGGCTTGAGTCATATTGAGCCTCTGAGGGAAAGTGAGAAAGGGTAAAATTCCTTTGAGAAAGAAAAGTGTGAGGGAGGAAGGAGAGAGATGAGTCCAAGATGACCCAGAGGTTTATAGCTTCAGAAAGTTTTCAGTCTTGCAGAAAATTGTTGACAAAGTTGCTACTAGACAATTTGAATACCATCTAGAAACTCTTCATATCTTAAACCCGTCAGTCCGGTTTCCGCTCTAATTTTAGCATGGAAAGTGCCCTGGTTGATCTTCAGATGCTGGACATGGTAGATAGAAGCAAAACTGGACGACTATGATCTTGAACTTCTCATCAGCATTTGATCTTGTGGACCATGAAAGGCTCCTGTCCACTCTGTTGACCATTAATGCTTGCTCTCAAGATGCTATTGATTGGTTTGAATCCTTTTTTGGCAATCGTATGTCAAGGGTAATCTCAGATCAAGTGTCCTCACCACAGTCATGCATCACCTGTGGTGTGCCTCAGGATGCTTGTCTGTCGCTGGCCCTTTTTAATGTTTATATACGTCCCGGGTGCAACCTATTGGATGACTTAGGGGTCCTGTTCACAAATTATGCTGATGATGCTCAGCTAACGGTGGAACGTCAGGCAACTATGCAGCGGACTCCCTGAAGGTACAGAATGGATATAATTCTGTGAAAAACTGGATGTCTGCAAACTGACTATGTCCGAACAGCTCTAAAAGGGAACTCCCGATGTTTAGCTCTTCTCAAGCAAGAGCAGAGTTGGATCCTTATTTTTCTAGTTTCATCATTGAGAGGCATGGCATTGCTGTCCAGGAGAAGGTGAAAACTCTGGGCGTGCTTCTTGTAGCATCCGAGGGAGCTGATGACCAGGTTGATAGTGCGGGGAAAAAATAACCTCAGTACCACTTGAGGCTGCTGAGATTAGTGAAGCCATATGTGTTACCGAAAAACTGTGAACCCTGGTAAGAGTGACTATTATGCCCCGATTAGACTACTGTAACGCTCTTCTTAGTGGTGCCAGTAAAAATGTCCTGCACAAACTGCAAATACTGCAAAATGATGCGGTACGCATCCTTACAAATGTCTCTATTTCGGATCATAGAGGAGGCCACCATTGGCTCCCGATAGCATCTAGAAATTAATTCACACTTAACACCGTGGTACATAAATGTTTAATTGGTTCAGCTCCCTCTTATTGCAGGCAGAGCTTAACCCATCAAATGGCGAACAGATCGACCAGGCCTTATAACACTTTAATATTGATTTGCCCTACAACTAAAAGGGCAAGAGGCAGTGACCGCTCCTTTCCAGTGCATGCCACTGCGGCATGGAATTCGCTTCCCGCTGATCTCCATCTTGAGAGAAATCTTCTTGTATTCTGCAAAAGAATGAAGACTCTCTTGCTTATTTGATACACTTCTTTTAATTAGCGTCTTTCGATGCTTTGTCACGTCATTGTCTTGTGTCTTATTGTGCGCTTTGATGCCTGTGGACTTAGGCATTTTGCGTGATTGTTCTCGGAACGCGGATTCGACTTGGCTCTTAAGGACTGGATTTGGAGATCCCTACCATAGACCGTAAACTAAAACCTAGTTCGATCCTATCGACATACGTAGCATGTATCCCATCAGCTGGCAAAGCCGCCAGTAATACTGGGGCTTCTTCTGAAGCAACCTATACTCAGTGAGGACAATTCTCTATAGAGCCTGATGAGGAGACATTCCTCGATCAAGATGGCAAGCCGGCCCTCACCATTGGCGTAGGCACACAATGGGCCTCATTACGAGTTTGGAGGTAACTGGCATGGCAACCCCCAAACTCGGGTCTGGGCCCCGAAAAATGGGAATTACCGGGCCATTCTGACCTTTGCGGACCCGGTATTTCCCATTCGCGGGACCCGGACCTGGTATGTCCCCATTCCCATTTGAGCCCCCATAGGGCTCAATGGGAATGGGGAGGATGGTAACAACAGTCCCGTTAATAACAGGACCTTTGCTACCATCCTGTTCTGCTAGCGGGTGCCACTCTGCACGTCAGGCTTCCAGAGCGGCACCCGCGGGCAAACTCGTAATGTGGCGGTAGAGTGATAACGGCGCCGTTATCACTCTACCGCCAGGGTCGTAATGAGGCCCAATGTACGTTGTACTCGATTATTTTCAGTGATGGTTGTTATATGAATTCTAGCACTGGTCACATAGGAAATTAAAACTAGATGTGTTTTACAGTTGTATATTATGGCAATGTGGGCCGAATGGTCTTCTGTCGATTAAGGTCTATAAAACTGAAATGAATAATGGGGCGTCTTCCGAAGCAACCAAGGCATCGGAACCTGATCCTACATCTGTGATCTGATGTCACCGCTATCGTGATGACCGCTAACTTAGTATCAAACATTGCTGAGTCATCGTGACTTATAAATGATTGATCTGATCCCACCAAGCCACACATTCACAGCCTTCCATCCCTAATCAGCTCCTGACTCACGGGTTTGATAAACGGTGCTGCGTGTGGGGACAGCCACCCCTCCATCTTACAGCGGGGCGCATGTGTAAGCATTCCAAGGACATAGACAGAGGATTTGCTAAAACCATTAAGCATAGCCTGAAGGCATAGTCAGGCTAATCATACCCAAAGGGGCTAACAGGATTAGTACTGGAACAGTGTAATGGTTCTTAATCCGTGCTTAAGTTCTTTGATCTTTTCTGTAGGTGCTTAACGGCTAGATTAGTACGCAAGGCCAGCGGGCGGTTCCGCAGTCTACCTGCTCGGAAGAAGTACCCATGACTTTTCCCCTACCGATCCTTCTGCGACTGACACAGGTCTCAGGTGCAATCACTAGGGAGATGGCAACAGCTCCCCTCAAACTGTGAAAGGAGCCATTTGGGACCCCCACATTGTTCGCCCCTTTCCTCCACTGACTTCCGGGTTACAGCATCAGAGAGATTTGCCATCAGCAGCAGCAGGACCTCGCGGCAATGACCTTCATAACCCGTCTTTTGTTTCAAGCACTGCAGGTGCTTTCGGCTAGAAGTCGCGGGAGTGGGAGTGAAGGGGGGTGGGACCTGCTGTGATCTTTTTCTCATCAGCTGTCCCGGGTGCAGCATTTAGAACATGGGCTATGACGCCAAGATCATCCTGGTGGATCCTTTTGTGCAGTGGTCGAAGTGTACACAAAGAAGCAGTGGAACTTTGTTCCCTGCTGGCCTGCCCCTGCACCCCACACATTTCATCACCATGCCCCTTTCCAGGCGCATCTCGAACCCCCCAACAAACACACGTGCTGTCTAAGGGAACGTTCAGTGCAGTGCACTGAAGTGCACGTTTCAACTTCTTCCTACACTTTTATTTTAAAACGAAACCATTCCAGAGCAGTTTCTCTTCAAAATAAAACTATAGGAGGAGTAACACTTTTTTTTTTTAAAGTAGAAGAGCACCGCTCACGCCACTTTGACACATGGCTTTATTCACAAGTGAACAAAATGTTGACTTTGTGTGGCACTGCACATTTGACTCACATTACGCATAAGAACACCTTGCATACCTTCTTCAAACACGCAGGTGACCTCTCCCTACCCTGAGGCGCGGCCCCCTGCCGTCTCAAGTTCCCCCCTTTCCTTACATTTGCCACTTTGCAGACTCCCATTTATAATGTTAAGCAGAACTACAAGTACCAGCATGCCTGGTCACAAACAGTGTGGGATGCCGCGCTTGCTCCACACATGGTGCTGCGTTTGAGCGTTTTTGTAGTCAAATTGCTGCAGTCATGACACAGTCATTTTAATGGTGCTAAGCAGTGCATTAAGTGGGATAAGAAATCGAAGGGGGCTCGACCCCAAGGAGAGCCCCCACCCTCGCCTAGGTTTGGGGGTGCTGGTAATGGAAGTAGAGCTGGTGCGCGCTGGCATTATTAACTTTGATGCGCTCAGCCCCTCCTTTTAAACAAAAGAAAGGGCTGGGCGCACCAATGGTGTGCCACCAATGTGCCCCAGCTCACACACAGAGCAGGCAGCCCTTTCATCCAAGGAGCAGGTGTTAGGAAATCTTGAATGGAAGGTCGCCCTGCTGCGACTGTACTCAGAAGCAGGAGGAGGGCTGCACTGGCCAGCTCTCCCTTTCTTTCCGAGTTAAGTCATCAAGCAGCATGAAGCGGGTCCCCTGGCTTCATGCTGTCTGGTGGTTATTTACTTGGAAACAAAAGGAGAGCTGGCCAGTCCAGCCCTCCTCCTGTTTCTGAGTACATAGACATCAAGCAGTCCGTGTAGACACAGGGCTGCAGGTAACACAGGCTGCTTGCAGGTGTCAGTACTTCCTACGTTCTGACACCTGCAAGCAGCCTGTATAACTGCAATGCTTTGGCTACACAGGCTGCCTGACTGGGGTGTCGGCGTGGCTGTGGCTAGTCGGGGGTGGGCCCCAGCACGGCCCCGGCTCGGGAGCCCTTTATGGAGACTGCCGGGGCTTGGACCTGGCAAGCCCTGCCCCACTTAAAGCCCTGTCATGCAAGCACTACAGAAAACTGAAGCGGTCGAACGTCAAGCATGAGCAATCCACACAGTCCAGGTGTTCTTTGTTTGGTTGGTAGAGTTATGCACTTATAATGGAGTGAGAAGAAGGGAAAGCAGCCACCTGTCACCTGTGATTTGTGTCAAGACACACCCACTGACACCCACACTGACACCGAGGCGTCCCAGAAGCCTCAAAGCCTAACCACCCCAGAGCCAAAGATATACTCATATTATAATCCAGAGTTTCGGGAATGGAGCACAGCTGCTCCTCGGCAAAATCACCCCTGCGTCCTGCGCGACAGACACCAGTGCCAAGAAGCCATGCAAATGGTGAACGCTGCACTTTGCAAATACTGTTTAACACAACTCAAAAGAACCAAATGAATAAATCGCCATACTTCGTTGTGTAGTCAGCAGTCTAAAGACAAAAAGCGATGTGCAAGTGTGTTCCTTACATTTCCTTACGCACTAGCATTACAATATTACACGCACAGGCACGCACAAATGAAACCACACAAGTAAGCACAGTCGCTCTCTCATACACATGCAACACGCTTACAGGCAGAGAGACATATACATACAGACAAAGAGACACACACAGCACAGGTATGTATGTGTGTGTGTGTGTAACAGCCATGACTCACAAGAGCTATGCCGTTACATTTCTACGACACATTTAGCCCCTGTGTAGTTTAACTTCAACATCACACATATCGACCTATTCATGCCACAGAACTATAATTAGATTTGCTTTTTTTTAATAACGCACTTAATACCGAAGAGGTTTCTAAGCGGGGACTCAGGATTTGAACCTGTGTTGCTCTGGTCACTTTGCTTCCAAGATGATATGATAGTTTGTTATGATAGTTTATTTATATAGCGCCTATACACAATGTGTTTCAAAGCGCTTCAAGGCAAGGGAGGGAACAAGGGAAAATACAATGACATTCTTACAAGCCATGAACAGTAAGGATGTGAAATAACTATCGTACTCAGCCTGACGACATTTCAGATAGTGCAAGAGCTAAGACATAGATAAGGAAGGCAGAGGGCGAGTGGGAAGGAAATGGAAACAGACAGGCGACTACCGTACTAGGCCTGACGACATTTCTGGTAGAGCTGGAGAAAAACAAAAGGTGAGGGAGAGGGGTGCAGAAAGGGAGGGGAGGAACAAAACAAGCGACTATCATATCATACTAGGCCTGACGACATTTCAGATAGTGCTGTAAGGGGGTTGGGGAGGAAAAAAACAGTAATGGGAGGGTGGAGGAAACAGACGAGGTTGCTATCCTATTAGGTCCAGGGACAATTCTGATCGTGTAAGTGCATAGAAGAAAGTAGATGAGCACCTTGCCACTGAGCTATCCGACCTATACAATTGCTCTTACGCTTGTACAACACATACACACGCGCACACACACACACACACCAACACTGGTGCAACACATCCAGCTACATCTCCAGATCACATGCCTAACTCCACCAGGCTTAACAACCGCTTACAGCTGCCGTGTAACTTAACATTAGGTAATCACCAACCAACTCTCACTCCCTGCGGATGCTGCACTGAGCGTCAATCATACCCTGCATTCATACAATTCATAGCACTTCCACACAGCACCACAGATTGAGCACATCTCCAGCCTGGCCAACTCCATGCCCATCCCTAGCAGTGTGAGCCTCAATGCTATAGGCCTGTCAGTGCTGTAGTCTATAGCGGTGTGTGATTCCTCCATCATCACAGCCTCCTCGGGTGTGTGGTGTGCTCTCGTTGCTACAGGACACCAGCAGTGTGACCCTCCTTCACAAGTACAATCAGTGCTTTTTGACTTTAGCAGTGCCAGGTGAGTTTTATCAGTATGGCAGTCATGCTGGTTGGGCTCTAGGTCACTTTCTGAGCACTACTGGAGAAAGGCGGTAGCAGGAGAAGAAAGGGTGTCAACATAGTGCAATGCTGGTTGAGGGAAGAGTAGAGGGACGGTGTGTGACAGAATGCCATCTGCAAGGATGCAAAGGCCTTAGCTTTTTTGATTTGTATTAATAAATGTTGGGGGTAATTCTGTTTCTGACAGGACGGTTTTCTAATCAAAACCACTTTCATAATGCTCCATGTCAAAATAATAGGGCATACACATTCCATTGCTGAGCCAGCCTCTTGAGATCCCCAGCACCAACCCTGCAGTGGCAGCAGGGCAGGTTCATAGGTCACATGTGCATTCCTGAGAGCTGCTGGAACACAAAGTTCCAACAGCAAGTGACGGCTTTTTAATCATCTGTACCCCATATTCAAATGTAATAATTGTATACCCAAGTCAGCCTGGAGGCATGTTAAACTGTAAAGGTAAGGCATATCTGTTTATGACACTATGGCCACTAGATTCACACAACTATATAGCGTATTAGTGTCAGCTCGGTGACTAGTGTTTCAGCCATGACAGGGATGATGTGTATTAGCCATCTGGATTTTGTGTCTTCAAAACAGTCATGTAAGACTATACTCAGGAAACTGCTCTTTCGATCCCATGTGTGATGCCAACACCTTCCCCCAAGGGCACAGGAACCCTCCCCAGGAGATCTCCTTCATGCTGAAACTTCAAAGGCAGTCCTGACATAACAAAGACATTCTCACACCAGGTTGCAGATCATTGGAGCCCTTTGAAGTCATCAGACATGGAAGAGGGTGGACTAAGAATAGCCCAGTGTAGAGAGTTGGCCAGGCGAGGAGTTCCACCATCTTTAGCTACGGCTCCATATGTTTCCTGTCCCTCCCCACTTCTTGTAGACAAATGAGCCTGGTCATGATGTCAGCAGTCAACAGGCACTTGTTACAGTAGTCTGGTTTTGGACCAAGCCCCTGTACATTTCCGCTTTATAAGGGAAGAAAATCCATTTTGTAGTCGATTCATCTTTGGACTCTCAGAAGAAGATGGATTCACTGTAAGTCTGTTCGGAATACAGTCTATTCCAAAGTTCTCAGTCATAGAGGTAAAGACAGAAGACTTCAAGGCAGAGTCAAGTTATGCTCCCCACCCACACCAAGGGCACATTTGGGGTGACACAACTGTTGACAAATATTTCTCTGCTGCCTGTACTCTGGAACCAGGATCCTGCTCACTGGAAATGTAAAACTAAGACTCAACTTTTCCCTGTAGACCCTGGACTGGGCTTCTCTGCAACCTGGAAGCACTGAAGCAGCTTGCACCCCTGCTTTCTGCCTTGAGACATCTTCGGGCTGGCTTGAATGCGCTCGAGTCACTTCAAGCCGCTACAGGACCCGTGGAGCAATTTTTGGCATTCTAGGGATTCTAGGGATTTTAAACCACTTATTTTTAAAATTTTATTTTTTTGTTATTGGTTTTGGTTTATTACAAACATTTAACTTTTTTATTACACATCCACAATAGAAGAAAATTAAAAAAAGCATAAACTAAAAGCATGCACGCGATCCACTTTAGGTCAAGGGATCACTTAGCTTTATCAAAAGAGGTCCAAAGAGTCGTCCAATTGATACCGTTCCCGCTTTCCCCTCATCCTCAGAGGTGTCTTGCTGCTGACGTGACCCAGGCAGCCCATTGCTGCTGTGACTGAACTGCCGGCTCACTCCTGTGCAAGCACCCACCTTGCTGCATTCTGAGCGCTGACTCGACTCAACAGACCTGAAGTCTTGACCTGACTCAAAACCGGACTCGACACGCTGGAAGCCATCACCTCGCCGACCTCAAACACCAACTTGATCCAGCGGACACACAGTTTTGACCCAGCTCGACCACTGACTTGAGCTGTTGGACACATCAACTCAAACCACCTCAATCTCCGACTCTAGCCACAGAGATGCCCTGTCTACAAGCCGACTCGCCACTGGATGAACGCCACTCTACTATCTTGGCACCCACTCAACAGCAGGAAAGGGCACAAAAGCCTGGCTCAATACTGGTGAGCACCCACGACAAGGAGATAAAGGTATTTGAAGAAACCATGTCCCCCTGGTCCAACGTAAATGAGCAGCAGAACTTTTAAACGCCCCTTTTTAAGACATATCCTTGAACATTGACATTGCTGCCGATATAATGTTCCTGAGCACCGCGTTCTATCAACCAAGGGTGTCCTTTATTTTCAAAGTCTGCATTCTATGTGCTTCCTTTATAGGGCTGGGTCTTTAGTGTTTTTTTCATTAGTGGTACACATTGATAGTTTTTATTAAAGTTTCTATTTCCATAGAACCTTGGTTTATTTATTCATTTATTTTACGGTTGGACAGGCTTTTATTTTGGTACCAGCGTCCCATTGAGGTTTGTGTTGCAACTGCAGAAGCTCACAACCCTTCTGAAGAGTATAACCTACCCTCAGGCCGCGCTACCAAAAGAGGTGTTGGCTGTGCCTGTTTCAGCTTAAAGAATGAGATCACTGCTGGCTTAGCAGCAGCGGAGGGCTGAGTAGGTGGTTTAGCCATTAGTCATCCTTGAATACCTGCAGAGCAGTAGCCATTTCATTACAGAGGGTGCTAATTCAAAGCGCTGTTTGTCTCTCCACATGGGGGTCACGTGGGAGCCCACTCATTCTAAAGCGCAGGTCGTAGTTTGTCCTTCTCAGGTGGTGCAGCCGATGCTGAAGAAGGGTGGTGATGGATAGGGCAGCAATAGGGGAGAAGTAAAGGTGCTGCTGAGGTCGCCGTGCTGTGCTAGGCACTACGCTTCTGAGGTCTGTCTTAATTATATGATATGATAGGTTATTTAAAACGCGCTTAATACCCAGAGGTTTCTAAGCGCGGACCCGGGGATTGAACCTGTGGTACTCTGTGTCGTCTTGCTTCCAAGGCGAGCACGTTGCCCCTGAGCTATCCTCCTGAGACGATGGAGCAAAGTCACAGAAACCTCTAAATTTAACCAAATAGACATTCCTCCACCAGTACCCAATGAACAAAGAGCAAGCAGACAATATATCAAGAATGGGGTAGTGTTGTCTTCTAGTGCAGGTAATTGAAGGCACCGGACTCTGGTAAGAGTAACTCCTTTATTTTCATCTTCTATACAACGCTGCCTTACTAACTGCCCGTACACGCTCATCCCCAAAGTACATCCATACAGTCTATCCCCAATGTTCTGCCCATCCAAAGGTTCTACCTACAACACCTACCCCTGACACACCTATAATCGCTGAAACATTTCCAAAGTATAACTTAACTTCCAAACTTTGCAATGTATATTTTTTACACACATAATCATCCCACTTTTTGGGTGGACAAATGGATCAGCTACTGGGTCCTTCTTTGCTGAACCCCAATCCAGCTTGCTCGTGCGCAGGGTGTATCTTCGCTTTCCTGGGTGTATCTTGGCCACATCCTGCATGCTCCACTTTATTACTCAACTCCACTCCACTCGCACCCTTCTCATCCCTGTGACTACTCTTCTCCCCCTTCCAGTATTACTACTCCTCTCCTCACGGCTGAACATCTCTTGAGTCCTAAGAACCTGTTTCCCTGACATTTGATGTTCAATCTGGGGTTACGCACCAGAACCCTGCCACCTACCATCCATGCCCTGTCAGTCACCAAAATGCTTGACAAAACTGTCTCTTTGTGAGTTTACAGCACACATTCCCTTCATGCAAACGGTGTATTATGGACTCCCATAATTCCTCTGGGGAGATCATCTCATTCCCCGTCCTTAGCTTGCCTTCATAAATGCACAGCTCATACGTAGCCTCATTCTTCACCCTCCACTCTCTACCTAGAGTGGCTTTGCTGGGCCATCAACTTGCGGTCCATTTCTACAGAGGTATACAACGAAACATATTGTATTCTATTGAATGCACAGCAGGGGGTAGGATCCGGGGGGGGCACAGAGGAGAGGTACAGCTGTACAGGGTGGGAGGGAGGAGAGGGGCGGATGGCGTCTAGCATGTCAGGTGGCGCGAGGGGTGACGTGATGGCCTAGGTGTTGAGGAGGAGAGACTCCTTGAAGACGTGGGTCTTGAGTTATTTTCTGAATTGTAGGAGAGTGGGTGCGACTCTGATGCTGACGGGAGGAGGTTCCATAGTCTTGGGGCGTAAGCAGAGGAGGCTTGTTTTCTGGTCCTTTCCATTTTGCAGAGGTGGATTTCAAGTCTGCACGTGTCCTGGCTTCTGGTGGTGCGCTGGCCGCCGGAGATGCAGAGTTTCTCTGTGAGGGCCTTAGCTTATGGATTCCCACAATTCTGCCGTAGAGAAAATCTGATTGCCTGTCCTTAACTTGCTTTCAAATATGCACAGCGATTGCAGGCAAATCAATCTTTGATATAACTATTATCATCTTTATTATTATTTTTATTGGAGTTTCTGAGCACAGACATAGCTCTGAGAAGCAATGGAACGCTTCCAGAGGTGCGCAACAATACCAATTGGGATGAATCTTCGGATGCCCTCCCTTCTTGCTTTGGGGGAGCCCCTTCCCATGGGTCCAGGGAGGTGAGGCTGCTACCAGATAATCCCATGCTGGTGGTACTCAGCGGGAGTATCGCATGGGTAGGAGACCCCTCTGTGGAATTAGGGATGACCATCAGAAGAGAACACACTATCCTCACCCATTACCTGACCCTAGAACCTGTTCCTGCGAACATAAGGACAACCACTTTGCTAATAGGCTCATGAGTCGTCATTTTAGCATTCCCATAGAAAGTACTGGGACGAGGAAGAAAAGGAGTCACCCAAGTGAAGATCCACTTCCCAGTACTGTGATGAGGAAGCACTCCATTGATCCACAAGCAAGTCAGGTTGCACAGGGGCAATGTGATGCCTAGGTGCTGAGGTGGAGGGACTCCTTGAAGAGGCGGGTCTTCAGTTATTTTCTGAATTGTAAAAGTGTAGGGGCGAGTCTGATGCTGACAGGGAGGAGGTTCCATAGTCTTGGGGCATAGGCAGAGAAGGCTAGTTTTCTAATTCTTTGCTTTTTACAGCGATGGATTTCAAGTCTGCATGTGTTCTGGCCGAGATGCTGAGTTTCTCTTTGAGGGTGACTGCCTTATAGATAATGCAGCAAGAATTGAAGGTGATTTGTGCATACAGTGGGAGCCAACGAAGGCCCATGAGGCTGATGTGGTCATATCTGCGTAGACCGTTGATGAAGCGTACAGCCGCGTGTAGGACACTTCTCAGGGCCACAGGGTTGGATTACGGGAGGCCTTCGAGGAGGGCATTGCCCCATCCAGTTGGGATAGGACCAGTGCTGGAATGGTGGATCTGAAGTTGTCTCCGGAGGGAGGAAGGGCTTGACTTTTCGCAGTAGAGAGAGTTGATACCAAGCTGTCTGAGTTTTCTTAACTATGTGTGTCTTGGAAGGAGAGGGCTTTATTGATGTGGAACCCAAGGGACTTTGCAGAGGAGGTGAGTAAGAGTGTGAAGCCCACAGGGTTCATGGCTGATAGCCACGTCTGTATGTGTGGGTGTTCGGTGTTGGTGTTGAGGAGTCGGAATTCAGGCTTGGAGGCGTTGAGCTTCAAAGATGGACTGGACATTCAAGTCTGGATCCACAAGAGGAAGGTTTGAGCCTGTAAATTTCCTTGATGGAGTCGATCTTGAGGTATAGATGTGTGTCATCAGTGTATTGCTGTGTGTGGATGCTATGTGTGGCTAGGACGGCTCCAAGCAGCTCCATGTATAGATTGAAGATCACTGGGAAGAGTATGGAACCCTACGTGACTTCACTGGAGATGTGTAGCATTGGCAATCTAGAGGAGTCCATCTGAACAAACTTCTGGTGGTTGGCAAGATAGGACTTGAACCTTACCTTCTTTTGTTCCCCAGTTCCTACTGGGGTATACCTGGGAGGGAGAGATACACAATCTGTTTCTGCATTCCTCTCCCCAAGGAGATAAACTTTCTTTAGAATTGAATTTGTACTCCAAAATCTTTCTTGAGATGTGGGGTGATACATTCCCCACCACCTTTCTGGTAAATATTTGTAATAATGTTTTATGATCTGAACTTACCATAAATGTGTTGCCGCACAGATAGAACTTGATCGGCACCTGCTCGCAGACCTTGTTGGGGTGCATCCGTCCTCCCCATTCCCATGGGGAGTTTCTTTTTTTGGCGCCTGGCCGTAGGGACCACCGGGGCTGTAATGCCCTGGGATCCCCCATTGCCAGGCGCCGTAAAAAAAAAAAAATACATGACTCCATCGGCACCTGCCATTTTTACCAGCACGGCTACCCCTGGAGTCATAATGAGGCCCATTGTATAGGCTGAGTCCCAAACAGCCTAGATTATTCAGGAGATCTCTTTCTTTACTGATTGCAGACAATTGTTCGCCCACAATGGCCACCAAATATATGTCAATCATTTATTTCCACTTATTTTACAGAATTTGGGGTGGTCCAGGTTTTATCAAAAAGGGTAGAGTGGCTGTGCAGTCCTTGTGCATTGTGTTTTTACTTAGTGCCAATGCGCCTTTTGTAAATACATTTCACTGTGACCTAAAATTCCTGATTTGCTGTGTGCCTTTATAGCACAATTGTTCTTATTATTTCATCACCTTTGCTAAAACATTTGTTCAAGCGTTGTCTTCACATTGTAACCAGTTGCCATGCTCCATGTCTCAGAAACTGCCATGCACAGTCTAGTGTCCTTATTTTATTACGGTCTTCCATTGCTTATGGAAGAACTGTAAGGCAGGGTCTCCTGTTTCACAAAATGGCCGACGCAACTATGCAGCCTTCTCCAAATTCATCTTCTGTGCTCGGGAGGTTGTATACCCTCTGTGATCCATGTTAACAGCTCTCCCTCGGGCAACCCTTTGACCTTTGGCACTATTTGTCTTCGTTTGGCGCCGAATTAGAGAACCTCACCTTCCACAATGAGGATCCGCTACTTAAACTAGAGGAAGGTGGAGGCATGGATGCCCCCCAAAACAACGATCGTAGCCAATGTTGACTTCTAGTGCGGGTTAAGTGAAGGCATCGTACTCGGGTACGTGTAACTCCTTTATTCTTCATCCAGCTTACAACGCTCCCTTCCTAACATTCCCTACTCGCTCATCCTCACACTCCACTCATACATTCTATCCCCAATGTTTTTCCCATCCCAAAGTTCTACCCAGAACAAGTAACTATGCATTTCTCTTCCTAATAGAAAAGCTCAGCGGCAATGTGTTGGTCTTGGAAGCAGGGGCAACGCAAAGCAGCAGAGGTTTGAATCCCGGTCACGCGCTTTCAGACTGGTCTCCGGTATTAAACACGTAATAAAAGATGAATTAATTAATTCATTAAATGGGGGAACAAACAGAATTTTCTGGTATCCAGATTGCCAAACCCACCCATGATCTTAACCCCCTAAAATGCTAGCGGGCGACAAGGATGATCTACTTCAATACTCTAAATATATGCCTATTGGAATGCCCAATAATCCACTCTTGTCTGATTGGCTAAGGGGACTGGCCTTGCCAGGCCAGCCACCCTGCTGTGTGATTGACAGCCAGGCTGTATGAATGGGGGAAACTGCATAAAAAGCAGGTCTCTGGGACTGGAAAGGCAGAGTCGCCACTGGAACGAACAAACCAATGAGGAACTGGAAGAAGAGGGCCCCTACAAAAACTGACCTGCCCTGTGATGCCCTGCTGCAGGTCCGAATCTTCCGAATCCAACGACAGGGAAGATCCTCCAGGAAACTTCTTCCCTTGAGCTGGTGGGACCAACAAGTTTGCCGAAACTGCAAGCCAGGACCCCTCCTCTGGTTGAATTGACTGTACCGAGCTACAGAGGGCCGGATAGCCAGGATGGTCGGACCCAGCTTGAGTTTTAAGGAGCACACCTTTTATTCGTTGTTCGGCTTTGCTGCTGGCTTCTTCCCTGGGTGGCGCAGGACCCACCAGTCTTCCTACTTCGTGCCAGTCTGACAGTCGCTTCAGGAACCATGAGCCTGCAGGAACCACCAGGAACGTCTGCCGCAGCTCCAGCTCCCTCTCCGTTTTAAGGTTCTGTGCAAATCCGGTTGTCCGTTTCGTTCATCCGCGGTGAAAGTGTTTGAAATCTTTTGCCAATCCGAGGGCTTGTCCTTCTCTTTTCTTTGAACTAACTTTTCTACCAACCATCCTCGTCCAGAATCTGTGCCACGAACTTTACCGCAAACTACCCTGAACTGTGTGATCCTGAACAAAAGACTTTTGACACATAGACTTTGGCCCTAAGCATTTTCTAGCTGCTTTAGCTTCTCTTGTCCAATTGCCCTGACTACTTACCCGGTGGTTTGCCTAATTTCTAATAACTTTGTCTTTTCCTCCCTTTTAAATTGCTGGAGTGCCATTTTGCTCCCACTTCATTTTGTGAGCTTAACTTGTCTGAAATATAAGGGAAGTGGTGTGATGTATTTATGATTGTGATTTTTAACTTGCTTAGAATAGTGAAATGTTATACAACTGTTGAGTTAATAAATATATTTTTTTTTACTTAGAAACCTTGAGTCAGTGTTTGCCTGAGTCATAGCAATTGCTGTCCTTTGTGTAACTATTCGATGCTGCTCACTTACTCTTGAGATAAGTCTGGCTGCACTGCTACTGCTACCACTTTAACTGTGCAGTACAGGGTTGTACCAAAGGTGAAATTGTACTGTCACTTGTAGTCTTAATTGTGTGTGTTGTTCCCAAAGGGCACTGCATATTATTCTGCCTAACAGGACCTGACCTGGTCACTTCACAGTTTGGGAATCTGGGGTGGTTGAGTGGAGGGCCTGGGGGGTGTGGTGGTTGGACTCTGGCTTTAGAGGTAGCTGGGTTGATGTTGGCGAGACCCTACCTCTCTAGATGTGCAGTTGGAGAGGACTAGTTGTGTTTGTGTACAAATAACTCAGCAGCCTCGTGCCCTTATTCCAAGTTGCTTTAGAGCTTTTGTCAGGTCGCAGGTCCAGTTATAGGTTCAGCATAGGGCATTAGGAAGATCACGCCAGTCACACCCAGCTCCAGGGCATCCACTCGCGCTCACGGAATGCGCACCCATGGCTCACTCGCTGGCAGCAATACTCGTTCTCAGCCTGCAGCACCTCCCTCCTCCACACACACACACACACAGGGGAGGTGCACCACCACACACATGCACGCGTGCACGCACACAAACAGGGGAGGGGGCACCTCCACACACAGGCACGCACGCACACACACACATACACACACAGGGGGGGTGCACCTACACACACACACAAAGGGGAGGTGCACCTCCACACACACGCACACGTGCACGCACACAAACAGGTGAGGATACACATCCATACACATGCACGCGCGCACCAACGCACACACACAGGGGAGGGTGCACCTACACACAGACACACACACAAACACACACACACACACACAGGGGAGGTGCCCCTCCACACACAAGCACGTGCGCGCACACACACACACAGGGGAGGGTGCACCTCCACAGATTCACACACACATACACTGCACTTGGTCAGTGTGCACCACAAGTTGCTGTCACACTAAAGTTGAGGGACGTGTGAAGATGCAATTGCGCCATAACATTTGAATGTGTCTTTGCTTTATTCCTCACGCCGCTTTCCCCATTCCCTTTTAAATTGATTTCACTTAATTACAGTGACAAAAATTACACATGAGATAGCCCAGCCCAGTATAACGATTTACAAAAAAAAAATGTATGTAATACAACGGAAACCTTATCTTTCAAATTCTACAACCCATGCACTTCCAGCGTGTCCTGTGCGAAAAGGCACAGCATGCGAGTTGCAAACAGTAGGAATCGAACCCAAGTCCATTTTAAACGTGTTGATTTTGCATAAGTCGTTTTCGTCATTTTTCTTTTTTTATTGTTGGGTTCCTCCCAAACCCTCATCTAAACCATCCCCACCACCTCTTCTACTACCCCAATCCCCTGCCCCAAACACACAACACACACACACACATATATATATATATATATATATATATATATATTCTTCTAAAATTGGAGGAAAACGACTGCGGCAGTGACTACACATTGAAAACACAAACTTGTAAAACGCTGGCGTGGAAAACACGCCATACGTTAATAATGGCCGCATTTCCCCGCTGCTGAGTGGCGTGAAACTCGACATTGCCTCTACTGGGAAGCAGGATTTATCCGAGCGGTTTTATTTTTATTTGCTCTTTTATAATTTATTCATACTTATAACCTATGCACGATGCAGGGAATTCATAACAGTTCACTGGAGTTGGACCAGCAAGGCTGAATCAGGCCAGTGAGCACAAATGAACGCGTGTCATTTTATTCTGCGTGACATTAATATTTGAGGTGCCCTCTCGATATAAGTTATGCCAAGTTATAATGCCAAGCATGGAAGGTTTGCAAGTGAGTCGCCCAGAGAGTATGGGAAACATAATGTTTATTTGAAATATGAGGCCAGTCCACGTCCTCCATTGACAATCCCTAAAATGATCATTTATATGAGGCGAGATTAAAATGATTGTTATTCATTTCTTTACCTTTGATTGTGGGACACCATTTTGAAGAGGGAAAATCTGAGTGTCCCTTCCCTCCTGATGGGGCCCCTAACCAGAAGAAGCACCCCCGACTGAACAACTATCGCCTATCAGAGGTTGCGCTCAGTCCCACCGCTCACAATGCAAGTTCACATTATGACAGACCTCCAGCCACCCGCCCGATCAACCCCACGATGGCAAGAGCCCTAGCCAATACGACCAATGGGAATCAAGATCGAGCTGAAGACGATTATATGGACCAACTCGACTGATGTCCCCGCAAACCATGTTGCAGGTCGTTAGAGACTTCATGATGATATAGCCGCATTAGACAGGAAGCACAAGTGCAATAGGCGCGATCGGGACATTCACACACTAATCTACATGAAGAACATCAGCGTACCGTTCTAGGAGCTAGAGGACAGTGACACCCATCCTGTCTGCATGTTCATTATTTTCCACATAGGCCGCTATCACACCGTAGAAACGCAAGATGCCAGAAGAGCTTGTGTATATGCTTGCAGATGATACTCGCTATTTACTCTATGGATGGACAGGAGCACTCAAGCGACCTGATCACCCATTGCATATTCTTAACCCTTGAATAAACATATTAGAAGAATAACCAGAATTTAGGTAGGCCTCGGATCAATGCAGCACATTAAACTACTTTTGCAGAGATCTCGACGCTGCAAGCTGCTGAGCGAGCAGAATCGCACTGGCAAGGACTGCTACCGCCAAGGCCATAATGTTGCAAGTGACATTCCTCACCCACGGTGAACAACGAGCCCGGCTACAGGACAGGACATCTCAAGCTAAAACAAAAATCAAAGTAATTCGACTTCCCTAGCGGTCTCCTCTCACGGGATCCGGCCGACCTGACATAATGCCAAGACCTGGGAGCTGGGAAGCTGTAGCCATCCCACTTCTGAGACTGAACCTTGCCACATAATTGCAACAATCCACCTACAATATGCGCTGGGACTGGACTGCTCTCATGGCATTAGCAAAGACTCTATTGTTACACACTGTCACATAGTTATAGCTTGTTTATACATAGTATACAAAAGCAGGTGTCTTGTGTGCTGGGAACAACGTTAGTCCCATGCTTGGGGGCCTGTGGCCTGACCAATCAGCAAACAGGTGGATGTAGGCTGGCGGCCGGAATCTCCAGCCAATCATCAGGGGTTCTAATGTAACAATGGTCAGGTAGCAATTTTTAGGGATGACCCAAGCGTACCACCTGACAGCGTGCCCACCAATAATACAGCAACACATACGTCTCTATACTGGACCTACCACTCTGGGAGCCAACCCAGGGTGGTGTTAGGTTCGGGAAGGATTTTGGTAAGTGACAACAATTGTGACATCACAAGCGTACAAAAGGGGCCTGCGCACCTGAAATTAGCAAGATGTGTTTGGATGAAACTTGATGCCGTGTATGTTGTCCCTGCTCGTTTGAGATAATAAAACGGCAGTTAACCTTTGTTCCTTTTGTGGACCTTGACTTCTTTGGGACAATGGAGGAAGTTAGGGCCATATGTGAGCTGGAGGTCCCCCTCCGCCGCCTGACCTCGGAGGACTGCAGGACCCTTGCGTAACTGCGACACCACCGGACAGCGCAACTGGATAATGGCCGTTGGTAGCCGACTTCAAAATGTATCCCACCCACGGTTGGCGTGTGTCCAAACACAGTCCAGAAGAGGCAAGGTGAGCCAAGTGAGAGGGGAGCCAGCAGCCGAACAGTTCCTGCAGACGTGCACCTAAATGTAAGTTTGGTCCACACAATGAGCAATAGCATATTGTGTGGGTGGGGGGAGGTTATGTGCGTAGGGTGGAGGGTGGTATCACATTATCACAACATTTGGAACCAAGGTAGTAATTGGAATGTGTATAGGTAAAGGGAGCTGAGCGGAAGTAGTCTCTTCTTGTGCAGATTAGCATCTTGGGGCGGGACAGTGGGTCCCCAGGAAACAGAAAGGTTGTTGAGCCGACACGTCTGGACAGTAAACACATGTGTGGAGGGAGAATATGGCTTTCCTATAAATCAACGTTGTAGTTCGACCAATAGATGCGGTTTCCCTATTAATTGAGTGTTTTAGATCAGTTGATGGATGGTCTTCCTATTATTTGAGTGATTCAGCTCGATCAATAGATGTCGAATTCCTGTATAAGTTTATCTTTAAATTGCGGAAGATAGGTGACCGGTTAAGTTACCAGTATAGGAAGCGTATCACAAGTCAGGCGACGCAACGGGTGCAGTACACCTATAAAAAGGAGAAGAGGTGGTTGATGATGTATACTCCACTCTTGGGTAGGTGGAAAGACAGCTGTGGGGATTTTTGGATGTGAAATTAAAAGGGTCGGGGTATGTGTATGAAATGTGTGTGAAATGTTAGCATTAAGATTTACCGTGGTGATGTCACCCATTGGCCTTTGCATAGGACAATGCATGATTAGCAGGTGCAGAACTCATGGCTCGGCACTGAAACTACAAAACAGGTGGACCACCGGCAGTGTGGACAGCTCTGGCGCATAGCAGAAGGGCGTGCAAAGCAGCTGCAGCCCGGTAAAGGCGGACGGTATGAGAGTATGATGCACTGGTGTACCGTCGAAGGAGGCCGGACACATTGAAGGGGCTTGCCGGGAGGCGACAATGCCCATGAAAGTGGATTATATTGCATAAGGTATACGATCGCAGGGGGCCATAGACTTGGGGGAGCGTGCCGGTTAGTAGCAGCTCCTTAAGAAGCAGGGTGGTACGAGAGTACGCCTCGCGAAACGTGTGGCTGTTAAAAGCGACACGCAGCACTATGTGAACATTAAACTGCATAACAAAAAAAAAAAGAATTCCACCCTTGTTCTGACAGCAGAGCATCAAAACCCTCGATTTGAGGTCAGGTAAAACACACGAGTGAAAGACAATGATGTATCATGGGGGCGGGGGAGAGGCATCATACGGGATGCCCGGTATGGTATTGACCCCAATACAGCACCTTTGCAAAACATTGCCTAACTATCGAGATGAAATAGTAAAGTACAGTGTAGAATGGACCAAGGGTACGGAAGGGAAAGCATCAATAACATGGCCACCTAACAGCAGTTTCTCAAGGGACACTTGACAGTCACTACTCACATACGTACACAACACATACAAGGGAAAGAAATTAGCAAGCCTTCTGGAAATATTTGAACTTTGGAGAATGTTCCAGGGACATTACCATGTAATGTTGACCTTACAGGAGGCAAGAAAAGAGGGAGAGGATGCATGCACCCCACCTCCTGCACCTCCCAGCATCACCTTGGACGATGCGGATAAGGAGGAAGAACAGGGCTTATACCAACTAGGGAATTAAAAGAAGCTACAGAACCATGAGAATTAACTGCAGCCAAAGGCTACTCAAGCCCCACATACAAACCACCCCCGTACGCCCCGAAAGTGCATGCCACCCGGACAGAGGTAGGTAATCCAGATGTTGAAGAAGAAAGGCTGAGGCAGGCGAAGAGCGAGTTTGCAGGGGTAGGGCCAGATGAGTGGATAGCAGCGCAAGTGCTATTGAGGTTACAAGGGACCACCATGTGAGAACCAGAAAGGGCAACAGAAGCTATAAAGGAAGTAGAAGTGGGGAAAGGATGTAAGGGCAGGCAGACAAGCGACACAGGAAAAGAACAACTACGAGAGGAGGAGGAGGCAAAACTGGAAGCAAGGATAGCAGAGCTTAAAGAGAAACGGAACATGCTGGTGAACCAGTTGGAACAGAAGGAACGGGAACCGGAGGAGCTGCTAGCATTAGAAAGGCGAGAAAAGGCAGAAAGCAAAAAGAGGGAATGGGAGGTGATAGAGAGGATAACAGCAAGAGATTTGAGTAAGGTAAGTTTGGAATCGAAGGGGCGTAGAACATTAGAGAAAGAAAGGTTTGAGGCCGAATGAGAAATGGCATTTTGGAGATGGAGGATATTGTTGGACAGCACCCGGAAATACGAGGAAAGCAGGCTGAAGGAGTTACGGCTAGCGATGACAGAGGATGTGCAAAATAAGAGAGAAGAGGACGAGGAAACGCTACAGAGGATACACAAAGAAGTAATGGAAGAAATAGATAGGTCCCGGGCTGGGGAAGAAGAAGGGGCTGAGCACCATCCTAGACAAACACCAACGTGACACACAGGGAGTAGCATGGGGATCACTGGAGTGCCTCAGGCAGGATCCATACAGCAGAGCGCAAAAGGGAAAGAGGATATGGAAGCGGCAAACTTTACAAACATCGATCTTGAAAGTGTATCAGTATGATATCCAATACCATGCAAACTAACGTTCTCAGATGGATTTTGCAGCGGGGAAGATGAAGATTGCAATGGTATAGATAAGGAAGGGCTAAGCAAATTGTACATTACACGAACAGGCACAGGTATGTCATGGGAGTGTAGGACTCAAGACGAAAAGAACAGGGAACGACATGCTGACACAATTACAGAGGACGCAACAAACTTTACAGCGGCAAACTTTACAAACATCGATCTTGAAAGTGTATCAGTATGATATCCAATACCATGCAAACTAACGTTCTCAGATGGATTTTGCAGCGGGGAAGATGAAGATTGCAATGGTATAGATAAGGAAGGGCTAAGCAAATTGTACATTACACGAACAGGCACAGGTATGTCATGGGAGTGTAGGACTCAAGACGAAAAGAACAGGGAACGACATGCTGACACAATTACAGAGGACGCAACAGCAGCAGCGGCACCACAAACATCTTACATACACAAGCTTAAAGATCTCCCAGGGTGCAGAAGAGATAGGACAGCCATTACCCACGACAGGGGGCACTCGTGTCAACGGGGCGGGCACACAGGGCCCTGGGAAGCATCGCACACAACACACACCCGAAATACCTCAGACATCAGGGCATCAGGCACAACACCCAATGTAGATGTCGTAGATTTCGAAGTAGACATTGAAGATGAGAGAGGCTCAATACAGATACGACAGTACAGACGAACACCTGAGGAAAGGGCAGAATATTCACAGATGCCACTACTAGATAGAGGGGGGAGCAGACTGCAATACATTCCATGGAAACATGCAGACAGAGAGAACGTTAAGAATAGGTTACCATCACTGAGTGGAGGGGCAGGCAAATGGATATATGAAATGGAAAAACAGACAGCAGGACTCAGACTAGCAGTGGGGGACGTGAAGGGGCTATTAGTGTCCATACTGGGTGACGCAGCAGATGACATTTGGAAGAGGGCGGGATTCCCAGGAGTAACAACACAGAACACTACTCATGACGGATCCCCATTTGAGAAATGCCGGCACAGTGTGGCAGGCCCTAAGGATACAATAACCCGACACATCAGACGTAGGGGCAATCACGTCACGCAAGATGCGTGATGACGAAGATTCAGTCAGCTACATCCAAGAGATTCAAGAGCCTTGGCGCCTTGAAACTCGGCAACCGTGGGACAAACCATTAGCTATCTTCTATCAAATCTTGATCCAATGGTTGCCTGAATCCGTGAAAAGACAACTCAAGAAATTCGTGGGAATGGAGGCAAAAGCATGGTCAGAGATACAATTAACAATAGTACACCATCGTAGATTATGGCAGGAAAAGATGAAACAGAAGGCAGAGGATAGAAAGGCGGATGAGGCAAAGTTAGTACAAAGGAAATTGTCAAAATATGCCCTAGAAGGAGCACTAATAACAAGCCCTGCACCACCAACTCAAACAGCTGTGTCACAACCCTAATGACTGCCGCAACTACAGATACAACAACAACTACCGCAAACACAGATACAACAACAATTACCACAACCACAACAGCAATTGCCACAGCAGTTGCCACAATACAACACAGCACCGCAGTACCAACCACAGATGGGAGGGGGATATATGGGTGTGGGCGGGTACCAACAGAACTTCAGGGGACCAGGAGGGGGAAAACAGGGTTCGGGGATTTGGGCCACCAGCACAATAACCAGGAGGAGGGTCCTGGGGTTACCCTCAAAAGGGATGGCAAGGCCAAGGAGAGGGAGGAGGAGGATTCCCATGGCAAGCACTAGAACCACCCCAATGTTGGACATGTGGATTAATAGGTCACATCTCCTGCACGTGCAGGTAGAGAGCAGCACATCAAAGGTGCGGTGAGCAAGGGCAACAAGGCAACCAAGGCGGTCAGACTGGGTATTATCAACAGGCAGGACCACCACCCATGGTGCAAGAGCAAGGCATACCCCAGCAACAACCACAATACCAACAAGTACAAGGGACACTGCTACCCCAACAACAATAACAACAACAGCAACAACAACAACACATCCAGACAGTAAAACAGCTGACACAATTACAGGATGACATACAACAGCCAATGGACACAACAGCTGTAGCATCGGTAACACGTATGGGAGGGGTGACTATAATGGGACACAACCCTTATACTGGCAATGGACAATCACTATACCCACAATAGGAGAGCCCACAGACTACCTTATTGTGTCCCATCCTATCAGTAACACCTAACCCTGCGGAGGAACCACGCATAAAGGTGGCGCTAGGTGACAAGATGTTTTCCTTTTTGGTTCATAGGCGGCCCACAAGGTCATGCGTACGGGAAGGGAACTACACTTTGTCAGGCGATGCCATTAACACTCAAGGATTTTCTGGGGCTCGAGAAGTGGTTCCATGTACTGATAACATCTCCCTATCGGGGATCATGACTTGTCACTACCCTTACTATACTCTAAACAAGCACCTGTGAATATTTTGGGATGTGACATAATGAGCAGACTGAACATGACCATCTCCTTCACAGACAAAGGCATAGTGTGCTCCATGCCAGGCATACACATGCTCACAGCAAGACAGATATCCCAGGTATATTGTGGCAAGAGTGTGCAGAGGGGAGAGCCAGTGGACCTGGCAGTTTTCTAATATGGGATGGACATGGCAATGGCAGGGCTGGCAGGTATTGCAGGAAAGGTATGGAAAAGACCAGGTGAGAACCCTTTCAGGGCAGAACACCCACAGATGAGAAAGAAGGAATGTTCGTATCAATAGATATTGAAGTGATAGTAGCAAGGGAGGGCTGGGTTGCAGTACACACCCTAGACAATGAAGGGAAGGGCTGGAGGGCAATAATAGCAGGGGCTGAAGGGTGTAGATTGACTCAAGTTTCTGATGAAGAACTCTTCTCACAAGTAAAGGGAACGAGTGAGATGATGCAGGGAATGGGTGTGTACATTTGGATACGGCTAACACAAAGAGAAGGGGCCCAGAACATGGCAATGGCACTAGAGACACCACTGCCAGCACCACCCTCATTCTGCGAGGAGGACTTAGCAAAGGTACCATCCTCTTTATGGACAACAAGCCCCTATGACATGGGATTCATCAAAAGCATAGGGGGACTACAAATTAAACTGAAGAAAGGAGCAATCTTGCCCAGAGTTAGACAATACCCACTGTCAAAAGAAGCAGATGTGGGCATTTATGAGACAATAAGCGCCCTAATTGAACGAGTTATTCTGGTACCATCATAATCCCCTTGAAACACTGCTGTGTACCCCGTCTGCAAGGCAAACAGAGGCTCATGGTGTTTCATACAAGATTTGAGCCCCCAAACAACATTGTCGAAGCAGAATATCCTGTAGCAGCTAACCCAGCTACAATACTTTGCGGCATCCCAGCAGAAGCTACACAGTTCACTGTGATTGACCTAAAAAAACGCCCTTTTCTCTATACCACTACACCCAGATTCCCAAGACCTAACGAATTTCATGTACCACAACACAAAGTGGAAGCACACAAGACTACCCAAAGGATACTGCGAGTCACCATCAATTTTCAACAGAGTAACACAAATGGACCTAGGGAATATAGAAACAGATAGTACGATTTTGCAATATGTGGATGAAATTCTCATCTGCAGCACAACAGAAGATGAATGTAGGAAGGACTCCATCAAAATGCTTACAGTGCTATCAGAAAAAGGATACAAAGTAGACAAGGCAAAACTGCAATATTGTCAGGAAGTGGTTTCATACATAGGGCAAATGATATCACAGAAGGGCAGGCACATAGCTTCACAAAGGGCACAGACAATACTAAACACAGCACAACCACAGACAGTATGAGAATTACAACAGTTCCTCGGCCCATGCAACTATTGCAGGGCATGAGTGTTTGATTACAGCACATACACAGGTCCCTTACTTATAGCCCTAAGGGACACACAAAGGGGACAGAAAACACTGAACTGGACACGGGAAATGACTGATACATTTAATGAATTAAAAGAGGTGATAACAACAGCACCAGTCCTGGGTACCCATGATTACAAAAAAGAGTTCTTCATATTTTCACACTCTGATGGGGTGGTGATGAAAACGTTATTAACACAAAAAACAAGCATGGTCCACAAACCAATCGCATATTACAGCAGCCAGTTATACCCAGTAATGACAGGCCATTTTCCATGTGAACAACACTTGGCTGCTGCAGCCGTTGCTGTAGAAAAAGCATCATCAATAACATTGGGATGTTCCACAACTCTTTATGTGGAGCATGCACTTTGCGCAATCTTACACAAGCCAAAAAGCACCCTGACTACATAAAGAGCAACAGGCTATGAAATGATCCTATCCTGACCAGAACTAAACATAGTAAGATGTAAAAACGTCAACCCAGCACAATTCCTAGCAGAAAAAGCAGGAGAGGGAGAATATGTCCATGATTGTACAAAAGCTATTGAACTATACTCAGAAACATGTAAAGTAGAGGAAGATGCACTTGAGGGGGGAGGTGTACTATACATTGACGGGTCCTCAACAATTGACCAAGGTGATGGAATGAGAAGAACAGGGCAGCACTAGTCAGATTGAGAGAAGACTGGACAAGCGAGGCAATCCGATGTGTTAGGTTATCACCCCAGTATTCTGCACAAGCAGCCGAATTAGTAGCCTTGATAATAGCCCGAGAGAGTGAAGGGAAAAGGGTCACTATCTATTCAGATAGTGCCTATGTCACATCCACAGTGCATTCTGGTCTGGCAAGGTGGTTAAGAAGAGGGTTCAGGAGAGCAGATGGCACACCAGTACAGCACACACTTCTCCTGGGGGAACTAATAAGATGTTGTGGCATACCCATTACAACTTGCATTAGTTAAGTGTCAAGCACACACTAATGGAGAGGACCCAATATCAAAAGGAAACGAAGCAGCCGATTTTTATGCAAAACACTCATCATATTCTGCAGAATTATGGGACCTCCAAGAAAAACAAAAAGAAAGGGGAGCGGACAAATGATAAAGAAGGAAGGATATAACCACTTACCAGAAACTCAAATAATGGAAATACAGGCAGCCCCATCAATTACAGAAAAATAACTCTGGGTAAAAAGAGTGTGCTCAATGTCCCCTACAGACGCCTTGTGGAGACAAAACAAAACAGGAAAGGTAGTGATGCCTCTCGCATTATTACAAACAGCATTAACACAATTACACCATCCAGCACATACTGGGAAGGAAGTGATAGTGGCACGAATAGGAGAATCATAGTTTTGTCCTGAATTAAATGCCCATGTAGTAACTGCCTCACCTGCCAGCAATTTACGGCAGGACATACACTTAGGTGATCAAAGGTATAATACCAAGGCTGGAGGCTCCCTTTCTGCACCTCCACACCAACTATGTCGACATGATAAACGTATCTCAAGGATACCGTTACATGATTGGGGTAATTTGCCCCTTTTCAAGGTGGGTAGAAGCTTGCCAATGCTCCCATGCTGACACACTAACACACTAACTTTGGTTAGAGAAGTATTCCCAAGGTAGGGCGTCTGTGTAGTATTAAGGTTAGATAAATGGCCCCCACTCCACCAACAAACTGTACCAACACATCACCACGTTGCTTGGGATAAAGCACAAGTTTGCATGCGCATAAAACCCACAGGCCAACAGCATCTGTGAATGCCTCAATGGCCTTCTAAAGGAAAGAATAGCTAAAATGCAACAGTCAACTAAAAAGAATTGGCTATACTGCCTCCCTTGGCCCTATTTGAATTACGGAATGAGCCTGGGTTGGACCACAGCCTCACACCGACGAGGTGGTGACTGGGCGCCAAATGCACCTTCCACTGGCTCCACCCACAAGGGCCATGTATGATTGCGAGGGGACAGCTGAAGTATTGGGGAGGAAAATGTATGAATATGTCACTTCACTGGTTACTAGTGCCTCATTTATCTCTCAACAGATCCAATGAACACAGGGCAGGTCAGAGAACGATCAACAAGAAGCCAACAACACTCAAACACAAGCAACAGACTCAGCGATCAATGTGGGATATAAGGTACTCCTACGTAATTTCACATGTAGGTGGAATGCTCCCCGGTTCACTGGCCCCCACGTAGTAGAGAATGTCGCAGACAGGGCAGTGAAGCTGAAAAATAAGACTGTCTGGTCAAATCTCCATGACATCAAGCCCTACAAAGCATCAATCTTGCCCCACCTCAGCACTGACAGGGCCGAGGCTCCAGCAACAGATACATCAACCAACAGCAGCGCCCCATTTTCAATTTCAGTATCCCCCAATTTAAACATATCTAAGGACATGAATGAACAAAAGTGCACAGGCCACCCAATGACCAAGTGCTCACAGACATCTAACGTCTTGAACAAGACATTAATTGAACTATAATAAATTGCCCGTTATCATCACAATACATAGAATGTCAATACAAATGCTGGCTGTACAAATAACCACTGCGACCACTGCAATTTTCAGGCGGGCAACTATATCATCTCACCGACTGCAGGATTGCAGGGTAAGTGGTAATAATAAGTGTTAATAATGACTACCTTAATAAAGTTTGTAATAAAAATAATATGGATAGTTTTGCCTACTTGATTGGTAGCTGCCATTGTGTGGCAAGCTTACACAGCTCGGCATGTATCCACAACACCCCATACTAACATTCCTCCCACCCAAGCTGCACGGGGCACTGTGTCATGTGGTACTACAAGCACAAACGAGAAGGTAAGCAGAGGTAATCATAGCATGGGAACTGATATTAATGGGGTTGACACATATCTCACGGGTACAGCACATGTCACAAATAACATGTGGTACAAGCACATGTCAAAAATTGGTAAGGACACAACACGGGTTAGCTGCTATGTCTGCTCATTGATCCCATATGGCATGAGTGCATCCAGAACCTTTGTTGCCACAGAAGTACCAGCAACAATGGCACAATGCCTCCTATACCTTGCGTTGTTTCAAACAAGAGGGAGATTCCAAGGAAAAACAGCAACCCTCCTATGGAGATCAAAAGCAACATACACGTACAATGACAGTTTCATGATGAAATACCTATGTTTGACAACTACTGGCAGCAGACACAAGCACTACGGTACATAACTGATGGGCCAGAAAAAGGAGAAACAAAGGAGGTGACACTAGACTACCTGCCATGCAAATGGAGAGCCAGAGAAACAGGTGGAGAACCTGGTTGCTGGGAATGCCACCAGATGTTGATATACAGAAAAGTATACACAAAGGAAGGGTGTGTGGATGGAGTGATGGGAAGCAAACCCTTAACACTAACAAAGGTTGCTGTGAACAAGGTCCAGGAAGAAAATGGTAAGTGCCTCAAAGAATGGGCCAAGAGTGCAAGCTTGCTGATGTGGTTGGATAAAGGAGGCGGTCCATTGACAATCATTCCTCTTACAACACCAACGCTGTGTTACCAACACGACGGAGATGTCGAAGTGGGGACAAACGAGGGATGCAGGAGATAGAGAAGCTAGGAGACATGGGATCAGGCACTGCGGTACTGATGGACCACTATTGGGCATGTGGGACAAAAGCATACAACAAACTACCGCCTAACTGGGGAGCGAAATGCTCCCTAGCACATGTCAATGTACCCTCGCTAGTGGTACCCCAAAAACATGTCAAGATTGACGACTTCCCTAAAATGGATGAAAGTAACAAACGAAGGAAAAGATCATTATCACCCACCCCACTACCATCAAATAATGGCATCACCAGAGAGACACCATTACGAACAGTGAAGAGGCAGGGAAATGATTTATGGGGCAAGTCAGAAGCTGCACTGGACGAAGTACCCGCCTCACATTGGCTGTTCAGCAGGGCTGCCATGTTTTTCTCAGCCAAAATACACCCAGTGTTCCAGACATATGCAAATGCAAGATGGGAGCTGATGATGATGATGATGATGATAAACTCAACAGTTAATGGATTTAACACAATAAAAGAAGAGCTCTGAGCTAGACGGTTAGTTGCCCTACAGAACAGGTACGTGCTGGACCTGCTCACGGCCATGGAAGGAGGAGTGTGCGCAAAAACAGGGAGTTACTGCTGCACATTCAGTCCATTAAACGACGAAGATAACGGAACGATATCAGAAGCAGTATCGTAATTGGCAAAAATGCACGCTAAAATGGAAGAAGAAACAAAGGGCACAAAGAAAGACAGAAGTTGGTTCTCATATCTCTGGTCATGGATGCCATCCTGGCTCGCGAATGGGCCAAAAATACTAGCAGGGGGCCTGATCCTGGGGTTGGCTTCTCTGCTGGGAATAAAAGTGTGCATGGCAAAATCAAAGAAAACTGCAGAAGAAATTATTGGGATGAAGTTAATTCTACCTGCAGAAGACATACAACAAAGGGACATAACTTGGGGGCCTGCGGCCTGACCCATCAGCACACCGGGGGATGGAGGCTGGTGGCCAGAATTTCCAGCCAATCATCAGGGGTTCTAATGTAACAATTGTCAGGTAGCAATTTTCAGGGATGACCCAAGCGTACCACATGACAGCGTGCCCACCAATAACATAGGAACACAAACGTCTCTATACTGGACCTACCACTCTGGGAACCAACCCAGGGTGGAGTTAGGTTCGGGAAAGGATTTTGGTAAGTAACGACAATTGTGACATCACAAGTGTACAAAAGGGGCCTGCGCGCCCGAAATTAGCGGGATGTGCTTGGATGAAACTGGATGCCGTGTATGTTGTCCCTGCTCATTTGATATAATAAAACAGCAGTTAACCTTTGCTCCTTGTGGGGACTACAACTTCTTTGCGACATTGGAGGGAGTTAGGGCCCTCTGTGAGCTGGAGGTCCGCAGACCTCAGGTACCACTCTGATGGCCCCAGAATCTCCCCTAACAATTGGGGCATTAATTATGTAGTGGAGCAGGTGCATGCCTCTGCAGGAAATCTCCCCCCCCCTACCTCCCATACCTTAGAAGGCTGAGATTGTGCCGTGTTTGACACCAGCAGTTGTGCCATTACCGCAACGTATGTTCGACAAAAGATACCCATTCAGACAAGCCTATTGAATGTATCCCCGAAGGGACAACCAATTTGAGGGAGGTATTTCCCTGAAAGAATATGAAAAAGAGTAAAGAAAGAATATGTGATGTCATAAGAGAGTATGAACGACATCTCAGGATACTGAGTGAAGAGGATGTATGAATCTTACAGAAACTAATGATGAAGTAAAGAATCAGATGAACTCTTGAATATGAAAAAGAAGATTACATGTGCACAAAGTGCCGTAGACGCTGAAACGCTGAAACGCAAGGTAGACTGAGTTATTATAGAAGCTGGCTATATGCAGTGAATAGAATGCAGGAGAAGCCACCATTGTATAGGGGCTGGACATTGGTATCATGAATTTCAGTGAACGAAGACCCATGAAGAGGAAAGGTAACATTGTCTTGCAGCAAGAATAAGCGAAATCATGGAGCCGCATGACAAGATTGTTTGGCCTGAAATCAAGACTGAAGCAGCCAAGGTCGGTTTTCTATTCTGATAAGGAGTTAACGTGCAAGGATGAATCATCTCTTGTAAAGGTACAAAGAAAGAACACCAAGAGTGCCAAGTTTAAATCATTTAAGACATTTAGAACCTGTAAAATGGACCAAATCATGGTCTCTTGTCACGTGAGCCAAGGATGATAATAGAGTTCGAAATCAGAGTTGTAGAACACGATAGTGAGTGCCCGCATTCCCATGCATTCTCAGAGACAAGGATACTTTGCAAGGCCAAGTTCAAAGACAATCTTCATGGCAGAAGGCTTGGGTGATGCCAGATGCTGGGCTAATTGGGTGCGGAGGTAGAGTCAGGCCCCATCTCCTTGCACCTGGGTCTGGGCTTACGTGCTGCTAAGTGAAACGAATGTTCCAGACATGGCACAAGTGTGCCAACCAATTGTAAAGGTCCATATAATGAAGGACCTTATAGTTTGATTACCAATGAGAAACTGTGTATCTAATGTTTCTGAAGATGACATGTTTTAGAGGCAGGCATATGTTGTCCACCTGACAGGGGACAGCCAATTACAATCCTAGTTCCCATAGATAATATACTTATATGATCCCCTTAAGCCTATCTCGATCCCCAGCAGGTTTTCATTATTTGCCAAGTAGTATGACGTAACCTCTGACGTATTTTTGATATATAACCATGTTTTTAAGAAGAGATTGTTGACAGAAATCGAGCGTACTTCTGTTGATGTTTGTTGAAACTCTGTTTCACGATCCTAAAGGGCCCTCAGCTCAATTACATCTCATTTGGAGCAGCCTCCAGGCAGCCTGACTGCTATGCATTTAACCAATTACATATGATGCCTTAGAATCAACTGAACGCTGCTTCAACAAGCTCACTACAGCTCACTAAAGCTCACTACTATTAAAAGTGAATTCGAATTTTAAAGGAAGGCATTGAGTTTACCGGGTAGTGCTTATGGATTCATCGCTGCAAGCACATCAGATGTGTGTGACTCGAGCTAAGCTTGTTTACTCTTTTTTAATCTGCTCGAAGTGCCTTCTCCTGTAATGACGCATTAAGAATTCTGTTATCAGCTATATCTTTACAAAACTTCTCTTACCTAATAATGCCACATTAACAGGGTAAGGGGAGTGCAATAGACATATGTGTGACATGAAGTTGATCCCTTACTGCCAAATGAGCTTTTAAGAGAAATGCATGAAAAACTGCTACATAGTTTATTCATTCGTACGTGTGAAGCGCGTGATAATTTTGTGTCTGAAAGGTGGCCCATTCCCATTTCAGTGGCTGGTGTGTGTGTAGTGGAGACAGTTTACAGCACATGTATACATGTACCCACTATATGAATGGCAATGATTATGTTAGATAATCCTAGAACTTGAGCACAGCTCTGGTGCAATCACTGGCAATAACTGTTTCAACAGGGCATATCTGGAAAGTGTGTCTGTTTAGCAGCACACACTTTCCTGCAGATAAACCACCTACAATTTGAATAGCAAAAAGCAAGACAAGCCCAGGACAGTACACCCTTGCAGATGGCATTCTGTCACAGTACTGTCTGAGCATGTGCTTGGTTCTCTTCAACATTGTACTGAGTGGAGTGGGCCGATTGGGATCAGTGGGCCAGGCCATTTCATTGGCTACGACATGTGAACGGGAGGAGATTGTGGGGGTGTATTTATCACCCCCTCCTCATTTCTGTTGAGGGGGGATGCAATATAACCTACCTGAACTCTTCCCTGAGCAGCGAAGATGCTGCGGGATAAATTGAATGGAGAGCTTATAGGGGGTTTACTTTTGACGTGCTGTATTGTGCCCAAGGCAAGGGTTAACCGCCGGCAATGTTAGCAGCACAAACATCATTTGAAATAAATGCCGCCCTCTGCGTCCCTGAAAATAACCGCCCATTACTTTATGAGTGAGAAGGGGATGCATAAGGGCACATCTTTGGACTAATAGACAGTTTCAGGTGGAGCTGCCCACCATTTACGTTAGAATTGCTATAGACAGATTAAGCAAGGAGTCAATCTCTCAGCCCTCACCACATGCTGGTGAATTCCTGACAGATTAAGCAAACTGTCAAATCCCTGACATACCGACAGTGCCTATATTGACAGCCCCACAACCATCCGTACCAAACAACAACTGTATCCCACATTAGTAGTGCCCACACCGAAAGCCCTATGCTGACAGTGCACGAGGACTGACAGTGCTCCACAGCCAGCAGTGTTCCACATCTGAAGGTTTTCTACAGTGGCATGCATTCACGGTGAGAACTCTGTGCCAGCATCCTCAAGCAGAGGTGTCCCACAGCAATTGCCCATACTGACACCCAGCCATATACCTACAATTACTCACACTAGTCTTATCACAAATTGACAGTGCCCACGTTTCCAGCTCCACAGCTGGCAGTGGTCCACACCAACTGTACCCCACATCAGCAGTACCCACACTGGTGGCTCTAGGCCTACAACCGACAAGGAGTGCACCAAAATGATTAGTGTTCCACAGCTGACACACTGCCAGTGCCACCATGATCATCGACAACTCCCCACAATCAATCTTCTGCAATCAACAGTGCCCTATTAACCAAGAGCCCACAACTGCCAGTGACAGCACAGTCCACACATACAGGTCCACAGCATGCATTGTCCCACCCAGAGAGTGCTCCACCCCATAGCGCTCTGAAGTCCGAACAGCACTTGTACCAGTTCCATGCCGTTGCTCCTTCGGTTGCGCTTCGTGCTCGGTTTACAATAAAGATGTCCCTTTTTTTGTTTTCTTTGGTAACCGGCAGTGTAAACATGTGCAGCAGGCGCGTGTGTTCTCGAAAGTCCGCAAACAAAACTGTACAAAGAAGGGAGTGCCAGGTCTGGTGAGTTTAGAAATCATCTCAACAGAGAGATGGCAGTTTTAACACCTAATAACAGGAAATTAATTTGTATATGGGCTTACTTCTAAGTATCATAATCAGTAGCATCTGGACTGGTAACGCTCCCACCTGAGGGGTCTGCGCCCACGCATCAATTTTTTTAGTTTTACATCTCAGCACCAGCATGTCAGTAGCCACAGCAGCAATGTCTCATGCTGATAGTGCTCAGCCTATTCTTCCTAACCAACACTGCCCACAGCAACAAGTTACAACCCCACTTCCAGCAGTCCCACATTGAGCAGTGCCCCGCATCAACAACAAATGCCCCAAAGAAGGAACCACTACACTCCACTCCACTCCTGAGAACCCACATTACCCGGCTCGACTTTCCTGTTTGAGAAGGAGAGACGGGGTCGGGTCGACCTGGGCTGTGCAGGCCGTATCTCCTTCTCAAACAGGAAAGTTAGAATAGGAAACGACTGGCCCGACACGAAATTCACACACACACACACTATATGACACTTCACTTACCTTATGTATGATAGTAGCTGAGAAAGTCGAGTCGGAGTAATAGTCTAACTCTGTCTCTCTCCCTCGATCAGCACGAGCCTGCGTCGCGGCCCGGCTACTCCTTCGTTCTGGAAAAACGAAGGCTGAGGCTGCGCAGCACTGCCCTGTGCAGGGGCACGTGCCGTTTGTTCCCCAGCCTGGGCACGTTCCAAATGCGCAGCCTCGGGGCACGCATGAGCGAGCAGCAGAAGAAGTTAACTTGCACTTTTGCACTCACGCTGACATGACAGCTGCAGCCTGCAGTCTGCAGACTGCCTGCAGACGTATTTTTACATGCTGCATTGACCAATTTTGAGGAAGATAAATGCCATTATATCCCCCCACTTAAAATTGTGGGGGTGATTTGTACCCCCTGTCCCTCATGTCCTACGCCCATGGCGTGCACATTCTCTCCTTTATGGATCTGCCCCTTGATGAATGCTGCCCACAAAGGGAGAAAGGTTATATTCCTTATAGCTGTCACCAATGACTCACTGGGAAGCGAGACTGTCTCTGCTTCTCTGTATTCCTCGCAAGCCCCCTGCTTGGACATTGCCGCCATGTACAATAGGCATGAAACTTGCCTCTGTGCTGTTCATCAACAGCAGCTATGATTGACCACCCAGAGAATACAAAGAGTGAAAACTGTGATACTTCTAAATTCAGAACTTTGGATTTATTTCATTTTATTTTATTATTGGTTAGTAAAGTTCCTACATGAACAAAGTGTATGGCAGGAAGGACTAGAGCTATGAACACATCCATGAAACAGCACTGATGATGAAATGAAGGGAATGCCCTGAAGAAGGTCAACAGGGCGCCACAAGAGGGATGAAACATGTTATCAGAATTGCTGAGTTTTTCTGGCAGTCTGGCAGTCAGGGATCACAAACTCTCTGCGTTTTGACAGAAGCCCTCTGAAAGCCCATCTCACAGGAGAGCAGGTTCTGAGTGATCAGGCGATGACAGGAGCTGGAGACGAATGATTCTAGCAAATTGATCTGCTGAGATGGAGCCTGATTCACATGCGAGAATATGTCGGCCAGTTTGTTAACTCTTTTCTTCCTCTTATAGAGAAAGATAGAAATCTAATGGCAGAGACTGTTGTGTTATGTTATGTTAAAGGATTTGCATCGCGCCAATGTCCGAAAGCATCCTGGCCTCAGTAGGGATGGATTGCTTGAGCCGGCCTGCTGATTTAGCAGCTCCACTTAACATCTCAAGTGATCCATGGTATCCCGCTCTACCACTTGTTCCATTCCGTATATTACATTGAAGGCTTAAACCCCCACCCCACCTATCACACTGTCCACTGCTGAGATGCCAATGTGTACATTTATGTATACAGCGGCTAGAGAACCACAAGTATTCGTGAGCTAAAGAAATGTACTAAATCAATCATCAATCAATTTTTCGGCAATTGATTTATTTAGTACATTTCTTTAGTGCACTTATTTGCATGACATTTTAATATATAAATATGTGACTTTTGCCCAGCGTAAGCAAATCAAGCAACTGCATCTAAAAATGTGTAGCATTAAATACATTTTAATCAGGTAATAGATTGTGAAATGTTCCAATCTTGAGTAAAGAGTACCACCCTTTTCTGGAGGTTTTTGAATTGATTAGTCAGTACATTGTATGCCAGACATCAATGCAGGAGACTAGGAGACATCATGCTTAGTCACTTTGTCCTTTTAAACTGCGACAGCCACGCATATCCACCTTTCTCATACTGATGGTGGGAAGCCCACATTCAACATTCACTTTCTAACTTCTGGGAGCTTTAATAGAAATAGCTTACAAGAAAGAGTAGTCTCTGCAGTGCCCCATGCTCTGATGCACAGCCCCTCCCACTGGAGAGACCCATATATTGGACCTCATTATGAGTATGGAGGAATATTACATTACTGCTACCATCGCCTTGTTACTTGTTAAGGAAAATAGGATTTATAAGAACAGTATTTCACACACACAAGGGAAGAATAAGGGGAAAAAGTAAAAAACCTAGACTAAGAGAATCACAGGTACATCCCGTGCTGCAAAGGTTAAAGGTCTACACATTTAGTAGTGCTGCCTGGTGAGTCACAAGGGAATCACGAGTTGTTTTTGGGAACAGGCAAAGGGAAATGGAACACATGACCCTTCCCCCTCCATCAGAAGAGGAGGAAAAGGGGGGAGAAGGCAGTGTGCAAGAAGACAAATAGAGACTAAAATTCTTCTTTTCACAATTATTAGTTCTCTTTTTTCTGCTTCATTTCTATTCCTTTTATCTGTTTCTTTTTTGGATATTACCTCTTTTGCATTTTGCAAATCTAATACTTCTGAATGTGATGCGAGGCAGCGTTCTATTCAATGGAGAAGACACTACAATATGGAGGCCGCTATTGTTAAGGATTCTTTAGTCACTAGATTTAGACGCACTGTTGAGGATCCTCATTTAATCATGGATAGATCTGAGGATTTACATTTGCGTTTTGAAGGTAATTTGTGGTATAGCAGCACGATACCACACTCAACAGCTAAACCTCAGCTACAAACCATTAAGGAACTAGACCAGTGTTGCCCAACTCCTGGCCTCAAGGGCCGGAAACATGTTGGATTTGCAAGATAGCCCACATCAATGTTCATGAGATAAATTAGCATACAATGATTCTAAATGTATGCACATTTCTGCTCATTAATACTAATGAGGGATATTTTGAAAACCTGTCAGGATTCCGGCCCTCGAACCCAGGAGTTGGACAAACCTGAACTAGACCCTTAGACAGTCATGTGTTTGCTCCACATGGCTTTATGTCATGTCAGGGAAACATACAGACAATGGGGATTATTAAAATATGGATGGACTGTTAAATATATCAGATTTTGACAAGGAACTTTCAGAAACTCCAATGGTCATTAATAATTTAGAAAACAAAAATGCCAACTCCAAAAACTAGGACAGAAACAGATTACAGAAGATTTAAAAAAATAGGATCATAAAAAATGGCTATTACTTTTCAAGGGTGCCATCCATTATCTGTAGAAATGACACTGGGAGTTTAACTACAGACTGGCCCCAGATCCGTATCATTGAGTCTGTATATGTTAATGAGGCCTGGACCCCCTCCAGCAGGCGCGTGTGCAGGTCAGGAGTTCTAGGAACAGACCTAACTGATATATTTAATAACACCAGAGCTCAGTGTGTACCGGCCTGCGGAGAGTACATTAATAGGCTTACATGGTTTGGGGAAAGACCAACCCTCACCAAAATAATACAATTCGCACAATTTTCTTTTTGTTTCAGGGTAGAAGGAAATGTGCCTGTAGGCACTAACCTCAACAGTGATAATAAAAAGAAGATACAAGAACTACAAGGAGGAACAGTAACCCTAATGGACATCTATTGGGTATGGGGGGGCCTCGTCTATGCCTGCCTGCCTCCCAATTGCAGAGGCCTATGTTCCCTAGTATCCCTGCACACCCGGTCCTTGTTATACCTGGCATCCACTTACTCCAGCTTCACCATCATCATATGTCATAGGATACCTTCCTGCCTCAACACCGCGTTTCAAGGTCAGCAGCTTCTTTCAGATACAAACAATTTAAGGATATTCCAGAAGAATTGTGTCTGTTCAACAATGCCCAAATCTTTATTGGATCAATAATACCAATGTATTGGACTAAAGCCACTGTTCGATGGCTGCAAATCACCAGGTATGAACTGATGACATTTTTTAACTATACTGAAGATGGCCTCAATGCTGTAAGAGAAGAACTACGGCCGTACGACGGATGGCCTTGCAGAATCGATATGCGTTGGACTTGTTGACAGCCAGTGATGGGAGAGGGTGTGCACATTTGGGAACTTCATGTTGCACTTACATTCCTGCAAATTATGAGAACTATGTAACTCTTTCACGGTCTATAGACTATTCTCACAATTTACAAGCATCTATGAAAGCTAAAGGTGGCATAACCCAAACAGACTGGTTCTCAGGTTGGGTTTCTGGGCCACCCTGGTCGCCCACCAGCCTTCTTAAAGCTCTATTTCCTATACTGGTGATTATATTGGTTGTGTTTTGCTGTGTTCAACTCATCCTAGGGTGCTGCAAGAAGCAGACTACAACGATGGCATCAATTTGTGTTACTACTATCACGTATGGGATTGTTACCTCAGAACATTCAAAGGAATGTGTCCAAATGCAGAATAGAAGCACTATCCGCTCAGGAGGGGATAAGGCTATTCCTATAGTTTAAGAATCAACTAAAGGGGGGCATCCTAAGGAAAATAAAATCTATAAGAACAGTATTTCACACATACAAAGGAAAAAAAGGGAAAGCAGTTCAAAACCAAAACTAAGAGAATCACACATACATCCTGTGCTGCAAAGAGTAAAGTTCTACATGTTGGTGAATCACAAGGGAATCACAAGTTGCTTTTGGTAAATGCAACATCTCTGCAGCTGCACCTACTCTTTGCAGGTTATATGTGATTTTACCAACCCTAATTTCAGACTGGTACATTTCATTGCAACCATAATACCAGGGGGGACCCCCACCAAACCCCCGTTTTCCCACCCTTATAACACCACCCCAATCCCATCCTGACTTATTTTAACCCCTTACCCCATTATCCCACATATATTTAATTCATATTTCTGGTGTTTTTCGGTGTTATGTACCCCTTTGTTTTGTTTTCGGGTAGCCGCTTTGCAGAGGCTTGTCTAAACACAATGAGGGACTCTAAGGCTGAGTCAAGGAAAGTTCCATTTGCTTAGTCAGCTGAGCATATACAGAGATGATGTAACTCGGTTAACGTTTAGATTGTGAACTGAGAAGGGAGCGGGGAAGTACAACGTTGTTCAATCAGGTCACGTATAAGTAAATGTTGCAATAGGGGAGGCTTTGCGCCCCCCATTCATATGCATATGGTGACATTTATATACTTGTGTTTTCTTTATGCAGTATTCTTTGTTTGTGCAAGCCTAATCAGGGTAGGCCAACATATGTGTTATTAGATTTGTATACGTAAGAGGGATGTTGTGGCACAAACAATGTTCCTCATTACGACTTTGCCAGCAAAGTACAAGTCTGCGGCCGGGTGGCGTTACACCTGCGGGCGTAATGCCACCAAGCCGCAGACGGACGTGGAAACACCGGCAACATTACCACATGGTGCCGGTGTTTCTGCGGTCCCCATTCCTGTGGAGTCCCATGGGATGGGGAGTAACAGAATTGCAGGCGCCGGAATTAACGGACCATCAAGGCTGTAATGCCCCGGTAATTCCCTATGGGTCTGGCGGCAGCCTGCCGGTTTTACCGGCACAGCTACCGCCGGACTCGTAATGATGCCCAATGTCTGGAAAACATGCTAGTGCTGTGAGTTTGTGTGCATAAATGCATTTTGAGCTCAGTTTTCATTTTTACGAGGGTGAATGATCTCTCAGCCGCTGTAATTAAGCGTGTGCTGTCTTAGATCTCACGTCCATCTTTCATTGCAGTGTCGAGTTTGGTTAAACAAAATGGAGGAAAACTCTTTAGATTCCGAGGTGGTGTTATTCCCCATTATGACGTCCCATGGGACGCCTTTGGGTTTGAGGAATTACCACCAGATGTAACTGCATGGATGTTAATTCCTCCATTGTATGGAGATAAAGTGGAGGGAAAGCCTCCAGCCAAGTACTAGAAGTATTTCCTCCACTTTGAAACGTCCTCACCAAACTTGGATTGTGGCGTTGCAGTGAAGTCTCAGTAATTCCGTTACTGCTATTTTGTATTGCCGCGCATTGACAGGAACGTGCAGAAGATCTGGGATGAATCGGGGATCAGAGTGCTTGACAAAGACCCACACGTATCTCAAGTGCCCCAGAATTGGGGTCTTTAGTGAGTACTCTGAGGGTCAATTGGAGGGGGCTGCCTCATGCCCTATATACGAGCAGAGTCTGCCAATCTGAACTGAGCACAACCCTTCAGGCTCTAATTCTGGGGTCAGGCTTCAATCCCAGCAGACAGGGCTTGGACCACTTAAAAACACATCCTTCGCTGTCACTATTCCCTTTGTTCAACCGGCGCTGGCTGTGAATATAGGGGGTGTGAAAAACCAGGGCAGTGCCACCAGGACCCAAAAGGGAACAATTGGATACCCAGAATCCTTTGAACAATCTAGCAGTCCAATATCCATTTCGTTGTGGATAAGATAGAGAAAAGCTTCAGTTTGCCTCATCAAACTGCATTGCCACATCATTTTGCCTTGCACGGTTCAGATTTCTCTCTCACCATCAACCTCACAATCAATGGTGAAAGTGGACGGCAGGTTTAACTTGATCTCCCAAGTTCCCCTCCTCCCCTTACTGCATGAAGCAGGGGAGATGTTTTGCCCTAAGTGGAGATGGATTCTTTTCTCTAAATCAGCTTTGATGGACTACACTATCCAAGACAGAGACAGCAAACGAATGCCCTCTATCGAGAGTCACACCCAAAGCCTACTTCTCGGTCTGCCCACATTTTGTAACCCCTCGAACATATGCGTCAACAGAGAACACATGATGCATGGCTCGAGCACCCAATGTGTCCCAGATGACACTTACCTCATAGTTCAGTCGACAGACCTGCTGTTTGGTTTCTTCTGCTGTGATGACGAGGATGGCCGGGCTGAATTCTGAAGATTCTGCAAAGAAGGCAAAAGGCGGTGAGCAAAGAGCAGTCTTTTCCACTGACTTCAGCTCTCTGTAACATGTTAAGTTTACTCAACACCCTGATAGTCCAAGAAGATTAACTATGGGTACCCCCGCCCACGCAGAACCATTCTATATAGATCTGCATCCAAGCATAACAGGAGAGGAGCACAAGATTATATGGGAGCTGATTGCATCTTCAAAGTGCACCCACTGGATATGTATGAAGCATCATTGAGAGGTTCACCACATCATCAAAATTCTTCTAAACAGAGTTGGAGATGCATGGAGCTTCTTTCGGGTGCTCATTGCAGCTTCAAAAGGCATTCCTGCACATCTGGATCTTTGAGAGGCTCGCTGTCTTCAAAACCCATCCAAACAAATTTGGGATGGACACCATGTCATCTTTTGGGGGGGGAGTTCATTGCATCTTCAACATGCTCAAAAGCAAATCTTGAGATGAATGGAGCATCATTGGACGTCTCTCACTATATAATAAATTCCACAAACACATCTGGAGATAGGTGCATGGAGCATCATTGGAAGACTCACTATTAAACACCACAAACAAATCTGGAAATGCTGTAAACATCATTGGAAGAATCACTATATATTAAAATGTACAAACACATCTGGACATGGATGGAGCATCTTTGGAAGACTCACTATATATTAATTGCACAAACACATCTGGAGATAGATGCATGGCGCATCATTGGAAGACTCACTATACATTGAAATACACAAACAAATCTGGAGATGCATGACACATCACTGGAAGACTCACTATTAAAAACCACAAACACATCTGGAGATGGATGGAGCATCATTGGAAGACTCACTATATGTTAAAATGCACAAACACATCTGGAGATGGATGGAGCATCATTGGAAGAATCACTATATATTAAAATGTGCAAACACATCTGGAGATGCCTGGAACATCATTGGAAGAATCACTATATATCAAAATGCGCAAATAAATCAAGAGATGCATGGAGAATTATTGGAGGGCTCACTATAAACTCAAATGCACAAGCAAATCTGGAAGTGCATTGAGCATCATTGGAAGAGTCACTATATATTAAAATGCACAAACAAATCTAGAGACACATGGGGCATCATTGGAAGATTCACTATGTACTAAAATATGCAATGTTATCTGGAGAACTGTAAGGAAAGCATGGTATCAAACAGTGAAGACAGACTGGGTTGGTTAAATTCGAACTCTAAAGATGGGAGCAAGCTACGACCATAAAATAATAATAACGCAGTCCTAGTGGAGTCTCTGTCAAATTAAAAGGGCCTATACCAATACACCTACTGCCAATCCTTACTTCTAATAACAAAGGGTGTGGGTAACAAGGTCATGCAAAAAGAAAAGTGTTCAGGAAATGATAAGTCAGTATAGTTGAGCAGTTAATTGGCTTCCCTTCCCCACGTTTTCAGCACGGAGTAAGGTGGCACATTCAAGCCCCGCACACACTCTGGCTTCTCGGCCACAAGGATGCAGTTCCAAACACAAATATCAGAGCCTTCTGCATCAAAATCTCTTTACCATCCAAAGTCTCTTATTACAGAGTGCCTGATCCAACGAACAAACATAAAAGTTCCTTCTCTTTAGGATTTTTACTTTCACAAGTTCTAAGGTAATTCACTGTTCGCCACGGTTCGCCCTCCGTCAGGCTCAGACCCTCCACAATGTTTACACTTGATCTCCCTCTGTCAGGAATCTCCCTTTAGTACAATATTCACATTTGGTCTCTCTCGTTCGGGCTCGGACCATGATATCATAATCACTCTTTCTGCATTTTCCACTTGATATTAAAATCGAAGACTTTTGAATGTGCGATGGGTTTTGCTTAAACCGTTGCAGGACCACTTCGATTTGCTTCACGCAATGTTCTTAGCACTCCTCTACTTTCATTTCTTTAACTTCTGGGTTGGATACCATACAGAGACATTCGATTGAGCACCCTTGTGGTGCCGGGCCAATGGTATTGTATCTTTCCTTCTCAAGTTCAAACATTCATCAGTAGTTTAGCTTTACTCGAGTCTTTCATCAAACACGTTTAACAATGTTCGTTCCAAAGCTCGTTATACAATGTTGCCGCTTGCAACCTTGACTTCCACACAGACCGGTCTTGCATCGGTCTCCCCAACTCACCGGCTTTATTGATCTCTCTGGCGCTGTTTTGTTCTTGGAACCAATGACGATACTACAGCAGCTGCTGCTACTCCCCGCCTTTGTTAGGTATGCGGGAGGTCCTCCGATATCTTCGACACACAATGTAGGATTCTTCAGCCTGGTCTCCGGGCCTTACGCTTTGACTGTCGAAGGTCTCTTAAAAGAAACGGTTCTTGCCAAAAAGGTTAAGGGTATTCCCTCCTTGTGAATACTTGTTGATTGGCTGTCTTTTTCCCCTCATTCAGCTGCCGACTTGAAACTGCGGTTCCTTTGTGTGCTTTGCCTCGCTCAGAAAGTGCTCTAGCGCACTGCCTTTTATCCATGTGGGGAAGTTTATTGGAAGTCAGGTGTGAGTAATTGTCAGTAATTGCCTGACCTCTCCTGACCATAGTTGTGGAACATGTCAGGTATACAGCTCGGGTGTTAGTCTGTTTTCTGTCAGAGCGGGCAGTTGGTGTGAAAGTGTTTGTGTAGGGAAAGGGGTGGGAGGGCAGAGTTCCCACGTATCCTATCTGGTAGGATGGGGTAAAGATATTGCAGGACGGGAATACTGCATCTCGTCATCTGGTGTCCCACTCCCACTTCCCAAAGGCCCCTCACCCAGGTGATCCTCCTGCACTGGTCCACCCTCAGGGTCTGGATCCAAAGGAGATGGTTGTGCATTTGCTACATGAAAGAGGGATCCATGGGGACTAGCTGGTGAGACACCTTTTTATTTATTTTTTATTTTTTTTACATTTATAAAGCGCTCACACAGCCCGCAGGCATCGAGGCGCTGTTACAGGAATTGGTTGTTTTTCTTAGTTGCGCATTTTTTTTTTTTTGTCTTAGTTACGTATTTATAACGCGCTTAAACACCCAGAGGTTTCTAAGCGCGGACCCGGGGATCGAACCTGTTGTTGCTTCGTGTCGTCCTGCTTCCAAGACGAAGACGCGCACGCTGCCGCTGAGCTATCCTTCCGGTTTCTCACAACACATGGAGCATCACTGAAAGATTCACTATATTTTGAAATGCACAAACAAATCTGGAGACGCATGGAGCATCATTGGAAGACTCACTATTAAAAAGCAAAAAAAAACATCTGGAGATGGATGGAGCATCATTGGAAGACTCACTATTAAAAAGCAAAAAAAACATCTGGAGATGGATGGAGCATCATTGGAAGACTCACTATTAAAAAGCAAAAAAAACATCTGGAGATGGATGGAGCATCATTGGAAGACTCACTATTAAAAAGCAAAAAAAACATCTGGAGATGGATGGAGCATCATTGGAAGACTCACTATTAAAAAGCAAAAAAAACATCTGGAGATGGATGGAGCATCATTGGAAGACTCACTATGTACTCAAATGCACAAACAAATCTGGAGATGCATGGAGAGTCAGTCGAAAACTCACTATGTATTAAAAGGCACAAACAAATCTGTAGACACATGGCTCATCATGGGAAGGCTTTCCATATACTCAAATGCACAAGCAAATTTGGAGGTGCATGGAGCATCATTGGAAGACTCTGTATTTATTAAAATGCACCAACAAATCTGGAGATGCATGGAGCATCATTGGAAAACTCACTATATATGAAAATGCACAATCAAATCTGGAAGTCCATGGATGGTGTTTGAGAAGTTCACTGTACCTTCACAATGCACAGAACACATTTGAGATGTAATGGTGCAACTCCAAAGGGCACCTGGGAAAATCTCTGTAAAAGGTTTTTGCACAAGATTTTCTCCACTGCAAATTATTGAGACTATGGAAATCTAAGATGCCTTGGAGCAAATCCTAGCTAAAGTAGTGCAGAATGTTTGGTCCTGATATCTGTTTCCGAATCCCCTCGCCCCGCGATCACTGTTATCCCCCATCGCACAGTGGATAGAACCATGAGCAGGATGATGCAACGCTAGAGTACACGCCCTAAATTACTGGTTAACCTCTGAACAAAATGGCCGCTTGTGTTAGTTAACGACATTCTGACTGCTTGCACGCTAGATTGCACTAACGATTAATTAGTAGCTTGAGTTTCCAGCCAATATAATAGGTTAATCATTTCCTATGGTAATGGTGACACTGGCTAGGATTGTGTCTCCCTGCTGATGCGTCGGCAGGAGACATGAGAACAGGGCCCTAGGCTGCCAGGCCCCGTTGCGCAGCTCCGGCGGGAGCAATGATTTGACACGGACACCAAACGTGTTGCTGTCTTGCCCGGAACTGCTCTTTCTGAGCGGGGGCGGGGCTTTTATTTAGAACGCCTTACATCACCGCGTCGCGGGACGTAAGGTGGATATAACACCACCCATACTTTTGTTACATGCACCCCTTACTCTTTAAGCTGGCAAATGTCTTAATAGCAACCAGAAGTTGTGGTAAAAGTAATCCGTGCTATAACCGCTAGCATGGTGCCACGATTCTAATCTTCCAGAGCAGCTCTACATACCTTATTGCCTTTTGAGGCCTCAGATAAGGGGTGAGTTCTATTTACTTCAGAAGGCCTCTTCCTACCTCTGATGGCGGTGCGCTAGTGATACCCTTTGGCAGTGCCTCGTCTCCGCGTCATTGCCCTCTTTCTACCCCTTGCAATACCCCAAATTTCACTGAAAGAGGGATGATAGGTGCCTACACCTGACGCTTATTTTATGTGGCAGCCATCTTTGATTGCTTTTTTCATTTGGTTCTCGCGTTTTCTTTTTATACCTTTCACTGCCGTTCAGTGGACCCGTTTCAAACGCTGACTGCAGCGCATTTGGCGCGGGAACGTGTTCCTATTCCAAACCTAGAAGCCAGGCATTCGGCTGGGGTGATATGAGCCCTACAGCCTGGAGATGCGGGTCCTGCAGCTTGTTAAGGGCCTTCACTTCATTCAGGACGGTTAACTCGGGTTTTCTGGGCCTTAAAGAGTTGGCATATTTCACAGCTGTGGGATTAAAGGCTGCATTTCTTCTCCCTTGTATGTCTTCTGGTATTCCTCGCAGGGCTGTCCAACTCTAGGCCTCTAGGGGGCCAGAATTACAGGGCTCAAGTTGAGGGTACATGCGGGTGGATGCAGTCCACCCACTTTTTTCAGAGGGTGGCGCAGTCCACCCACTTTTTTCAGAGGGCGGGCCCCGCCCCCCTGGGTATTTTGGAGGCCGTGTTAAAAATGAGCAAACAGTTCCTGCTTTTTTTAAACTTGTAAATGTACACCGGCCCGGGGTCGCCAGGTCCGCAGGCCAGGCACTTCACCACTGCACCAGAAAAACCGAAGATAATTGGCAAACAACTAAAGCTGAATTGTCCCATTTCGGCTCTGCATGCTGCAGGGGAAACATTTGTATTGGTTCTTGGAGTTTAAACCATGCCCATCTCTTAACGTTTTCAAAAACACTATTAGAAGAAAATATCTTCTCTTGGTTTTTTGTGTGTGTGTTGATTTTATGAAAGGCCAATGCCATTCCTCCTGTGCAATTTGAATGGTTATGCAAAGCCAATTGAATGCAATGTGCATTTTTAACCTTGATATGCTAATTTCTGGCGACGTCACCTCATCATCATCATCATGCTTATGCTAATGAGTCCACCCACTTTGTTTTTTAGGACTTGACCCCTGCAGAATCCTGTTGGTTTTCAGGATATCCCATATTAATGTTCACGAGAAAAATGTATTTAGAATCATAGTATGCAAATTATCTCATGAATATTAATGAGCGGTTCTCTGAAAATCCGACATGGACTTTGCCCTCGAGTCCTGGATTTGGAAAAGCTTATTGGCTGCCCTCCATGCCCCAGAATAGTGTAGGCCTCCGTGTTACTGATAGTGGGCTTGTGCGACGGTCTCTGGCCATTAAGGTGTTACATTTAAGAAAGAGCTTGTATCAAGGCTGCCTAGTTAGTTGCCGAGTGCCAGTGCAGGGGGAAACTAAAGGGTGTAATCAATCATTTTGGAAATCAGTTCTCTACCATTCTTCTTGCATTTTCCTGTGATTAGAAGAATTGACTAGAACAATAGAAAAGAAAAAGAAAAACAGGAAACGTCAGGGTCTGGGCTCCCAGACTGCGGCACGTCACAACCATCCACATTAGGCACTCCCCACCCTCATGCAATTAAGAAAAGAAGTTGACTCCCCTCTTCAAGAAGCAGCTTCTTCACAACTCACAAGATACACTGCTGAACCCACCCAGCTCAGTATCCCTCCTGATTACTTCCCTCTACAACCCACCCCTGGTTACACCGGTGCCATGTCATTTCATCGTGGGACGATACACTGCTGAACCCACCCAGCTCAGTATCCCTCCTGATTGCTTCCCTCTACAACCTACCCCTGGTTACACCGGTGCCATGTCATTTCATCGTGGGACGATACACTGCTGAACCCACCCAGCTCAGTATCCCTCCTGATTACTTCCCTCTACAACCTACCCCTGGTTACACCGGTGCCATGTCATTTCATCATGGGGCGATACACTGCTGAACCCACCTAGCTCAGTATCCCTCCTGATTACTTCCCTCTACAACCCACCCCTGGTTACACCGGTTCCATTTCATTTCATCGCAGGATGTTTTTTCCCCTTTTTTTAACAGCAGAATTTCTTTATTTTTGGGGTGTTATCCCCTGCCTCCCACACCCTTAAATGTTTTTGCTATTCTCAAACACCCACACCCAAAACATATATTTGCCTAACCCCCCTAAAAATGTGATGGGTTTTTTTCATTAAAAGAATCGCAGTAAAAAGACCCGCGAAAAAACATTGCACGATGAAACGTCATCGTACCGTTACACCACACCCTCCTTTTCAGCACTGTTGCATGCTTCCCACTAACTTTAAGTGTTGTGTATTCCTCGCTAAGACGCCTTGTATGCCGGTAATACACGCTATGTTGTGAGGATTGTTCCACCCTGCAACCATATAATGTATCCCAGTCACCCTGCCGATGTACAGGGCTCAGTTCCTGATAAATGCAGTTTATGCAACACTGTGGAAAAGGGCTGGGTCTTGGTGGTCTTGTCTGCGCAGCCGCACTAGCTGAATTATCATTGACGGTGGCGGTGGTGATAAGATGTGGACTGTGCGGTGACAAGGATGGTCTTGACAACCAATTTATCTAATCGCGCAGCGTGAAGGAGACCTCAGTCAGAGTCTTTGCTCATCAATTGTTTCTGACAGAGTTAGAGGTGACATCTCATAAAAATAACAGTACTGTCATGTCCTGCCTCTCCCTCTGGGGTTATGATGCAGGGAAAACGACAGGAGGCGGTGACAATCAAGACACAGTGAGGGAATCAAGGGAGAAACGTTATTGTAACTTTGTACAAATGCTAAAGGTTGCCACCTAAGTTATGGTTGAGCCGGGACTCCCTCCTGATTTGGTCTGCTCCGAAGTCGAACGCCTGCCCTCCCTCGTTGTCGTCATCCTCGATCCCGTCGACCACCCTGTGGAGAGAGCAAGACAAGGAATGTCATCTTTAAAGTAGAAGAAGGTTTTCACTATACAAATGTTCTTCCCGGAAAGCTCTCCGGGGAGCAGCCATTTGCAATTCTGAGAACACTGCTAACGGCAAATGGCTGCACAACGCTTCTTCTGAGACGCCACCAAGCCTTGGACAGACTCAGTCACATGACAGGGCACTTGCCACATGACTGATTCTGCCCTATCCCGACTGGGCTTTCAGAGGCAATGGCCTTTCAGGAAACCTTTTAATACCCTGTAAGTGAGGTTGGGCGGGCTCTGAAGGCCATACCGTTGAGTTGCCTTGGTTATGCATTAGCCAATCACACGGGCAGATCCACAAAATAAGGGTTTACATGTGCGGCTTGTAGAAGTGTATTAATAGCTACAGGAGGACATACCCTAGGAGTGACCTATGCATGCACAAAAGTAGTAAACACGCCTTCCTACAACACACTATGACTTTGGAACATGTTACAGGCAGAGATAAGATAGGACCCTCTATCCTACATTTCAAGAAAGACCTGAACACCCCGCTCTTACCAAAGCTCTCAACATTCTGAGTACCCATGGAGGATGAACACAGATGATTTTCTTTTTGGCATGTAAGAGCTCATTGAAGTATATGGACGGGTAAGGGGTTTTGGGGCGTTAGAGGACTGACTTCATGGCGGGTGACACCTGCCAAAAGTGTGTGCATTGAGAGCTATGTCTTAAAGAACATGTCACCAATTGCGGATCACTCCACCCACTCCCACCTCTCTCTCCCTCTGCAGATCCCCACTCCCCATTCTAGCTACCCCAGCTACCCTTGCACTCTACTTGTAACCCCTGGGTGTGTCCCCTATGTACAGCACATCGTTGCTTCCCAACTAGGTTCCCACTTTAGTAAGCCCATAAATACATGCATGCAAAGCACTACCTATCTGCTAATTATGCTTGTAAAAATATTCCAGATACATAGGAATTTGCATAGAAAGCACAATACGCCCTACATCTGTAACATCAGGCTTTAGTAGAGTTGCAGAAGTATTTTCAAACTCATGGTGTGGTTTTCTTTTTAAAATTCTTAAAAGTCATTTAAAACAATACTGCCCCTCCCTGCCGATATGCAGGAAAGAACACCTTTTAGAGCAACTTCTGACATTAAGTAGTGATCCTGCCCTCACCGTGGTGATTTTACTGTGTGATGCTCCCACATGACAGTAAGAATAGCAGAACTAGGTCCCCTTCGTCCCCCAACTCGGGATCCCCTTACGTGCCACTTTGGGCCTTATACATCTTTACGCTGTTTACATCATTTTGTTACATTGTAAGTGTCAGGGGTGGACTGGCCTATAGGGAACTCTGGAGAGTTCCCTGTAGGCCTCTGCACCCTGTGCCTCTTCTGTGTGGTATTTCCACATTTCCCCATAGTAAAAGGGTTAGGCTTGCTGAAAATGTGAAATATGGGGGCGCTTTGAAAATTATTTCCAGGGCCTCTTTTGCTTTCCAAACCACCTCATGTTATTGTAGTTGCTTATTTGTAAAGCGCTTACAGGCGGGAAAGGCAACAAGAAGATATCATCGTCATTCTTAGGCCTTGAAGATTCCGAATGAACTAACTACAATAACTAGCATATTAGGCCGGGGCATTTCTACTAGTATAAGTGCATGACAAAGAGTGGGGGAGAAATGGGGGGGTGGGCTGGGGAGAGGGAGGAACATACAAGACAAGAGAAGTTTGGTAAGAATGCGCCTATGCATGCAGGCAGCTAGGAAGGGAAGGGAGAGGAGGACAGGACAGGCAAACAAGTACATTCCAGGTCGTGCACATGCACAGAACAGAAGTGCGAGGGAGGAGGAAGGGGCAAGTGTGCCCAGTTCAGTAGGGCCAGGGTTAGGTGCAGAGTGGGTGCCACCCTCATGGCACATATTCCGAGTGCAGTAATGCGAGGCAGAAGTGCATAGGCCCGGAGGCAAGTGCATGACTGGCGGGGGAGCCTGGCACCTGTGATGCTCTGGAGGTGCACCAGGTGACCAGTCAGCAGACTAACAGGTTGGGGATGAGAATGAAGGAGCTTCTGCTTCTCTTTGCTTCTGCTTGTTCTCCTCCTCTCCCCTGCTGACTTTCTGGCTGAAACTGAAACTGCACTGGTTATCTGGCCATTCTCTGTTCTCGGGCCCAGGTCCCTCCCCCACTAGTCGCACACCTGCACTGCCTTCCTAGCAACCCCCACACCTGGGGACTGTTTTCTGTTTCTCTACAGTCCCACTACCAGAACTTTACACCTGATGTCTGCACTTACCCTGTTTTTGCCATCTGCTGGCCGTACTTTTACTTACTGTTATTTATTTTATCATCCCATGTACTGCACTGTCACCTCCCCCTTCCCGCGCACTTTTCCCTTTCCCCCTTCCCATGCACTTGCATGATCTGAATGACACTTGGCCTAGTAGGATTGTTGTCTGTCTTCCTTCTGTTTCCCCTCCCTTGCCTCATCGCGCCTTGAAACACTTGTGTATAGGCGCGTTATAAATGCCGCAGCATATCATAAGAAGGAGAGAAAGGAGAGGTTAGCAAGGGAGAAGAACAGAGAAAGAGGAAGAGAAGAGGCAGGCCCTGAGGAGTGTCCGGAACTTAAGGAGGTCCGGCTCAAGACGGAGAAGTCATGTTACACAGACTTTTCATTAGGGTGCAATTTCACATCTGTAAGATTAATGTACCACACAGCTGATAGGATAATTGCTCCCTGACAAGAGGTCCTCCAATCAACTTGTATGGGATTTAACGATCAACACCATTTAATTTCTTTTACAACACTACTTACGTAGAAGACCACCCACATGCCACAACCCCCTGAAGAAGGTCCTAAATTCACACAGTGTTCGAAACATATCACAGCCTCATGTCCAGTGAAATGTTACATTACCATCACGTGCCCTCTTTCTGATCACATTACTTACTCTATGCGTGCTCCACCTCCATGTCAGGTATCCTAATCAATATATTTTCTCTTTTTCATGTTGAACCCACCCCCTCCGCCCCCGCTTGATCCTGCGAGTGATCCACATCTTGGTTTCTCCCCTGTCCCCTGGGACGTGGAATCCTGAGGAGTCCTCCTAGGCTGGCCTCCTTGCTTCCCATGTTCTCCCTTCCTGCTGGGATTCGAGGGCTTGTCACATGAGCTTCAGGGTGGATCTCCTTTGGTACATGCGGGGATTGGGCCACGGTGAAGGTCACTCCTGAGGAACCCCAGTAAGTAGGTGAAGGGCACTCCTGAGGAACCCCAGTAAGTAGGTGAAGGTCACTCCTGAGGAACCCCAGTAAGTAGGTGAAGGTCACTCCTGAGGAACCCCAGTAAGTAGGTGAAGGTCACTCCTGAGGAACCCCAGTAAGTAGGTGAAGGGCACTCCTGAGGAACCCCAGTAAGTAGGTGAAGGTCACTCCTGAGGAACCCCAGTAAGTAGGTGAAGGTCACTCCTGAGGAACCCCAGTAAGTAGGTGAAGGGCACTCCTGAGGAACCCCAGTAAGTAGGTGAAGGGGCACTCCTGAGGAACCCCAGTAAGTAGGTGAAGGTCACTCCTGAGGAACCCCAGTAAGTAGATGAAGGTCACTCCTGAGGAACCCCAGTAAGTAGGTGAAGGTCACTCCTGAGGAACCCCAGTAAGTAGGTGAAGGTCACTCCTGAGGAACCCCAGTAAGTAGGTGAAGGTCACTCCTGAGGAACCCCAGTGAGTAGGTGAAGGGCACTCCTGAGGAACCCCAGTAAGTAGGTGAAGGTCACTCCTGAGGAACCCCAGTAAGTAGGAGGAGGTGACTCCTGTGGAACCCCAGTAAGTAGGTGCTCTCCCGGGTGAAGAGCTGGGCCCAAGGCTAGATGATCAAGGATTTCTATTGGGGGCCCCATAACTGGTCTGGTGGTGTTTGTCGGGGCACCATGTACCTGATATTAGGAGAAGAGAGGTGCCTGAGAGAAAGGCACCAATCCCCCCCCCCACCACCCCCCTTCCAGCTGGTACTGTCGCATGCTTCCCACTCCCTCAAATGCACAAGAATACAATCAGGTCATTGGTGCTGGCTTTAGTGAGGAATGCGTTCGGACCACTGATACATGGAGGAAGTGGAGTATGTATGGTATGCATGCATGGTGATGGTCCCTATGGAATTTACTGAGCACAGAAAGGTATCATGGGGCTTTGTTGTGAGTTGTTAGCCTGGGCCCAGCCACTCCCACCTACAGTTTCAGAACAGACTGAGATGCCAGCATCTGTGTGGCCGACTTGTCCTCCCATCCCACACGCATCGGGGAATGATGCTCGGTTGTGCATGGTGTGAAGGACAGTCCAGGATGTGCACGCGTCACCCCACGTTGCCACCTTCCGTGGGGGCAGAGCACCATTTGTGCTGTGCATGGCAATACTTCTGGTTCTGACAGCAAGGAGAGGGACTACAAAGCCTGGGCTGATCTCTTTCTGGCTACACCCCACCCGCTTTGGTGCATTTAGGGAGCAAGGCGTGCACTCACAGAGAGTGATGGAAGTGGCAGCAGCGTCTAATGCTGTTAGGTGGGGTTGGTATGCCCGGCAACTTGGGGCAATGCATGTACCGATCATAGAGGGGGCTCTCCTGCATTGAGTGGTACCTTGAGCTCTACAATGGGCACTGCTGAACACACGCCCCTATAGATGGACATGGTGGGTGGTGTCAACTCAATTTCTTTTTCCTGAATCACACTATTATGGGCCTGCCCTTATTCCACACTCACTATCCCCATTGGTTCAAGGCTGCAAAACCGATGATGTGCTAAGAACATGGGTTTACAGCTCCAGAGGGAGAGGGGATTGTTTTGCAGCGGCTCCTAGGCCACACACATTGTGCACACACCGCACCCTGTGAGGTGGTGGGCGTCTCCATCTGGATTAGATAAGAAAGATGCCCACTTTGCATTACATCATATGGTACCTCCGAGGGATACTTGCCCTGTGCTTCCATCACTGTCTAGTTGCCACCTGGAACGGATTAGCTGATGTGGGTTTTGGAGATGCAGGGACCCAGCCCTCCTTTTCCAGAACCTTCAGGGCCACTAGTTGCTATGCATGTCCGACCTGGTCCTCCACCCGGCACACAGAGTGGCCGACTCAGTTGCATGGATCCTACAGACCAAGGAGTGTGAAGGGAGGCCTGAAGCAGGTGCTCGGCTCCCCCATTGCCAACCTCCAGCCTATTGCAATGTTTCATATTGAAAGCATTCAATTGGAACTACTTGGACCAAGATGCCTCAGGTAGTGGCCAAGATGCCTCAGGTAGTGGCCATTGGGCGGGAATGCCCTCCTGCTGAGTGATGTTGGATTGCTGTGGACTGCCGCTTCAGTTCTGTATATTGTGTGCTGTGCTAGGTCCCTGGCTTCTACTGTTACGGACGAGCTCAGTTGTGGTTGCGGTTCACTTTGTTGGGAATATAGTCTTACCCACTTGAAGTACACTAATTGGGCATTGCACGTGATAGCTATATCAGGTGATTCCAGGTAGATAACAAATTAACATGAAGACCAGTTAAGAAAGCCTTCTTAAAATCTCATGTCTTCAATTGTTCTAAATAGGCAACTCCATTCTACACGATCGAATACTTTTTCTGCGACTAGTGAAACAGCTGCTATGCATTCAGCTTCGCACTTTCATTTGGTGTCAGTATTAGTCTTCTCATGTTGGCTGCTGATGGTCGACACTTTACAAAGCCAGTCTGATTGGCATTCTGGGCAGCATTTTCCAATCGCCTCGCTGTTGCTTTAGCCAGTATTTTACAATCGGTATTGATTAGGCTTATTGGTCTGAATCCACTTGGTTCAGTGGTCTCGCGATCCTTGTTGAATATCAAACTTGTACTCACATCTGTTAGTGTCGCGGGGACGCGTATTTTTGTTTGTGGATGTTTTGAGCATATCTTTAAGAGCCTCATATACCACGCCGGGCATAATTCTGTAAAATTCCACAGGAAACCCATCTGGGCCAGGGGATTTTCCAACTTTCAGGCCATTTGTTGTCTTAAATACTTCCTCCACTGACTGCTGCGCATTCAAGCCTGCCTTCTCCGAGTCTGAAAGCATAGGTAGGATTAATTCCTGAAACAAATGTATTACAATCTTGTTTGTTAGCCTTGTAACATCTGCTCTATCTAGGTTCTCATAGTAATTGCAGAATTCTTAATGCATGGAATCAGACAGCATGTCATTTCCCCATCACCTTTCTTAATCAGGACTGAGTTCTTAGTCTACATGCCATTAGCCATGATCTTCGTAGTAAGCAACATTGATCCTGAAGAGGTCATATTCTGCTGTTTCCATCATTAGCTTGGTAAATTCATATTTCTTTGAAAACAAAGATCTCTGTATTTTGTCTGTTCTTTTGATCATGCAGTTCTTTTCTTGTTTTTGGTATCTTTTTTCTAATTTGTTATCTCAAGTTTGTTCTTTGCTTTGTCCTTGCTTGCTAGACCAATGAGAAGACCGCACATGCTGCATTTAAATGCCTCCCATATCATCCCATCATCAGTCTCGCCATTTCTGTTTATTTTCCGGAACATTTCTGCCTCTTTGATAAGCATTTGTCTCATTTCATCTTTTTCTAGTGCAGCTGTATTTATTCTCCAAATACAAGATTTCTTGATTGTAAAGTTAAATACAATCATTGTGATAACAGGTGAGTTGTCAGAGATACATATGCAGGGTTTAGAATTGAGATTCATTGAGCAGGAGCTAAAACCAGCTCCTGGGTGTCGGGCATCATCCAGCAGGCAGGAGCTACCTTAGGGGCACCAGGAGCTACTGGGGATGCTCCTTTAACTTTGTGTCCATTTTGTATGAACCATTGTGTTTAAATGTATGTTATTAGTGTTCTAATTCTTCTTCATTAACATTCTCAAAGACTCAAAGTTAATGCCACATTTACATGTTTAGAAGGCGGCAGTTGGCCCTAGGATCCAAAAGTAGCTCCTGGTAGCTCCTGGTTTCAAGTTAACCAGGCTCTACTGTGCTAAGTTAGCCAGGCTCTACTGTGCGAATCTAATATATCTATTCTATTATTATGAAATAAAATATAACCAGCCTTTGGCCCAGATAAACTATGTGATAGACCTGAGCAGTAAACAGATCCCACATTGATACCTCTCCTTTCTCTATATGTCTCCTCCAATGCGGGAACAGCGATGTGGTTTCTACTGTGTCCAAGGTTACGCCATAAGTATCCCTAGGGTGGGGGATGCCCTTACTGCCAGGCATCAGCAAACCTAAATGATCATCTACTGTTACTCTCTAACCCCCAGCCTGCTATTCTCTCCCTCTCTTAAGTACTTTACTACATTGCAGCGTCATTGAGACTATGCCCCCTTTGTTGTTGAGCAAAGCATCAGATACTGTTGGGCCTGCAGAGGTTTCCTTAGCCACAGTTCTTCAACGCAACTAAAATCAAGACTCATCAGTTTTCGGAATCAATTCCTTAATTTAACTAAAATGCAGTCACTAGATGGTATGTAGCAGGTAGGAAGGAACTATAGGATGGCCTTTGCCGTCATTATGAAGAAGATGAAGCGAGTGAACGTTAAAGTGCACTGGTCATGAGGCCTGGTACTGCTATGTGGGCACCCATAGGGAACAGCGCTCTCTCCTCTGTTCTTCAACGCTTACTTGTGGCCCTTGGAATGGCTGATCAAGAAGTGTGACATGGGGTTTCGGATGTACCCGATGTCACTCGATGTCACTATCTCATCGATAGGACGAGGATAGGTGATTGCCTTGCGCCAATCCATGTTTGGATGGAGGCCACCATGATGTACCTTAATGCTGTGATTTCCTGCCTGACCCTCTCACTTTAACCTGCCTGGAGATATTAGGGTCCACTGCCATCCTGGTGGGTTGGTGCACAACTTGGCTGTTCCTTTTGTCACCTCTTTTTGAGACTAGATCAGTGCTGTTGCAAAGAGTTCTCTTTCTCATCTAGGGCTCATCTAACACCTGTGCACTATGGATAGCTCCACCCATTGCGTTACCAGGCTCTGGCACTAGACGCGCTCAGTTACTGCTACAGTATTTACATAGGACTCCAGGTGGTGCAAACTAGAGCTCTTAGACTCATCTGTGCTTTAAGGAGATTGTAGCATGCTCCATGTAGAGACACTGGCTATTGGAACATAGATTCAGATGAGAGCAGTCGCTTTATTGTGGAAGGATTACAGGGCCATTGGCAAACCATAGTTGGCAGTGCCGGCATTATTTGGCTGCCTTACCAAAATGTTGCATGCTCAATTTGGGAACAGGCTGGTTCAATTGAGAGTTTGCAAGCAAATAAAAGTGGCAATAAACGCTGCCAAACATGGGTCGTCGATCCGTGGGATTCACTGCCACCAAGTCTTCGGGTGTTGACTTTGTACGTACTTTTATCCGGCGTGTAAAGCCCACTTTAGGGAATGCAGCTAGTGTTCCTTGTTGTATGTGAGACCATCTTGGAGGACCGTGGCTTGAACCTGGACTGCAAGTCATGGGGTTTATTTATCATTTGCCATTTTTGCCACAGTTTTGTCTTGTTAAAATGTGTTCTGAGCACGGAGAAGCTATCTTTTTGTTTTGGTGTTTGTGCACTTAACAAATGAAACAAATACAAGGAAATAAATTCATCCATCCAGCCATCCACCCATCCATCCATCCATACACCCATCCATCCATCCAATCATCTATCCATCCATCCATCCATCCATCCATCCATCCATCCACCGATCCACGCTCCCATCCATCCACTGATCCATCCATCCATCCATCCATCCATCCATTCCATCCATCCATCCATCCATCCATCCACCCACCCACCCACCCATCCATCCATCCATCCATCCACCCACCCATCCATCAGTTACCCGTCTACTGATTTATCCTTTTTTATCTGCATCCATCCACCGATCCACCCACCCATCCATCCACTGATCCACCCATCCATCCACCGATCCACCCATCCATCCACCGATCCACCCACCCATCCATCCACCGATACACCCATCCATCCATCCATCCATCCATCCATCCACCCATCCATCCATCCATCCATCCATCCAACCACCCACCCATCCATCCACCCACCCATCCATCAGTTACCCGTCTACTGATTTATCCTTTTTTATCTGCATATCTACATACCCACGTAACAAATGAAACAAATACAAGGACATAAATCCATCCATCCATCCATCCATCCATCCACCCATACACCGATCCACCCACCCATCCATCCACCCATCCACCCACCCACCGATCCACCCACCCATCCATCCACCGATACACCCACTCATCCATCCACCCATCCATCCATCCATCCATCTATCCATCCATCCATCCATCCATCCATCCACCCATCCACCGATCCACCCACCCATCCATCCACCGATCCACCCATCCATCCATCCACCGATCCACCCACCCATCCATCCACCGATCCACCCACCCAACCACCCATCCATCCATCCATCCATCCATCCATCCATCCATCCATCCATCCATCCATCCATCCATCCATCCATCCATCCATCCATCCATCCATCCATCCATCCATCCATCCATCCATCCATCCATCCTACCTATCTACCCATATTCCTTCCTTCCCAGCCATCTGTATACCTACCCAATTACTAGCCCCACCCATCAACCAAGCATTCCACTTACCTACCCCTCTACCTACCTGAATACCCATCTATCTACCTATCATCCATTCCTCTGTGCATCCGCCCATGCCCCTTTTTGTCTCCCCCTCCCTCACCCATTATAGTACTTTGTAATGCACCCACTACACTGGCGGCCACTCCGTAGTGCCCATAAGGTAAGGGAAGGGTGTACAGACATTTCATGCTGTGAAGGCATTCAGGTCAGCAAATGCAGGAGGGAAGAAAGGAGGATAAGTGCAGTAGGGTATCCCAGGAAGTGCAGTAAGGGTATCCCAGGAAGTGCAGTAACGGTATCCCAGGAAGTGCAGTAAGGGTAACCTAAGAAGTGCAGTAAGGGTATCCCAGGAAGTGCAGTAAGGGTATCCCAGGAGGAGAGTAGTAACCTGGGTGACATCTGTCAGTGTAGAGGGTGAAGAGGAAAAGGGTAAGGGGGACACAGCACGGAATGCAAGGGCAGAAGAGATGGGAGGTGGGTGAAAAGAAAGGGGTGAGTGCAGGAACTGTAGAGGGGCAGCCATGAAAGGGCGGGAAGGGTGGAATGAATTGCATAAAGTAACATGAGTTAAAAACTCTACGACAAAGTGCAGAGACCATAGCATATTTTCAATGAAGCGTTGTTAGTCCCTGCATTTGTGTCTTTCCTTGGAGCAGTGGAAGGCCATTTCATAGGGCAACTCCAGGGGCTCTCAGAGTTCCTTCTTCTCCAAACCCCTGCCTCCTAAAGGTAGAAGCAAGATTGTCTTTGGATGACTAGGACCCAAGCAGATTTGACGGGCCCTGGGGATCGTCCCTCTGCTCTAGGGAGGCTGAGCCAGAGTCCCAGAAGTCTTTGAGAATGATGCGCAGCTCTTTGAAGTGGATGTGGGCGGCAATTGGGAATCAGTGAAACCAGACCATTGAGCTCAGGGGTCTATGAGCATCATCAACATGGCCGCCTTATCCCGGGCGACCCGGAGCTGATAGATCAGGTGTTTAAGCAGTGCCAGGACGGGTCTGTTGCAATAATCTAATCTGGAAATCACCATGGCTGCAATCACCTGCACTCTCTGCGGTAGATACAGTTAGTGGTATCCCCTGGGAGTGTCCTTTTAGCCCATGTCTACCCACCCCCCCACACCTCCAATGTGTTCCTTTCTAGAGTTGCAGATCTTTCCCTCACCTCAGGCTCGTCGGCATATACAGCTGCTGCGAAAGGCTGCCCCCGCCTAACCCCACTCTTTGCCAGCTGCTCTTGGCATAAGCAAACTTCCTTCTTAGACCTCCTAGACTATCACTGTGATACAGTGCTTGGCCTCCATGGACCAGCCACCTGTGTGAGTGTGAGTGAGTGTCTCCCATACCCGGAATGCACTTAAGGGTTAATCCGTTCAGTCTTTCCTTTTTTGTCCTGCAACTTACTCCTCTACACTAACCTTAAGCGTTCTTTCATCGAAGGGTGTAATTTCGATGGGTGTTTTCCAGAGTACTTTTCTCCTTGTGCGCTGTCCAATTAGACTCTTACCCCTCCCTGAACAGAGCATCACCCTGGCATCCTGCTCAACTTTCTTGGCGTTTAAGGCATTGACCCCCCTACAGCTCTTAGGACAATTCCTGATTACTCACTCCCTTCTGTACAGGTGCCGGGACATCTGAGGAGTAGGTGGATACACAGAATGGCACTGCTGTGGTCCTCATCACCACCACAACCACGGCAACCAGCACCGCCTCCTGTCAGACATCACCCATTAATCACATCATCACCTCAAATTGCAAATACAGGCATATGCATGCATGTCCAGGAGGATGCTGACAAGGGTGCTGAGACTGATGGCGGACAAGGTGCAATGTACTCCAGATGGGACAGGTATGCGTGAGGACATGGCAGGAGATGCTGGCAAGGGTGTCTTTCCTGCTTTCACACCTCCAACTTGGTAGGACATTGGGCACTGGCCACAGCTGCTAATGCCATGCCACTGAGTCAAGGATGATCTTTCAAGGCAGCAGGTGGTGGTACTGCAGGATGTTGCTGCAGCAGCGAGGGAGCTGTCAGCAGCTATAGGCAAGATGCAGAGAAAGGGTGGAAGCTGAACTCAGAACCTCTCCAGGGCACCGAACAGACTGGCTTCAGCCAATGCGACACTGAGCAGGAGGATGAGCAAGGTTATGGAGTACCTGGAGAAAAACACCTCCCAGGATGCTCGAGTGATTGCTAGGGAACCCCAATCACGATTGACTGGCAGCTCCTACTCTACCTCTCCTATTGGTGCCTCGATCGGCAGCTGAACTCCCTGCTCCCACTGGCTGTGCCAAACAGCAATGGTGTAAATTAACTTTATGGGTGCAATAGTTGTTGTAGTCAGGTTGGTGAGTGCTTGGGGGATCTAGTAGGGTGGAATGTGAGGGTGATATGTGATTGGGGGTTTTGTTGGCGTTAGGGTGGAGGCAGACAGATGAAAGAATGGGAGATCCTCTCTGTTCGTGTTATGATGGAGGGAGTTGTATTTGGTTGGGGCTTGCAAGGCTTAGTCAGGAGCCTACTTGCAGCAATTGCAGTCCTATGTCACTCCCCCGATGCCTCCATTTTTTTGCCCATGACCTTGCCCCAAGCCTCCCCTGTCTCCGTTCCCATCCAGCCTTCATTGACTCCATTGCCTCACCCTCTATTATCCTCCTAACATCCCTTCCCTTTCCCTTACTTTCGCTTACTTTACTTGTCTGTCTTGGGTTGATTAAGCTATGTATAAAGTAACACTCCCCTCTTACACAAAGACAATTTCCTGGAGAAAAAGGTTTGCGTTTGATCTAATTTGCATATCCGCAATGCCTTGCTGTTGTGGCTCAGAACTGGAGGTGAACTTCCAGCGATGGCTATTAGGTGGCGTTGAGGAATGTGTGACTTGGCTCAAACGGCGTATCCAACTTACATATTTCAGGTGAAAGGATTTTTTCAAACCTTTTTAAACCCACCATAACTTTCTTGGTGTTGCAAAAATATATACTTAACGGAGATGCTCCTCATTTAGAGATTACAAAGGAAGATTAATCGTAGATGGAGATGAACAGCTGGGTGTTCGGTGCTATTGTGGGCGGCGGATGAGCTTACATTTGCGTCAAGTAAATAAATCATTGTGCAAAGCTGTAAGACCGGAGGCGGCGGGCCAATACTGCCCAGGTAATGCTCCTGGGGCCGTAGTTACAGGCCCGAGCGTAGCAAGGGCATTAACGAAGCCCCAGGGCATTACCATGGGCGGTATTGGCCGGCCGCCGAGTGCCGTATAGCCATTAGTACCCCGTCCCGTTAGACCGGGGTACCAATTGCATTTTTTTCTGTTTTGAAACGCTGCCGCGTTCGAAACAGAAAAAAAAAAGTTGAAATAAATGGCCGCCGGCAAAGGGAAAACGTAGTCTGTTTTCCCTTTCAATGGCGTTCATCAGGAGCGGACGCGCTGGGAACAGAAGTGTTTCCAGCGCGTTCGCTCCAAGAAAAGAAGAAAAAAGAAGGTAAGTGGGGTTGGGAGGGTGGGGTGGTGAGGAGATAGTTTGCAGGGGAGGTGGTGGAGGAAAAAAAATACTTACCTGAGTCCCTGGCGGGGGACGAAGGCAGCCTCCAGCCATGGGGAGGTTTGAAGCGGGGATCGCCCCGTTTCGAGCCCCCTCATTGGCTAAGGGGCTGCCACGCCCCCCGCTGGGCACAAGAGTACCCGTCATGCACGGCATACATGGGAATACCGTGTGGTATTGCTCGGAAAAGAGCCAATCCACACGCTGTATTCCCGGTGCAGGGTACTAATGTACATAATTTCCAGTACTGTAAAGTTTGAATGGTTATTACATTAAAGTTGCAGTTTTTTTAAAGAAAAATTGCCAGTCGCTCTACCTTATGCAGTAGGACCAAAGGTCTGTGGAAGTGACAGATTAAAGAATCCAGCAATGGCAAACAAAGCTGGAATTGGCACTGCTGATGTCAGTTGGTGTGGTGGAGAGTTAGATGTAGCGATGTAGATGGGGTGATTGGGGCAAGAAGGCATCCAAGACCTGTCTCAGTCACACGGAGAAGGTGGCCTGTAACACCCCTTGCCATTGTCTGCCAATGGAACACCCGACCTTGCTTTGTGGGTAAATGGGACGTCCCAGTGTTTGGCAGTATGGATGCAGATGCTGATTTGAGCTGGAGGATGCAGGTGATGCTCTTGCTGTTCACGCTGTGCAATGTCAGTACTGGAGAGATGGTCTTGACCCTGTAATAAGGTCTGCCCCCTCCTTCTCCTCCTCTGGACCAGCTGTATCTTGTCTCTGGTCTGCCACATCTCCCTCTTGCCTATTGATGAGACCAGCCTCATGCATCCTGCGCCACGGAGGGTTTCTTGGGTGCTGGCCTTTCATGCTCTTTTTCATATGAGTGCATGCACCTGGTCCGTCCTTGTTTGGTCTCTAATCACGGAGTACAGATTTATCTATACTGAATTATTTTGCTTTATCTATATGAATCGGTTGTAGGTGAAAGGGTCGAATGCAATTGTTTTGAATGCAATCATTGCGAACCAAAAGGACTGGAAAAAAAAGTCGAATGTATGTTTTTTTTTGGGGGGGTCCCCCCAAAACCCCTGTTTTTTGTGTAAAAACCTGTTTTTTCTCCTATAAGAAAGCAACAAAAAAAAATACATTTATAAAAGGCATTCAACTTTTTTTTTCTCGGTCTTTTTGTTTCGAAATGATTGTATTTCGAAACAATGTATTCAACCCTTTGACCAGACACCATATGAATCAATACATTTTTCAGTGTGATATGCGTGTGTGCACCGGGTGTCAGCTATTTCTCCATGGCCATTGGTCAATTCTTGTGTTGAAGGGCGCTTTCGTTTTCCAAGATGCATTTGTGTATTTCATTAATTTATGGACAAATACTGGCCTTTGTGCCCGCTTGTATCACCTTTAAAGCATAACCACTATTGGGGTGGTCAGGAAAGGTCCTCATGATCAAGAGGTGTTTATGTTGCGCACGCCATATTTGTGACGAGGAGTGCAGCGAACGGGTGCGATGTTGCAATTTTATAAGTATCCAGTATAGTTAAATGTAAATGGGATATGTTATTTGGTGGTACTTTTGGGTTAAATTGACACATATTAGCTTTGCAGGCACGTAGAAAGACAAATGCTAAAACTGCCAAATGAAATATAAACACGATTCGGACACAATGTGCTATAGAGTGCCCAGATGCAGGCATGAGGAGTTTCTTAAATGCGCATGCAGGAACAAGGGGGCCCTGTCCTGCAGAATCCATTGCAAAGGAAAAGGTAGTATTTATTAAACATGCATGCACAGAGAAAACATATAATGGGGATTCATAAATGTACATGTAGTGGGCTTTTTCATAAACAGATTGAAACACAGCAGTCAAGGATTGACTTTGAGAAACTGGTGCTGTGAAGCTTTAGAGGCCAAAGGATGGATAAATAAGTAACTATGACCTTAGCAATAATCGACTCAGCTGAAGGAGAGGACCATGGGGTTTATGGTCTGATAATATCACAGAAAGCATATGTAATCTCTTGGATACATGGGAGCTTGACAGGGAGTTTTCGCCATTTGTTTTTGACCAGCAGTAAAATGTGGAGTGAAGTAATGCTCGAGGGTAAAGTGATTGAAACCTAAGAGTTTCAAATGTATTCTCAAAATGTTCTGTGCATGATGAAATGGCAGCTATTTAGATTAGAATGTTTCAATGGAGCAAGGAAACCGGGGCAGATGAGATTACTATCGTCAGTTCCAAGAGAACCTGTTTACTCAGCCTCTTTCATATAACTTGAAGTATCTATGTGGACCTTGTGCAATTTGGTTTAAGGTTAAAGGCCTTTTATTAATAGTAATGAATTATGTTTGCTCACAAATTTTTAACTGGTTGATGATGTCATGACTTACCACAGACAAATCTTAAAAGGAGGTGTGTTTTACACATGAGCTGAAGATCGCAGTTAAGATAACGGCTACCAATGATAATATAGGAATTGGAGAACGATGGGATTTCTTTGAAGGGGGTTTGTCCAATCACATGTGGGGATGGATTATAATGAAAGTGTCTTCGCTGTTGCAAAAATGTATCTAATGTGTCAATTTATGTGGTTCAGTGAGACGAGGGTTACTTTGGCTCAATAGAGTCATCTTGCTGCTCCCCGGATGATTGAACAATAAACTTGCTTTGCTTACAAAACATGCACTCGTTTCTTAAATGGGGGGCTCGCTTTGGGTTAAAATGATTAGGGGCCCACCCCTACACCACTGTCCTTTAGCGGTTTTTCATTTTGGAAGTACTTTGTGCCACTCATAATTAAGTGCGAAATACAGCATGTCAATTTTGATGAAACACTGCATGTGCTATTTTTCATTTGTGCAGAAAATACCATGTCCCATGTACAACTTGCAAGCAGGCAGTATACTAGGTGTAATTTCAAATGCTGCCTGCTTTTACTATTATTACCAAATTCATAATAATTGGTTTGATGGGAAGTGTTCCCAGATCCTGCAGGGAAGGTTAACTGGAGAGCTGACTTCTAATTTCATCCAGTAGCTACACCATGAAGGGGTTACTGCCTTACTCTTCTCCCAATTTAGTCCCAGAAACGTCCAATCCAATCCATTTGCAGTGAATGTAGCCAGTTTCATTCAGTAGAACTGAGCCCTCGATCCAGGCACATTTTCCAGATAACCACTGACCATGTCAATGGCTCCCAGTCTGGTTCCATGAATTCTGTTAGTTGAGTGAGATCATGAAATGGAATTTGCCCTCGGTGGCTGACTCTGGTGATGCCTTTTGTAAATGGGCACCAAGCATGTGCAGTATCTACACGTAGACTAGTTAGTGCATGTTGTCAGCTTACTCAGAATCATGACGCAGATGGGTGTCATGGTTTCACACGTTTACGTTTTCCAGTAGCTGTTACTGATTCCTATCTTAATGGTTCTCAGTGGAGAAATCATAAAAGGACGAAGAGCTGACACAGGCCTGCCAGGATCCCTTCCTTTGTTAGCCAGGATCCCTTCCTTTGTTAGCCAGGATCCCTTATTTTGTTAGCGGGGATCCCTTCCTTTGACTATGGTCTGCACAAGCATGTCTCAAGCAGGTGTTTGACTTGATGAGCTACTTTACCAATGATCCAAGAACATATTTTAAAATGAGGAAAACAGAATAAAACCAAGAGTTAAAATGGATCATGCTGCACTCAAAATTGTTTATTTGATTACTTTTAAAGTAAGGTAGGGATAATCAATTATTTTCTCCAATACTTAAATTATTACTATTAAAATATAATACAAATTAGTATTCAGCCACTCATGAAGCTCTTTAGCAATGGGGAGGTCTCAGGCAAGTTAGTGGTTGGTGGGCATGTGCCCGCAACTCATACAAAACAATATTACAATTTGACACAAATGCTTCCATTTCTCTGCCTTATAACCGTAGATGCCACTGAATCAGTGGAACATCGTTATTTTAGGTGGACCTGGAGTGATAGCAGTTTGTGGGAGCAGCTCATAGGTCTTCTGTTGCTCATGGCCCCTGAATGAGCACCCGTAGGCGTATTGGGGTGCGACAAATGCACAATCGTTATAGGGAGTGTGAGGAGCCAGGAATGGGACATAGACACAGAGGACTCATCGTGATTGGTGCACATGTTTATTTAAAGAATTAAGGGGTGGGAAACTGCCTCACTGTCTATAATCTAGGAGGTATTTCCCCACCTCAACCAAAACTAAGGGTCTCTCCTAAATTGTTGAAGGGGGTTACTACAATAGGCCATCATTGGATGAGGAATGGAGGGATTATCCCTAAAAGGGAAAGGGGATATCATGTCTCATCTGATGATGCCTGTCGTCCTCCCCCCCGTGATGGTTGCTTCCCCTCATGTGACCCTCCTTCACATGGCCACCCCCCGGGTCAGGATCAGGTAGCAGCTACCGTCCCCTGGCCACATGAGGAGCGGTCCCTCTGGGAAAGGAGTGATGACATCATCAGATTCATCATATACCCTTGCCCCAACTCTCTGGCTTCCCGCCCATGGGTCTCCCCCTTGTTTTAGTAGGGGTTTTAGCACTTTGAGACACTCCTAATACTGCTCATCCAACTCCAGATGGAACCATTATGTGGAGTCTCCCCTTCTTCCCAGGAGTCTACAAACGAATACAAACTGGGAGAGTTGTTGATATTCCCTATGGTGTTTTCTTAAAAAAAAAACAAGGTAGGGGTTCTTATTTTTATCTGTGCCAGTTGTGATGCCCATTGGTAAAACTGGGGAATATCACTTCCTATAACTAGTTAGGCCAGTAGGTTGGGGCTCAGGGCCACTATAAGATGTAATTCTTTATCCAAGATGGTCATGGGAATTTGTGTTTGCGGGTGAGGCCATGGGCAAAGCCTACTCTCTCTTTTCCAATCCTCTTCCCCAGAAAGTTATTCTGTTATTAGGGCACACCCCTTTCTCCCAGTGTCTAATTGGGCCCATATAGCATTTCTGCCTAGGATAGTAGGTACACTACTGATGGCTTTGCCTCCAGTGTATAGAAAAGTGTGGGCTTTTCGCCTGTTTTTTTTCTCTCCCTTTAGGGAGATGTCTATCTGGATTATCTTCCCAATCTGCCAGATTCTCACTAGGTTGGGTGTAAAGGATACTCGCAAAGGAGGGCTAAGCTCTCACTTCCTTACTTCGACCATCCTGACTGGGCTCTTTTAGCAATGGCATGGTGGGGAGATCAATCCTATTCAAGGGGCAATGCTTTGCCGGATGACCATACTCTCCTCAAGAGAAACATACCTTCTAATCTAAGGTAGGGGATGGGGGTATAATAGATGGTATTTCTCAGTTTTCACTCTCTATCGCCGTAGCATCAAAACCTGGTCCATTACATTTAGGTCTCTTTGGTGTCACTGGTTCCTGTAAACCGCTGAGTGGTGTCCCTGGGGTAGATGGTTCCTGCTCCTCCTGGTGCTCCTCCTGGTCTAAAGAGCAATACTCTAGATGGAATCCAAATTCTTCCCATGAGGGATCTGGCTTGTCTTTTGTAGGAGTCGAGGATCCAAGGAATGGTGTCTCTTCATCTTCTCCTACCATGAGAGCGTCCGTATCTAGCTCGATATCACTGGATTCTTTGGGGCTCCCCAGTTCCCAGAGGTTATAAGGAGGTGCTAACAGTTTCAGTGGTTCTCCCTTCTCCTCATATGTTATTTCAGGCCCAGGACTGCCTATTGGTTCCCCAATGGAGGATATTGAGTATACCAAGGGGATAGGGTGGCTGAGACTTTTCCTGGTAGGTATCACAAATATCGTCTGGAGAGTGGGCTGGGTTTTATCTTTTGATTCAAAGATTTTAACTTTGTAGGGGTATGGAGTGATATATTATCTCCTCCAAATCTCATATTGATGTCATCCTTGTAGGAGGATGTTGAGGCACCTGTTGAGTGTGCAAGAAATGACACACACGCTGTATGGAGCGGTATACCTTGTCTTTTATAACAACAAATTAACCAAGCTAAGTAGAGCTCTCTTCATAACGACCCCCAAAACGGGAGGCTCTCTTCAACTGCTCAAAGTGGAATCAGAACCTCCATTCCACCAGGCTCCAAGTTCCCCCCTGACACTGTACCTTGGAGCCTGGTAACTAGTCACACAAGAACCTAGTAACAATAATGAGTAACTATATACAACATCTATATACAACTCAGACAATACATATGCAGATCCTCCTGACACACATACAAGCACTCCTAACACCTCCCTTCCTTCATCCTAATGCTTAACACACACTTCATTCCTCTGCAACACTGCCACTCTTTCCTTGCTCCAAACCCCTCTCACTTTGACTAACACTGAGGAGCCCAAATGCTTAATCACCTCATTGGATTCAGAGAACAAGGAATTACCTTTCCTTACTTTCGTCGGAAGCTTCACTTTGACCCATTCACCCAGTCTAGCCACAAATTCCCTGCAACAATTCTTCTCATCATATCTTAATTTGGATCTATGCCGACTGGGCAATAATTTCTTCCTCACCACATCTACATCCACACCTACACACCGTGACCTAGCCATCCATCCAGGACATACACGCGAATTTGGCTTCCTACCCCGCAACAACTCAAAGGGAGGCACCCCTGTGACCTCATGTGGAGCTAGTCTATATTGCAACGTCCTCTCCATGATGGTTCACACCCAATCTCCACCTGTGGCCACCGCAATCCTAATAGCATCCATCAAGGTGTGGTTGAATCTCGCCACACACCCATTCCCTTGTGGATGATATAGTGAGGTTGTGACTTGCTCCACAGCATGCTTCTCCAAAAATTCCTTGAATTACCTTGAAACTAACTGTACCCCCTTATCTGATAAGCACCTGCGGAAAAAAAACTTCTCTCCAAAATAACGGCTCAAAGAAATCTGATAATATTACTACTAGTTACTTCTTTCAGAACACACACCTCCGCCACTTGGACAACAAATCCATCACCACCAGTATTATAGGTATCTCTGGATCCTCTAATATTAAAAGGACCTAACAAATCCAATGTCACCTCATCCCATGGCATCCTCAGACTTTCTCTAACAGCCATTGGTGTTTTCTGAACCCTGAGACCATGGTCTCCTTCCACACACTCAAAACAGGTATTCACCTGCTCTTCTACATCTGTACCGACTCCTGGTCACCAAAAATCAGATCTTATCAAACCTTTGGTTCTTGCAAGGCTCAAATGACCACTATGCGGCAACTCTACCACTGCATTCCTCATCTTTTGTGGGACCACCAGCTTATGACCCCTGCATAAATAATTATCTTTACACAAAGTTCATTTCTCACCTTCCCATACCCTTTCATCCTTACATCACCCACATCAGTTACATTTCTCCTCACAAAATCCACAACCTCTTGATACACATAATCCTCCACACATGCCAGATCCCACTCAGACTTCTTTATGCACTCTTGGACACGAATAATGTCACCAATATCCTCATCATCGAACTCAGAACCCTCACCAGCTTCACATATCTCTGCTACTGACCTCGACAAGGAATCAGCCACTACATTGTCCTTCCCTGGAACATGTTCCATACAAAGTTGTAGTCCTTGAAGACTACTAAACCATTTCATAATACCCCTCGACACACCCTATGAACCACCATAAGAAAAGATACTGATTAGTGGTTTATGGTCAGTACAAATGGTGAACTCCCGACCCCACAAATACATTTTGAACTTCTCCACTGCCCATGTAGATGCCAATGCCTCTTTCTCTACCACAGAGTATCTAACCTCCGCCTCTTTCAACATTCTAGAAGCAAATGCAACTGCATACAACTCATGACAATACATATGCAGACCCTCCTGACACACATACAAACACTCCTAACAACACCTAACTCATGGTTTTCTATTCTGAAAGGAATATAATTTTTCCAAGATGTTAGGGAACTGGGAACGTTTGTTAATTCCCCACAAGGACTCTTTCCTCTTCTAAATGATTGGAGACATATTCTGCTATACTACTCTCCCTAGATAGATTCTCAGGGTGATTTCTTTCTTTTGTTCCTCTATGGGTCTCATTGGAGGGAGGATCCCATCAGCTTTCATATGCCAAGCTTCCCACCAACTGATTAGAGTTGAAGAGAAATTCAAGAGTGCACATTTCTTTTCAACTTGTCTCCACAGCAGAGGAGGGGAAATATGTGTAACTGCTGTCTTCTACAAGGCATAATGTAGATGGCCCAGCTGGTGGGGACACTGATTCATAAACCTAACGAGAGTACGGTTTTGTCTCTTCCCAGCACCAGATATTCTTGGCGGCTAAATAGATGGTAGCTATTCCATTCCACCATTTTCCTAACTGGAAGAATGGCCAGTGAGGTTAATAGTTGAAATGTCACCCCATTCTAGGGCTTGGAGAAGTTTGGGGCCCATGGCCTCTCAATCAATTCAAGTCTTGTGGTCTTGACCCAATCAAGTGGGGTTGATCAGTCTCTGTCTTTTGAGTACCTGACTCACTGGTGGAAAATATGATGTTGTCCACTCTTTTCCAAAGGTAGTAATAAGGGGTTTGGGAGGTAGAGATCACCATGTTTTGCTTGTTCTTCACGTGGGATCACCAGTTTGTGTCAACTGGGCCCAATCCCACTCTGGCAACATGTCTGAGGAAATAGGAATGGGACACGAACACAGACGTCTCATCATGATTTGTACACACCTTTATTTAAAGAATACAGGGGTTGGAAAATGCCTCAATGTCCCTAATATAGGAGGTATTTCCCTACCTCAACCAAAACTAAGGGTCTGTCCTGTGTCAAAATGTCCAAAGCAAAAATGTCCTGTGTCCGAAATATTATCCTAGCCCTCTCATTCTAAAAGTAACTACAAGGTGCTAAGGGTCTTTGGCCCTGAAAGTGCACAAATGCTCAAATTCAACAAAAAGGTGCAAACCCAACAAAACTTTGAACAGGATAATGTTCTCAGTTCTAGGGAATGTCTCCCTTCCCCAAGTTCCTCTTCACCAAAACAAAAGTTCAAAAGAATAACCAAGTTCTTTATAACCCAAGAGGATAACTTCCTCCTCTTGGTGTAGCAATCTACCCATGTGGAAATGACTCCCTACACAGGACTTTTCCACATTTAATAAAATCAAAAATCCTAAGGGCATGAGGGTTCCTTGGGATTCTCTTTTCCTCTTTCAATGCAACTCAAAATCTCTTTTCAAGATACCACAATTTGGGTGTGGATTTCAGACTTGCAGAATACCTGGTATACTCTCCTGTCAGGTTCTCTTTCACCTTCATTGCAATACAGAATCCTAAGGGCATGAATGCTCCTTGGGATTCTCTTTTGCAGTTCATTCTACACACTTGATTTCACTTGGCTTTGCCTGGTATACTCTCCTGCCAGGACTTGGTCACAGTCCTAAAATGTAAATTCCTCCCTTTGGTTTTGCTTAGGAGGAGTGATCCTCTTCTCCTGGTTCACTCCCAATCCTACACAGCCTGGCTCACTAGCCTGCCAGGCTTTCTATGTTCTTATTTACTCTTTCTCTCAACCACATCTTTATATCTTTCAACATTAGGGCCAGTGCCCTTTCAGTAACAAAGTTCGTTTTTGGCTTCCCTTTACCTACTAGCAAGCGGGCCCTTTGACCCTGTTTATCACTGTTCGTTCCTTTAATCTCAACACAGCATTCACCCCTAGGTTATGTGGCTCCCCAATCGCTCCATAAGGGCTCACTGTGTGGCTTGGGTGCTCCTTGTATCTGTCCTTCCTCCTCCTTCGCTCTTCGCTGGCTCAGCAGATGTCCAGTTAGCCGGTTGGCCTTTGCAATGCCTTCCTCTGCTTTCGGCTGCTTTGTCTGCTTGCAGGCATTCAACACAATGCTTCCATCAACTCGGTCACCATGTTCAGTCTCGATGAGAGCCTTTGCGCTGCGTACCCTGGTTTGCCTGTTTCCGGGATTCTGACCGGTGTCAGAATAAAGTTGCGAGGTTCTCTCCCTTGCGACAGCCTTGCGGTTGTCATTCTCTGCGTCTCTGCCTTTCATGTTCTGCTTGGCATCAGCATACGTTACGGAGTGTCTCTCTCTTTCTCTCTCAGCTCCGTCCACTTTAAATGTCCCAGCACTGCTCAACAGCTTCCAAACACTAGACACTTCGTTAGCCTGCCATTTCTCGCTTTCTTCATTACTCCATCCCTCTTCCTCATCTCAGAACTTACAGAGCATTGGTATTGAAAGATACCGTCAGCAGACTTGGCAAATTGTTGAAGGGGATTACTACATTATGCCATCATGCCATGAGGAATGTAGGGAGGTTCCCTAAAAGGGAAAGGGTGATACCATGTCTCATCTGATGATGCCTGTCCTCCTCCTTGAGGGTTGCCAGGGTCAGGATCAGGTAGAAGCTGCCATCACCTGGCCATGTGAGGAGAGGCTTCCTTTTGGGAAGATTTGATGATATCATCAGATTCATCACATGAGTATCTTGCATGTCATCACCTTCTGCAACATGTTCCACATTAAATAATATTCACACAAATACATGTTCATAACCAAATGAGCAAAGGGGTATTTATTACTTTAATAAGGCAGCAAGCCCTCCCTCTGTAATGTCTGAGAAGACAGACCCAAAATCATAAAATGACCACAGAATGTTTATCACTTGTTCAATATGCCATCAAGCAGCTGAGTGGTCGAAGTGAACGAGAACCAATGGGAACTGAGTTCCAGTACATTTTTTATATCTAATTCCTCTCCTCTTTTCAGTCATAGTAGCAGTTCCAGAACTGTTCTTTTATTCCGCTTCTTAACTAAGCACATTTCAAATGTATACAGTACAAGTGGAAAAAATTATATTCATTGTATTATACTTTACTTTTGTTCTTCTGAAAAACCCTGGCAGAACCTTCATCCCCCAAAAACATCTCTTGGATATATGTAGCTCTTATACCAAGGTGTACAAACGTTCCATTGTTACTGATCACACAAGCACAACTAGCCCTGCAATACTCTGGTGTGATTATCGGCACGCCCCAATAAATCTCTCTGAGACAGCCGGGGGGGAGGGGGGAAGAGGAAGGGTTGAAAGAACTCATCTGCTTCATTAAATAGTTAGAACTTACCCTCAGATTTGGTTCATATTTTAAACCTAGTGGTCACTGTATCACTAATAATGTTTTTACATAAACTAGTATAGAATGAAACAGAATGGAAATGTTATACAACAATATAGAATGTCATATGAAGATAGACAAAGAAGAATTCCATTGACCCCCCACCCCTCAGTGCTCTTTCCTGAATCCCTCATTGCCGTTATATCTAAGATAAAATGTGTTATGACCTAAGAGAACAAATTAAAAAAAATAATCTATGAGGACCCCCTCTTTTGCTCACCCCCGCATACAGATGTGTTCCGCCCTAACCCCTATGAAAACATGTGTTATCATTTGGCCCTGCCAACCTTCCGCCCATGCCGGTGTCACAGTTCCACTACATTTTTTGTAGCACTTCTAGCTCTTCTGTAAATGCACAGTCTACACTGGTAATCTCCTGGGGGAGCAGCAAATGCACCTCCCTAAGAATCAATCCGACCTGTAAATGCACACATATGCAAAGTAACCTTTAGAAGAGTCATGGGTGCAACAGGAAACATTACCTTGGGCTAAGGTCAGGGGGGCCAAGGTTGGTCACCGTTGTCAGGTGTAGCCGGAGGTTTTTATCTCTCTTCCGGCCATTGTACTGCGGATCATACTCTTGCCGGTTCCTGCTGGGGTTCGGGCTGCAGGACCTGTTGGGTGATTTGAAAGGGACTGTCCCGGAGGGGAACTGCTTCAGGTTCATCCCCAGTGAGCTGTTATTGCCCCCCACCTTCTTGTACTTGGAAGAGCTTCTGGTGCGGATCGGGGAAGGCGACGAAGGCTCGTCCTCATCTCCGTAGTCATCCTCGTCCTCCACAATGGAAGAGAGTCGCTTGTTTATGCTGCCGTTCCCCCTGGGTTCTGTCTACAATGGAGAAGAGAAGGTTCATGAAAAAAAATCCAAAGGGCTGTGACATTTACAAAGAGGACCTCATATTGGATTGTAGAGCACAGACATCTGCATGCATTTGCTGGAATTTTACAGGGCTTACTTTCAGTTACATGGGTCACCTATGGGGTAATTGTGTTAGAGCTCCTAGGATGATGATTCACTATATCTGGGAGAAAGAGGATGGGATGATACTGTTGCTGCTGCTAGCCGCTCTAGGTGCAATGGCCACTAATACTACTGGACGCCAAGTTTTGGGTCTCTGGGATCATGGGATCTTGGATATGCTGGGAGAACAGCACCCACTGCTGCTGCTGGTGAACTTGTCGTCCATGTTGGGGAGTGATGGTTTTGGCATCTTCAGAGAATTTGAGTCATGTAGGGGGTAGTACAAACTTCAGTTTATGGAACTAGAGTCACTTAAGAAGCAGCGTTACGGGACTCTTCGGGAGCAATGGTCACTAGAGCTGGTGACCACCAAGTGAAGGGCCATCTCTGGATGAAAGGCCCATTTCAGCTGGTAGACCTGTGTCAGCTTTCTGATCACCTAGGAGCAGTGCTGGTGACCGCAGCTCCCGCCAGACGAATAGGTCTCCAGGGGAGCAGTGCCAACCTCTGCTTTAAAATCCTTAGTCTTTGTGAGAAGCAATGACTCTTGTAGGAAATCAACTTCAGGTTCTCGATTTCGTGGAAAAATGAGGTGATACTTGGAAAAATGAGGATTGGTGCAGCTTCTACTACAAAGCCTGTTTGCATCCATTTGAGGGGAAGGATGATGCTGTGTAACGATATGATATGATATAATAAGGTATGATAAGTCATTTATAACACATCCGTACACAAGTGTTTCTAGGCGCGACAAGACAAGGGGGGAAGACAGATGGAGGACAAAACAAACAATCTTACTAGGCCTTGTGTCATTCAGATTGAGCAAGTGCAATAACGCAAAGTGCAGTGGGGAAGGGAGAAGGGGAAGGGGCAGGGAGAGGGAAAGGGAAAGTGCAATCAGGGCAGCATTGCTCAGTAAGTGCAGCCAGGGCAGTGAGGCTCAGGGTAAGTGCAAAGAGGCAGGGGACTGTAGGGTACAGTTACAGTCCATAAGTGTATGGTGAGCCTGCAGGCAGTGCAGGGGTGACTGGTTGTGGAGGAGTCTTGTACCCAGTGAGACTCTGAGGCTAGCACGGCCACCATTAAGTGCCGCAGATAGGTAGGTCAGCAGGGAAGAGAGAGAGAGAAAGCAGGTCTTGAGCTGCTTCCGGAACAATTGGTGGTCTGGCTCAAGTTTGAGAGGGGCAGAGAGGCCATGCCACAGAGAGGCACCTGCAGAGGAGACAGATCTCTCCCCCCCCACACTCTCTGCTTGCAGAAGCATCTGACCTTCAGAGAGTTAGAGGTGGCTGAGCGAAGGACTCGAGAAGGAAGGTGTTTTGGAAGAGAGAGTTGGATGTAGTGCGGCCCCCTGCCCCAGAAAGCCTTGTGTACGAAGCAGAGGGTCTTGAACTTGATCATTGCAGCCGCCGGGAGCCAGTGGAGAGATTTCAGGGCTGGAGAGATATGATCCCTGGGCTTGAGGCCAAGGAAAAGTCCTGCAGTCATGTTCTGCATTAGTTGCAGAGGGTGGAGAGTAGAGGAAGGCAGGTTGAGAAAGAAGCTGTTGCAGTAGTCCAGCCTAGAGAGAACAAGGGCTCTGGAGACAGTGAGCTTCTGGGAGAAAGTGAGAAAAGGAAGAATACCTTTGAGGAGGTGCAGCTGGTAGTGGGCCTTCTTGGCAAGGTCCGGGATGTGAGAAGAGAAGGAGAGAGTGAAGTCGAAGATGATAGCAAGGTGTTTTGGCTCACAGGAAGGTAAAGAAAGAGGCCTCAAGGAGGGTAGCCAGAGTGATAGAGGTAAAGCGGGAGTAGGGGTCCCAATGAGAAGGATGTCTATATTACTGGCATTAATGCAGAGATTGTTGAAGGCACACTAATCCGGAATGGCGGAGAGACAGTCAGGAATGAGCGATAGAGAAGAGGAGGCTGACGGGAGCCTGAAAGAGAGGTGAGTGTGTTTTCCGCATTATACTGAAAGTTAGAGGACAAGGTAGAGATAAGGTGGGCCAAAGGGGCCAAGTAGACATTGAAGGGCAAGGGTGAGAGGTTAGAGCCCTGGGGAGCACCAAAGGTGGAGAGAGAGGTGGTGGAGAGAAAGGACCCAAGTAGGACCTGGGAGAGTTAGTCCATCATGAAGGAGGGAAACCACTCCATGGCCTGATCTCTGATGGCCAGGTTCTCATGGAATCATTTGATCAGGATGGCATGAGGAAAGGCCAAGGAGAATGAGGACAGATGGAAGGTTTGAATCGAGATTAGAGAGCAGGTCTTCATGTGTGTTCAGGTGAGCAGTTTATGTGCCTCTGGCTGCTCTGAAGCCAGACTGATGGTCATGGAGACAACCACCAGATTTAGTATGGAGAGTAAGCTGGGAGATGGCCAGCTTTTCCAGGTGTTTGCCCAGGAAAGGAGTGATAGGGATCGGGCGATAATTTGCCAGACAGGTAGGATAGCAGAAAGCTTTTCAAGGAGGGGGTGCACAAGGGAGTGCTTAAGGAGAGAGGGAATGTTCCAGTGTAAAAAGAGTGGTCGCAGAAATTGGCTAAGGCTGGAGCGAGGATTTCAATGTGCTCCTTGATGGTTCTGGAGGAGCAGGAGAGCACCTGTTTGGATGACACTCATAGATCGGACTTGTCTAGAAACCTCGTCAGGTGTAGTCGGAGAGAAAGAGGAGAAGGGAGGAGGAGAGGGAGAGGCGGCCAGAGAGTGGCCGGGAGAGATAGCAGAGGAGGAAGAGAAGAGTGAGGCCAGGATGTCCTGAGTTTTAATGGTGAAGTGCGAAGGCCGAGACATTCAAAGGGCCTGGGAGGGAACAAGAGAGGTGGAGACTGCAGAAGGATTGGCCAGATCCTTGCAGATTTTAAAGAGTTTAGCCATGTTGTTAGAGGCTGCAGAGACGCAGGCTTGGGTACGGGCTCTCTTCTTGGTCAGGACAGAGAGTCTGCATTGCCTTTGGAGCAGGTGGCAGGCTAGTTTGTCAGAGGATGCACACAATTCCCTCCACTTCCTCTCAGGTCCAGATCTAACTTCCAGATGACTTTCCACACTGGTTCTATAAATCGGGGCCCAAAACATGACTACACTTATAAATTGTGACTTGCCGTTGACAACCTACATTACATGAAATGAAATGATATTTAATTAATATCGCGCTCATACCCAAGTGTTTCCGAGGACATGGGTCTACACTGTGCATATATTCTATCCACTCGTCTTCTCCTCTCCACCCAATTTGCCTGTTCCTTTTGGCCGGTAAGGCCTCCTGCTGGATAACTTAACATGTATTACATTCCTTAGTCAACCCAACAAGCATCAGCCGCAACCCACCCTTCTGCTTCCTGAGCTGGACTAAGGAATTCCCTGGACACCGTTAGAGGTGCATTGTGAATGGAAGAATACTATCACAGATATGCTCTAAATGGAGAGGGAAAACTGGATCATGTAGGAAAGATGATCTGGGAAAACAAAGAAATGAAAACTGGTTGCTAGCGCATTTAGGTGTTGCCAATGTTGTTGATTGGTTCTGCGCATTAAATCATAAAATTTGTATTGATATTTGGGATTCCAGTTCATTTTTTATAATTCCTTGAATCAGACTAATTCAAATCCATTGTCTTCATTTTAAACAATATTTGAAGTTAGGTTTTTGTGCCATATGAGGACATTCCCTGTGTTCTTGATCCACCTGATTTCTTTTAGAACCCAATCATAGGAACACATTTCCTTGTACAAAGGTCAAAATTGCTCAATTTTGGTAAAAAGAAAGAGATGCCCAGAGTGCGTCCAATGATTTCAATATCTATAATATTCATTATTTATCATGGTACAGTGATCTTTCTCCGATGTACAGAGCAATAAATACATTTAAAAAAAAATACTTCAGGATCATGCACTGCTTTGAAAGCTGGCTGCCAAAGTACTTGCAAAGAAATAAATACATATCCGGGTGGGGTTGGGTGAAGGGGATGAGCGCCTTTTATGCAGTTGAATAACTACCGACCTACAAACAGAATTTCTCACAAAAAAACAAAAAAAACACCACATCCTTGTCTGGAGGCATGGGTTATGCCTAATTCAGAAACTGGTGTTAACATGTTATGAAACTGTGCTGTTTTAGTTGGATATTTAGGGGCATTATCACAAAGATTGTCCCTGCAACAAATTCATCGATGCCTGTGAGCATCTCAAAATTGCATCTGATACCTTATGCCTTCACAAATCCTAAACCGGGAGCAAATATGGGGATGCCTGGTGCATCACTGAGATGTTCTGGAGCAAATCATTGTGAACTGCATTTGCTCGTGATCATCTGATAGATGATCACGGGTAACCCTAGATTTGCTCTAGTTTGAGGCTTTGTGAATCAGGCGCAAATCTGAGCAAATCATGTGTATCTCCCGATTTACGCCAATGCAAACCTTGTGAATCTGGTTTGAAATCTAAAAGGAAGAACCTTTGGAAGATGATGTGCTTTGCTTGGAAATCAGATCACATTGGAGAGTACAGCGATCTAGGGAAATTGTTAAAGACAACTTGGTAGAGCTAGGATCACTATCAGATGCAATTACATTATACAAGTGATGATGGAACTAAAGTATATAAGATTCCTAATAGAACTCCCAGAAGATGATATCAAATTCACTGCACTAATTGATGGCCAGTCAGGCAGGCTGGTCTGATTCACTTCCTGAAATCATTCTTTAAAGAAAATGGCAAGGACCTTGGGAATAATTAACTAAATGTCCATTAAGATATATGAACTCAACAAATTAAATCATATTACTGAAACATGCTACTGACTCCATGCATAAGATTGCCAATGACAAACATGTCCCTTCAAATGAGATGCATGTTTTAAAAGGGTCGTATTCATCGGTTGATTTCCAGAATTTTAACTTGGATAGAAAACATAAGACTAGTGTCTTGATGTACTCATATGTGAGTCTTTAATTGAGAGTGGGCATTTAAACGGAGGCTGCTTCGTAAGATAGTACCCTTCATTCCTTCTCAATTTCATGCCCTGCGAACTAATTCGTTAGTTATGAGTCGGGTGGACTATTGCAATTCTCTCTACCTCGCTCAGCCGGCTTATTTGGTACATCGACTGCAGCTGCTTCAGGATGCAGCTGTGGTGCAGGTCTCCTGGAGGGGGCATATTTCTCCAATTCTGTATCAACTGCTCTGGCTACCGGTTGATCAGAGAATCCAGTTTAAGTCCATGTGCATTATGCTGGTGCTCCATAAGACTGGGCCTGAAAATCTTCATCTTAAATTCCATCCCTATGTGGCATCACAGTCTTTGTTCTCTATCCTCTCTTTCCGTTCTATTCCTACATGTTCGATGCTCATGAGTTGGAGGCTGGGTCTTCTCTGTGGCAGCAGCAAAACTATGGAATATGCTTCCTTTAGCAGTATATGCTATTGTAGACCATTGTAGTTTTCGCTGCACTCTGAAGACTTTTCTTTTCTAATCTGTTTGTCCCTTTCTGCATCTTGATCTCCAGTTTAGTGCCAAGATGCCATTCATCTGGTGAATGCTTGCGTTTAATACATTTCAATAACATAACATAACATATCACAGTTGCAAAGCGATCACATAAGGATTTGGCAAAACTGCAGGTGCCTTCAGAAGCAAAAGATCCGCCACTGAGAAACATAGAAAATGTGTATGTGGCTCAGGGCAGGAGTTGCAGTCTGCTAACTCACAGCCTAAAGGCTAGAGCATGACATTTAATTATATTTTTATTTGTTTTAATGTATTTAATCATTTTTTCATAACGTGCCTAATACCATACCCGAGTTTGGTTTTTAAGCGTGGATCTGGCATTGAAACCTCTGTTGCTCTGAGTGGTCTTGCTTCCAAGAACAGCACATTGTCCCTGTGCTATCCTCCAGTCATATGTCAGGGGAATCTCAGTGCAGGATGATGATATGCTAGCCCAACCTAGTAGCCAAATATATCTATCAGAACTGCATGGGAGGCAGTGAATGATATGTCACCAGAGCCCCAGAGCTACAGCATGATATGTCAGCACAGCCTCAGAGGTAGAGCCTATTTGAATAAAGATTCAGAGGTGAACTATGCGGTGTGAGCACAGCCTCTGAGCCTGTGCATGATATGTCCGCATAGCCTCAAATGAACAAATGACTTACCCCTGGTAATGCTCTTTCTACTGGATGTTCTCCAATGGATTCCTCATCTTAGATATACCGATATCCTACTTGCAGTCTTGGAAATTATTCAACCTCAGAGAGCGCTGTTCAATATCCAGTTGATGCAGATGCATTGCTAAAGGGGGTTTTAGGTGGCTGCAGCCCTGGGTCTTCTGGTTGTAGCCCCGTATAGAAGCTCAGGGACTACAACCAAAAGTCTATATAGCCCCAGATCTTTTCCAGACCTCACAACACCCCTTAGTCGATGTGCCTCAACGATTACCATTCGCATGTGTGGCCGATGATAGTGTGAATAGCATGTATGGTGCCCGTTGCCTCAGTTCCTAGTTTTCCCCTCTTTCTGCACAGCCAACTTGAGGATTAAATAACCTGAATGGCGTTCAAAGAGAGAAGTATATTACAAAATTCACCCACAGTCAGAGTGGTGGTCTGAGAGGTCGATGAGGAATCCATGGGAGGAACATCCAGTAGAAAGAACATTACCAGGGGCAAGCAGTTTGTTCTTCTAATTGATTGTGTCCTCACATGGATTCCTCGTCTTAGGTAGACTCCCATAGCAGTTTTGTAGTTGCAGGTGGGAAAAGTGGATTGTGAATATTTCTTAGGAATATTGATTGATATTGTGCAGAACTGCTCTTCCAAATCGAATGTCCTGGCCGGACAGAGTGTCCAAGGAGTAATGCTAAGAGAAAGTGTGGAGTGAGGACCAAATCGGAACACCTCTCTGGAGAGTCGAAGTAGTTGCCACTCCTCTGGTAGAATGAGCTCTTAGGTTATCTGGGCCATTTTCTTATACAATGGAGTAGCACTCCAAAATGCATAAGATGATCCAATGCGATAAAGTGTTTTTGGTCACAGCTAGGCCTAGCCTGTTGCTGGAATAACCAATAAATAGTTTAGTCATCTTGCCTGACATATGCCATCCTAGAAATGTAGAAACTAAGAGCCCTTTTTGGGTCAAGCCTGCATAACCTCTCTTTAACCTTTGATGGGCGAGGAGGTGGATAAAACGCTGGTAAAGTTGTTTTCTTTGTTAGATGTAATTCAGACACCACCTTGTGCAGGAAGAATGGAAAAACCCTCAAAACTACCATCTCTTTAGAGAATACTGTAAACGGTGGTTTGCATGACAAGGCTTCTAGTCGCTGACTCTGCGAGCAGAAGTGATGGCTACCAAAAAGATGGTTTTCAAGGTTAATAACCTGAGTGGACAAGAATGGAGAGGTTTGTTGATAGGCAGATGCATACGTCATTTACAGCTACTGCCACTCCCCCACCCCACTACCGCACAGGTGAGAAACGATACTCACTAAGGCGACCATACCAGCCTTATCCCAGGCAGGTAGAAGAGGAAATGGACCTAATGTAACAAAAGATGGTGAGAATAGACAAACTTATTGTTAACATACATTGAGTCTTCTTGAAACTCAAACTGCTGAAATCACTGAAATGCAAACCCATGCAGGGCACAGATAGTAGCTGCACGGACCCATTCAAGGTTACTGAGAAATTTGGGACGGTTTGGATGGCCCACAGGGAACAAGAGATAATAATTCCCATGGCACAAGAGATATTGTTTTCAGATTAATCTAAGAACAACCAGCCTTTGAACGCCAGGTGCAGAATAATTATGAGCTAAACCCCTCATAAGGAACAGATCGAGTAAGTGCCTAGTGGTCAGGAAACCAATAAAACTCATCCTTATACTAGCTAAAATCCCAATAAATGCAAGATCAAAATAATTAAAAACATGATCCTCTCACACATGACACATAATACAAGAACCCTGTCTATTCATTAGCCCCAGACACAGATAGGGCATCTGCCTCGATTCCCAACACATTCTCAGAACTGAGGTGCCTTACAAGGTTAACTACAAAGAGCTTGCTCTAGCTCATGGCCTAGGAATAAGGGAAATCATATTTTTTTATTGAAAGGAAAATAGTCCCTGGGCCTCTCTCCCTCTACTCCTGTCTGGTTCATGTGTTGATGACATATCAATTGCCAAAGGTTGGTCAGTTAAGTGACAACCAATGAAAACTTTCATTTCTAGGCCACCCAGTACATGCTGTATTAACCAATCACACATTGCAGCGATGACATGTATTCACTATTATTAATTTAGAAGTGGCCTCTGGTGGAGCATCAGATTTGTAATGACCAATAAGAAGTGACATATTTTTGATTCATAATCCGCTGTTCATAATGCACGAGAGCTCTGGGAGCTTTGAGATGTGTATACGTATATGCTGTCCCTGCTTTATGTTAGATTGTTAAGAGAGCAGGTTTTGACTTTCACTTTGACTATTTCCGTTATTGAGTGTGGGATTTCCCAGCCTCTCCTTTCTGTTTAAACTGGGGGTTTGCAGACAATCTTAACAGGTTCAAATGGAGGTCCCATTAAAAAAGTTAATGCCACATTCAAATTCCAGGACAGAACCACAAAAGGGACCAGTGGGAAAGGATTTCAGGAATCGTATGACAATCAGCATCCTGTAGTAAGAGATTTGTTCTGGTCTGCATTTAAAAATGGATAATGTTGCAAAGTATCCCTTTATGGTAGCCACCTGAAGCCACTGATGGGATAGGTACAGTAAAATAGGAAGCACTGTAGGTGTATTGAAATTGAAATGATCTATATCTTTAGCTCTACACCAGCTGCGAAACCTGTTCCAATGGCAGTGGTATAGTGCTTTTGTTTCTGGTCTTCCGGCTGAAAGCAACACCTCCATCATTTCTTCCTGGTGGTCCCAATCTTTATATCTTAACCTCTCAGTAACCAGGTTTGAAGTTTCAGAGTTCTGATTCCTGGGAGAAATGGCCTCCCTCTTGGGAGAGTAGGGTCACTCTCTGGGGAAGATGGCATGGAGGGCAGATGGAAAAGTATAGAATCTTTGGGTACCAGGTCCTCGTGGCCTATTCCATAGCAATCAGGATCATACATTTCCAAACGTCCTCAACCTTCTGAGGACATGAGGAATGATAGGTATTGGTAGGAACATGTAGAGGAGTGTAAATTCCCAGTCCACTATGAATGCGTCTCCCAGAACTCCTATCTGAGGAAATTCAGAACAGGTTGCACTTCCTGTTCATGTTCATACTGTTGATACTGGAGGCAAATAAATCTACTTGAGGGGTTCCCCAAATGGTAAATATCTCTAAAAGGAATTCCTGGGCCAACACCCACTCATGGGAGATCATGCTCTGCCTGCTCGGAGTCTCCGTCATTGTATTCTCTTCTCCCGGTAGGTGAACAACCGGCAGAGAGATCCCATTTTGTAGCACCATAAACCAGAGCTGCATTGCCTGCCTGCACAGTTGTAGTGACCCTACACCGCCCCTTTATTTGAGGTTTGGCCATTATGTTGTCCATCACTACCAGGACATTCTTCCCCTGTATGGATGTCAAAAAGGCCCAGCACCCTCAGAAAGTTCAATGCCTAGATGTTTGCAGTTCTGAAATCTCAATACCATTTGCAAAATATGTTGAGCCCTCCACCAGGGAGGCAAAGCCTTCCCCGAAGAAGAGTCCAGGATTGCTCTAAAGAATGGCAGCTTTTGAGGAATTGTTACCAGGGACTTCTTGGAATTGAGGGGGAAGCCCAGCTTGTGAAGTGAATGGAAGATGCTGTTGAGATGTTACGGAGCCTGTTTGGGAGAATGAGCGCTGATCAAACAATCGTCTAGGTAGGGAAAGATGTGGATCCCTCCCCTCCTTAGATTCGCTGCCAGCGCTCCCATCAACTTGGTGAAAACCCTTGGGCCGAAGGTGAGCCTGAAAAGCAGTACACAAAACCGATATTGAGAACTGCCAATGGCGAACTTCAGGTATCTTCTGTGCTTGGGATATATAGGCACATGGAAGTAAACATCCTGAAGATCGAGTGACACCCTCCAATCCCAGAGATGAAGGACCTGGAGGATCTGTCAAAGAGTTACCATCTTGAATCTGTTGTTCCCGAGGAACATGTTTGAGCATCTCAGGTCCAAGATGTGTTGCAGTCCTCCATCTTTCTTGGTAAACAGAAAATATTACCCCGTTATTGTTCTGCTACAAATACCTCCTCCACTGCACCTTTCTCCTACATGGAAAGAATCACTGGTAGAATTAGCAGATCTCGTTCCTGAAGAGATTGCTTGCTTGGGGGTCAATCTGGGGGTCTTTGTAGAAATGGAAGACACTACCCTTGGGACACTGTAGTGTTAAACAGGAAATCATATTGTGCCTCCTTTCTAATATATATTGGCCTAAGCCCAGTCGCTCTGCGAAGAAAACCGTGTTGCAAAGTTCCGATTTTAGATCGACTTCGTCGCCATTTTGGGATCATCCGCCATTTTGATTTCTGTTCCAAAGTAACTCTGTGTTCTAAAATGGTGGACAGTGTTTCCAACGTGTAACCGAGCCTTCCTGAGCCTTGCACCTTAGTTAATGTTTAGGCTGTCCGCGGGCTGAATGTTTAGACTGGGTAAAGAGACCTTGTCCCATGCCTAACTTGTGGTCTAAGGATTGACTGCACCAATAAGTCTGATCCGCGAACATGCATCTAAACAATGTAAAGCAAATATCGAACGTGGACACTGGCTGAACTGCATTGTGAGGGACATGTGCTAAGGCTTACTGATAAATCTATTAATACACTGTTGCCATTGTAACTTGTTTGTATGTAAACCGAATGTAATGCGTCTGCATATTGTCGTACAAGACATAAGTGAACTCGGCACGAACTCTAGACCATGGATTATTAACTTGTAGTGGGGCTGGACATTATTTCTGAAACTGTATAAATGTACAAATGTCCAGATGTCCAGTACCTCTCACTTCTCACACTGAAGGGCTGGTATTCACTTTGATGTACTGAGGGCCAGATAGCTATTTGTTTTGTTCTTTGCAAACTGCGCAGTAGTAGAATAAAAATCGGTGAATCTTTATAAGCCCGTGTTTGGTGTATTTCCTTTTGTGGTACTCAGCCTCGATATTTCCTCTTGCTTGCTTGCCATCTCGTTGAAGGTTGACGCGGCTATCGGACCGGGATCGGACGGTGAAAAAGGGGGCCCCTTTCTTGGATGAGAAGCAATTCCTCAACAGTACTGCATGACCCGATCCCTGGACGGTGAACCCGCGGTCCAAGACGGCATCTTGACGAGGGTCCATATATCGAGGCGGATTTGCCGAAATCACCAACCACGTAGGTCCTTTGTGTCCTTAGAAATCCGATTGGACCTCCTTAGTTCTTTGATCAGGTGAGTCGTGACCCGATTCTTAAGTATCCTGATAATTTGTTTTGGGGCATTGCACACGCGAGTACAATTATTGACCAGGTAACACCGGTAATTTGATATGCCTGGGAAATTGTCTGCCTGCTTCAGGGCGTTATTCCACAGTGACAGGCATTGTTTAGAATTTGGCTGACAGGCACCAATGGAGGGGTCTCCGGCATGTACTATGTACTGTAAACACAGCATTGGTAGTATAGTGTTTAATGCTATTTGGCACAGACAAACTAGACATGCTTCCGAACTTCAGTGGCCAACCAATGGTAGTTTTGAAATCCCTCGTAAAGAATATTTAGAGTCTATATTGTTAAAGAAAAAGGCAAGACCTGCAGCATTTGATGTATTACAGAATTGGAAGAAAGAAGCTATGCAGCAACTTAAAAGTAGGGAAAAACATGCGCGCCGTCATATGTCCAACGATGAAAAAGCGTTGTTGTACGATCAAAATAAACAGTCTGAGTCAGTAAGAAATATGGATAGGGCTTTTTCACTTGGTATTCAGAAAATGTATCCGTCTAAAAACTTTCATGTATCTGATGAGTTAATTGACAACTTCTAAATGAAAGAAGACCTTGGGCCAATGCACCACCCCCGTATGTTCCTATTCCTGCTGTTTTGCCTCTTCCTGCTGTTGTTCCTCCTCCCGTAGTAATTCCTGCTCCTCCTATTGATCCTCCTGTTGCTCCTCTTCCTCCGGCTATTGTTCCTCCTCCTATTGTTCCTCCTATTACTCCTCTTCCTCCGGCTATTGTTCCTCCTCTTATCGTTGTTCCTCCAACTTCTTCTCCGCCTTTGTTTGCTGTTACGGGTCTGGTAGATTTGTCTTCTGCACCAATGATAGCACCTTTGTTACCGTATGTACAAGATTTGTCTACTCTTTCTCTTCCAAGTGGTTCCGTACCGCTTGTAGTTGATAAGGGAGCAGAATCAAAGATTGTAACTCGTAATACTGTGTCTAAAGAGAGAAAGCACGATTTGACTGCATGGGATAGACAGTGCATAGAGAAGCGTGAACAAGCTGATGTTTTTGCCACACTCTCTAATTTAGATAATTTTCCTGAGAAAAACATTTTTATTGAAGGGTTGGGAATTCATTTATGTGTAATGTGGAACAGACTAGATAATATAGATCTCCCACAAGGGTTGAGGGATCTGAATGTTTTAGCATATTCAAGAGATACTGCCGAGAAAGTATATGAGCATGTCGAGAGGGTTTTTGAGTATAGAAGGGAGTTGGAAATGAAGAAATTGATGGTGATAGTTTGGATGCTATGTTCGTACAGAAACGGTTCCTTCCTTGTCGTAAGTCGATAAATGAGGAAACACGAATTTGCACAAAGGATGCGATTAGATGGAGTTCAGACATGTCGATAACTCACGTAGAAGTATATGACATGTATAGTTAGTAAACGCCAGAAATTCAGAGGAAAGTGATACAGGTAATGGTACAATACCTGCAGGATGAATGTATTAAAAGAAAGATTTGTTGTCCCGCAGAATTATTGAATATCTACAAGAGAGCTTTTTCATCTAACACTCCTTCAGCTGCTTTAGCGCTCGATTTAGCTCTGTTGCTCAGTAAGCATTCAGAGTTTCCTATCCCTCAGTTGCCTATGAGAGAGGTTCCTCTGACATTTGTCCCAAAAGTTGAGGTTCCAGCTAATGTTGCAACAGGTGTAGCTGATCACGAAATTCCTGCACATTATGTGTCACAGTTTGTTCACGTTCCGTTCTCAAGACAGGAAGTGAACACCATTAAACAATCCATTCCCGATATTAGGAAGGATCCGACAGGGCTCTATAAAGAGATAGAATCTGTCTTGCAGTCATCAGTATTTACCTTGAGCGATATTGATTTGTTATTTCCCGTGCTCCTACCTATTGATTTGTGGAAACAAATTAGGACTGTAGACGATGTACCTGGATTAGGGTATACATGGGTGAATATAGTTCTATTAGATAGAGAAAGGCGAGCTGGCGAGAGACCGCCACAGGTAATACTGACTTTGCCTGATAGAATAGTCACGAAACTAAAAGCTATAATACCTGAAAGAAGGATTATTTGGGACAAACTTACTGCTTGTGTCCAAGGGAAGTCTAACGGTGCAACCGAATTCTTTAATCGGTTCGAACAAGTGTTCTCAGATTATAGTGGACAAGTTTTGAGCAGAGAGTCTGGAAAACCATTATGTGTGGACAAATTTGTGCGTGGATTGTTGCATGACATCCAGTCGTAAATTATGTCTTCGGAGAGCGCGTGGCAAGCTAAGTCTCAGTCAGAAGTTTTGCATATGGCTCAGTACTATGAGAACCGAGTCAATAATGAGAAAGAGACAATTGAAAAAAGAAAGGGAGACCTGAAAGCTAAAGTTCTACTGCAACAAATTGTTAGAGGCGCTAGAGGGGGTAATTCACAATTTAGGGGACAGTATGCTCCACAGGGAAATGTGCTGTTGGGTCCTGTAAACGTGAACCAGTGTGCTTATTGCAGACAAGAGGGTAATTGGCATGCACAATGCCTGATCCTCCAGCAGAGATCTAATAATGCATTTGGTACCATGGGTAGACGATCCAGAGGCCGCCCTGGGGCAGGGGGTCCTGGTAGAAGTCAGTTTTCTCAAAATCGCAACCTTTTTCACAGGATAATCAGGCACCAAGTGTGGATAATAGAAACATTTTTGATCATCCTTCTGCTGCTTACCTCTCTGATGAACTTCCTTTCGATGACATTCTGTTTTCCTAGGAATGCCCGAAGCAGAGTTTGGAACCGACGCCTATTCCCGTTTATCAGAAAGGTCCCTACATTGAGATGATAGTGGGAAATAGGAAACATCTATTCTTGATAGATACAGGAGCACAGAAGTATTCCATTGACCATTCACGGGTTCAAAACATTCCACTGTCAGGGCAAACCAATGTTTCTGTAGGGTTTTCTGGTACGCCAGTAGTTTGTCCGGTTTCTTCGTCGGTAGCAATTACATTGGGTCCATTCACGGACCACTGTCCATTTCTTTTGCCTTCGAATTGTGGAGAGAATTTGTTGGGGTTGAATCTGTTGAAGGAATTAAATGCGGTAATCCATTGTTCTTTGGATGGAGTGCGTTTGATGATTTCACCACAGCAACTTTCTGTCTCTCAGTTCTTGACTAGACCTTTGCCACCGGAATTTAGTGATGTTCCGGAGTGTTTGTGGGAAATTGATGACAATGATGTAGGTGTTCTACAAATTGAGCCTGTTAAGATCATTTTGAAACATGGAGTAAAGTTGCCACGTATTCCTCAGTATAAGATTTCGGTTGATGGTGAGCAAGCTTTGAAATGTATAGTCTCCCATTTTGTGCATCATGGGGTAATTGATGAAATTGCAGGTAGTTTGTGCAATAGTCCGATTTTGCCCGTGTACAAAAAAGACGATAATGCAATTCCTTTTTGTTTCCTTATTGATTTACGTGCCATCAATAAGATTTATGCTCCACAATTTCCTATTGTGCCTGATGTAACTACAATATTAACTATGAATCCGGCTTCTGCTACTCACTTTAGTGTTGTGGATCTTAAGAACGCTTTCTTTAGCATTCCTATACACAAGGATGGCAGATATCTGTTCGCTTTCACCTTAGGGGGGCGCTCATTTACCTTTACCCGTGCGCCGCAAGGTTACACGGAAAGTCCGAGCATCTATAGTCAGGCTTTGAAAGAGCAGATTGATATACTCGAGTTGCCCACCACTTGTACACTGCTTCAATATGTAGACAATCTACTTTTAGCTGCTGACTCAGAGAGTGCCTGTAAGGAGGGCACCGTGTTATTGCTTATTCACCTAGCAAAACATGGACACAAAGCTTCACTCAAAAAGTTTCAGTATTGTCAACAGGAGGTCGCCTATTTAGGCTACCCCTGTCAAAGGAGGGAAGAAGGTTGACGCCTGAGCGGATAAAAATCATTTCTAGCATGTCTGTCCCAAATACACAGAAGGAAGTCAGAGTCTTGATAGGAATGGCTTCTTACTGTAGGCAGTGGATCCCGAACTTCTTGTTAACGATTAAACCAATGTTGGCTTTGACAAAGAAGCGCATTTCTTTGCCATTGCCATGGAACTTGGAACACCAGCAAGCTTTTGATCTGCTCAAGACTGCACTGTGTTTGGCACCAGTTTTGGGCACACCAAATTATGAAAAGTCCTTTGTGTTGTATGTGCATGAACGTGATGGATGTGCTTTGGCTGTATTAACGCAGGAACATGGAGGGAAGAATAGGCCGTGCGGCTACTTTTCTTCCGCCCTTGATTCTGTTGCAAGCGCTTTGCCAAGATGTTTGAGAGCTGTCGCTGCTGCTGCTGCGTCTGTAAAACAGAGCGAGGGAATGGTCCTAGGCCATGCTTTAACCCTGATGGTACCTCACTCTGTAGATGTTCTATTAAACAGAACACAAACGCAACACCTCACCTCCGCACAATTAACGAGATACGAATATATCTTGTTTGCACCGCACATTAAAATTCAGAGGTGTTGCGTTCTGAATCTGGCTGAACTTTTACCTTTCCCGCAAGGTACTGCTTGCAGTGACGAAGCGTCACATGACTGCCTTTACACCACAGAGCAAGAGACTAAAGGCGGAATCGATTTGAAAGATACTCCTTTGAACAATCGACAAGGGGAGCTGTTTTGTGATGGCTCTTGTTTCAAACTTCTGGATGGTACATCCACGGCTGCTTATGCAATCACCACATTGAGCATGATTGTGGAAACCAAGAGAATCACGCATAACTCCGTGCAGGCAGCAGAGATTATAGCATTGACTCGAGTTTGTGAACTTTCCGAAGGGCTTACCGTAAACATATATACGGATAGTCAATATGCTTTTGGGGTGGTTCACAACTTCGGTAGACTTTGGGCAGAACGAGGTTTCTTGATCTCGCATGGACAAAGATCCAATATGGCTCCTTGATAGTACGGTTACTCTCAGCGTTTGCACTCCCCACTCAGTTAGCAATCATGAAATGCGCAGCTCATCAGAAGATCATAGATAATGTGGGAAAAGGGAACGCTTTCACTGACCATATAGCCAAACAGACTGCCGCTGACCTCTATTCAGAAATGTTTACTTCAAGGGAAGCCACAAATGTTTGTATTTTGCAAGAGGGTATCGAATCTGTAAAAAGTATTCAAGCTGATGCTACATTAGAAGAATCTAGGAAATGGGCTGAGGGTTTGGCAAGATTGGATGATGATGGGTGTTGGGTGGACAAGATAGAAGGAAAATGATTGCTGCCGGATGCATACATTACAATGATGGTCGCTATGGCTCATGGCCCTACCCACATCTGTGCACGGAAGGTTTCCAAAATGTTACAAAATGTCTGGGTGAACGATAAAATCTCCAAAATAGCTGAACGTTTTGTTCAGAGTTGTATGATCTGCTTACAGCATAATCCCCTTTGAGGTTATCCACTTTGATTTAATTAAAATGGAGCATTGTAATAACTACAAGTATGTACTAGATTTAATCTGCGCCTTTAGTAAATGGGTTGAAGCCTTTCCTGTTAAAGATGCCACAGCAATGACAATGGCGAAGACCATGTTTAAGGAATATTTTCCTAGGTTTGGTTTGCCAAGAGCCATCTAGTCGGACAATGGTCCACATTTTATCTCTGCTGTAATTCTGCAGATATGTGCTGGATTACAGATCGATAAATGGTTCCATTTGGCTAGACAAGCTCAAAGTGCTGGTTTGGTAGAGAGACACAACAGCATTATCAAGAACAAGCTCACTAATTTGTGTGCCGGCACCAAACTGAAATGGCTGGATGCCTTACCGATCGTGTTATTATCAATGAGAACGACCCCACTGACTAAGACTGGGCTCTCCCCATTTGAGGTGGTTATGGGAAGGCCAGCTAACATTTGGGGCCTACCTAAACCGAGATCTTTGCGTGACATTGAACATGTACTTCTTTCCGACTACTGTGGCCAGTTAACTAAAAATCTGTATTTGATTTATCAACAGGTGCAAGAAGCCGTCCCTGTAAAGTACGAGGGCCCAGGCCACAGCATACAGCCTGGTAGCTGTGTTCTCGTCAAATTATTTGAAAGAGCATCCTGTCTCGCACCGTGTTGGCGGGGCCCACATCAAGTTCTATTGGTCCCACAGACCGCAGTATGAGTGAGTGTCGGGCGAAATCATTGTATCCACGCGTCGCATGTCAAGAGGATTCCCTTCCCTTTGCCACATGATACAGAAGACACAGAAGTCCTTACCTGCGCTGCTTCCAACGATCACGTAGCATCAAGCAGCGTAGGAGACTCACCCTCAACCCGTGGGGCCTGGGGAAACATCCGCTTTATCTTCACACTCTCCCACAGATCCTTTTGCACCATTGTCAGAGTCTGTCATAAATTCACCACTTCCATCCGGAAGCAACGACACATTGTTCACAGATCACGCAGTACCAGGAGTCACAAGGTACGATCTGCATCCGAGGAGCTAGACTTACTGCATGGTTCGGCTGTGCCACCAGGAAAAATCATCAGAGGGTGTGCCTTTTTGGCCCTGTTCTTTTGCACGTAAGGAAGTCTGTTGGCTTGGATTAGGGAAGGACTAAGAAAATGCGCGATCAGGAGATCGCCAGCAAACAAACTCTGGAGTGTTTGTTTGAAGAAACAATGCCTGCAATCTCTCCCACTCGTACGGAACAAATAAGAGACTATGTGACCGACCGTAGCAATGAACAATCAAATGTGTGGTCCCCGAAAACGTATTGTTGTCTTGTAATTATGTTGACTGGCATCACAATAGTAATTGCCTTAGGATTTTGGTATTTGGAAGAAGTACTACACTTGAAATTCTGTTACCCACTGAAAATGTACCTACTGCCTCTACACCCTTCGTACATCTGCACACTCTATCTCATAGAGACTCTCAACACAGACAGAGTTACCACAATAACTTTATTACTTATCATGAATGCTACACATGCAATTTTTAATAAGTCTAATTGTTGGGTCTGCTCGCATTTACCGCAACACGGAGATAAGGGGCTGGGCTGGTATATTCATCATTTACCTCTGACTACTGCATGCTATGCTTCTTTAAGGGCAGTATTCTTTGGCCGATGAAACGATGCATCTCGTGGAACTTTGATGGAACTATTTTGAATGATTTTGAGAAACGAGTTCTAACGCCCCTGGGATGCTCACTTTTTGTAAATAGGAGCAAGCTCAATGTTGCTTCTATTAGGCCTTCTGATAGACTGTCTCGTCCTTTGCAATCTTTGATCTCCTTCAAGATGGTTCCTATAGGCAATAAGGATGCCACGCCACCTTCCTACACTGTTAACCACAGCCCCAATTCAGTTTCTTTCTGCATACAGAGGAATGGTACTCAGTCAATGGGTGATTTCAAAGGCTGCGCCAACGTTGCAAACTTGACCAGTGAGGACAGACCTTTGTATGTAGGCGAACCTGTCTACTTTGTTGGCGGTAATGCATCTTTCCCATGGTTACCTAGGGATTGGCAGGGAACCTGTTACTTAGGAATTCTGTTACCCGGGGTATTCATAGCAAGCATCATAGAAATCTCTAAGGCTCGTCCAAGGTGGGACGAGAATGGCGATACTTCAGCACAAATTCTGGGTGACGTAGCTAAATCCTTCGTAACATTTTAGGGGCAAATACTGAACTCTGAGGATATCAGAAGACTAGCGAGAGTACTGGAGAGGACCATCAACCGGACCACTGACATACTCTATGACATGACTTTAGAACAGAAAGCGATAAGGTTAGTGGCACTTCAGAACTGGATGGCATTAGATGTCAACCTGGTTGAGCGTGGTGGGATATGTAAATTAGTGGTGTCCGCTTGTTGCGTTTTCGTCCAGATTCCTCCCCAACTAATCTTTAAGGCAATACAAAATCTGCACGTCCTTAGTTCAGAAGTACATGAAACTGGGACCTTAGCGCTTGGTTCTGGGACTTCTTATGATCTTGGGGATGGAATCTACTTTCAGTCTTGCTGATTATTTTGGGTATTCTGTTGTTTTTCTGTTGTTGTATACAGTGTCTTCCTGGCATATGTTTGGTGTTAGGAGGATGTTGTGCACAAGCGATGGGAACTTTAGGTCAAAAGGTACGCGCCCCTGAGAAAATGACAAACAAATTTGTGTTAAAGGAAATTTCTGTTTCTGACCTCATGGCGATCAATATCTCTGATAGTGATTCAGGGTGTATAGATATTGAGACGTGGGGTTACTCCTAAAGTGACTAGAAGTAGTTTAGCGCTTGGCTTAGGCCAAAAGGAGGGTTTGTTAAACGGGAAATCATATTGTGCCTCCTTTCTAATATATATTGGCCTAAGCCCAGTCGCTCTGCGAAGAAAACCGCGTTGCAAAGTTCCGAATTTAGATCGACTTCGCCGCCATTTTGGGATCATCCGCCATTTTGATTTCTGTTCAAATGTAACTCTGTGTTCTAAAATGAAGGACAGTGTTTCCAACCTGTAACCGAGCCTTCCTGAACCTTGCACCTTAGTTAATGTTTAGGCTGTCCGCGGGCCGAATGTTTAGACTGGGAAAAGAAACCTTGTCCCATGCCTGACTTGTGGTCTAAGGATTGACTGCACCAATAAGTCTGATCCGCGAACATGCATCGAAACAATGTAAAGCAAATATCGAACGTGGACACTGGCTGAACTGCATTGTGAGGGACATGTGCTAAGGCTTACTGCTAAATCTGGGAATACACTGTTGCCATTGTAACTTGTTTGTGTGTAAACCGAATGTAATCCGTGTGCATATTGTCGTAAAAGCCATAAGTGAACTCGGCACAAACTCTACACCATGGATTATTAACTTGCAGGGGGGCTGGACATTATTTATGAAACTTTATAAATGTATGAATGTCCAGACGTCCAGTGCCTCTCACTTCTCACACTGAAGGGCTAATATTCACTGTGATGTACTGAGGGCCAGATAGCTATCTGTTTTGTTCTTTTTAAACTGCTCTAAAAAGATCTGTGAATCTTTATAAGCCCGTGTTTGGTGTATTTCCTTTTGAGGTATTCAACCTCGATATTTCCTCTTGCTTTTACAGTAGTTCCTATGCATTTGAAGCAATGAGATGCCATTCTTGCAGATTTTGGTTCAACCTGCCTTCCATTGGGGTCCTGTGAAAAAAGTGCTCAGAGAGGTTTTGGGGTTGTGGCAGAGATCAGTGAGGAGGTAGTTGCCTGAGCATGTTTTCTTTCACGGCCTCTAGGACCACATACAAACCTCCTTTGTCCTCTCTGGGCAGCCTGACGTCTTCCTCATTGGGTAAAAGAGGAGTAGTAGTGAAAGGAACACCCTTTTCAAGCCTGCATAGGATGGTGTTCTTATTGTTGCTGATGAGTGGCTGCCACTAACAATGTCGCAGCAGCCTTAGAAGCTGCTAGTTTTTCTAGGCTGTCTTTGGTCCAACGAGGTTGGACCCATCAAAGGGCATGTCCAGGATCCTTGATTAGACGTTGGGGGCAAACCCAGACTTGCGCAAACCAAACAAATTCCCTGTTAACCGCACTGAAGCCCATACACCGTCCGCCACAGTTTGACGCGTCAAGGACTGACTGAACGGAATGGCAAGAAGCTTCTGTACCATCATTGATGAGATTGTTGAAGCTATCTCTGAAATCGCTTTCGGAAATGTTTTCTGCCACCTGGGAAATGACATTCCATAATGTATAAGTGTATTTCGCCAGAGCACAAAATGCATTGATGGCTTTCTGTGCCATGCTTCCAGCAGAGAATACCCTCTTAGCCAGTGCATCAAATTTCTTTTGGTCCCTATCCAGTGGGATGGTCGAAAAAGGTGTGGCCCAAATACTCAATCGCTGCATTCATACCAGTTCTATAGGTCACATTAGGGTGAAAGTGTTTGACTTGAGTGTCAAATTCCACCTCAGGAGAGGTATCTAGATGACTGGCTTCTTTCAGGTAAGTGGCTAGGTCTTCAAGCCGGGATTGGTCTGAGCCCAACTCTTCTGATACACTGGGAGTTGCCAAATGTTATTCCCCAAAAGGTAAGACATCATCTTCGCTGTAGATGGACCCAAAGGATCCGAAGAAATCTGTCTTAGACATGGCTTTAAAACTCATCTCTGAGGTTGACGTCAAAGGGCCCTTCAACTTTGACTCCTTTGAGGAGAAAGTTACAGAAGCTTTTTGCTTCGATGAAGTCTCTATGGTCAACACTGTCGATGATACGGAAGAGACGACATCCCTGAGATCTTCAGACTTTGGCTTTTGGGTCTGTGGTTCAAAGCCTTGCTGGATTCCCTGATGGCCTTGGAAGATGTGCTGGTTTCAACAACCTTTTTCGGCTCTTTCAGGGGACCGTGAGGGGTCACCTTCAAAAAGACCCCCATCATTCTTTCTGTGAACGTTTCCCACTTGGAGACAGAACCATTGTTATCAGGAATAGGTTCCTGACGCTTATCGAGTGAGGAGTCAGGAAGAGGAACAATGGAGTAGTTTCTTCGACTTCTTCCATGATGACAAAGAGGAAGAATGATGGGTATTACTCCTGGATCTTGACCGTTTAGAATGTCGAGATTGTTTTGGGGCCTTTCTGGAGATTTGTCACCGGTGGAACTTCTGCTTGAGGACGATTTTCTCTTGGAAGGCGTGGAAGACGGAAACCTGGAAACTGACTAACCTAAGGTGAGCTTCGATCTTCTCTCCTTCCAGGCCGTGCTGGTCATCGACTGACAGGAGCGGCACTTAATTACTTCATGTTCTTTGCCGAGGCACCAGAGACAAATCCTGTGTGGATCAGTGATCGACATCTTTCAATCACAGTCCGCACATCTCTTGAAGACTGTCTTCGGTATAGACATCATGAAGATTTTACTCTAAAAAGGGTAGAGACATTAGTCAAGAGGTTTGCAGGGGCAAGTCAAACACTTACAAGAGCATGCTGTGCATGCGTAAAACGGAACTGAGGAAACAGGTGCAGTGCGTGCCATTAATACTATCATCAAAGTCATGTCGGGACAAGGGAATGGTAACCACCGAGGGACAGCGACTCAATGCCGCACAGCACCTTCCACTGTCGAAAAATATCCAAGACTTCAAGAAGGATATCAGTATATCTAAGATGAGAAATCTGTGGGAGAACGCAATCTTTTAGAACTAGAGCATGTCATGCCTGCACAGCACAGTCTCAAAGCTCGAGCATTGTATGTGATTGCAGCCTTAGACCAAGGGCATGAAATGTCAGCACATAGCAAGAGCATGATATGCTAGCACAACCTCAGAGCTAGAGGTGATTTGCCAGCACAGCCTCAGAAGCAGTACCTAATTTGTGGGGGTGTTTGCCAGGACTCAGCCATGACACTTATTTTTGAGCCCCGGGACTTATTGTCTTAGGCTCAGCTTTATTATGATGTTGTGTTTTAGTAACTTTGATATTGTAACTGTCAGTCAGTAGTCGTCACACAACACGCAACAGTGAGAATTGGGCATGTGTTTCCATCCTGGGCAAGCTCATTATAGTACTTGAATCTGTTCACCCACACTGGTGTGGCAATGCTGTTTATCCATTTTCACGAAGAACAATGATTTATAAGTTGACAATGCTGGGCATACGTGCTGACTGACCACACAATGCGCCAGTCAGCCTGCATGACATGGCACAGCTGCGCTACTCTAATAACCAGCAGCAGTGCCACAGAAGGGTGTGTTGACAACAAGAGTGCATCCAGCATCACAAAACTGGGGCAATGCCAGGAAAAAGGCCACTGCCGAAGAGGAGGTCCAACCCTGTGCATATGAGATCTTGCTGCAGTTTGTCAGTTCAGTAATGATTTTGCCTGCATTGTTTCATCAATTTACCAATGGAGGAAAGTATGTTTGCTCTATTTTCCAAGTCTAGACAGTCAAAGTTCCACTTGCCACCATGGAATCAGAACAAAGTGTTAACAGTGATTATGGGCCTCATCAGGGCCTTGGCAGTATCGCATCAGTAATTGGGATACCACCAATGCAAATAGCCTTACCACTACTCAGTCCGGCGCTATTTGGGTAGGATCTCGAGTAATGGTAAGGCAGTAATTCCCAATTTCCTTGAGAGTCCATAGGATTCTATGGGGAATTTTGCCACTATTACCGCAGCGGTATTGGCCCTATATGTTTAAAAAAACGCTTATATATGTAATTTCAAGATACACTAGCATGTTATTTTATGTAATTGGTATTTGTAAATAATTTATCTGCTATAATCTTTGCATCCATCAAACCCACAGAGCCAATGCAAGTTGCAGCTTTAACCCAAATATTTTGATACTGTTGGGAGCAGCTGTGGGAGGTAGCAACCATGGCAGGGAGATGTACTCCCTGATGTGTCAATGAGGCGCTAAGAAATATTTGGGCCCTCGCACTTATTCTTTTACAAATTAAGTACTGCTCATAAAATTAGATGATATGGCATCACATCCTCAAATCTAGAGCATGATATTCCAGCACACACTCAGAAATAGAGCATGATGTTCCCGTGCAGACTCAGAGCTAGCACATGATATATAAGCACAGTATCAAAGGTTGAGCATGATATGCCTGCAAATCATTAGTGCTGGAGCCTGATATGTCAGCACAGTCTTAGAGCTGCAATATCCTAGGTGAGCACAGCCTTAGAGCGAGGGTATGAAATATCAGCACATCCTCAGATCTAGAGCATGATATGCCAGCTAAGCTTCAGAACTTGAGATTACATGCCAGCACATCCTCCGAACTAGAGATATGTCTGCACAGTCTCAAAGCTAGAACACAATGTGCCAGCACATCCACAGAACTAGAGCATAAAAGTTCAGCACATCCTCAGAACTAGAGCTTGTTATTTCCATGCAGATTCAGAGGTAGCACATGATATGTAAACACAGTCTCAAAGGTAGAGCATGATATGCCAGAAAAGCATCAATGCTGGAGCCTGGTATGTCAGCACAGTCTCAGAGTTGCAATATCCTCAGATTTAAAGCATGACATGGAAGCACATACCCAGAGTTAGAGATGGTAGGTCATCACGGTCTCAAAGATAAGCATCATGACCTCACATCCTCAGAACAAGTGGATGATGCATTTGCACATCCTTATAGATAGAGCATTGAATGCCAGGATAGCCTCAAAGCTTGAACCTATGTGAGCAAAGACTCAGGGCTGGATCAGAGCTTGAGCATGATAAATCAGCACAGCCTAAGCACTAGAGCATGCTGTGTGACCACAGTGTGAGGAGTCAGGTATGAACTCAGACACAAGATAGCCATATTTTTGGTTAAAACGTATTAAAATAAAAGGGTTAGCAGAATGCCTCTCTGACCCTGCTCTACGAGGACTTTCCCTACCTAAACCAAAACTAAGTATCTGTCTGTGTGAGGATGTCAAAATCAAACCATCCTCTTGTCCAAGAGTTCTAAACTGACCCTTATACTAAAACTAAACACAAAAGTAAAAATGGAAATGTCTTTAACCTTTGATGCCTTTTGACAAAAAGTGTTTGTAAAGAAAGAATAAGTAGTTCCAGCTCAAAGGTTTTTTCATGGATAAACAGTCCTTGTTCCATGGGTGACTCCCTTCCACTGGATTCCTCTGTACCACTAACAGTTCTTTATACAAGAGTTCATTGTGTCTTGTTGGGCCCTCAGTGGCATTATCATATACAAAGTTGTATGGTTCTTTTCACTTCAAAGTTCTGTGTCCAGGTTTTGTTCCTGATTGGCCAAAACAGTCCTAATATCCTTGCTAAGGGCCTCTTGTTTCCACACATTTGTAAATTGCCCAGTGTACTCTACTGCTGGGGCTTCTTGTGTTTACAGCCTTGTGGCTGCGTGGTTTACTCTCCTGCCAGGACTTCTTATATTCACACACTCGAGATTGCCTGCTATACCTTTCTGCCACGGCTTCTTGTACTTAACACAGTAGCAATTGCCTGGTATACTCTCCTGTCAGGGTTTTTATATTCATGCACTTGCAATTACCTGGTATACTCTCCTGCCAGGACTTCCTATATTCATTCACTTCCACAATTGTCCATTAACTTGGTTGGATAATATATCCTCTTGATATATTATTTGCTTCTGTGTTTTCATGTATTTCAACTACATGCATTCACATTCTGGAAATTAATTTGGTTTCAATTAATTTCCCCATCTTACAATTAGTCACTTTGCTTTAGCTTGTTTTCAAATTGCTTTACTATAATTTGTATTTGGTGTCCCTGCCGATATGCCACAGGATCCCGACTATCCTTGGCTTGACTCACCAGCTCTTGTTGGAATTTTCGAGCTCATTCACAATCAATTGGTGAAGGTATTCTTCCTGCTTTCCCTTCATGACTGCTTTGTCTGCGTCCTTTCGTCTCCCGCAGCTTCCCTTCAGCATGCCGTTTTGGTTTGGCCTCTCTCAGGTAAGTGTCTGCTTTCTGCAGTTGGTGCACACCCAGGAGTCCCTTTCTGTCGCCTGGAGTTTCTGCAGTACGTCTCCTTCTCGCAGCATTTCCCTTCTTCCTCTGCTCTGAGCTGCATGTCTCTGCCACACCTGTTCTGGACCTCAAGCCTCGGAGAGAGGCCGACAGTTCTCTCACCAACAGCAGCAGCCTCTGACACTGGGCTGCTGGTCTTCATATTTCCCAGGCATAGGTATTTTTGCCCAACAGTGTCACCGTTTATTACGCTGTCACACTTCTCTCAGGGAGTTCCTTTCCCCCCCAGCAAGGTGGCGCACAACAAAGCACTGTTATTTTAGTTCAGTTTGGTAAGGCCTCCAACCCCTCTCCCACCCAATCCCAACAATATCTGGTGTCAGAATCGACTAGGAACCAGGCCAGTGTGTAGTACAAATATATATATATTAATTTATTGAATCAAGATTTGACAAATAGACTAACATCAGCCACCAATTCCATGGCAACACAAGAAGAAAAATGACTTCTGTAGTGGCACCATCACAGAGATAATATTAAGATATGCAGTCACAATTTTTCCAACAGGTTTCTATTCAAATCACTCACCAATACAGAAAACAAACAATTCAAGGCACACAGTGATTGCTTATTTGGTTATAATACTTTTTTATCCAGCAACCCACACCCTCTAAACATCAATTAGACTTGACTCCTTTGAATTGAAGGCCAGTGGCAGGGAGTGGGAACACAATAGGAACATCGTTTTGGGTTCTGATAGAAAAATGCACTCTTTGGAAAGGGGATTCAATGGGAAAAATTGTTTTGCACTTATTACCACAGATGCAATATGATGGAAAGAAAAGAAATGGGAAAACTCGTTTTGCACTTATTACCACAGATACAATATGAGGGAAGGAAAAGCACTGAGAAATGTCATTGTGCCACAGATTAAAAAAAAACAAAAAAAACAGGCAGGACTTTGTGGTTTGGGTCAGAGCATAATGGCAAAGGGGCAATTTTGTGTTTTTTCACCACACATGCAAGGAAATACAAAGCTTCACCCTTCTGATTTAAAATGAAGGGGGATCAATGGAGAATTTCGTTTGCACCCTGCACACTCTTGGAAACAGGGTTTTGGGGATTCATTCTTTTGGATTCAGGGATCCCATTTCTGTACCGAAGTCAGGGGTTTTCTTACAAATAGTCAATCAAATCTTTATGCCTATACCGGCTCGAAAACCACTTGGAGGAGCTTGTTAGTTTCGATGCTAATAAAACACATCCCGTGATTTCTTTAAGGGAATTAATTGTTTTACTTTAACTAAATATGCTAAGGATCTACACAGACAAACAGGGAATTTTGCTATCGGGCAATAACTACAACAATACTTGAGAAAAATCCAGGGCCTACACAGTCTATGGCTTAGGGATATTTTTACTTACAGGAGAGGCCTCGTAGTGGGCATCAGAGAACAGCAGGGCACCTCTAGGACAGCAAATGTGTCAGTCAAGGATAGTCCCCTCTGGCTCCTCCAAGGGGTTCCAGTCAGCTTCTATGTCTCCTTGTCCCTGTCTCCAATGAAAGATTTGGAGCCTCTCTGCTTGGGTATTTATCTCAAGAGTTCAGCAGCAGGTTGCCTCCGGGAATAAAGTGAAAAAGACTGGTTCTGATGCAAACTGGTACTCTTATAATGCAAATGACATCACCAACGTGTCATGATTCCTGCAGAAGGGATTGGTTGGTTCTCTCCATCCACCTCCCACCTGTTTGCTAATAGGAAAAGGAATTGAGGGGTGCGGGTTAGGAAAGCTGAGGGAGGAGAAAGCTTTGCCATCCCAAACTGACATGTGGGTTTTGCATGTTTAAACTCTGAAAATCTATCAACATGGCAAGTACCCTGATTTTGCAAATCTCTTCATGTATGGATATATTTTAAGACTGACATTTTAAGGCAAATAGATGAGGCTAATCTGAAGTCGGCAAGCCCTTCCTATGCAGGATACAGTTTTTCTTCATTTACTCAGGAGCTGCATCAGTAAAAAATATGACACTTCATCATACAAACGTTAATTTTGTCCTTCAACCTCACACCAACTTTCAAATATCTCTGACTCACGGTAAGGCCCAAATCACATTTTTCTTTAGTAACATCTGTTATATTTATCTCACAAAAATCATGTTAGCATAGTTCAAAGGAGATTTCTATCACCTTTAATTAAAGTCTGGAACAAGTGTAGTGGCATGTACGATGTGCTCTTTATGCAATAAAATGTATTTTTCTATTAATTAAACCCCTGCCTCACAGACCTCACAGGCCTCGCTCACTCTGCTAGCCCCAACCAAGTTTCATTTATCCTTAAACATGTGACCAGCCAGATGCTGGCTCATGTTTATCTTAGCCTATCCCTCTTTGGCTTCCCAATGGTCCTGTCTATAGCTTAATGCACCTTTTATGGGCTTTGATGCCGCCAGATTGCTTCTGCTGAAAAAAAAGGGTAGGGCTTTATCTATTTCCAGCGTGGTTCCCATCTCGGGCTATGTATTTCTTTGTATGTTTAAGCAGTTAACCTGATTGATTGTTGACAACTAGGCCTCCCTCTCGGGCCAAGCAGAGAAAAGGTCTTTGAGGATAAAGATCCAGTTCGGTAGAAATGTCCAGCTGCATGTACAATTCTGCAAGAAATGGCTTTTAACTCATACACAATGCATTTTACATGAAGCATTTTATGATGCATCGGGGCCTTTTATGCATGTGTAATCTATATCTTTAATCTCACAGTTGCAAAAGACATGAGTATCCATTCTGGATTGTCCATACACAAGACAGTTATATGAGAAAACCATGTTCACTTTGAAACCAAGCGGGCCCTTCTCTTTGAATACTGTCATTTGGGATGAGGAAGAGGAGGTTCTTTTATTTCTTATAAATGTAATAAACTTGCCATCACTTGATATTTCTGGATCACAGTCTGGTATTATGTAACATTGATGCTGCAATGTCTCTGAATTCCATTTCAAATGGTGGCTCTTCGCAGTCTATGAAATCCTCCTTTCAGACATGTGTCTTTCTTTTTCCTTGCTGAAATGCATTGTGAATATCTTCGCACTTTTGAACTTCCAATCCATGCATGCTTTCCTTCATTTGAGATTTAGGCCTGGTCTTGCTTTAATAGGCCTCATATCTGATATCACCATTTCTGTGCTGGCTTTAGACTTCAAAGGGACTCCACCTTAGCCAGTTTCCTTGAAATCACTCTGGCCTCTTTATTTCTGGCATCCAGGGGCTATAATTTACCCCACAACAGCTAGACTGTTCGCTGGGTTGGAACTTTCTTCTGCTCTGCACTGCTCTTCTCCTCTTCATCATCCCAGTATTCTGGGAATTCTGGGAAAAGGAGTCCATTATTGATGTTAGATGAAAAGAGTTTGGATAATCACTTTCAGCATGCCAGGGTGGCAAAGCAGTTCTGTATGAATAGATTGAATAGTTATTTCCACATGGTAGACCAAAGTTGGGAGTTTGATTTATATGCTTTGGTGAAGAGTCTTTTCTATTCTTCCAAGGGGAAGGTGCAGAGGTATGGCAATAGGCCATGAGGGTATTGAGTGTGTGAGGATGAGCTTCAAGGGCAAATGAGGGATACCATATCTCATCCAATGAAGCTATGACATCACCCCATAGGTTGTCTCTCCCATGTGATTCTTCCTCATATAACTGCCCCCAGGGTCAGGATCAGGTAGTGGCTGCCGTCCGCTGGCCACATGGGAGGAAGTTACCCCCAGGGTATCAGTGATGACTCCATTGGATTGCATATGTCAACACAGGCTCAAGCTAGAGTGTGTTATGTCAGCACAGCCTCAGTGCTAGAGCAAGATATACCAGACCTGCATCAGAAATAGAGTATGATGTGTGAACAAAAGCCTTAAATCTGGACATTGATGCTTGCTCACACCCACAGAAGTAGCGCATGCATTTGCAGCACAAACTCAAAGCTAAAGCATGGTGTGTAAGCTCATCCTCATTGCTTATGAATTCCATATCAGTACACCCTCAGATCTAGAGCATGACATGTCTGGCTGTCAGCACAGACCCAGAGCTGGAGCATATGTAAGCACAGACGCCAATCAAAGTAGGATATGTCTTCACATACTCACAGCTATATCAAGCTGTGTGAGTTCATGCTCAGAACTAAGCGTGATTTATTAAAACAGCCTTAAAGCTGGAGCATGATATGTGGAGAGAGCCTCAGCGCCAGAGCTTGATATGTAAGCACATCCTCAGTGCTAGATCTAGCCGTGTGACTACAGGCTCAGAGCTTGAGCATGATTTATCAACACAGCCTTAAAGCTGGAGCATGATATGTGGAGAGAGCCTCAGCGCCAGAGCGTGATATGTCCAAACAGCTTAAGAGACGGAGCGTGATGTGTCCAAACAGCTTTAGAGCTAACACATGCTGTGTGAGGAAAGCCTCAGATCTAGTGCACATGGTGTGAACAGACTCCGCTCTGGAGTAGCCTGTCTGAGCAGATCCATTGGTCTAGTGCATGTTGTTTGAGCACAGGCTCTGAGCTAGAGCATGGCACATCTGTACACGATCAGAGCTATAGTGGGATATGTCCGCACATCCTCAGAATTAGAACAAGCTGTGGGATAACTGCCTCAGAGGTAGAGCATGCAGTTTGAGTACAGCCTCAAATCTAGAACAGCACCAGCTATTAGCAACAGTGGTGCGGCAGAGGAATCTGTAGGCCACCAGTGGCATAAACTGCTATCTGAGATTAGCTGGATGAACCAGTTTCAGACTATATGGTTGATGCCAATACTGGGCAATTGGGAGTTGGGATGCTATTGGTGGAATACAGGAATCGCAAAAACGAGTTTCCTGTGTCTGTGGCTGCCCTCTATATTGTGACCCCCATTGTTCTACTGGAGAAGCCAATTCTCTTGGATGAAGGTCTGCAACCTGTGACTCGCCAGTTGTTTTGGACAATGACTTCCGTGATTTCTCACCGCGGCTATGCTGGATGGGGCTGATAGTCCTAAGCATCTGGAGAGCCAAAGGTCGCAGACCCCGCCCATAGGAGATATCATGTGACTTATCCCAAGCTCATTCTCCTAAGGCACCAATTACTTTCATGTGTCCTGACTGGCTGTCTCGGGATAGGGAGGTTTTGCCACTGCATATTACATCAAATTCGAATTCATCACATTTTTGTCAATGGATTTTGCGCCAGAAATATGTGGGGGGTGGGTATAGGCAAACAACTAATGTGGGGGGTAGGGGGGAGGAGGGCTCTGTGGGAGTCTCCGACCCGCATATAATTGCGGCAAAATCTACCACTAAAAGCAAACAAACAAAAAAAAATGGTTGAAATCGAATTCGATGTAATTGTTTCGACCTAATCACATGGAGTCCCTGTCTCAAATGTACTTATCGTCCCATACCTGTGGCCCAGCTTCAGTGAGTAATTACAGGCCAAGGCGTGTTCTGCACCAGCACTACATCCAGCTACGCAAGTGTGAGGTAAATAGCCAATCAGGCTCAACCATGGTGTCATCATGTTTACAGTGTTTGGGCCACATGTTATCTATCACGAGCTGCCATCCATGGCATGGTTAGATCAGGTGCTACCGTATGGGTGGGCCTGTGCCTTCATTTGCTATTTTGAGTTAGTTACTTTCGACCCTATAGTGCCACGTGATGTCACGTATGTCCATATTTTGCCAGGTGTTTATAGGTATTTCCATCTTGTATGTTATGCTCTGTAAATCTCTGGGTATGTGACTACATGTGTTACCGCGATTAGGTTGCTGCCATGTGCCACTGCTTTAAAGGCACATCTAAAATGTGCTAACAGTAACATGAGTAGGGCACGCGTTAGTATAGGGTACCGAATGCTACTGGGCACTTCAGTGTGCTACCACGCAAGAGCACGTGCAACCATGGTCTTACCATGCGTGTGCTATTGGTATCCAGTAAAACGAAAACATCCCCAGCATATTGCCACAGTGATGTTGCTGGCAATAATGTCAATGGGGCATTACAATTCGAAGGGCAACATATACCCATATCATACATTAAGAGAAGGTCACCAGCCATGTGGAAGTACTGGAGATACACCAGCAAAGTAAGCTTGCCAGAAAACTCTTGCACAAAGAGTTTGGGCTGCGATTACAAGGTTTAACTGGGGGTGTTTTTGTATACGGATATTTTTGCCGTGTCGATATTGCTGCTGACAACATTATGGTGACAATATTGTTCTGCAATATTTTCTGTAGAGGGTATTTTCACATGTATTGGTGCTGTCATATGATAGCGTGATTCGAGCAAGTGCTACTTTGGTTATGGCATGTGTTGTGAGGTACTGTAATTAGGACATGTCAAGTCATGTGCTGACCCCATAGGTAAGGAGAGTCTTGCGGCTGAGTTACGCACTGTGGAACTTGGGGGGCTTCGGCACATCACAAAAAACACACTGCAATTATGGGCACGTGTATTTATGTTTCGGAGCCTCAATTTATTATGTAAATATAAATACTGAAATACTCTGCAGTACAGTGTGGGCCATCAAGTCATGTTTCCTGTACATTTCCCTACTCATTTTCCGCTTCCATTGCACATGGATTCTGTGAACAGTTTCCAAATGGGCCACACTCACGGTTCTGTTCTCTGCCACGTGATACCCGAGGGTCGTGTATGCTAAAATACAATGAATAAAAATAAATAAAATAAAATATGCACGACACCTCATGCACGAGATGCCTCTGGTACAATATAGGTTGTTTAGAATGTGCTTGCTTGTGCCTTAAAGATTGGCCTGCGCTATTAACTAAACATGGGTAGTGGATGTGCTATCATAGTAAAAATATCTTCTATCATGTGTACTCTGGTTGAGACATGCAGTGCCATGTCCTGTCCTATGATATCTTATTTAAGACCTGTGCCATTATCTGCTGTCTGGGAGAGAGTAAGTACTGTTATATTCCGTGTACTATTCTGCACTACCATGTTCATCACATGCTCGATCTACTGTTCCCATTGTTATTACATGTGCTATCATGTAATAGCGTCATTAGTGAATATGCTGGCATGGCATATGTTATACTTCTGCTCATATGTCCTATGCATGAAGAGTATCTGCACGTAAACCTACATCCAAAAATCTGTGTGTGTGATGTTTGCAGGTAACCAGTATGGCAGTGAGTACTACGAGTGTGGCCTCATGCTGGAGGTAAGTCCTTCCAATTTCTGCTGAAAAATCAACAAAATCGGCAGAATTACAGCAGCGATCATTTCGCTGGTGGTAATTTTGCTAAAATGCCCAATAGAGTCCTATGGACTACAAATTACTGAGGACTAACACTTCCTCCGCAACTTGTAATCTGGCGGTAAATACACTGGACCAAGTGGAGGAAACGGTAATTTCGTTGGGCAATATTCCAGCGGATTTACTGCCGAAATACTGCCAAACTCATAATGAGGCCCATTGACACACCAAGAGCCTAATTACAAGTTTGGTGGTAGTGGTAAAACAGTCCCATTAATGGGTGTTTTAGCACTCCACGTAACCACGCGTTTCATTACCGAAAATTATTTCTGCCTGCTTGTGATACCTCCACACAAAAGTATAACTGTATCAGATAATTACCTAGATCAATAATTACCATATTCGGTAATTGACAGACCTTATCGATTCCTGTCAGACTCCAAGATCATGCAGACCTTTATATTCACCTGTTAATTACCGCAGGCGGTAACAGTAATTTGACTTTGGAGGTATTATCAGAGGTAAAACTCTGAAACTCGTAAACAGGATTATAGTCTCGCCCAACTGTAGGACGTTTTTAAAGAAGGAAGTTTTGCAAAAGGTGGAAAAATATTTTACTAGTTGAACATGATAAAATATGTTATTAAAACGTGTTTTAGTGAAGGATGGATTGTAATTAAGGTTGTTTGTTCTATTCATGGATTGTGAAATCTTCCGCTAGATAAGTGGTTGTTCGGTGCTCGGAATGAAAGAATCGGACGCCTTACTCATGACCTCCAGTGCTTGTGGTGTGAGCTTTCAGGTGGTGTTGTGGTTAGACCCCAGGACGCTGCTCACCTGAGACTCAATTCTTCCTTAATATCACAAAAGATAGTTCCTGACAGAGGCGCTCAGCTTTGAATTACTATAAATATCGGAGGTCAACTATTATTAGATGAACTCTAACCGACAAGAGAATAATGGGAAGCTGGGTGGAATTACCAGAGTTCAAGGAGGACACAAAACTCAAGAGTTGAGTTACAGGGGGAAGAGGTGGGTACAGCTGAAGACGTCTGGAGAGGTTGTGTTGACTAGTCTTAAATTCAACTCAACCCGGACATCCTGTGCCTATATAGCAGAGCCCCCCTTCTCCCTCCTGGCCAACATAATAAACTGGAGTGGAGACAGAACTCTACACTCAACACTCAAGAGGGCACTTGAGGGGGCCCTTCTGACATGTTCCACCAAGATGTGCTCTTGACGATCTTGAAAAGCCATGTGAGTGTTGGGTTTCGCCCCGCACTGATTTGCCTCCTTCCTTGAAACCCGCCCCCAGCTGGTCAGGATGTGGATGTCGGAAGTTGAGCCTCCAATGAGGCCTTTCGGAGGTGCCAAAGGGAGGGTCCCTCTTATTGCACCCCAAAAAAAAACGATCAGAAGGCTCCTGGGTCACGAGTAAGCGGGTGATAGTCAGCGTTCCTGCAGATATGAAAACACTTAAGATGTCTCCATACGACAGAGGAGGGAATAGTGTTCCACTTTTTTTTATCACGAAATAGATTGAAGTGCATGCTGATTCTATTATAATATAAAAATCTAAAATTCCAACTTAAAAAAATTGGTCGAGGAGCTGGCAATCAAAAACTCTCTGGTTTGGCAAAATCTCTGTGGTTTGCGGTCGACCTGGTCTTATGATGAGCATACACATCTGCATTTCATTTCGGCTCGTTGGCCCAACACCACCAAGTTCATAGGCCACCCTTAACTGGGTTAGGTAAATGCATACCTGGCAAGACTGGCAACATCTCCACTGAGGTAATAGCCACATTCCACTGCCAGGCTAGTAACGAGGGGCCTGGCGGGATGACCACAGCACTCCTGTGGCACTCGCCTCCGTTGCCTGCCCGCGGCGCCACGGGTGTAAGTCGAGTTCTCTCACCCACATAGCAGTGCACCTGGGACACCTCAAAGCCACTCTCTGCCCCACCTTTCAGTGCTAGGCAGATGACACCCAGCTCATTTTCAGGCTCCCCTCAGCCAACTCTTCTCCTTCTCTCATCTCTGTCTGTCCGCCAACCAGGAGTGGTGTGCCGCCAATGATCTCTGCCTTAATGCCAGTAAAACCAAGATTCTCCTCATCGGCACACCTGCTCCCTCCTTCCCTGTCTCTCTCTGGCTGGCCGCTCTTGGCCCTCTTCCTGCTCCCACCTGTGAGACCAAAAACCTTGGGGTCATCTTTGACTCCACACTCTCCTTCTCTCCTCACATCTCTGACGTCTCTAAGAAGTCACACTACCAGCTGCACCTCCTAACAGGTATTCTTCCTTTCCTCTCCTTCCCCCAGAAGCTCACTGTCTCCAGAGCTCTGGTTCTCTCTAAACTGGACTACTGCAACAGCCTCTTTCTAAATCTGTCTGCCTCAACTCTCTGCCCTCTGCAACTCATCCAAAACAGGACTGCAAGAGTTGTCCTTGGCCTCAAGCACAGGGATCGCATCTCTCCAGGACTGAAATCTCTGCACTGGCTACCAGTGGCAGTGAGTATTAAGTTGAAAACCCTCTGCATTGTCCACAAGGCCGTCTGTATTTGTATTTAATTTAATTTATATAGCTCTTTAATCCAAAGTGCTTAGGGCCTGGGACCGCAATACCTTCAACTCTCTCTCCCTAAATATCTTCCTTCTCAAGCACTTTGCTCATCCGCCTCCAACTCCCTCAAGGTAAGTTGCTTCTCCAAGCAGCGAGTCGGTGCTAGATCTCTTTCTTCTGCTGGGGCCTCTTTCTGGAACAGCCTGCCTGCCTCTTTGAAACTTGAGGAGAAGCATCTCCGTTTCCGGGAAGCACTTCAAGACCTTCCTCTTTGCTTCTGCTTTCTCTCCCCCTGTCCCTTGCTGATCTCCTGGCTGAATCTGAAACTGCACTGGTTTACCTGGCTACCCTCTGATCTCAGGCCAAGGTCACCCACCCCCGCCAGTTGCACACCTGCACTGCCCCCCTGTCTTGTACTCGGGGACTGTTTCTGTATCCCTACAGCCCCTACTAGCACTTGACACCTGATGTCTGCACTTACCCTTGCACTTGCCACCAGCTGGCTGCACTTCTTTTATTCTATTTATTTCTTTATTTAATTCACTGTCATCCTATGTACTGCACTGCCCCCTGCCCCTTGTACTTCCCCCCTCCCCGTCCACTGCACTTGCACGATCTCAATGTCACCTCACCGAGTAGGGACGCTGTCTGTGTCTTCCCTCTGTTTCCCCTCCCTTGCCTTGTCGCGCCTTGAAACACTTCTGTATAGGCATGTTATAAATGCCATATCATATCATATCAAATATCTTGGGAAGAAGCTGTGGCTGTCTGACAGCTTGAGAACAATTTGGTAAAATACTACGCCTTAAGTTTGACAGTTATTTCAAACAAGCTTCCAGTAGAAAAACAGTACAACTCATCCTATTCATGTCTTAGAAAATAATGAAATGCTTGACTGTTTCAGCATTTTCTGGAGCGTGTGTGTGTGTGGGTGGGGGCATGATACAATATTGTGTAGGCTTCTTTGCTTTCTGCCTGCATATATTCAATTTTCTCAAGCAGCCAGTGGTGGATGGTGAATTTATTAATTTGGGGAGCGTAAAGATGTGCCACAAATATGCATGAGCAACCGGACGCAGTGAGGGAGCCAAAGCCAAGCAAGAGGGTCTGGCGGAGTTCCACCGCTGAGAATTTTTTTGGAATAATTGGTTAACGTCTGGTTATATTCTTGTCTCCCCTAAGGTGACAACTCTGAGGGTTACTTTTGAAGCCCACATTCAGCACACCTCAAATAAAACCATCTGAGACTGTTACGTTTGATAAAACCATACGTTTCAGAATCCAATCGCGAAACTCTTGTCGGAGCCATGATTATGCCCAGATAGATCATTGTAGCGCCCTCCATCTAGGCGCAAGCAAAGGTAGGCTGGTTATTCTTCAAGTTCTGCAAAATGTTTCAGTCTGTCTGGTTAGAAATGTGAGCAGACGTGAGCCCGGCTCGGAGCACAGGAGAAGTCTCTGTTGGCTCCTGGTGAAGGCCAGGACCCATTATAAGCCCCTAACCATTGTGCACAAGTGCTGTTATCGACAGGCACCTAGATATTTGAAAAACCGGTGAAAATACATACTACCAAAAGAACCACTAGACTTAGCGAGGAAGTACGCATGATTGTGCCATATAGTAAACGTGTCAAAGGAGCTGGGAGATCCTTCCCAGTTCAGGCATCCACGGCATGGAATAAACTGCTGAAGGATATACGTACAGAACCAAACTTGTTCAACTTCAGAAAACGCCTGAAAACTCTTCTTTTCAAATAAACTTGCTTCTGCGTTTTGGACTCTGGCTTTCTGTTTTTCTTTTTTCTTCTGCGCCCTGATGCCTGCGGGTTCCGGCGCGGTATAAACTGACAACAACAATAATAATAATGATAAAATGGTGCTTTACACAGCACACTTACAAAGAGAAACTGGCAAAAAGCCAGACAGCATGCCATTGGTTTTGTAGGGTAACAAATGAATATCCAATAGAGGAAAGTCACCAAGAGCGCACAAAAGCTTTCCATGATGCATTTTGATGATGCCTTTAATCACAATATACGCAGAATATATGGCACAACAAAGTAAATATTTCACGCTACACTAGTTGTGTTCATACATTTCCATGCTACATGTACATGCCAGTGTGCCCATGTAGGAGGAGGCCCAAAAAGGCTGTAACATGTCTGGGGTGGCTTGTCTTTCCGTGCAGAGGGGACCTGAACTAGCAGTTTGTACAGGGCTGCTACCATTGGTGACAGTACCTGACTGATTTGCATATGGCCGGACCCCTTTTGCAATGGCGCATACAGGCTAAAAAACGGTGGTGTGTAAGGTTGCCCAGAGCATTGCCAGTGGTTCAGATTTATCCAAAACCTTCCACTCATCACTTTTTTGGTTGTCGTTTGTCTCCCTATGTGAGAGAGGGTATAGCTAGACGTGGGTCCCTTACTCGTTGTGCCATAGGGAACCAAGCTACACCTCACTGAGTAGGCCCAACGAGCAGTGGTCGAAGTGGACGGGAGCGTTTGTGAGCAGTGCTCCTCTGCTTTTTTGTTCTCAGTTCTACTGTCCCTAGACTTTTATTGTAAAAAGAAACCATTTTGGAATGGTTTAGTTTTCAAACAAAAGTGTAGGAAGAAGTTGAAACTTGCACTTTAGTGCACTGCAGTGAACATTCCGTTAAACAGCAGGTGTGTTTGTTTGGGGGTTTGGATTGTGCGTGGGAATGGGCATGCAATGGGGTTTGTGGGGATTAGGGACTGGCCAGAAGGGAACATAGTAGTTCCACTACTTCTTTTTGTACACTTCTACCACTGCCAACAAGGCTGAAACATGTCAGGGTTTGGTTGTGTTTCCATTCAGAGGGGACCTGGCCTAGCAGTTCGGGCTGGGCTGCTACCATTGGGGTCCGTACCTGACTGATTTGCATATGGTTGGACCCCTCTTGCAATGTTGTAGATTGGCTAAAAAACTGTGGCGTGGAAGGTTGCAGAGAGCAGTGCCAGTGGTTCAGATTTATTCAAAACCTTCCACCCATCACTTTTCTGGTTCTAGTGTTCCCATGTAGGAACAAATTCACATTAGCACCTTGGGTAGAGGGCGGAGTCAATTAGATTCTGCAGAATGCGAGCTGAAATCTCTGATCTCAGCTCGCATTCTACGGAACGTGCAGGCTGCCTCACCACTGCGGATTGCCATTTATTTATTTTATTTAAATATTCCACAATCCCCCCACTCCCTCCACTTACCTTTTGACAGCGGCCGGACTGGCAGCTGCCCGCAGCTGCTCCCCGCCATTCTGAAAGCTCTGGTTGGCCACTATGGAATGGGATGAAGGACTCCATACTGAACCCTGCCTTCCCTTTCCATGGCGGCCATCTTGGGAAAGGATTTTCCTTCGTGCAGCCGAACGCACGCAGCATCCCATTGAACAAAGGAAATGTTTTTTATTTAGCACCTCGGGTTGCCGCTTTGCTAACTCGTAGTGCTAGTGGCCTTAACACCCGATCCGTCCCATCGGAGCGGGTGTTAATGCCACATTAGCTATGTGAATAATGCCATAATTGATACTATATGAAAACATGTCCAAACTGGCTCTGCCAAAATATGCCAGCACCTGCACATAAGAATATACTCTTGTTGGCTTAGCCATTAATAATGCCATACCATAATAAGAAAACATGTCCGACACGTAATAACACTTATTTTTGCTTTATCATAGATGCCCAATGCCATAACACAGTAAAATATGGCTTGACTAGCTGCACTAAAATGCGAGTCTAGTGATATAATAACACCTATCATGCTTACGTACAGGATTAACATGTCATACCACAGTAAGAAATGGCTATTCTGGCTGCACCAAAATGCCAGTGTAGCCATGAAATAACACTTATTGTGCTTGCTTTGTAACAGAGGAAGAAACTGAAACCAGATTGGGTGCAGCAATGCAGTCCAGTCTAGCCACGTATGAACACTTATCATGAAAACATCATAAGTGTTGTTACGTGCCTAGACTAGACTACATTGCTGCAGCCAGTCTGGTTAAGCTTTATGCCTCTGGAATGGCATTTGTATACTGAACATCATTGTTAAAGCAAACATGATATCATGGTTGCTTTAAAATTGATGACGATTAATACATACACCCCTCCACCTGCATCCCCAAATCAGACCCCAATTCACTATGATTTGGGGGTGCAGATGATGGGGGTGTCCACAAATCAAAGGCCATTTCACCAGCACAGTAATGGGCCTTTGATTCATCCACAAATCAACAGCCCACTCACCTTAAGGTCATAGGATTAGACCTTCTGAGAAAGTAATCTAACCCATGTACAACTATTTACTCGATAGATACTAATTCTCCACGAAACTGATTGAGTGATCATCACACAGCCAGATAAGCTATCAATGCCCTGAGAGCTACTACCAAGCCGAGCCTGAAGACATGCCACATCCCTATTAGATAACACAAAGACTAGGCCTGTGATTTGTCTCTTACACCACATTAGCTGAAGATCCCAGTCTGCCAAGAAACTCAACAATCTTGTCTTTGCAACTAGAAGCACTCAGATCATTGGGCTTATTTATGCCAACATGGCCTTTCTAAGACATCCCAGTTGGCTGCTGGTAGCAAATAGAATTTAGCTGAAGCTTTCAGTCCAGTAAGTAATCTTAGGCCATACAAACTGAAGTAATCACGGAGGCGAGCGTGAGTACTTGCAATTCAAGTCTTTATTGTGTGCTTCAAACAAACCTAGCGCCCCGCACTGCGTCTGCCTCCATTGAACGCTCACTCCTTTCTAACTGACTCGAACCCCAACAGTCCTCATACCTAAACATTCCGAGGCCGACGCAGTGCGGGGAGTAAACATTCTAACAAGGAATACTACACCATCCCCACCTTACAATATTATATAACAACATTTTATATCAACATTGTAAAGCAAATCAAAATAATAATACTTAGAAATATAAGCATACTAAAACATATATGTAACACATGTGAATATTTTTAAAAACCTATGGACCGTACATAAATTTAACTTCTCATGAAATAATCTGTGGACCAACCTGGCAAACTCCACAGGCTGTGGACTATACATATTAACTTCGCATTACATAATCTCTTGACCAATATGGTAATCTCCTTTCTCTTGAACTGCGCAGAAAGTTTCAGAATCATCATTACCTTGTCGCACATTCATTTCCTCACCTTGTCTGGCTAAGACCCTATTAACATTCTCCATTTCACTGACATTCTCCATTCCAAACAGAATATCATCTCCAAATAATTCAGTCGCTCTTCTCTCCTTACCAAAATGTCTAAATCATTCATGCTTACCTCCCCATCTCCATTTACTTACTCTATCCAAATTCCATGCCGCTCCTCCAGTAACTCTAACTGCTCTTCTGAACACCTGTATAACTTTAACCGGACTGCTGTATTTAGAGTCACCCTTCCTCACACTACGACCAATCTTAATCCGCACGTAATCTCCTGGCGAGATTCTCAACTTGGGCAGTTCAATAGACATTCTATCCTTAGTCTGATATTTAACCAAACTATGTTTTTCATCATGCACAACTCTCCTACGATTAACCCATTCTGGATTAAGCAAAGTATTGGGAGCCCTTCCCCTCATTAATTCAAAAGGCGAAATATTAATTCCCCTCTTAACAGACATCCTACTACACCACACCCTCTCCTTGAGAACTTCATCCACGGACAAATTATTACTCAAAGCCAACTCCACAGCTTCTACTATCACACGATTGCATCTCTCCACTAATCCATTAGTTTGAGGATGATACAAAGCTGAAAACCTCCATTCAATTCCCGATCTCTTGGCGAATTCTCTTATCTCTCTACTTTTGAATTGAACTCCATTGTCACTCATTATCACTTTGGGGAATCCTTCCCTTCTGCAGATTTGCATTATGAATTTCATAATCTCATGACTATCAATCCTACTTACTGCCTTAACTTCAAGCCACCCTGAATAGTAATCAACTAGGACTATCAAAAACTTCTTCTCACCAATCAATTTCACATATGGCCCAACAATATCAATACCTACCATTTCCCATGGTGCTTCACCTTTATAAATGTCGATAGGCTTTGACTTTACAATCCTGCAACTCTTATCACTGTTCTGACATGGCCAGCAATTCCTAACCATTCTTTCTATCATCAGATCCATACCTGGCCACCAGTATTTCAATCTTACATTATTCTTCGTGCCCGTAATGCCAGGATGACCCTGATGTGCTTTCTCAATAAGTTCATCATATAACTTACGTGGGGGAATCAATTTGTCCCTCCTTACCAAGAATCCATCCTCCATTGACAATTGATCCCTTACCTCCCAGAATCTCAAACATGCTTCCTGAACTGCTTTCTTTTCAGGCCATCCAGATTTCATGTATTCACCGATTTGTTGTAGCTCATCATCCTTGCCCAACTCCTCAATCCAAGCATCCTTGGACGTAACTTCAAACACAACAGCTACCATTTCGTCATCCACTTCCACAGCCATCTGCTTATTTCCCAATGGTAATATCGATAGAAAGTCAGCCACTACATTCCTTTTTCCAGGCACACATTTCACTGAAAAATTATAATCCTGCAGTTTAAGACTAAGGGCCTCATTACACGGATGGCGGTATTAGCACATGGACCAAGGTCCTGTTAGCACCTTGGTCCATGCCGGTAAAATACCGGCACTGCCTTGGTGGAAGGGAGAATTACTGCCCCATTCCAAGGTTGGCGGGCGGTAATTCCCCCTTCCACCACTGCCCTTCCCCATTCCCATTTTTGCCCCATAGGGGAACATGCATCATAACCCTTTGAAATACAGCTGCCGCAGAAGCTAAACCAAACGGCATGCGTTTATACCTATACAGACCATGTGGTGTAATAAAAGCTGTAATGTCTCTGCAATCTTCAGTGAGTGAGATTTGATGATAGGCTTTTGAGAGATCCAACGTAGAAAACATATCCGCATCCCCAATACAATTCAACATTTCAGAAATAATTGGAAGGGGAAATATATCAGTTATTATGTTTTTGTTGACATCCCTCAAGTCCACACAAATCCTGGGTTTGCCATTTTTTTTTAGTGCTACAACGATGGGGCTCACCCACTCAGAAGATTCAATCTTTTCTATGACACCTTCAGATTCCAATAGTGTCAACTCCTGCTCAACTTTGTCAGCAATGGCAAATGGAACCGGTCTTGACTTTGTGTGTCTAACCGGTACAGCTCCTTTCTTGAGGCGAATTCTGTGCGCAGAATCCTTTAATAAACCCAACTCTGACTTGACTTCATTCCTTTTCGCTGACACTTCTGTTCTCTGTTGTTGATTACTATTGACCAACAGAATCTGTTCTTCCGCACATGGATCTAACCTGATTCTCAAACCAGCTTGGTCTCTCCATCCTATGATGTTTACACCTTTCTCTGCCACATAAACTTTAACCTGTGCTCGTCTGTCTTTAAATTGGATGATACCAGGAAACCAGCCAATCATTTTTATCTTTGACCCTTCAAATCCACCAGGATTTCTGATGTCTGGTGAATTCAATTCGCTTTTGAGACCGCGTGTTATGAGATTCTGCCATGTTTTCTTGGTAATAATTGTCCAGGGCGAACAACTATCCACCTTCATCCTAAGCTTCCAATTGTCTAGAATCACCTCGCAGCTTGGGCACTTAAATTCTCCTTCCGGAGGTTCCTGTATAAAAAACACCCTTTCTTCCTATGATTCTTCCTCTTCATCCACAATGACAGAAACTCTTTTTTTCTTCTGCATACCACTGCAAAATGACCTTTTATGCCACAATTTCCACATTTCTGTCCCAGTGTCAGACACTGTTTTGCATTAGCGTAATGACCAATTCTGCCATAGTTATAACACCTGTTTCCATCTCTTGGTTGGGCATTCTGAAATCTTTGATCATATTGTGTACGAGGTTCATTCTTTGTCCAACTTCTTCCATGAACTTTATTTGAACTACCTCTGTACTCTGGATTCTTTGCTTTATTGTTCTTTCCTGGGGTGGCTTCAGCCTTGTCTTTAGATCGCAGTGCATTAACTTGGCCTTGTTCCTCTTGTTCCTGTACTACCTTAGTAGTGTTTCGTTGCATGCTCTGTACAGCTTCTTCTTTCTTGTCTTTCATCTCCTTGGGGCATAATTGACTATGCTCCACCCGCTTAGCAATGGCTATAGTTTCCGGTAGTGATGGATTGCCAATCCTCCACAGCCTGTCTTGAACTATATTATCCTTTGAGTGAATAATTATCTGATCTCGTATTAATTCATCCAGGGTGATGCCATTGCCAAATTGACAGGTCCGTGATAAGACTCTTAGTGCAGAAACATATTCTTCAATACTCTCATTTTCTTTTTGCACTCTGGTGTAAAATGTATATCTATTTATAGCTACATTCGTTTCTGGAGCATAGTATTTATCTAGTTGTCTTATGGCTCTGTCATGCTCGTCAGCATCTCCAGCTTCATCTCTTGTCAATTCTGGAAGTTCTCTAAACTTCCTCTGGCCTTCTAATCCAAGCACATGTAACAATAAAAGTTTCTTCTTCTGGGATGTGAGTTCTTCTTGATCCACTGCGTGAATGTAATTTAGCCAAAATTCATTCCACTCTGACCAGACAACTGCTGGTTGTCCTGGAGTCGGCAAAAAGCTTGCAGGAGGCTGAATACTGATGCCCTGCATTTTTGTATATAAAAGGAGTCACTCCACAACTGTCAGAATTGTGAAATCAAATGTCGATCTGGGACTGGTACTGGGCTTCTTCAACATGCATATGTCTATTGCAATATTCAGTTTCACTATGGCCATGCAAATAGAGGAAAGAAGAGAAAAAAAATTGTTTTTCTTTTTTTTTTTCAAGTACTGGGACGAGGATGAAGATGCCCAATCTTCACCCTCCCCAGACTTCCTGGTCCTCATTGGCTCGGAGCGGCTGCTCTCCGCTTATCTTCACCCCGTGGGTCCTAGGACGCCGGTATCCTCGTCGCCAAATGAAGTAATCACGGAGACGAGCGTGAGTACTTGCAATTCAAGTCTTTATTGTGTGCTTCAAACAAACCCGGCGCCCCGCACTGCGTCTGCCTCCATTCAATGCTCACTCCTTTCTAACTGACTCGAACCCCAACAGTCCTCATACCTAAACATTCCGAGGCCGACGCAGTGCAGGGAGTAAACATTCTAACAAGGAATACTACACAAACTTAGTTTGTGTAGTATTATACAATTTTGCAATAATATACAATATTATACAAAGGTTTGCGCTAGTGCAACTAATTGATTAAAGTGCTTGTGTACTATTTATCCCACATAAATAAGAAGTGACAGAGCAAAAACAGTTTACTACACTTTTTGGATAGGAAATACAGGTCTACGTGTATGACAAATTCAGATTTTACATCTCTTGTTATGCAGGAAGTAAGCACAATTTAAATTCAATGTGCTCATTTCTCCTCACTCACTGCCTCTCAGTGCAAATTACGGTCTTTGGCCAAAACCTATTTCATACAAAATTTGACTAACTTTGCTTTGCCGGATAATACGCCAAGGACGAGTATACTCGTCCTTTTTGCATAGACTTCGATAATAGCCTGGCACTTAAGGGGTTAATGCGTGTACATTGAGAAGTAATGTTGAGAAGTTTTACTGGGCCCATGAATGCATAAGGAGGCCAGCCAGTTTGACATATTTCATTTGTAAGCAGAGCTCCACTTGAAAGCCAAAAGCTGCTCATTAACTATGTTCCCCCTTTTCCTTTCATAGTATAGAGAATCTGACCAGCATTGTGAATATGACCTATGATGGCGTGTGCAATTGCACATGAATGGCCTTGAGGGAGATTCAGTTTGATGTTTTATTGAACTCTAAGATTATTATCGTAAGACATCACTTTAGTAAAGCTGATGCAATTAGAGCCCCATGCATAATACCAAGTGAAAAGAATAGCTTTTAATCACGTGTATTATGTTTAGGTTATATTTTTATGGTGTCTTAGTTTATACTTTGCCATCTACTTTAGTTTAAGTATATCGGGAGGATAGCTTAGGGGCAACCTGCTCATCTTAGAAGCAAGATAACGCAGAGCAACGCAGGTTCGATCCCGTGTCCGTGTTATGAAAACTCATGGTATTAAGTGCATAAAAAAACAATTACAATAATACACTATTTTTGGTTCTGATATCTTTGTTATGTTTTAACGTATTTTGTGATGTTGTGGTGTAGGCTTTTTTATTTCATAGTATATGCTTTATGTTATATTATGTTATTTCATATTATAGTATACTTCGTCATGTTATGTTTGACTTGTTATACTTTGTTTGATTGTATTTTATATTGTTATGTTATACTTGTCTTCTTATTCCATGTAATGGTATTTTACCTTTTGTTACAATACTTTATCTTTTGTAATACTTTATTGTAGTGTGTTAGTTTCTGTGATACTGTTCTGTTGTGGTTGTGATATAGACATTACTTATGATGCGATAAGTCATTTATACCGCGCCTGTGCACAAGTGTTTCTAGGCCCGACAAGACAAGGAAGGGTAGATAGAGGGAGGACAAAACAATGATCTTACTAGTCCTTGTGTTATTCGGATAGTGCAAGTGTGAGGGGGAGGGAAGAGGAGATGTGCCAGGGGGGAATAAGGGGTAGTGAGTGGCAAGACGTGGTAAGTGCTGCCAGACGTGGTAAGTGCTGCCAGTGTGGTGGCTCAAGTAAGTGCAAAGAGGCAGGGGACTGCAGGGTTGCAGACACAGTCCCTAAAGGGGCAGGGGGCCGGGATGCAGTTCAAGGGGCTACTGGTCGTGCAGGAGCCTGGTGCCTGTGAGGTTCAGTGGGTGGCCAGGTAACCAGTTAGCGCAGCAGACAGGAGCATCAGCAGGGGAGCGAGAGAACACGGAAGCGAAAAGAAAGGTCTTGAGTTGCTTCCGGAACCATACGTGGTCCTGCTCAAGTTTGAGAGTGGCAGGGAGGCAGTTCCAGAGCGAGGCCCCAGCCGAGGACAAAGATCTAACCCCCACTCTCTGCCTGGAGAATCATCTCACCCTCAGAGAGTTGGAGGTGGATGAGCGGAGGGCTCGAGACGGAAGATACTTAGGAAGAGATAGTTGGATGTGGTGTGGCCCCTGGCTCCAGAAAGCATTGTGGACAATGCAGAGGGTCTTGAACTTGATTCTTGCAGCCACCGGGAACTTGTGGAGAGATTTCAGGGCTGGAGAGATGCGATCCCTGGGCTTGAGGCCAAGCACAAGTCTCGCAGTCCTGTTCTGGATTAGTTGCAAAAGACGAAGAGTAGAGGAAGGCAGATTTAGATAGAGGAAACACACAGGTTTGGCAGAACAAGTCAAAGTCCACAGCGCTTGTACACTGAAGAAATTAGGGAAGCACTAACGCTGCAGGTGGCTTAGGGGTGTGGGAGCACTGCCAGATGCCACCCACAGTTAAGAACCTAAATGAACACAGGCAGTTCTCAGTCTCACTGCGCTGAACAGTGCAATAGTGACAGGTGTTCCAAGTAATTCAAAGAAGGAGGGATTTCTCATGAGTCCAATGAGTTTAATAACGAAGTAGCCTGACACGTGTTTTGAGTCATCACCGACTCTTCATCTGAGGCTGAAAGTTTCAAGAGCTAGCCTAACCAATTAAGTATTTCATTCAGTTCAGCAGCTGCGAAGCAGTGAGAGAGTGCATCTGGCACTGGCCACGATATACTTAATTGGTTAGGCTAGCTCTTGAAACTTTCAGCCTCAGATGTTCAGAGCAGTGAGACTGAGAACTGTCTGTGTTCATTCAGATTTAGATAGAGGCTGTTGCAGTAGTCAGCCTAGAGAGAACCAGGGCTCTGGAGGCAGTGAGCATCTGGGAGAATGTGAGAAAAGGAAGAATACCTCTGAGGAGGTGCAGCGGGTAGTGTGACGTCTTAGAGATGTCTGAGATGTGAGGAGAGAAGGAGAAGGTGGAGTCGAAGATGACACAAAGGTTCTTTGCCTCACAAGAAGGTAATGCTGGAGGGACCAGGGAGGGTGGCCAAAGTGCAAGAGGGAAAGAGGGAGCAGTGGTCCAAATGAGAAGAATGGCAATAAGGCAGAGATCATTGGAGGCACACCATTCCTGAATCGCAGATAGACAGTCAGGAATGAGCGAGAGATCAGGGGAGGCTCAGGGGAGCCTGAAGGAGAGCTGAGTGTCATCTGCATAACACTGAAAGTTAGAACAGAAGGTATAGATGAGGTGGGCCAAAGGTGCCAAGTAATGGTTGAAGAGCCAGGGTGAGATGTTGGAACCCTGGGGTACACCACATGTAGAGAGAAAGGTGGGAGAGAGGAAGAACCCAGGTTGTACCTGGGAGGGTAGATTAGAAAGAAAGGAGGTCAACCATGATAGGGCCTGACCCATGATGCCCAGGTTGTTACAGAGATGATTGATCAGGATGGCGTAGTTGACTGTATCAAAAGCAGAGGCTAGATCATGGGGAATGAGGACAGAAGGAAGATTAGAGTCAAGATTTGAGAGCAGGTCTTCACAGGTGTTCAGGAGAGCTGTTTCCACGCTTCTGGCTGCTCTAAAGCAAGACTGGTGCTCATGGAGACAACCAACAGATTCAGTATGGAGAGTGAGCTGGGTAATGGCCAGCTTTTCCAGAAATTCGCCCAGGAAAGGAGTGATAGAGATCGGGCAGTAGTTTGGAAGGATCGGCAGAGGGCTTCTTGAGGAGGGGGTGCACAAGGGAGTGCTTTAGGGGGGAAAGAAAGGTACCAGTGGCAAAAGAGTGATTACAGAAATCGGCCAAGGCTGGAGTGAGGGTGTCGATGTGGTCAATGATGGTTGTGGAGGAGCAGGGGTGCACCTGCTATGACGAGACTTTGAAGGATCGGACTTGTCTAGAAACATCACCGGGAGTGAACACAGGGAAGGAGAAGAAAGGAGGAGAGGAGCCAGGAGTGGTAGAGGGAGAGCAAGAGGTTATGCCATTTTTCTTTTTTGTGTTTAAATGTTTACATTTATAAAGTACACAAGGCAGCCCTTGGGCATTGTGATGCTATTACAAGCAAGGCTTACTTTGTTGCAGGAGACAGAAAGAAAAGAAAGCATGTACAGACAGCCTATCTGTGGTTCGTAGTTACAACCTGATACGAGTAAGGTAGTAATGTATCGTGCGATGTAACAATGGGTGGGGGGCTCTGAGGTTCAAGGTTACAGGGGAACTGGATACAACTACCATCTTATACTTGATTATGCTATGTTGAAAATGTTTATATTATAATGTATTCTTGTTGTTATGAAGTCCAGCATAAGTCAAACCAAAAAGCAAAATAAAAGTGGTCTGACCTTGCCTCTTCTCTTGTGGCCTCTACCTCCAAGCTTCTCCTCCTTGGACATTTCAATATTCATCTTGGCTCTCCTGATGTGACCACTGGACTCTTGCGTGCCTCTGTGACTCTCTTTCTCTGACCATTCTACCCTCCGGTCCGAGTCACTCAGCCGAACACACCTTGGATGCTCTCATCTCAGCAGACATCCCCATCTCCAAACCTCTCTCCTAGTATGACCATGCTCTCCTGTCCTCTCATCTGAATATCTTGGGTCCCCCGGTTAAGCCTCTGACCGCACTGCCAGTCTCCTCCTCCTTCTTTCGTCCTATGAAGTGAGTGTCAGTTGCTGCTTTTGCTGCCACTTTCGTTCCCCCTCCCACTCCAGCTACCGGCTCTCACGCTGACACAGTCCTTGCTAACTTTCACCTCTCCATCTCCAGCACCCTGGACATCCTTGCCACTGTCATGAGGACCCGCATGAAGCCTGCCTCCAAGCGCAACCCCTGGTATGACTCTGACCTAGCCCCTCTGAAAGGCAAGTGCAGGGTTGCAAAACAGAAGTGGCTGGATTCAAGCACATCCACTGACAACTGGTCTGCCGCCTGCTCCAAAGGCAATACAGACTCTCCATCCGCTCGAAGAACAGGACCCATATCCAAGCCTGCATCTCTGGGGCCACCACCAACATGGTTGAACTGTCCAAAATCTGCAAACAACTCCCCAATCGTACTGCAGTCTCCACTTCTCCTCTGCTATCCCAGGCCCTGTGCACTGTACTGGTCACCTACTTCATAACCAAAACTCAGAACATCCATTTCCTCACTTCCCTCTTCTCCCCTCCCTCCCCCATCTTACTCTCCTTCTTCTCGCCCATAGCACCGGATGAGGTCTCTAAACAAATCCTCACTCTATGAAAGTCTCCTCCGAACAGGTGCTCCCCTGCTCCTCCAGACCTATCAAGGACAACATTGTGTCCCTTGATCGAGCCTTGGCTTATTACTGCAATCACTTTGTCACTGGATCCTTCCCACCACCCCTCACACACTCCTCCGTGCAGCCTCTCCTCAAAAAGCCTTCTGCCGACCATTCCTGCCTGGCTAACTACCACGCTATCTCCACTACCCCTTCCTGGGCAAACTCTTGGAGAAGTTGTTCATCTTCCAACTGGTCTACCACACTGAATCTGTTGGTTGCCTCCACGACCACCTGTCTGGCTTTAAAGCAGCCAGAGGCACGGAAACTGCCTGCCTGTGAAGACTTGCTCTCTAATCTCGATTCCAACTCTCCCTCCATTCTCATCCTTCTCAATATTTCCTCTGCCTTTAATACAGTCAATCATGCCACACTTATATAGTGGCCCTGTGATACCCTTGGCATCACAGTCCCGGCACTGGATTGGTTGACCTCCTTCCTATCTGACTAACCTTCCCGGTTCAGCTGGGCCCCTTCCTCTCCTCCACCACACTCTCCACCTGCGGTGTCCCTCAGGGCTCTATCCTCTCGCTGTGGCTCTTCAACATCTACATTGCCCCTCTGGCCCACTTGATCTCCATCTTCTCTCCTCACTTCCAATACTATGCAGGCGACACACAGCTCACCTTCAAGCTTCCCTCCTCTTCCTCCTCTTCTTCGTCTCTCATTAAGGACTGTCTGACTGCTATTCAGGCATGGTACGCTGCTAGCGATCTCTACCTTAATGAAGGTAAAACTGATATCCTTCTCATTGGGAACCCTGCTGCTTCCTTCGCTCCTACTCTCTGGCCACCCTCAATGGCTCCCCTCTGCTCACTCTCCTGTGAGGCTATAAACCTTGGCATCATCTTCGACTCCTCTTTCTCCTTCTCTCCTCCTATCGCAAACCTTGCCAAGAAGGCCCACTATCAGCTGCACCTCCTCAGAGGCATTCTCCCTTTCCTCACCTTCCCCCAGAAACTCAATGTCTCCAGAGCTCTGTTCCTACTGCAACAGCCTCTTCCTCAATCTGCTGTTATCCTCCCTTAGCCGCCTTCAACTAATCCAGAATAGGACTCCAATACTTATCCTTGGCCTCAAGCCCAGGTACTGCATCTCTCCAGCCCTAAAATCTCTCCGCTGGTGCCTGGTGGCTGCACAGATCAAGTTGAAGACCCTCTGCATCATCCACAAGGCTTTCTGTGGCATGGGACCCTGCGACATTCAACTCTCCCTCCCTAAATATCTCCCTGCTACAGCCCTTCTGTCTTATAGCTCCAACTCGATGCATATCAGACACTTTTTCAAGCAGAGAATGGGGGGTAGATCTCTCTCTTCGGCAGGAGCCTCCCTCTGGAATGGCCTCCCTGCCCCTCTCAAGCTTGAGTCATATCTCCTTAAGTTTCCGGAAGCTTCTCAAGACCCTCCTTTTCTCTTCTTCTTTCCCGCTCTCCCTCTGCTGCTAATTCCCCTTGCCGCATTGACTGGCTGTCTGGTCCCTTCTTAGTCCTACAGGGCACCAGGCCCCCCTCGCCACATCTACCCCACCACCCCGGTCTCCCTGACCACCCCCCAACCTGCACTTGCCCTTCCGGGCCCCCTTTCCATAACTAGCCTGTTGGGATATATATCCCCACCAAGCCTGGTCCACCCCTCTACTCCCACTTACCATGCAGTGTTCTCTCCCTGCACTCTGTGCAACCCCTGACACTTGCCCACCTGGCCTCTTCTTAGCACTTGCCTACACCCAGGGGCCCTCTTCCTCCCCTCCTCCTACCCCCTGCACCTGTTTGTCGCCATCCTGCCCTGCACATTCCTCCCACCTTAGCATTATCCCTCCCCCTGCACTTCTTGTTACTGCACTCGCACAATCCGAATGACACAAGGCCTAATAGGGCCGTTATTGTTGTTTTCTTCCATGCCCCCCCCTTCCTGTCTTGTGGCGCCTTGAAACACCAATTGCTGTATTGGCGCTTGATAAATACACAATGAATAAAAAAAAAAATGTGGTTTGTTTTATGCAATTATGTTTAGGTATGCTTAACTATTGTTATACTTTATGTTATGTTTTGCTGTGTTATGCTATTGTACAGGGGAAGGGTACTCAGACAAGCAGGTGGCTGGAATAGCAGGTGAGAATACACAGTGTACCGCCTGCTGTTTCCAGCCACCTGAGGCCCTTCTCCTGGTGGTGCCAGGTTAATTGTGGGGAGGAAAAAGGGTGCCTCTCCCTGTTGCCTCTCCATGTCCCCACACTCCTCCCTACCCCCAAAAACATAAAATAGCCCCCTTACCTTCTAAACTGTAGCTATGTGCTCCGTTTCTGGTGCTCCTCCCTCCAGCGGCCAACATAGAAATAGAAAAGGGAATAATTCTGTTTTCCTATGGCAGCAGGCATCTTTTTTTTACTCCAGAGTATGGGCTTGCGCAATATGCCCGGAGCCGATATCCTGAATAAATGTCATTATTTGCACCCCTGATGATCCCTGGGGTACACATGGCTACCATCCCATTGTAGGGGAGGTGGAGGTGAGAGACATGGCCCGTATAGGCCCACAGCCCTCATCGAGGCCGGGCTGGCGGGCCGTTACTACCCATGTGTGACCCCTGACGTAGGGGTTAGTGCCATTTTACACATAGTTATAATACACTTTTTTTTAGGTTATACTATGTTAGGTTATATTTTGTGTTATGGTATGCTGCGATATTTTGTGTAAGTTATTATTTTGTATTTTTTATTAAGTTTATTATTTTATGATATGTTCTACATGGCTATGTTTTGGTGTGTATTTATATGTTTTTGTCACGCTTGTTTCGTTTGTTTGTTGTCCTCTCTTTTCTCTTTCTCCATCGTTATTATTCTGCCCCCTTCAACAATATCGTCCAGTGTTCATCCTGCATTCTAGACTGACGTATGACCAGTCCCTAATATAATATGCTGTTGATGACGGCTTTGGAAGTGACAGATGAGGAGGTCTTGTACGGATTATGCTGTGTTAGTCCTGGTTGAAATAAAGATTACTGTTTATCTGAATTGGAGTGGATCATTGGCGTTATAACAGTTCTGTTTTGCTTGTCATGGGTTTATAAAGAATTGCCAATTTTAGTTTTTCAGCATGCCACTAAGGGATTCTTGGTGTACCAGCATGCCACAGAGAGGTTTTTGGGTGAGTAGGCATTGTTGCATGGGTTTCCAATATTAGGACAGGTTTCTAATTGTAAACGGATTGGGCCCGGGAAGTCCACAATGAACTGTCCTTGACAACCAAGCACATTCTCATTCTCTTTCTCTCGAAAAATGAGGTCTGGCAGTGAGAGTCTTTGCAAAGTGCAGAGTATGTGAGGAGCATTCTGTTCACCTATGTTTTTTCTCCAGAGGGCCGAAGATAAGGACGCAGGTTTCGGATCCTAGGAGTAATTCATTATGCACACAACATGACTTCACTTCCCTACCCCTCTCCCGTTCTACCCTTACCCCCTCCTTCCCCTCCATCCTCTCCCCTTCCCCACTGACCTTAAATTGCTAACTAATACCACTTAGGGGCATTAGGACACCAGATCACTCCCCCTTCTCATCCCCCTCCCTCCCTCTTCCCCGACCTCAAATCCGACACCGTAACTCCCTTCACCTACCCCTCCTCTACCCTCCCTCCACTCTCCCCCCTTGTAAATTGTTCTACATATTGCTCTAATGACCTGTTCATGTTTATAAATATGCTTCTCTCACTTTTGTATCTGTTGTTATATTGTAAAGCGCTTTGGCTTAAAGCACTATATAAATTCAATAAACATAAACATAAACATAAACACCTGTCCCTCTTTTTCCTCTTGACAGGTAGTTATTACAACCTTGTTCTAGTATATTTTACGCGTGTCAAAAGGCACTTTATAATCAGGGATCTCAATTATCACTGCAGTGGTTTTGTAAGACAAGTGCCTTCCTGTCCTATTTTCTAGGGTTTTTTCTTTGATCCAGTTATGGGCATCCCTGCTGTTGCATTATGATACTATCTGTCACAGAGAGTTGTCATGGAGGCAGATACATTGAAGGAATACATGTTGCAGAAGCCACTCGTCATGACCCCTGAACTTTATATCCTTTAGCTTAACTATCAAAGGTTCTTTGAAACAATACAGATTTGCTATTTATGACGCAAAGGATAAAGGAATAAGCCATTTCCGCTTGTTTCCCCCTTTGGCAAATTAGCAGGGTTTATTAGCCATGAGGTTGAAAACTCAACTGCCACCTTCCTCTATCCCTACCCACCACCCTTCTCCTGCTTTACTTTCCCTTCTATAGTATTTTCATCCTTTTCCCGCTGTTTTTGGTTTCATTAAACTGTTCTTTCAGGTATATGTATGAATCACGTGCATATTGCCTGTACTTGTTGTATATAGTTAAATAGCTGTTTGCATTCCAATCTTGGAATGTAGAAATGTTCTGGGATTGTTTGTGTTGGAATTGAGGAGTTGGTAGCTGGAGGAGCAGTGAGGTGGAGTGAAACAGCTGTGGGATTTATTTTCCATGTACCTGGATCACGTAGCAACTTTGAAATAAAGTCCTACTCACCCAACATGGTACGAACTGGTTTGAGGACCCCAGCACATCAGGACGCCATCCCCTCATCAGCCGCGTCCTTTCGGTGCACACCTCCGATGTACGGCGTGTGTACAGACTCATCGGATCAGCCTGTAGAGAGCCTCATTGGATCGGGTGGAGCTCCAGCAGTACTGATAAGGTAACCTGCGTCCTGGGCAGCCGACCGCACACCATATAGTCTGCCCATGACTATGTGAGTGGTGGGCAACCGCAAAGGACCGAAAGCCTGCAGCGTATGCCCAAGAGCGCCCAGCGGTTTCAGTGCTCGGTAAACAGCACCAAATCGGATCCTGGATACTGGTTGGGCTTCCTTCACTCCTTGAGTCCTGCACTCTGGTGAGGGGAGGGTCCTTGGTAGCCTTAGGAGCTTCTGGCCGGATCACAGACGTTGCACTCTACTATAGATTTCTCGACCCCAGGCACTCTGTTCCTGCAGCAGCAAAGAAGTACAGCCAGTTGGGAAAGATGTTCCAGCAGAGTTTGGCTCGGGGTCAGTTGATCCCACTAACCGAAGTCCCTTTCTGGAGCTTCTCTTGTCAATCAGAAAAAGGAGTTTCAGCAGAGCAGCAGAGCTTCACCAGGCAGTTCAACGTCCATGAGGATGCAGCAAGCTTCATTCATGGTTTCTTTATTGGGTTGTTCTTCCCAGTGGTCGACTCTGCCTCTCATCCCAAAACCCTTGCCTTTTAAGCAGGTTTCTCCCATTCATACACAGCCTAGCTGTCACTCAAACAGCAGGGTGGCTGTCCTGCAAGGATAGCCAGTCAATTCGGACTGGGTGCATTCAGGTTTCCCTAGAGACAAAGGACAGGGGGAGTTTCGGGCAACTCCCTCACTTCCTGCCCTTACAGACACACTGAAGCCAGAGGCGGGGTTCAATACTGAAGTCTGCCAAAAGCAAAATGAACAAAGGGCTCAAACCTGGTTTGGTTTGGTGTGGAGAGTAAAACCCAAGAAAGACCTCACAAACAGAAAATTATGAAAAAAGAAGACTGGGCCATTTTGACAAAATGGTCACCCATGGGTGCTATACTGAAGCTGAGGATTCAGCCTGCGGTAGAAAAGCACAATGGTAGGAAAATTAAACCACTGCCACCAGCCATTTAATCTAGTGAGGGTAACATAACAAATGTTAAATGAGTAGATAGGAAAAGGGGCTACCAAGTAACCCCCCAGCACTCCACATAAAATGGTGTGTGCTGGACCTACAAATAGAAAAGGAAAGGAAAGTCAATTTCACTTTACTATTCTTGGGAACAGTAGTTCTCACAAGAAAAAGTATTTCACCATTATGAGAAATCTAAAGGATTTCTCTGTGAGACTGAACTGAAGGTGCTGTGTGTCACCATACAAAAAGTAGATGCCTATGGAGTTGGTCAGACTCCAAAAACAAAGGAAACACAATCCAAATCAGATCAAAACACACAAGGGAGTGAGAAAAAAGGCAAATTCACTCAAGGGTTAAAATTAAAAAAAGTCCTAAAGTCCAGCTAAAGAGCTGCGGGTCTCTAAGGTTGAAGGGAATTAGCCCAGAAATGAGAATTCTCTCTAACATGTCCAAATCGAGATCTCCTGTCACGTGAGCCAAGGATGAAAATAGAGTTGAGCATGAAGTCCTAGAACAACGATAGTGCATGCTCGCACTACCATATATTCCCACAGACAATGATACTTTGAAAGGCCAAGTTCAAAGACAATCTGCATGGCAGATGGCTTGAGTGATGAGAGATGAAGGGCTAATTGGGTGGGGAGGTGAAGTCAAGTCCACCTCCTTGCACCTGGGTATGAGCTTATGTGCTTCTAAGTGAACCGAATGTTCCAGACATGGCACGAGCATGCCAACCAATTGTAGAGGACCATATAATGAAGGGCCTTATATGTTGAGAGCCAATGATATATTGCGTACTTACTAGTGTAGAAGATGACATGTTTTTAGAGGTAGGCATAAGTTGTCCACCTGACAGTAGATATCCAATCACAATCCCACCCCTTATAGAATGTGTACTTAAATGTTCCCCTTGTGCCTGTCACAACCCTTCGTAGGTTTTTCTTATTTGCCACATAGTATGACATCACGTATGACGTGTTCTTAGTATATAAATGTGTTTTTATGAGATATGAGCTGAGAGAACTTGAGTGAACGTCCGTTGATGTCCGTTGTAACTCCCTGTTTTAGATAATTGATATTAAAACAGTAAACTTTGCCATCTCCCTGAGTTGGTTTGATTATTTGGTGTCAGGGTTATTCGGCATCTCATCCACTGAATGTGTGTTACCCAAAGGGCTCTAAGCTCAGAAGGTTCTATAAAAATAAAATAAAAAATGAAAAGGGAGACAGAAAATGCTAAATGTAGTGAGGCAAGCACTTTAGATGTGGAGAGTCGCGGTGATCCAGATGAGGAGCAAGTGTCGATTCGTATTCAAACTGGAGCTTGTTGCCATTGATGCAGCGCTCAAAGGGTGCAGGCTAAAGGGGACAACAGTGTTGGTTTAGCAATGGCAACAAAGGTGCTAGTGAATCAAAGCACTATCTGAAATGTGGCGGTTCAAAGAATTCTGCAGCAGTGAGCTTCTAGCTCGAGCTGGAGGAATCAGCATGCTCGGCTGGCATGGTGCAGTGATTACCTGGTTCAAGAAGCCGCAACAGTGGTTTAAAGAGGTTTGAAGAAGTGCCAAAGGAAGCACCGTGAGGCGTGTTGGTCCAAATGCGTTCAAGCACATTTGATAACAAGTTTGATGTGGTTCAATGCACTAGAAATGCAGGGACCAGTTGCTTTGCTTCTTCAGTTTCTGTGAGTCCCAATCCAAGGGCCCAGGGAGAAGATGAGGGCTTGTTCTCGTTCTCCAAAAATGTGGTCGGCTGGCTAACACCTGCAGGGCTACTTCACCTCCAGTGAGGTCCTGGGCATCAGTGTAACTAGCACGGAGGCAGGTCTTGCTCCAGCAGCAGTTCAGCCCCAGTGCGACCTGGGGTTCGATAGGGAGCAGAGCTTGCCTCTGCCTTGCAGGTCTCCTTCTTCACCTCAATGGCCGAGTACCTTGGAAATAACAACTCTCCCATAAGAGGTCTACATTATTTCTTCTCCTTGCAGTGCAAGACTGAATCAAATAAAAGTTCAAGTCAACAGAGGATTGGGTAAAAGCTAGCACGCTTTAAGCAGACCAATCCCTGTTATTGCATCATATCCAAAGTGTTTGCTGTGCAGGAAGTGTGGCAGATAGGAAGGAAAGAAATGCCCACAGAAACCTAAGATGGAACAATCTACCCTTTGTTTCTGCTCTGCCTTCCTGCCCAATCCCACCTACTTCTCTAGCCCTGAACTTCATAGACCCTTTGGTGTGCAACCACCCCACCCCCCATTGTGAGGCAGCCCTTTGTTATGGATGTGTAACTTCCAACGGATATTTGTGCTCCCAGGGTTGACATGTGTATGCTGCAGAACAGATGTGGCTTTAATAATGAGGCAAACTACGGATCACCATACCAAAATGGGTATGGGATATATTCCAAGATGATTCTGCCGCCAAGTGGGCAGTTTATCATACCTAAGATGGCTTTAGAAAAGAGGGGTAGACTTAAATGCAACCTCTGCACTGCAGTGACTTGGCTGTCACAGCAGCTGTCAAACAGGGTACCTGTAACCTCTGACCCTGTTCTGTGCTAATGGAGAGCAGGCACTGCAGATCAGGATACTGACGCAGTAGGGCACATGTGCTCACTATGCTTTTGGCATGGAGTTTGATGAACCGAGTTCTGTATAGCAGACAGCCCTTCCTGGGATGGACTACCTGCATCATTTTATAAGCAACAAAATAGAAAAGCTAGGGCTTCCCTAACCTTGCCAGATGGCAAGACTTCACAAGGCCCAAGCAGAATGGGTCAAGAATAAGTGGTGTACATTACTGAAAACTGAATGTGGAAGGAAGAAAAAGAAATGAAGAATATAGACATTTGAAATTGTTTTTAGTGGAGGTAAAAGTAGTCATATTGAATATATTCTGGTGAATCTGGTAAACTGGAACATACTAAAATCCTTTGAAATTTATATGAGTGTTGAGAGTGATCATAAATGATTATGTTTGACTATTCCTATTGCAACGTCGGTCCATGCAGTTCCGTCATTAGCTCGGTTACTACGCCCTTCCAATAATAGGGTAGATTAAAATGGGAGAGGGCAGCTTTAGGAGCTAATTTGGCAGTGGTTTATTAAAACATTTTACCAGTATTTGAAGCTGTGATGATTCCTGATCATGTGAGTGTTAGCGATATGCCAAGATCCGCTCTTTCAATTCATCTATTCTTGCACACTTTTTCTCGAAACCTCCCAATGGTGTGATAGGTTTACAAATTCATAGAGAGAGTTGGTATGACAAGGAGTGTAGGGCAACCAAGACGAAGGTTGTGGCTGCACTTAAAGATGGAGATGGAGGGGGGAACAAGGTGATACAAACTTATCGAAAGGTATATAAGTCAATTATTGCTAGGAAGAAAAAGCTAAATCTAGTGATTTATCGGATGTCTTGAAGACGACATTGAGAACAATTGAGAACAATGCTAGGGATTTCTGGCAGATAGTGTCTATGGGAAGTTGTTCAAGCCAAAACCCTCTTCAACTGGTTATTACGGAAAACGTGGTTTAATCATTTTGCAGGCCTTTATCCTGACTCAAGATGTGATTTTGGAAATAAGGGAGGTGTATCTAATAAACCTATGACTAGGGGCCTTGATTTACCACCCTTTCAAGTAGTGACATAGCCAGAGGTTGCTGAGGTTGTGGGTAGTCAGACCAAAGGAAAAGCATGAGGCCCTGACCTTATTCTAGTGGACCTATATATGAACGGACTGGTTATACGGGTATCTTACCTCTGCAGGTTATTTAATGTTATCCTAAAAACAGGCCAGCAAACCTCCTCCTATCACGTGGCGGAAATCATACCTATTTTCAAAAAGGGGGATCCAAAGGATCCTGGAAACTATAGGCCAATCTCCCTACTGGATGCTATAAGTAAAATCGTTGGGAACAGTTTACAAATTAGATTGGTGGGGTGGATACAAGAATATGGGGCTTTAAGCCACCTGCGGGCAGGTTTCTATAAGGGGGTGGACCCGCTGGATCAGGTTCTGAGATTTAATCTATTGATCGATAAGTAACTATTAAAGGAGGTAGTTTACACCTTCTTTTTGTTGATTTGGGAGCAACCTTAGACAGTAACCCCTGACTAGCGTTATGGCAAGTTCTATTTGTCAAGGGAGTGCCCCCTCCATTGTTGAAAGCAATTATGGTGCTATATGCATATTCATCAGCTAAAGTGAGATGGGGTCTGGGTGGGAGACTAGCAACAATAAGACAAGGATGTATACCCCCCCCTGCTTTTTAATCTTAATTTTGATGGTTTTTTATTGGTGTTTCCGATGGATACATCGAGTGCTCCATCGCTTGAGGGGGGGGGGGGGGAATTTAGCTTTTTGCTGATGACATTAACTTGTCCCTCACACCATGAGGGTTGAGGAAACAGACAACTCCTTTTGTTCATTTTTGTAGGGTGAAAGGCTTGGAAGTCAATGCCAATAAAACGAAGGTAATTGGATGTGGTAGGAAGTTAGGGCAATGGTCACGCATGGGCATTCGTATAGAAGGCATGAACATCAAAGAAGTGGGCCACTTTGATTATCGAGGGTAAGGGTTGCTGCAGATGGGTCGTGGAAAGCAAATTTTAATTAGGCATCAGAAAGAACATGCAATGGGATCCTGTCTCTTGCAAATAGAGCTAGGACAAATTCAACTGCACTAGTGGTAAAAATATATAGGGCACAGGTATTGACAGGTGCTCTCAATGGTGTAGAAGTTTGGGGTCAAATCAAGTCTAATAATCTCCTGGTAACTGAATATAATTTCCCGAAAAGGCTGTTATGGGTGCAGAATAGTGCACCAGATATACCACTTCATATGGAATTAGAGATGTTTTCCCACACAATAACTGCGCTACACTGTTTGTTGAGTCTTTTTCAAAGAAATTGCATTGAAATAGATTGTTTTCAAAAGAAGAACATGCTGTGGTGCCCTGTAGTTTACACGTGTTTCTGCTTCACATGAGCCTTTCTCAAAACAAAATAGGGCATATGTTCAAGTCACATATTCTGGTCACTAATCCTGGTAACTTAATTTCTTGTGGAGAAAATGTTTCCCCATTTTCTTGATGAAAAATCACGGGTTCAATCCCACCTGACAAGAGCTGGTTTGGATCACTGCGCGTCGGCTGCGCAATTTCGGACCATTTTATCTTTTGAAAACAATCTATTTCAATACAATTTCTTTGAAAAATACTCAACAAACAGTGTGGCACAATTATTATGTGGGAAAATATCTCTTTTTGAAACTGACCACGAAGGTAGGGGTAGTGGTTCCTCCGTAACTTTCCACACCGATATCAGGTTGCAGGCATAGGAAGTTGTACCCCGGCCTGACTGTGCAATTTTCATATGGAATTAGGTCATTTATGCATTACTGACTAAATAATCCTAAAGTCAATGTTATTCTGTTTTGTATTTGGTCTAGTGAGGGTCTTATGAAGTTTAGGGAAGCCCTGCCAGACACTCTGTTGTATCAAAAGGCAAGCTCCTTAAAGAAGTGTGCCCATATTAGGAGGCTTCTTTATCAGTTTAAACTGGAAGACCTGTGGAATAGACCAGAGTCTTTTCATGACGGTGGTAGACACATTGTTGTTACAGTTTATACTGATTGGGGAGAATACACCTGTCAATAGGATATCTCTATCGCTATATCAAAGAAGGTTTTGCTCTGGAAGATTACTTGTAGCTCATTGAAGATCCGAAGATGCGTTCTTTGTTCATGAAGATGTGATTAGGTGACCCACCATTGGCAGTGGTACAGTAAAAACTCACCTACGTGTGTCTTTTGTGCTTGCTAGTGAAAGGCAATCCCTGCAGCATTTTCCTTTTGTGTGTCCCGTCTATTCTGATATTAGGAGGAGGAATTTAATTAATAGAGGTACCCGAACGTTGACTGCTGCAGAAGAGCAAATACAATGGATGTTGTTTTTGCAGTCTCAACTTATTTAACAAGTGCTTGGAAAAGAAGAGGAATCCACATAAAAATTGTATTATAAGGGGATTTGTTATCTGAGAATAGATTGCAGTTGGTATGAATGAGCTGCTAGAGTAGTAGCTTTTATATAAAACTGTATAGTGCATCTGCTTTTTTATAATGATTGATCTGGGAGTATATTGGAAGCTGTATACATGCTAAGACCATACTCTTATGCGTCCCCTTGATGAGGTTTTATCTGTATTTTATGCAACTTTTATGGCAAGTGAATTATGATGATGAAATAATAGCAACAGGCTTCAGCTAAGGCACCAATCTGGGGGTGATGAAAAGACCTCTGCCAATCACTTTACTGTCAAAGATGTGGGGAGGGCCCGTGTGGTTAGGCCAGCAGGATGCATTTCAATCATTGATTTTTCCACATGCTATTAACATCCCAGGTTTGTCTGGGTAAGGCTTCAGCATATTAACTTCCCATATAGCGGTCCATTCAACTCAAACTGAGACATGTTCCTGCTAAGAACTTGGCCCCAAACAGAAAAGGATGCGAGTATCATCACCATGGAAACATAGAAAAGGTGTCTGGGGAAGTTCATGGGGCACGTGAGAGTTGAAATATCATTCTACTTTTTTAATTTGTTTTATACATTTTCAACAGATAAAACACTTGTACTTGTAAACCCAACTCCATAATCTCTGGCAAAGCGTGGCAGGTTATTGTTCATAGCGTACATTGCCCACTCCTGCACCACGTAGTCCCATCCTTGCGAAGACAGTGTTGGAGCATGGGGATGGCCGCTCCCTTCTAACGCTTTGCCACCAGCAACATCGCTGCTAGGGTTAGCATAGTATGTGCCTTTCTTTGTCCTCTGCACCCTTCGCCAACCCCAGTCATAGCTCCTCTGGTGATACCCTAGCATTTCCCCCCAAAGACCTGCACCTGAGCTTCCTGTACGTCCCTCAAGAAATATAAATGTTGAAAATAAGAGGCAAAGCACGGCGTAGCACAGAGCCCGGTGGGAGCTTCCAGGTCGGATGTGGTCTTTATAGGTAGATGCGGGAAGTCATACAGACTGAGCGAGCACAATCAAAAGACAGGTAAGATCTGATCCAAGCAAGGGCAGTTACAGTGGTCCCTAGCTCCTTGCAGTAATTGTAGGATGTAATGTTGTGCATTGTCAAAGTCTACAAAATGAAATAATGATATTAGTTCAGCAATTCTGTAGGGGTTAGGGGTGGATGCTTACCTGCTGTGGGTCCAGGACATTGATTGACTCTATAAGCACCATGGCGACATGGGATGCGTTGACGTTGGTGGGGAAAAGGCAATCACGTAATTCAGCATACATTTTATAACGCAATCCAGGTACCACACCCAGCAGTCAACAACAGGCAGTGCTTACTTAATTTGCAGAGCAAAAGGCAGAGGGATTTTTCCACTCCCCTTTGAAGTGCAAATAAGTAACATTGGGCCTCATTACACGGTAGGCGGAGGACCAAGGTGCTATTAGCACCTTGGCCCATGCCGGTAAAATACCGGCACCGCCTTGGAGGAAAGGGGGATTATCGCCCTATTCCAAGGTTGGCGGGGTGGTAATTCCTCCTTCCCCCATTGCCCTTCCCCATTCCCATTTTTGCCCCATAGGGCTCTATGGGAATGGGGAAGGCGCTAATTACGGTGCCGCAAATTGCGGTACCGTGATTAGCACCCTGGTCCCTTTGCGGGTTGGTTTTTAACGCCTGCTAAACAGCAGGTGTTAAAGTACCAACCCGCAAAGGGACCTCGTAGTAAGGCGGTAAGTGTTCACCGGTACCGGTGCCCTTACCGGTACCGGTAAACCCTTACCGCCGTCCGTGTAATGAGGCCCATTGTGTGGTGGGGACCTGTGCACGCAAAAGTGCAAACATATCAGGATCCTGCCGCCAAAATATAGATGACTCAAAAATCAAACTCAATGCTTTTCAGAATGCCTTATTTATCCCATTCCTGCGATACATCTGAGTGTAGGCACGGCCGCACAACTCACATCACTGTATCCTGAGGAATGGTGAGGTTGGTGATAGTATTTCTCTTGTATTTGGCCAAAGTCTCTGATAACCCTTTATGTCAAGCAACTTAAAAGTAAATCCAGTTGAGCTTTCAGAACAACCAAACAATTTACCAAAGGTTTCCACTGAAGTTCATGACACAAACGTTTTCTTAGATATATTGTGGTGGCTACTGGGATGAGGAGTCTGACCAAACGGTGGCATAGTGATTGCTATAAACTTTTAACAACAACCAACAAACCTATCTATCCCTAACAAAACGTCATTTACCCGCCTCAAACAAACTAAAACTCGGGCAGTCAGGAAGTACGTGTAGCCCAAATCACCATCCTAGTCCAAACACCTATTCTATCCCTACCACTTAAAAAAAAAGAATTCCTAATCTAAGTAAAGTTATTTCTACAGCGGGGGAGAATGACTCCCTTCTCCTAGGTATGAGTCTCTCAAGGTGCAGCGCACTTAATTTTAGAAACATGTTCCGAGGTTCACAATCAAAACTGAGGCTCCAGGGTTCATAACCAAAGGAGACAAGGGTTCACAATATTCAAGTAGGGTTCGGAGAATTTCCCCCTACTCTTAGCTGGTTCACCATCTGATGTTTAACTTCTTCAACAGCTCTTGCAGTTCCCTCCAGAAGCTTCTTCCACTGGGATGATGAAGAGGCTCACTCAGTCCTCCTTGACTTCCCGGTATCACACTCTTGTGGAACTGGGCAGGGAATTGCCTCACAACGTGTTCCACTACTTTCTCTTCTTCTTCTATTTTTTTTGCTTCACAAATTCACAGTGCCAAGCTTTCCCGGCCCGTTCCCGGACTTATTCTTATTCCCGTTACCTCACAACGTGTTCCACTACTTTCTCTTCTTCTTCTATTTTTTTTGCTTCACAAATTCACAGTGCCAAGCTTTCCCGGCCCGTTCCCGGACTTATTCTTATTCCCGTTACCTTCACTCTGAGAATGTTACACCGGTTTCACCAGTGACCAAGAGATTGTTATTCCGACTTCTACTTCTACTGCTCTTCATAGGTCCGTTGGTCTTCACAGCCAGGTACTGTTGGCGGTCACGGCACAGGTTCCGGACCAAACAGTTCACCCATTACAGATCACACTGCCACCCCAGTTTCTCATACTCCCCATACATTTGGCTACGAGGCTCCATGGTAGGCAGGGTAGGTGGTCTCGGCGCAGTTCTCAGACTACATGGGGAACACATGACAGGTCATGCCACCACCTCTCAGTTTCTTCACTTCAAAGGCACCAGCTCCCAGTCGACTCGCCCAATGCTTCTCGGGCATCCTAATGCTTGTTTCGGCTGCTCTGGAGAGCTGCCTCGCTGCAGTCTCCCGAAGCCCAGTTTCAACCATGCAGACTTTTCGACTGCGTCCACAGGGTTCTTCTTGCGGATTCAGAACAGAACAAAATCCTTCTTTACTGTTTAGTTTAAATAGCAGGTACTGCCCCAGTGGAACGTCATTTCGATTGACAACAGCTGTCGAGCACTCTGTCTACTTGATGGCATCATGCTCGCAATCTTCTTCGTCCATGTACTCCTCACAGCAAGTCTATCTGACAAGTTACAATAACACATGATTTCAGACTGCATCATAGGTAGAGAAGGTTTGGGTGTTATTATTACCCTGTGGGGTCAGGAGTTAAAGGTGTTGTTACCCGGACGCACTCCTTTTCCCAGGATGGGAGTTCCTCCCCATGAGGTCCTCCCACATCTTACCACCCCCTAGGGAGACTATAGGTTTGCGGCCGCACCTCACTAGACTTGTGCAAAGGGGCTTCTCTCTGGGGAGAAGTGACCCCATCTCAAGGATAGGCACAATATTCATTATGGCTGTCCTGAAAGCATGTCTGCATTTCTACCATTCAGTAAGTAGGTTGAAAAGCCCACCCCTCGCACTTACCTAAGGAAATTAAATGTCTGCACCCTATTCCCCACTGCTCCTTTACTCCAGGTATAAGAGATCGGACTCCTGGGTGTCCCGTCATAGGACTAGTGGTGGATGCCATCCCTCATTTTTGTCTCATGTCTCTAGAGAAGGGAGTTGAGTTCTCCCTGCATCAGTGCACACACATCTACGCATTCAGCAACCACTCTTCCAGTTCAGAGACTATGCCCTGGGGGTGGGGGGCAGAGGAGATGCCTGCAAACAGGCTCATTTCTGAAGCACGACTGAAGCCCCTTTCTCCTGCTTCCATCGCAAGCGGAGTGAATTCCAGGTGTGCAGATGCGCGCTGCCGTGCCCTGCACCACATTCAAAGCCGATGAATGCATGCCTCCGTAACCAACAGCTGCGACTGCAGAGAGAAGGCAAGTGTGTGCACATTGCTCGCTGTTCTACCTGAGATGAAGGAAATCCAACATTTTCAGAGATCATGAAATAAAAATAATAGCACTTTGTGTTTTAATATTTATACTGCCTGCTACACAGTGTTCTGACATTATAACCCTATAAGTTACAGTTGCTACCACTACTTAACTTAATGGAACTCATTTTATTTACCAGAGAAATAAAGAATGGCTGAGTCAACACCCGAGAACATACACCTATGACCTGCATTTTTTCTACAGAAGATGAATGAATTTGCTGAGTTTTCTTATTTCCTCGTCCCCAGGAGGTAGTGAACCCTATTACTGAGCGAGAGTGCTGCAACATGGTTTTAAACGAAGTGACCGAGACCCTGTTTATTCCCACCCCCATCAGAGCAGCAGGATGGTCCACAAATGCCTCTGGTGGGTGCTACTGATCCCCCTGACTTGTTAGGGAGTTTTTCATTAATCACTGAGGCCAGGGTCTTTAGACATGCCTTCCTTTCCTGGGCACCAGGGTTTCCCAGGCTCCCTGCATGGCAGTGTGGCAGTGCAGCCCAGGGTTAACACTTTGCAGATCAGGGAGGTAGTTAACATTTTCAAAACACGCAGTGCCTGATTCTCAAGTTGGCGCAGTGAGCGTGCTAAAGAGCACAAATCACTGTGCCAAATCTGGATGCCCAGGCTCCATCAGTATTCTCACGTGGGCCTGGGCATCCTATTAGTGCACAGCAGTGCACCGCCTTCATTGCACCTGTTGTTGGCTACAATGGCCGCAACGGAGAAATCTCTGCAGCACCTTCCTTAAATCACGACACAATCGTTATTTTACAAAAGTGCTGCCGAGAACACGTTAATGAGGGTTACATGAAGGTAAATCCTCCAAGGACTAAAACATTAGACTGCTTGCTCTTCTCCCTGAAAAATTCTCTAGTGTGAATCCGGCCTGAAAATGTAGCCCAAACACTAGAGTCCTACTAATGAGGATTGCCATTCGGTGCCATTGGCAATCACCTGCCATGCACAGCTATTAACTTGAAATATGCATTTGCAGTTGAGCACAGAGAGCAAGCTACATGACGCTTTACTCATTTGCATCAGCTCCTGAAGGGTGCAAAGGATGCCATGTAGAACCTGTGACCTAGATTGTGGTTGATAACAGCCAGAAAGATACTACACAAAGGGTTCCTTCATCGGCAGAAGCTGTTACCACGCGCTTCACTTTTCCATTAGTAGAAATCTATGACAACCACCAAATCGTTTTAGGAAGTTTCTGGGTGTTTGGCCACACACCTGCACTGCGACCGGCTTCCTGTGGCACTCCTCCACAATACCAGCTCCGACATGGTACCGTATATGTGCGCCACTTGAGCCCACATTTAAAAGTGGACGAGTGCCACAAGAATACCTGCCTTAAGTGGCAGGTAATGAATGTGGTGGGTGCTAGGTTGGGTTCTCACCCATCCTAGCAACCGCCTCATATATTCCGAAAGTGGCGCATTCATACCGACTTCGGAATGATGCGCCATCTTAAGGTCGTTAACGCTTTTAACAACCTTTTCAGTACTTAACACCCACTTGAGAATGGGACCCTCAGAATCTCCATACGCTATATTTGTATTAACAAGTTATTCTTTATATAGGAAATGTCAAGAGAAAAAACACTACACCAACAAGTAAGTAAGCTTTAGAAAACAAATGTGCAAAATGGGGTTAACTACCGCAAGCTTCTATGTGAATGTAAGAAAGCAAAAGCGATGTGTGACCTTCTCAAGTACAACTTCACCCCACAGATATCATGGAATGGAGGGATAAAGCAACATACATCATAATGTCCAGAGTCCCGGGGCCAGATTACCGAAACTTTGCACCGGTTTGCACGGTATTAGCACTAGGGCAAAGTTGCCCTGTTTTTTAAAACACTGGGACATATTCGTAACCCATTACAGGATGATAAGTGCACTTTGGCATGGTGCCAGAACCAGTGAACAAATTGGCCTAGTGCAAAAAAGAAACAGAGTGGGAGCACCCTCTCTGGGGATCTATGGGGTAACCACAGTCTACCCCTCCCTTAGCAGTGTTTAGGACTATTGAGCACAAACCACAGCACAGCCACTCACCAAGTGAGGCTTTAGAATAAGCCTGGGAGGGAGGGAAATTGAGTCAGAAACCAAAGAGTCCAGAAAAAAGTGCAGGGGCACTCAAAGTTAGTCATCCGAACCGCAAAAATTGAATTCTGACGGGACACCCCTCCGCTACAGTGGCGCGTGTCTGCACAATACATACTGGAGGCATGCTAGTCTGAGTTTATTCTAAGGACAGTATCAATAAGCCTATACTAACACAATATTTTGTGAGGGTAGCTCAGGAGCAACGTGCTCGCCTTGGAAGCAAGTACGCACAGAGCAACACATGTTCGATCCCCAGGTCCGCCCTTCGAAACCTCTGGGTATTAAACGCGTTGTAAATAACCTATCATGTCACTATACTAAACTGACAAGAAGACTGTCATTTTTGCAGACATAATCCTTGGTTTTTTTAGAAAGGGCCAATGCGCCGGACTGGCACATTGCTCTTTGAATACAGCAGGAGAAAATGGCGGCTGTGCACCCATCGCCACCTACGCAGCCAAATGACCAGGGCCGAAAACAGACAATTGCTCAGATGATTTGAGAAACGTGTGGCCTTCCAGAATCCAGGCAGCATCGGGCGGGACAGAATTTACATTATCAATACCACTCTTGAGCATTGCAGCACTTTCAAACAAAAATCCTGACATGAGGCACTACATGGAAATGTGCTACTATAAGCCTTAACAATACATTTTGAAGAGATGGGTTTTCGGTCTCTTTTGGAACCACAACATAGGTGACAGATATAAGCTGGGATGAAGGTAGTAGAATGAGGCTTTTGACCTCCTTGCTTTTGACATTGCAACATAGAGAACAATACGCATGCATTGTTGAGCAACAATGTTTCCTTTATGGACTTGAACTCATTTTGCTACCATTCATTGTATGTTGCCCTCTTTCCCCTTTTGATAATGAATCCTAACATTTTCTATAGTGAGTTGTGCATTGACCGGGTGATGTGGCTTCTTATTTGGTGGGTGGAAAGCATCATGGATCCGTGCAAAACTAAAGAAGAGGTGGGGCATGATTTCCTGGCAGAAATGCAAGCTGTGAAACCAGGATCCAATGCTCAGATGTCAACTTCCACACTTGAGCAAACCATGTGATCGTGAGCAACTTCCAATAATGGTATCACCTAAAGGGTTGCCAATAAATTGTGCGCTGTAGAAAATGACTTACTTCCTGTAAAGTAGCCAAAGATATATTTCATCTTGTTTATAAGGAAATATGTCAAATATTTATTGACACATTAATATCCAGAAAGGTACCAGAATTATGGAAAATGCCAATTGTGCGCCCATTGTTGAAGAAAGCAACTTTTGACCCAATGGAGCTGAGAAACTTCTGTCCAGTTGCCTAACTCATCTTGAATTCATCTCAGTTGGTTAAAATAGGCTCTTTTTTTTAACACCTAAACCCTTATTTTGTGGGGTCCCTCAGGGTTCATCCCTGTCACCTCTTCTATTTAATATGTACATCCACCCCTTGTCCGATCCTTTTTGTAAAGGTGGGCTTTTTTTTTCTTAAATGATGTGGTTGATACTCACTTTTCGTAAAACTCTCAGGAGACAGAGTGGGTGTGTGACTTGCCATGAGGAAGTGCAAAATCACGCTAATAGGATAGATGGAAGTGTAATAGTCTCAAAGTAATCCAAGTAAGACCAAGGTTCTGTCCATGTGTAAAGGTGTAAAACCCCTTTGGCCACTGGATTTGGTGACTGCCCTGCACTTCTTAGACCATTGGGAATCTGGACATTAAGATGGATGCTGCTCTATCCCTTCATTCCAAAATATCTGTGGGTTGAAGTCGTGCTTCTTCTGCTTGAGAAGGTCAAACATCTCTTTTGCTTTTTAACATTCCCATAGAAGGTTGAGGTAGTTAACGCCGTGATATCATCAAAATGGGACTTTGGCAACATTACGAATCCCTTGGTGTTGTCAGTCTCCCCGGCAGGGGTACCCTTCCCATAGGGCCAGGGAGGTGACGCCTCTACCTGATAGTCCCCCTGGGGGTGGTAATCAGCAGGAGGATCCCATGGGAGAGGAACGCTTCCGCGGGAGAAGGGAAGACTATCAAGGGAAAATGTGGTATATTAACCTCCATGCCACCATGCATTGTTCACCCACAGCCCAAGCACCCACACCCTCCATGTCTCCTCTTTCTTCTGTTAGTGTCTTCATGCATAGTAACCCTGTCTATCAAATAGACAATACTGTGGCGAGTAAGGAAAGAGTCAGGGTAGATAGCTCCAGAAATACGGACAGGAAGAAGAGCAGGGCGATGAAGAGCCCTACATGGAACAATGACAAACATACAAGCTGCTAGGGACTCGGAAAGCTGCTTACCATAAAAACTGACAAAGGACTCTCCTCAGAGGCAGTCCTGCCCCAGAGGAGCATTGAGCTGGAGAGCGATGCCACGCTGGGAGGACGCGCAGAAGGAGCAATCCTTGTGGAGTCAGGGGGCGAATGCAGTTATATCATTTTTCTTTTGAAGTGAGAGGGACGGAAATAGGTTTGGGACCTAGGACAGTGGATAATTTACTTTTTACAGATGTTCTGACATCATCCTTAGTTTTGTGTGAGGCTGGGAAACACCTCTTAGTTAGAGGGACAGGTTGGGTTCTTTTAAATAAAAGTCTATGCCGACAAGCATGCCATCTGTGTGTCACGCGTCTACTTCTGCACCCTTGCACTCCACCTTCTGAAAAAGAACCGCCTGCAACAGACTCAGCAGGCCGCTCCTAGGACTCTTTACGGAGTGATCTACTAGCGTAGCGATGCTGGGCGTGACCAATAGGGACGGCTTACGCTCCAAAGAGAGCGTTCAAATCACAACAAAGGTGTCTATTAATTGTTCACAGAGTCAAACAAGCAAACATTGTTTTTTGTCTTAAAGTGTGCGGGGGCCACCATTTAGCCCATATATTGTCCCCATATATAATGTCACCTATGCCGTTTCCCGGCGACTATATGTATGGCGACATTATATACGGGGACACTATGACCTGATACCGCAGCTACTGCATCAAAGCAATCTGCTGACCTGCAGGAAAAATGAAAGACATGGGTCTTTATATTTCACTTTAGGATAAGAATCCTGAGATCGCCACTTTCTACTCACCTAATTACAGACTTCACGGTGCCCGGATGCCAAAGGGCAAACATAGCGCTATACACATACTCATAAGAGTTGTCACAGTCAATATACCAGCAATATTGGCCCTTGCTAGTGCCCTGGCCTGATTGTTTTCTGGCTTACTCGTGGCAGGGTCATTTGAAGGCCATGGTATTTTCCACAGACGCATGTGAAATCTATGATAGTTCCTCACGTTTAACTGAACACGCATTCTCCATGCCTGGAAGCATACGCAGGGGAATAAACCCTCATTTGTTCATGGTGGCCCCTCCCATTTTGTTTCTGCTTCACCGCCACCAGCGATTTCTAGCCACAACCTTGATTAGAGACCACCCCAGCGTTACCTCAGAGGTCTGCAACCGGCAGCTCTCCAGATGTCCACCCCTGATCCTTCATCATTGGGTATGCTGTCTGGGGCTGATGGGAGTTGTAGTTCAAAACATCTGGAGAGCCAATGGCTGCAGACTACTGCATAACTCTCATCTTGGCCCTTGCCATCAACGTCACCGCTAGCGCTCTCTCAACACAGACTAGCTTTCATGAAAAACCTTTAAGATGCCACAGTCATGCACTGTGCACAATGCAAGGTCACACATGTAGTGCGCCTATCTGAAGGGATTCACTTTGAGAATCATGGAAATAACCACCAGGTCTGTCCTATGGCCCCGATTCTGTAATTGTACGCATGGTACTTTTGGGGCTCAACATTGAAACTTTGGCTTGAGAGGTTGTCATGCATATGTCACCCCCACACTCAAAATGGACTGACTTATAAGGGGCAAAGAAAAATAAGTGTGCCATACATTCCATGCCACATACGAGCCATCCACGTGGTAATTCAACCATCTATTCTATTTCACACTAATTGCTTGTCGTTTTGTGTCTGTTTTCACTAGTTTTAAGCTCAGGGGACTGTGATTGTTTTAGAGCGTACATTGTGAATCACAAAGAATACGCTGGCATCATTATTACCAACGTTGGCATCAATATTTCCTATGCTGCCATCATTTTTCCAACGTTGGCATCATTATTTCCTACGTTGGCATCATTATTTCCAACGCTGGCATCATTATTTCGCTGGCATAATTATTCCCTATGCTGGCATAATTATTTCCTACGTTGGCATCATTATTTCCTACGTTGACATTATCATTTCCTACGCTGGCATCATTATTTCGCTGGCATAATTATTTCCTATGCTGGCATAATTATTTCCTACGTTGGCATCATTATTTCCTACGTTGACATTATTATTTCCTACGCTGGCATAATTATTTCGCTGGCATAATTATTTCCTACGCTGGCATAATTATTTCCAACGTTGGCATCATTATTTCCTGTGTTGGCAATATTATTTCCTACGCTGGCATCATTATTTCCTATGTTGGCATCAATATTTCCTATGTTGGCATTATTATTTCCAACATTGGCATCATTATTTTCTATCTTGACATCAATATTTCCTACGTTGGCATTATTATTTCCTACGTTGGCATTATTATTTCCAACATTGGCATCATTATTTCCATGCTTGATGGCCAAAAGATGCCAGCAATAGTACTATTTTCAGTAACAACTGGTGAGGAGGCAAAGGATCTTGTTACCAGTGGGCGGTATTTCCTTGGGAAATACCGCCCACTGGTTTACCGAATCCGCCAGTTGTGATTGGGCTAAATCTGTCCTTTATGAGTGCCAGAATGGCGGGTTTAATCCCCATTCTTGGAGCCAATAGGACGCTGTGGGCAATAACGCTGCTCTCAATAATTCCTCATTCCATGGGTGATAAAGGGGAGGCAAGCCCCCCAGCGACATACTAGGGTACCTCTTCAACTTCATTACCAAGGTTGCAAATGGGTGGTCTGGTAAAGCGGCACTAATCCGGCAAACAACACTTCACCACTCGTTTCTACCGCGCCACCAAACTCGGAATGTGCCTGAAAGTGGTTCCTAGCGCTTGAATTTTAGGTTGCTCACCATCACCCATAAATGCATATTCGGTAAAAGTCCAGCAAACCTCACACAAAGGCTGCGTGATAACCAATACACGTGCTCGCTGAGAGACCTGCCAGAGTGATCTGTTTACGGTGACTCATTCAAAGCTTTATTTGATTTATTTATTTATTTATTTATAAGGCGCCATAGCCTGCAGGCATCAGGGTGTCGGAACATAAACACACAGACGACAGGCAGAGCAGGACAGCAGGGCTGGAAAATGTTCTGTCAATTTCATTGCCCACTCCCTTTCGAATGAATTGCCCCTTTCCATAAGATTGGACTCCAGTGTACCAAAACAAGTAGTGGAACTGTGACTGCAGCAGGAGGGGGGTGGGGGGGTGAGAGGGGGAGTGTAGGAAGGAAAGGAGCAGCGTGCAACACATTGTTCAAGGGTCGCAGTCATGCTGGCTGGCAGGCAACTGAGATGAAACAGATTTCAATTTAGCTGTAACTGATATCAGGTGGTAAAGTGGAGAGGTGTGCTGTAACTTCCCAAAGAACAGTTCCGGAATGGTGGAAATGGTTTCAAAAATTAGTGGAGCTGTTAAAAGGAAAAATAAAAGAACACCCCTCCCGACCGTTCCCTCTAACTTCGACCACAGCTCATCGTTCGAGAAATCACTCAAGACCTGTTCTTTCACCTGCATGATTCCTCAGTGTCTCTGAGTTGTCTTACACCCCTATGCATTTTTGCACATATTTTTAGCCTTGAAGTTTTACCTTTAGTGTTTGTTTTAATCCGTGTATTAGCGCTTCCTGTTATGTTGTTTGTTTCTGTCATGTGTGTGCCCATTTGCCCATCACCCTTAAACGCACTACAGATAAATATTTAAGAAAAGGATTACATCTGCAAACACGCAATCATAGAACGTCAGTGGTAGAAGTGCATAAGTGCGGACCCGGGGATCGAACATGTGTTGCTCTGTCTCGTCTTGCTTCCAAGGCGAACGTGTAGCCCCTGAGCTATCCTCCCGTAACAAGGTGTTGCAGTCGGGGCATTGCAATAGGCTAAGTGACTAGTAAATAAGGCTCCTATTACAACTTTACACTTGCACAGGCACATGAATCGACAATTCCTCTATATAGAATGGCGAATATGGTCATAAAAAGTAGAGGAATGATGGAACACCGCCCCGACCGTTCCCGCTCACTTTCGGTCACTGCATATGCAAAATGTCTGCCATCCCCATACTGGTGCTCGAGATTGCTCTCTGCCCTTGTCAGAACTTGCAGTGGCTCCACCTGTGTGTTAGAAAATCTTGGGGAAAGACCCTTAACTTTTACCTGGCAGGAAGGTTGGAAGACATGGATCCCGGCCTGAATCCGCCCCATCCATTGCATGCCTGCAAGGTAGGATGTGACCTGCTGCAAGACCCCTCTCGCTAAACCCCCAGGCTCTCTGTAACACCTCATGATCTAGGGTACCAAATGCCACCAAGAGATCCAGATGGACCAAATCCAGCATCATCAGTCACCCGCCAGGTGCCATCCTTAGTGCTGTGCCAGCTCTGAACCTGATTTGACTTGGACTCAGGAGTGGGTGGTTTTGGAGAGTTGGGCATTGCCTAGAGCAGGGCTGAGGCTTGACATATCTCAAAAGTAGGGAATGCAAGAGGAAGACTTTGAGGGACAATTGCATGATAGTTAAAAAATAAACAGACTGCAGAACAACAGCTGAGTACGTAAGGAAATGTATGGGTGAACACTCAATTGCAAAGAACACTGGTTCCACGCCTACCAGGGCTGTGCCAAGGCCATCTGACGATACTGGGGACAACCGTCCCATGCCAAAGTGTATCCCAAATTGAATGAGCCTTATGTCCTGCTGTCACCTTGACTTTAATGTCATCTCGGATCTTGAGGTTCTGCTGTGTGCAACATTATACCCACTACCTGTACCCAGTGGGTCATAGGTCGATCTAGCACTCTATCAGTCTGAGGGCGAGAGTTGCACTGTCAGGTGCACCCTCGCTGTTCCCCCTTGTCAGTGTGGTCTGGTACACTCTCATTGTCTCTGTCTCTGCACCCTGTCTCTCTCTCTTTCTCTTGTTCGATACATTGGTGCTCACAGAAGAACAGGATCATTGGTTTTAATCTGAGTGTGACCCTCTCTAAGAGCAAAGGGCTTTTTTAGAGACAACATGGTGTGCATTCTCAGCAAAAGAACATATTAAAAAAGGAAATCATGTCACTGTACTACTGGGCTATTTTAAAAAAGTGTCAATGCTCATTTCTAAGGATCACTTCTGTTATATGTAGTAGTGACAATAAGAAAGTTGCACTTTTCTTACAGAGCAAAGCACATTATAAATATAGAATATCAATGATTTCCTATTACACTCCATCACAATACCCCTATGAGAGAGTGGCAGAGGACAAATACAACCAATGATGGTTCCTTGCTGCTATGCATAAAATCCAAGATTATTTTGGGAACATAAGAATGACCCCAGATGTTTGTTTATAATTGACATCTATATATATGTGTGTATATATATATATATATATATTACATGGACGCGGTAAATTGGTGTTTCCATAGGAAGAGCATTTTTTGGGCGGCTTATAACTTCGCTCCCTCTGGACGAATCCTCACCAAACTTTGCAAAAAATATATGGCCCACTCTGAATTCTTTTGCAAAGTTTGGAGAGGTTTTTTCCAGGGGGGGCAAAGTTATAGGGGGGGTCCCAAAACTTTTGTTTTTTCCCATAGACATGGGAAAAAACTTTGCGCACGCCTACAGCCCAAACCGCTGGACGGATTTACACCAAATTTGCGGCAGGAGCGGGGGCTTGTTCCCGAAAGCGTGCTTTTGCAAATTTGGTGTAAATCCGTCCAGTAGTTTTTTTTAAAATTACCAAAATGTAAGGCAAAAAAATTAGTGATATCTCCGTTAGCTTCGCGGACAGACTTCCCGGTTCGCTCCGCGGACAGTGCCCTGATTGGCTGAGTGGCATGCTCGATGTCCGCGGACATCTGACGTGTTCACTGATTGGACGGCGTGGGTCGTGGAGCGCGTCAGATTTTTGGTGGCGCACGACATCTTGCATTCACGGACGACCGCGGACAGCGAGGTGAAACTTGGTTTAAACATTGTATTTAGTGGAGTGTGTTGGTGTGTAAGAGTGTTTGGGGAGGGTGGGGGAGTATGAGATAGGTGCAATGTTGTATTTTTTTTTATGTGCTAGACGCTTTTGTTGTGTTCGATTTTTCTGCGGACAACACGGCTGTTCTGAAATGTTCGTAAATAAACAGAATGGATTCGGTAAAAGTGTTCTAAGAAGACTCGTGGGGTCCTGGAATGTTCGCAGGGGGTGTCCTGAAGACATTGTCTGTATTGTTCCTTGTCAAGCTGAAAGTGTTCTAAGAACACTCGCGGTGTCCTGAAATGTTCGTACATAAAGAAAATGGGGGTGTTCTGAGGATGTTGTCCGTATTGTTCGCTGGCAAGTTGAATGTGTTCTAAGAACACTCGCGGTGACCTGAAATGTTCGAAAATAAACAAACTGGGGGTGTTTGAGGATGTTCTCCGTATTGTGTGCCTGCTTAGCTGTATCCAATGAGAGAATGGCACAGAGAATGAAGTGGAAATGGTAGAAGGGCTGTCTAAGAGTTATGCGGTCTGCGGACAGGGCATGCTACATCCGAGGTTTTCCAGCAAATCCAGCACGGAAAGAAGACTGTAGGGATCAGCCAATCAGATGTTGAGGTTGTGGATTTGTGTTCAAAGAGACTGTGTGTAGTGAAGATGGCAGAAGTGGAGAAAGTAAGGGTGTTGGTGCTCAGAGATATGTTTGTGCATGGTTTACAACAGTATGCTCAATGTAGGCATGTTGCAAAGAATTTTGATGTTAAAGGAGTGGAGGTGGTGTGGAGCACTGTGCCTGATTGCAATGTACAGGGAATTGTACAAGTTTGTGAAGATATGGGCAGGATCAACAGTCCCCATGTGATAGTTTTGCACTATGGTGCTTTCCATTTGGGCTATGTCAGTGCCCCTACTTTGTTGGCAGATTTGGAACACTTGGTTCAAGCAGTAATGAACATCCTTCCAAATGCCAAAGTATTTTTTTCTAGATTAGTTCCTAGGGCAATATGGGACAATAGTTCAGTTTTTTGTCCTCAGCAAAACAATGCTAGGTGTGTAATCAACCGAGGCATGTGTGCCTTCATGCTTAGAGCTGGTATGTTCTTCTGTAATAATGAGAATATTGATTCCAGTAATGCTGTTTATTTTAAAGAAGATGGCATTTCCTTATCTTTTATGGGAAATGCCATTCTGTTTTGGAATGTAAGGGTTGCTTTGGAGAAGGTTATGTGAAGATTTTAGGAGTAAAGTAAAGAAAAAAAAAAAACAAAATAACAGGTGTCTGTCAAGCATTTGCAAAAAAAAAAAACGGCTCTTTTCAGAGCCAACCTCAAAGGGGAAATGGGCAAGCTATTTAAATTTATATTCGCCATGCTCAGATTTTCGATATGTCCGCGGACATGGCGGTAGTGCGCGGACATCGAAATCACTAGCTAGGGGTTCAGTATGTTCTATGTTACATGTATATAAAGTGAGGGATATTATGGTTAAATTGTGCTACTAAAAACATATGAAATTCAGTAAAAAAACTTTGTTAAAGGGACGTTATTGTTAAGTTGCGCTACTAAAAACCTATCAAATTCAGTAAAAAAACTTTGTTAAAGGGACGTTATGGTTCAAAGTGAAACCGAAAAACCCCTGAAATTCGGCAGTTATGGTAAGATAAGCAACCATAACTCGCGCCACCGTGCACTGCTAAAACTAACACCCAGGACATCAAAGATGACATCACAAATGTCATTGATGACATCACTGATGACATCACATGTGCATTTACTTTTCATGAAAACTCTGTAGGAGGGATTCTTATAATGTTGACCAAAAAAGTGTGAAGGATCATTTGAATAAATATCATGAGCTAATTAGTGCATTAAGCAATGCATTGATATAAATAGCATTCTATTATGAAGTTCTATCCAGTATACTAAACAACTCATGCAGAAAGTTAGGCAGTGTGTGCAGTATACATGATGAAGGTGCAATATTCATAATCTAACATGTAATAAGTAGCTAATAAAGCCCACTTAATACATAATTACACCTAATACAGACAAAACACAAAGAGACAACAACACATACAAATATGAGTATATACAGGGACAGAGAAGTAAGCAAAAAAGTAGAAGTAGTAGCAGAAAGAGTTCACAACCTAACTGATTATCTTTATGCAGAGAAATGATTGCTCTATTTCAAAGGTGCTACTTACTGTATGTATGTGTATAAAATGATGTCAGTGAACCCTAAGGAAAGGAGTGTGAGTACAATGTATACAAATATGAGCATATACAGGGAAGGTATAGTAATGAAAATAAAACTATGAGAAAGTGCTGATAACTCTAATGATTATCTGGTTTTCATTCGCCGACGACCGCGGACAGCGCGGTGAAACTAGTGGAGTGTGTTGGTGTGTAAGAGTGTTTGGGGAGGGTGGGGGAGTATGAGATAGGTTCAATGTTCTGTTTTTTTATATGCTAGACACTTTTGTTGTGTTCGATTTGTCTGCGGACAACACGGCTGTTCTGAAATGTTCTATATAAACTAAATGGTGGGGTGTTCTGAGGACGGAGTATGTGTCCGTTTTGTTCGCAAGCAAGCTAAAATTGAGCTAAGAACACTTGCGGTGTCCTTAAATGTTCGTACATAAACAAAATGGGGGTGTCCTGAGGACGCTGTCCGTATTGTACTCTGGCAAGTTGAATGTGTTCTAAGAACACTCGCGGTGTCCTGAAATGCTCTGATTACTTACCGGTAATCTTCATTACTCCTAGTACTACTCTTCCTCGTCACAGTACTGACGACCCTCCTCACCCTCCCTGTGGGGAAGGTCCCATGCTCCGGCTTGGTAATATGAAACTGAGTGATGTGGATGTGGGGGAGCAGTTGTAGGAATTTAAAGAAATAGAAGAAGGTCCTGTGTCGGAGGCAGGGGCCTCATGAAGTAAGTACTGGGACGAGGAAGAGTGGACGTGGAGGTTTGCAATTAAACAAAATTGGGGTGTTCTGAGAACGCTGTTCGTATTGTTCGTTGTCAGGTTGAAAGTGTTCTAAGAACCCTCCTTATGTCCGTTGACATTACAATTTCCTATGGGCCTTATCCGACTTTTTGTCCACTAAACAAATGATAAATCAGGCTGCTGTGCGCCGACATTATCACTTACCCATCAACCTGGCTGACCTGCTTTTGCGACACTAAATCATATCTCCCACCCCTAAGCCTGACATTATCAAAGCATTCATATTCCCCGTCTCTCTCCGTGACGTTACAGGGTGCGTAGCCAAATGCGCCCAGTCGTCTCCATTCCTACGCGACTTTACACAGAACCCGGAAAACAACACAGATCATCTCACAACACAGCGCGCCACAATTCGGAATATGAAACTGTGATTTAAAAGCAAACAGCAAGATTGTACATTTCGTAAAGTACTTTTATTTGATATCAAATGTTTAGAGAATATTCAGCGATTTGCATTTGTCTTTGCTGTCGATCCGCAAAAGTTCATCTTGAGTCAATCGCTGTTCCTTTGCGGTACACAGGGTGTTGGTTTATGATAAAAGAAGCACTATGGTCGCACTGATAATCGGAAGGCTGTTCCAACAACGAGGCATTAGACCACCATAATGGTTGGTATGTTGCTTCTAGCCGCTAGTACCGCGTAAGGCCCAGTCCTCTCCAGTCCTACGCGACTTTACACAGAACCCGGAAAACAACACAGATCATCTCACAACACAGCGCGCCACAATTCGGAATATGAAACTGTGATTTAAAAGCAAGCAGCAAGATTGTACATTTCGTAAAGTACTTTTATTTGACATCAAATGTTTAGAGAATATTCAGCGATTTGCATTTGTCTTTGCTGTCGATCCGCAAAAGTTCATCTTGAGTCACGCGCTGTTCCTTTGCGGTACACAGGGTGTTGGTTTATGATAAAAGAAGCACTATGGTCGCACTGATAATCGGAAGGCTGTTCCAACAACGAGGCATTAGACCACCATAATGGTTGGTATGTTGCTTCTAGCCGCTAGTACCGCGTAAGGGCATATTGGTCCTTGGCGATTGGCCCATAAAATGTTGAGGGTCATGAAGTTGTTTAGAAGTAGCTGCACCTGGCAGTTAAAAAATCCATCAGCCGGGGTCTGAAAATCGTGGCATTGACAGTAGGGCAGGATGTACCTGTTTTAAAAACATAAATTAGTCTCACGAGCTGATCTTCATTAAAAATATTCATTTTATTTATTAGGGCGTGAAACTATTTGCTAGCGAGGATAGTGCAACGGAGTATGTTAACTTATTCCCACTAACCCACCCTCTCTCCTCTGCCTTTTTCAGAGCCATCAGAGCGCCGGGGGACCACCTTGGCGGTGATAGTGCATGGTACAAAACAATATGCCACATTGAACGAACAAGTACAACTTACCCGGGCTTTAACGCCACGCTATTGTTATTATATTCTGGTATAAAATAATCTAAAGGGTTACTTACATTATGTTGGTATTTTCCATTGTCTACGCGTAATGCATCCTTATCGTCTCTTACGTTTTTGCACCCCTCCTTCAAAAGAAGTCTTTTGGCACGATCCCTGTCTGTCAAGGTCAAAAAACAATAGAACCTTATAGTGCGAGTCGTGGGCCACTCCGGCCCGCGAGCAAAAAATGGAAGCAGCTGACCTTTGCTGTGAACGAGCATAAATTCTTACTTTGCAACATTCTGTGTAAAGCCATCCCTGAGAAATTGCTTTTTACACTCCATCTTTGTATATTGTCTGCGTGCTAATGAAAAAAGTTTGTTAAAGGGAGTTTATGGTTAACTTGCGCTACTAAAAACCTATGAAATTCAGTAAAAAAAACTTTGTTAACGGGATGTTACGGTTAAGTTAATCAATGACATTTGTGATGTCATCTTTGATGTCCTGGGTGTTAGGCTTAGCAGTGCACGGTGGTGGCGCGAGTTATGGTTGCTTAGCTTACCATAACTAGCGAATTTCAGGGGTTTTTCGGTTTTACTTGGAACAATAACGTCCCTTTAACAAAGTTTTTTCACTGAATATATATATATATATATATATATATATATATATATATATATATATATATATATATATATATATATATATATATATATATATATATATATGTATATTTTACACGGCCATGGTAGTGCCCGTATAGTTATTGTTAAGTTGCTGTTTCCATAGGAAGAGCTCTTTTTGGGCGGCTTATAACTTTTCTCCCCCTGGACAAATCATCACCAAACTGCAAAAAGAGTATATGGGCCACTTTGGAAAGTTTGGAGATGTTTGGTCCAGGGGGGCAAAAGTTATAGAGGGGGTCCCAAAACTTCTTTTTTCCCATAGACTGAATGGGGGAAAAACTTTGCGCGCGGCTACAGTTCAAACTGCTGGATGGATTTTCACGAAATCTGCAGCAGGTACAGGGGCTTGGTCCAGAAAGCGTGCTTTTGTAAATTTGGTGACCTTCCGTGCAGTACTTTTCTTTAAAAATATCAAAAAGTAGGTCTGAAAAAATGAGTGATATCTATGTCCGCTTCGCGGTCACACTTGCTTGTCCGGTCCACGGACAAGATACTGAAGGCCATGCGACCAATAACACACTTATACCTTCTTCATGATGTATTTTCTATGGCCTCATTGTACGCAGAGAAAATGAGGGGTCCAATAAGGGCAGTATTTCAGTCTGTGCAGTGCATGGGGAACTTGTAACAGTTTTAAGGACACGTGTGGTGTTAGGGAACATTGAAATTGACACCATGCCGTAATTGCAATACTTTTTCCTATGGTTATTGTGTTCATCAGTACGCCGCCATGGGCCACCAACACTTCAGCATGTCACACCCATGGATACCCACTTACTAATGCGTATCGATTGCCTGGTTGTGGGGAGTGTGTGTACTCTTGGGTGCAAGGCTGAAGGCCATGCCCCCAACAACAAAGCTATAACCTCTTCAATTACAAGCCCACATGGGTTTCATGTAGTGCGGTGGTTGTGGACAAGATGTGTACTTTTGGGTGCATGGTTGCAGGCTGTATGCCATACACCCAAGCATGCACCCAACAGGAAACTTTTAAGCACTGGAGTTATAAGACACTTCAAAACCATATATTGAAATGTATGGCCATACACCTAAAATGTTAGGCGCTGTGCACAAACAGTGCAGCATTTCAGAGCTACAGAGACACCCCTAGTATTGAACATCAGTCAGGTGGCACCCAACAGCACAGTTATATGTAGTGTACTTACAAGGCACAATGGGTACGATGTGGTGTGATAGTGCATCACTCTGGCGGCTGTGGGGAGAATCTGCAGTCATGAGTGCATGGCCACAGGCCATGCACCCAACAGCACAGTTATATGTAGTGTACTTACAAGGCACAATGGGTACGATATGGTGTGGTAGTGCATCACTCTGGCGGCTGTGGGGAGGGGTTGCAATCATGGGTCACTGGCCGAAGGCCATGCCCCCAAATGTTCATTTGTTTGTAGTGTACTTATATGCCACAATGGATGTCATATGGTGTGGTAGTAGTGGCCAGGATGCAGAGTATTTGAACAAAGTAATAAGCACTGCAGTTGTAAGTAACTATGCATTTTAAATACTGTATACCCATAAATTCATAATGCTATGGCCTCAAACTCACCTCTGTAGCCTATGGCTACAAACTACTGCACCATATCACAGCTATTGGTACACTTGTACTATGCAACATCATTAAGATGGTTGTGAGGAGGGCGTAGCGTTTTAGGAGCATGGCCAAAGGCCATGCTCCCAAAACCAAGTTTGTACATAGTAAAATGACAAGGCACAATGGTTCTGATATGCTGTAGTGTTTCTATCCAGGACCCAGTCTCTAGACTGCATGCCCAAAGGCCATGCACCCAAGACTGAAGTCATAAGCAGTGGAGTTACAAGTGAATATGGGTGTGGTGTAATGTGTTAGTTGTGTGGACGCCCTAGTGTCTTGCCTGCATGGCTGCAGATGATGGTCCGAAAAGTAAATTTATAAGTAGCTAATTTACAAGGACCATGGTTTTGATATGCAGCGATGGTTGTGGCTAGGACCTATACTCCTTGTACCTTGGTCGTAAGGCGTAGATGGCAGGTTACACACCGAAGATGCAAGGGCCAGCCTACAGGCACTGCAGCATATTAGTACCAAAGATTAGACGTGTAGATTCACATGTGTAGAAAATGACTGCCAATATACTTACTCCTTACTTTGTTCAGAATCCACATACAATTTTTAAATGGTCATCGTACTTGGCGGAAGTATCCCTTTTTCCATTTCTGTGATAAAAGAAACAGGTATGTTAGTCTTTGCATTTTTTGAAAATGTATTACATTGCTTAATAGACAGTTTACTTTTTTTTTTTACCCTCATATTTAGTTTACAAACCAGTGTGCTGTGCAATTGCACTCAATTTCTGTGTTTGCTTTTCTAATCCTTGGGTCTGGGGAAAAAAAATGCTTGTCGGATTAAAAAAACCTTCATTTACTATGGTACTAACTACTTCCTTGTTTCCTTTGAGTGTGTCCTTCATCTTTCTGATTAATGTTATGTTTGTTGCCTTCCTGCTGATTTTTACCAACAGTTAGATACCTGTAAGCGTATTCTAAATGTGCATTTGTTCCTACAGCTTTGTGATATTCATTCATTTGTGTCGTTGTTATATCCTGTTTCCTTCATCTTTCCCATTAATGTTATGTTTGTTGCCTTCCTGCCGATTTTTAACAACAGTTAGATACCTGTAGGCGTATTCTACCTGTGCATTTGTTCCCAACGATCTGTGATATTCATTTATTTGTGTCATTCTTACATCCTCTTGGGTAGTTAGATACCTGTTGGCGTATTCAAACTGTTTGTAGTCTTTCACATAATTGTTTTTAAAAATCTTTAAGTACACATAATTTCATAAATTTTGGCTTTAAGAACATTAAATACGCATTTGTAAGATTAGCTGGCAATCTCTGCTTTAGAGTAATGGTGCTATCATTACATTTGAACCATCCTCAATTCTTTTTAATGTATGCAGTGTAGTGACCTGCATTGGTTGTAGCTCCTGCATGGTAGATTATACCTATTGTTGTGAAGGTTTTCTTTCCAAGTGACACTTGACCGTGCGTGAATCCAGTCAGTTTGCAGTTGTTTTTGGTGCCATCTGCATTATAACGTAGAAGCATAAGTATTATGTGGCACTATGTGATTGTATCAGTAAGGTGGAGCGATTGTCTGAATTGCAAATAGTACATAATCTGCCATGGTTTACATTTTGTACAAGTTGCTGAAATGGCATGCTCTCACAATTTGGTATGGAAACATACACAAATCGCTCATTTGGGATTTCTTCCTGTATCACTTTGCTACAGAGAGTGCATGTATGTTTCCACATGGAAGATTTCATTTACAGGTATGCTTTTGTTTTCCAATACTAATAGTATGTACATTGCAAGAGTTAGAGGAAATTGCTCTCTACGTACATACATGTCTTTGAAGAGAAGGAATCGAGCAATTGAGCACCCTATCCTTTTCACTTCTGAAACTTTATCAAAGCAAATATTGACAAACTGAATGTTGCTACCACGTGGGTATGATTGAAAGCCAACAACTGTGCCCAGTGCTCCATTAACTAGCCCTTGTTCTACGTCAAGGTTACGTTTAAGCATTACTCTACAATTTAAGGATAATTTCAATATTTTTTCCAACCCAGCTGGGTTGGAGATTGAATTTTCTAAACTATTTAGTCTTGTTGTGGCTTGCTCACACATGGGTACTGTCATACCATGTACGTCTAGTTTGTCTGTGGCGCTAATTTCCAGTATTGGTTGCATTTCTTTATTTAACATTGTTTCATTGAATTTGAAACAGCTTGCAAGAGTTGGCATTAAGGCCATACAATTGACATTTTTGTGCGCTATTTGTTCCATAACATCAGTTGCACATGCATTGTCGCCATAAAGTGCATGTATGTGCCGGTATTTCAATACAACTTGTGCTTCTTGTGATAATACACCAACTCTAATACTTTTTAGGATGTTGGCATAAGTGAGATCTGCATATTGCCGCATTTTCTTAGTTAATTCTCTATTTTGGAAATGTTGCCGAAGGTTAACATAACCTATGCTACCAACAGTTTTCCGCCAGAGTTTGTGGCCTAAGGTTATAAAAATCGGTTCACCTTTCACTGGTGTCAATTGTAGAAGATCTCCGAAAACGATAACGTGTTTCCCGGCAAAGAGTTCTTCATTGTTACTTTTAAGTACTTCTTGCAATCTAAGATGAATCAAAGCCAACATTAGGTTGGAGACCATCCTCACTTCATCTATTAGTAGCATTTTCATTTGTTTCAATACTCTGCGTAATTCCATTGCAACTTCTGCAGAAAGTTTGTAGTAGTGTAATTTATTTTGATGCTCTACTGGAAGCCGTAGTGATCGGTGTAAAGTGGCACCACCTATGTTGTAGGCAGCTAAACCTGTGGGGGCCGTTACAACAGCTGACAGTTTGTTGTTTGTCAATTGTGAAGGAACTTACTGATGATTTTGATTAAGAATGTTTTCCCTGATTGATCCAGCTTCACCACTGACGTACAGCAGTATAAGTTTGTAATTTTGGCAGGTGCATTCTTTATTCTCGTGTTGTACACCATGTACAATTTGTTTTGTTACGTCTTCAAAAATGGTGCGCTGATCGTTGTTAAGTTTTGCTTGTTGTACAGTTAAGTCTTCTGTATCTTCTTGATACTGATACATGGTGTTTTCTACTTCTGCCATAGCTACTTCAGCCTCATTTGCTATTAGTGGTTGTCTTAGTGGTTCTTGTCTTCCTGTTACAGAAGGTTGACTGCTGTCGGAAGAGTCCTTATCTAGTTGGGCCTGAAGTTCTTCTTCCTGTTGCTGCTCATTGTGTAACATTGTTTTGTACTGCGTAAAGTTCACATCGGTGATAGCGCTTTCGTTTGCTTTGAAAGCATCTTCATAGCAGTCATAGTTATCTAGTATGTCTTCCTCTTTTCTCCATGGTTTGAAAAGTTGTAACAGAGACATGTAATATAGTTCTATCTGTTGAGGAGTTTTTAATGACAATTTTACATGATTAATTAAGCTTCGTTTGGTAAGTTTCACTAAGCTCCCTTCACAATCGGTCACTCTATATCTACGTTTGCGTTCATCGGGTTTTACATTATTTTTGTATGCCAAGTTTTGAGCTATGTGGTATAGACACATGCTTTCCAGAGTGCTACTCCTTTTCGGATAATATGTGTCCAGTAAATTGTTTTTTAGAATGTCATGGCTGTTAAGATCATTTCTGGCAATTGATTCTATTTCCTCATATGATTTTAGCATTCTTTTTCTGGATTTTGCAGGACCAAGACTGAGCCATACTGTGTTGTCTGATTTTCCATAAAAAGCAGTGCCGGTTAAACGATCTGCTGCTTCATAGGCACCACATTCTCTATGAGAGAACATTTTTATGCCTAGGCTGTACAATTTCTGTGATAATGTTTTGTCTGATGCTAGGTCATCCCAGAGGTCTTGAAGCTCTGTTTTTTCTGCTTTTGTTAAGTAGGCTTTAACATATTGTGCAACAGCAGGTGAATTGTCTGCAATGTACTGCACATCTATGTTTGCATTTCATAAGAGGGCAATGATTGCATTGTGATCATTGATACATTTTGATTCTTCCCTTCTTTTTATGTAATACGTGTTCTTAGGTGATTTACCTTTAACACTATGTCGAACTGAAGTTTCTGTAACTGGTGTAGGGAGACCAAAGCAGCATTTGGTGTAGTATTTACCGTTGTTTTGGTATTTGCGGCGACAATATTTGCCACATTTATGTCTTTGAAATTGTAAAATCTGCCCATGCAGCTCACTATGTGTCTGTTGAGAAGGGATTTCACAAGTGACATATTTTTTGGATAAACTGCAAAACAGTGTTGTCACTGTCGTGACCAAATTTCGGTGCACCTTTGATCCATAACAGCAGGTGATAATGTGGTGCTCCTCTCGCTTGATATTCTTTTCTCCAAAAGAAGTGTTGCACTTCTCCAAGGGGAGGAATAGTTTTATTGCAAATAAAGTGTAGCATGGCAATGAAACGATGATGGAAATATCTTCACACATTAACTGGATCTAGAGAGCAAAGTTCTCCAGGTGTTAATATATCTATGTTGTTTTTGTTGCTGTTTGCTATGCGTAGGAACTCATGTAAATGTTCCCATGCACATTCGGCACAACTTAGCGTAACAAACCAAGTCGGTGGTTCAAGGTTTCTGATCATACAACGCACGTCTCCGTGCCGTCAGAACCATCAGTATTCCTTTGTACCACAAATGTTTGCAAACAAATTTGTTATTCATGATTGTAAAACCTCATCTTTTTCCTGTACTTTTTGTATTAACTGCGTAGCTGACATATTTTGAAAGTGGGTACCAGATTTAAGAATGTGTGCAACTCCGTAACATAGTGTTGCTAATTCGCTTTGATAGAGTAGGTGGAATATGTATTCCACATTTTGTCTAGATCTGGGATCTTGCAAATACATTTGTACTGAACGGTATTCTGATGCCCCAATCTGAGTGGGTCTATCATTGTATCTTCCACCTTTGCCAGTAGGAAATAGCAGTGGAAAAGCGTGTGCTTCTATACTTTTTCCCCATATACTCATTGGTGACCATTTGGTTTGTCGCATTTGGTAAGTTTCTAGTGCATCATCTTTGCCTTCATTGGAATGCAATGGATGAATTGTGTAATGGTCCAAAAGAGTGGATACTGTAGCAGGATCCAGAAGTTCAAATTGTCCAGTTTCTGATGGCTCTTGAATTATTTCAGTTGTATCCCTTAAGCTTTCATCAATATTTATTTCCTTGTAGCACTCATTATTGTCTTTTAGATATTGCAATGCTTGTCTAACTTTGTGTAAATCCACTAATTGTTTCCAATTTGTTTTGTCCTTTGTTGGTACTCCATTTACCAAGACTATTGAACGTTCCACTCCTAGAGTGTGTACATTTTCTGTTAGATCTAATGGCAAATAAACTACTTTGCCACAAATGCCTTTCACCAATTCAGAGGAAGGTAATTTTGTTGTTTTTGGATGAAGGCGTATAATTGCTTGAAATGGGTGAACTGTTTGAATTATTATGCTCTCATACAAATTGAGCTGTTGCAGGATTTTTGGTAATGGAAACAATTCCAAATTATTTGTAATAGCACATGAAGGAGTGTGGTTGTTGTCTAATTTTGTAGTACAGTAACTGCAACATATTAGGCGTTCAGTTAGTTCATATTTGTTTTCTGCTAAAAGGTAGAGAGCTAATTCAAACCATTTAGAATCTTCATTGTCTTCTATTTTGTTTGCTATGTCCACATTTGTTGTGTTGCTTTTGTAAAACGTTCTGCGGCAACACACACACACATGGTTTGGTACTTCAGCCGATGACCTTTTAAATTTTACTATTTCTTTTCTGTGTGCGTGTAATAGAAGGTTGCTATGTGCAGAATTGTTGCTACTATGTTCCAAAACCGTTGCATTTTGTAAGTGGCTCTCATTCCAAAATACTTTCTCTGAATACGGTCAATTTCTTCTTGTAAGTATTTGGGTGTACCATGCAGAAGAGTGGTATTTAAGTTGCCTAATTCTGAAGCTGGACTTTTTGCATAGTATATTTTATACACTAGATTTCTTAGATTGGAATGATGTATTGATATCCTTTTGATATCATGGAAGGTGCTTTTGCAAATAGGCCCAGAAATGCAGGCTAATGAATGTCCTTCTAGTCCTTTGTATTTCCGCACTGGACAAATATCCATATTTTGCAGCACTTTCATTTTACTTTTGTCTTTATCTTTTACATATTGATTGAGGAACTGACGTAAAGATTTGAATGCTTTGTTTGGAATGGTACACATTGATGTGCATGGCCATTTGTATACTGGACGGTGTGGTTCTGCTGAATCGAGAGGTAATTCTGAGTTTTCAGGGAATACATTTGTAAGCAGTATTTCTTGTTCCATGATGGTAGTATTGATTTTCTCATACCCTCGTCCACTGCTATGGATGGCAATTGTGTTTGTTTGATTTTGTTTGTATGCTTCTTCATTAAAATATGGTTCTGTGGTTGTTGTGTGACTCCATTCACCACCACAAACATGTAAGAAATTATTTTTGTTCACATTCCGTTCATTGCTGAGTTTCTTTTGTAGTTTAGTACTTATTCTTGTTAGTGCTTTCATCCTATTTAACACTAATATAAACAACTTCCTTTTGAGAAGGATTGCACTATCCACGAGAGCTTGTAGGATTAACTTTCTATGATAGGTTTTAAGGGGTGAGGATGATTTCGGTTCTCTTCTTAGTAGATTTTGAAGGACTCTGTGACAAAACATTTTTGATAAAATACTTATTTTTACTATGCGTTCTTGTTACACTATCAGGATTATTAGGAACATTGTTAGCTGTACTGGTAGTCGTTTTTTTTACAACATTTTTGTGTTTTGTGACAGGAGGTAAAGTTTCGGTAGTTGAGACTTCCTTTGTTTTGCTAACCAACTGCATTAGCTGGTTTGTTCCAACATTCTCTACAAACTCTACAACAGGTGGATGCTTACTTTGGTCACTTTTATTTTTATTTTCTCTACTTTTGCGTTCCTTTCTACAGAGTTGCTTTTTGGTAGGCATTCTTTGGTGTCTGCTGAAAAAAAAAAGTATACTTTGGTCTGTTGTCCAATGTCTGTGTGCTGTGTGCATGTGTGCATGAGTCTGATGGGGAAGCTCTTTGTCATGGTGTGTCGATGTGCATTGGACTCTTGCAATGATTTCGTAAGGCTACTTTATTGTTTGTATACTACTACAATGTGCTTCAGATGAGAGTACAGAGTGGGCTACTTGTGACGAGAACCATTATTAATAAACAAAATGCCATAAACTTGCAACAGCAACTTCTTTTCTAAATCTAACCTGCTAAGGAGTACGTATGTTATTTGAGTTCCAAACACACAGGGATTTGTGAGCCATTCTGCCTGTTATTCTTTGTTCAATAAATGGATATTTGTAGGTAGAATGATTTAGAAATTAATGTTTGCTTTGGCGCCCAAAATAAACAAATAACCCACACAGTCTCTTTGCGGAGTAGTTACAATATCAAGGTAGTACTGTACTTACTTTTTTTTGCAAAATAACCAGTTTTCTTTGGATATGTCATCTGCAGTGTAGATGCTGTTGATTCTCAGGAGAGTAGTCTTCACTGCGGTGCAAAAAAACAAAATCAATTACTTTGTGTGTTAACAGCAGTGATGATACTGCACACATTAACTGTGCTTCTTTCGTCACAGCATTCTACTTTCATATTTCAACCCAGTGCATGTGTGCATTTCACTTCACTCTGTGCAGTCTTTGCATGGTATTTGCAATATGGTACTTGAAAATCCTTCAAAATTGCTAACAAATTTAAGTTTATGGAAATGCCTTGTTTTTTACACGGTGTACTATGTATAGGAGAGAGGTTTGTAAGCGATAGGGCACAGTAGTAAATGGCGACAAAATGTTCTACTTGCAAATTAAAAGCACGATGAAGAGAAATAGGGAGACCCTCAGAGGGAGATGTCACCACAGCAATCGGGAGCGCTTACTTTTCTCATACGTTTACATTGCAAGTAGCGTTACTATAGCCCGTACACAGTACACAACTCCGACATTTTCACATACAAAATTGAGTTCCGCCCTAAATAGGAATGCTTGCAATGTATGTATAGGTTATGCGGAAGACAGTAAGCAGTCGAGCGGTTTGCCAATGATAAATCAGACATCTTGCACTTAAAAGGGGGAGCGTTGGTATGTATTGCCTATGCACATTTAGCGGCATTAATTTGTCTAAATTAAATCATAAGGGTTGCACATGTTCTCTGATAACAATATACAAACCTGTATTCTATACTCATGCATGTGCGCATGCATGGAGCTGTACGTAGAAATTCGTAATACTTGCACAGTACCTTGTGAAGTAGGTGCTTTGCAATGATATGCAACATTAATTTTGAAGAACGCAATGTTGATGACAGAGTTAGAATTAGCGATATTCAATGTGATTGGTGGATGGTTGTGTGACTGCTTAGTTGTGTCCAATGAGGGACTCGACTTGCTACCGCTGTGGAAAGGTTGGAAGGACTGGGTAAGAGTTATGTGCCGCACGTAGGCAACGCTTGTGCGCAGGTATGGCGTGTCACATACGGGTTTCTACAGCAAATCCTGCATGGAAAGGGGACTGTAGGCATCAGCCAATTAGATGTTCACATTACTCTTTTGTGTCGAAAGACGGTGCGTACACTGAAGATGGCAGAGGTGGAGACGGTTCAGGTTTTGGTGCTTGGAGACATTTTTGTGGATGGCTTACAACACTATACCGAGAGTAGGCATGTGGCACACCATTTTGATGTGAGAGGAGTGGAGGTGGTGTGGAGCACTGACACTGATGCCAATGCTGCGGCAATTCTGCAAGTTTGCAGAGACATGCATACAATGACCACTCCTCATGTGGTAATTGTGCACTACGGTGCTTCCCATTTGGGATACGTGAGTTTACGTACTTTGTTGGCAGATTTGGCACAGTTGGTTGAAGCACTCATGACCATCTTCCCAACAACGAAAGTAATTTTTTCTGCTTTACTCCCTAGAGTAAAATGGGACAACAATTCTGTTTTCTGTCCAGATCAAAGTATTGGGAGGTGTATCATCAATCGCGGCATGCGTGCATTCATGTTACGAGCTGGTATGTTTTTCTGCAGCCACAATAAGATTGCGTCAAGCAATGTGGATTATTTTGAAGCAGATGGTGTTGCGCTATCTTCTTTGGGAAATGCGATGTTCTTTTGGAACGTAAGGCTTATTTTAGAGAAGGTTCTGTAATGGTTGTAGGAGTAAAACAAGGACAAAAAATACAAAAAATAAATAAAATAACAGATGTCTGTATGGTATCTGGCCAAATTTTTTTAAAAAATGGCTCTTTTCAGAGCCCACCATAAAGGGGAAAAAGGAGAATAACACTTTAATGTACCGTCATCACGCTCTGATCCTGTACATGTCCGCGAACATGGCAGTACTTTGCAGCCAGCGCATATCACCAACGGGGATTCAGGGGTGGAGACACATGCAAATGACCGGAGCTAGGGATTGGTCCATAAAGTTCAGTAGGTGTGTTCTGAACAGCGTACTTTAGTAAGACCGTCTTCTCCCTGACAGGAGATCACACAGCCATGGCTTTCCATGCTCGAAAACAGATTATCTGGATTTTGGGAGACTCATGGATACATTGGTTGAAGGTGCATGCAGAAAGCTGCAGTTTATCTGCACATCTCGGATTTCCTCATGTGGAAGTGCACTGGCATGGCGTACATGGCATGAGGTGGCTGGACTTGGTACCTCTCTGTGTGACAGAGCGTCCTCCAGATATACTTATCATTCATTGCGGAGGAAACAGTTTAGGCCATGTCTCTGGAATTTCTTTGTAATTTGCAATGAAGGAAGGACTTGCGAAGCTCATGGATATGTTTCCAAATTGTCAAATACTTTTTTCCCGTATTTTACAAAGACAAATAAGGCTGCGTTCTTCTGCTTTTGGTCCACAAATGGAGAAAGCGAGACGCAATGCGAATAAGGCTGTTTGTGCCTTTTTAAGAGATGTTGGCATGTCCTCCTTCCACAAAGAAAACATTTTGTTTCGCAGCTCTTTCATTTTCCATAGAGATGGAGTCCACCTCACATATGCTGCCAATCAGATTTTTCTTCGCAATGTACAAAATGCATTGCAACCTCTTTTGAATTCACACTAACCTATCTGACAATCCGTTTTCTCCAATCCACAGTTTTTGACCCACTCAACACACCACCGAAAGGCTCTTTTCAGAGCCACCACTTACTCCCAGCGTACACTTCATTGTGTTTGCTCTGCTTGCACCCTCTCTTGTTTCCCCTACGACTGTCTGTGAACATTTCCACCACTCCACTGGGGTCTACGACTGTCACTTCATAGTTCTATCTTTAAACTGAGAAAGGCGGCTCTGAAAAGAGCCTTTTCTGTAATTTTTGTTGTTTTCATGTTTATTGCTTCACAGCACAAGACACACTAGGCGAAGAGGCCAAAGGAGTGTAAGGAAGGGACACCAGCCACGGGGATAAGAAAGGGCAAGTGAACAGAGAAAGATATAGGGTGAGCTTTATTTAGGTAAGGAGCAGATATTCTGGTGCTCTGTGACCGTAGCCTCAAAAGCACTTCGAAAACTCTCCCCCCTGCAGAGTACTGCATCACAATACTTTCACACTATTGTCACCTTTGAAAGGTAAGGGTCAACAGCATTGTGAATGGCTTGTGAGGCAGCTGGAGGGAGGTGCTCCCACACAGGAGTGTCTCTTGTGGTGGGAGGATCGGACACAGAGGATGCTGTGGAGTAACTCAATCCACTACGCTCTTCACATGATATCACCTTGCGAATGTCCGCAGTGTGGAACAAAGTGAGGTGTCGCTTCATGGTTGTCATACCAAAGCTGTACGAACCAAGTCTCCAGCGACTAAGCACCACCTCGCACTGGTTACACATCACCAGGTTTGCACATGCTTTTGGTACGTTCCCATAAACGGAAAACAACCGCTACACCCACGAGTACTTCTAGTGCCGAGTTCCTCCGCTTCATTCTCTTCCTCCTCTTCTTCCTCGCTCTCTACATCCTCACCTATATACCTCTCTGCAGGCCCTTGGTGAGGTGGTGGTGGTGGTGGTGGCAGGTTTGAGGGTGGTGCAGAGGCTAAAGAACCAACAGCAGCCATGGAAGCCATACTGATTAGTTTCCTTTTGGTCACTACAGCAGTAAAGGCAGTTCACCTCAATCTGCTATAGCTAGAAGGACAATGAAAATGCGCTCGGGGTTGTGGCCATTTGTAGGGGTGGAGGGGTGTGACCGTCTTCATCACTGCAAAGCGGTACAAAAATGTTACACACCAAGTCCTCAGGTCAGCTATTGTCTGGGATATGTGAAATTATATTTTTACACTCTACAATACTTTGCCTTGTGTCTACAAGTTCTTTTGGACTGTTGCGCAAATTGGTCCAGACGCTCAGCATGGTTGCGGTCACATGATGACGTCCTGAACACATCCACACCAGAAATAAGAGTCCTCTGGACAACAAATGCAGAGTACCAAACGTCCTACGGACAGTGTTCGGGTTCTCAAATTAATTCAAAGTGAGACGGACAGTTAGGGACAGGCACGATGTTCGCTATACTTACGGTTGTACTGCGCATGTGCCTACATGATATGTTCACTGTACGGATAGTTCCAGTGTCCTTAGGACAACTCCATTTTGTTTGCATATGAACTTGCCGGCCACCGCGCTTGTTCTACGGACGGCACCATTTTGGCTGCATCCGATACGGACAGGTTTACTGTCCTTCACACACTCCCATTTTGCTCATTTACAGCCATCCCGGACATCTGGTGTGTTCTACGAACATGTTTCATCTCGTTTACAAGTGGTACAGCGAGGTATAATGTCCTTAGGACGCCCCTTTCTGTTTATGTACGCACAACTTCAAAAGATGGTGCGGTCAAACATCAAGTCCATCTTACTTGACATTAGTAAGGGTAGGTGTACTGCCTTTACAGCACCCACATTCCATTCCTTACGGATAGGTCGAAAAGGCACGCTGTTCGCGAACATTTTACGTCTTTTAAAATCAGTGATGTCATCAGTGACATTTGAGATGGCATCTTTCATGGACTGGGTGTTAGTGTTAGCAGTGCACAGGGGCGGTGGCAGGTTTGGGGGCTTAGGTTACCATAACTGTCGAATTTCAGTGGTTTTTCGGTTTTAATTTGAACCATAAAGTGGAGGTTGAAATTATTTTTTTAGTGAACTGCACAGGTTTTTGGTAGGGCAACTTAATCATAACGTCCCCTCAACAATGTTTTTTTTTGTAGTGAATATATATATATATATATATATGTATATATATATATATATATATATATATATATATATATATATATATATATATATACATATATATATATATATATATTCAATTAAAACACTTTGTTAAGTGGATGTCATGGTTAAGTTGCACGTTGCACTAATAAAAACCTATGACATTCAAAGAAAAAACTTTATTAAGGGGAAGTTATGGTTAAGTTGCACTAATGAAAACTTATGAAATTCAATGAAAAAACTTTGTTAAAGTGACATTATGGTTAAGTTGCGCTACTAAAAACCTATGAAATTCAGTGAAAAAACTTTGTTAAAGGGACGTTATGGTTCCAAGTAAAACTGAAAAACCCCTGAAATTCGCCAGTTATGGTAAGTTAAGCAACCATAACTCGCGCCACCACTTTTGCACTGCTAAGACTAACACCCAGGACATCAAAGATGACATCACAAATGTCATTGATGACATCACTGATGACATCACATGTCTGGCTCACTATTTTTTTCCTTTACTGATATACATAGGCCAGTAACAGTCAGGAACTAAAAATTCAAAAAGTACTATATTTGTAGACTTAAACTTCAAATATGTTCTTACGGTAATTCACTCAGGGTCTACTCACAGCATATGAAACATATACAAAGCTATACTTATCCGCCCATTCCAGCCCCTAAAATGAGGGGTGAAGGCCATTAGCACCCCAGGTTCCCAAAGCGGTAACCCGGGGTGCTAAAAAAGAGGATTTTTCTTCCTACACCGGGACGCCTGCGGCGTCCCGGTGTAGGAAGGAAAATCCTTTTCCAAGATGGCCACCGTGGAAAGGGAAGGCGAGGGTTCCATACATGGCCCTCTTTGCTTTCCATTGCAGCCTGCAGAAGGCAAAAAGAGAACCCTATGACCATATTACCACAAGCACATTTTTCTTCCCTTTCAGATCTATCCTAACTTTAACACAAAGCCAGTCCCAGGTGGACATGGCCACTTGAATCCTATGTTTTGTCCCTTGTGGTCATGGCCAGTAGCTAGATTGTCTGGATCATGACCTTATTCCATGACCCGGATAATCTGGCCATTGCCCATGGCCACAGGCTACCCCTCAGTCACTAAAGGTATACCGCTATTTTTTGTAGCTACATTATGACACTTGTCAAATAATAAAACACTGGCACATTTGCAAAACCATGCTTGTAGGTCCTTGCCAATGCTCCTTACGCAGGTTTGCTGGAAATCCAACCATGTTTTATTTTTTCAAAAGTGTCAAAGGTATGCACATACAATCGTCATATAACCAAGCCCCCACTTGACAAAATCCATTCAGACTTTATGAAAACATCAATAAATAGATCTATAATCGTTTTGCAAACCTTTGTGTAGATTTGTCAAATGACACCACATTTATAAGCCTTTGCAATATTTTCGGCCCCCCCTCTAATTTTTCTTCCTCTTGACAGAATCCCACCAAACTTTGCAAAAACATGTATATCTAGATCTATTATCAGTTTGCCAAATGAAGTGTAGATTCGTCAAATGGCACCTCATTTATAAGCCCTTACATTATTTTGGGAGTCCCCCCCCTTTAATTTTGCCCCCTCTTCACAAAATCCCACCAAACCTAGCAAAAACAATTATATCTAAATATATTATCAATTTCCCAAATTAAGTGTAGATTCGTCAATTGAACAGTGCATATTATCCAAAAGTGCAAGTGCATATGTGAAGATTTCTAAAGTGCTAGCGCAATATACAGCACCTCCAGACGAGTATCCATTTAGATCAAGGGATATATTTGGATACTTGTCCAAGTAGGCCACTGAGTCTTTCTTTCTATTGCACTAGCACTTTAGACATCTTCACATATGCACTTGCACTTTTGGATAATATGCACTGTTCAATACCCCACAGTGCATTGAGATGAATTGGCCACACCATTGTGGGGTTCTTTTCTCTCTCTCTGTGCATCATGCAGGCAGGCATTGTCTGAGTTTGGTTGCAGCAGCTGCATTTGTTTTGTGCTCTCATTCCCTCTTGCGGATTGTTTGCGCACTGGCGCGAAATCTCGTAATTAAGTCGATACGATTTATCCCCGCAGAGCCGTGGAGTGTTTGACTTTTCCTATACCTGCAGGTGGCACGCATTAGCCTATTATTAAGTTGGCCCATTAAGGTTCGATTTTTAAATATTTATATTTAAGTCCTTAGACAACATAGACATTCCAATATGGAGGATACACCACCATACCGAACCATAGAGTTCGTCTGCAGTAAATTTAGACTGGTTATCACATGACACGCAGACGGCAGGTGGCAGGGGTCCATCACACGGCTTGCGAGGTAATATAAACACGAGAATACACTAGTTGGGAACAACTACAAGCCTGAGGAAGCTTGCGAGTCGAGCGGAACGCGTGGCGTTTTTCCACCCGGTGGGGTGAGTGCTGCTTCACACCTGGTCTGACCAGTTACTGCTGTTGTATGCTTTTTAATATTGTTTTGCACTACTTGTACTAGCTCTACCTCATTACTAGCTCAGGTAGAGCGCAGTCTAGGGGCCAACAACTGTTTTCCCAATATATATATATATATATATATATATATATAGGAGCAATAAAGCATCATTAAATGCTCGTCAGATGGGCACTGCCAAGCATACAACTTGCAAAATGCCAGAAAAAGTGTCACCAAGAGGCGACAGTTATAAAACAGGCATTTATTTCCTCAACCAAACGAAACAAGAGAAAGACCGACGTTTCGCTGTTTCCGCAGCTTAATCATGGAATTAACCAAGAAAATAGGACTGGTCATATATCCTTCTCTCAAAGGACCACATTTCCCATTGTTCTTACTCAAAGGCGGTCGCCTTTTCAAAACAAAGATAAAAGACCTAACCAGTGTGGAATAAAGGTACTGAGAAGAGCCAAGAAAGTGCATCCTGCTAATTTAAAGGAAAGGGTTAGACATCTTTACAAATTGAAAGATGCATCATGCGAGTTGTCCCGTGCCTATAGAAACACATCTGTTAGGGTTAAATACATATTACAAGTTTTTGCTGTTTAAAGAACTCCCCTCTCAATAAATGATATTGGAGAGGAAAAATGTAATTGCATAGCACTACTGCACTCCAATAAAATACATAGCGCATCAAAATGCAATATCATGCAGTAAAGTGCGCAGTGCCTTTAAGGAGAAGTAGCTTATCTAGACTTTAATGTGAAAAATACCTGTGCATACAGATTACATGCTGTATAAGAATGTCATTAAGGTGCATAATGCCTAATCAAGCAAAGACTCATAGGTACTGTGCATCTGTATGGGACATGATGTTTCCACCTCCCAAAAAAAGGTACATAATGACACCCTAGTCTCCAATCTGGGCCTTCCCATCGCTGACACCTACGTCAGTGCCTCTTCCAGACAAACTCTCACCAACATCATCTTTGTCGTTCCTTTGCCCGACCTATGCACCCTTCATATGGTCGCAGTTCTCTCTCCTTCCTCCTTCTCTCCCATTAATGGTGGCACCCGGGGGGAGGTCTTCATGTCCCCCTTCCAGAGTCATCATTAATGTCTATCTAAATGGCACCGTCATGGTCCAGCGCCCTCAGCCCTATCTCCTTCTATTTGATAGGCACCTCCCCTGCCTCATCAACCTCCTTCCTTCTCCTGCTATTCCTTCTACCACTTTATGGGCTACTCTGCCTCCTTCTCTCTCTACCGCTGTGGCTCCCTTGCCATCCAATACATCCCTTGCTCCTCTGCCACCTCTGTCCTCGGCCTCTCAGGCTGCCTTGCCATCCACTACTTCTATGGCTACTTTGCCGCCTCCTCCTTCCACCTCTCAGGCGCCTCTGCAACCCCTGTCCTCCACCTCCCAAACCCCCTTGCCTTCCACTACCTCTCTGGCTCCTTTGCTGCCTCCACCTTCCCCCTCTCTTGCTCCTTTGCTATTTCCTTTGTGAACCCCTCTCCCCTGCACCCCTCCCCCTCGGAAGTCAAACACTCCTCTGACATCTGCCACCTCCTTCTGGACATGGATGTTCTCGCTCTTAGAAAGACATGGTTCAAAGCCAGCTCTGTCACGAATTTTGACACACTCCTCCATCCTTCGCTACTAGATCTTCTCTGAGCTCAGGCCTAACAGGACTGGAGGCGGAGTGGCCCTGATCTCTCCTGAGTGGATCCCTAATTCCAGCATCCGCACTGAGACCTACTCCTCCTTTGACTGCCTGGTCTGCAGGCTCTCTATCTCTCCTGGCCTCTCTCTGACCTTGGCCACCACCTGCAGGCCACCTGGTCTGGTCACCCTCTTCCTCTCTGAATCGGCTGATATCTCCACCTCTCTCCAATCCTCTACCTCCCAGCGTCTCCTCCTTGGGAATCTCAACATTCACCTGGACTACCCAGACATATAAGTACTCTTTCGCATCCTATGTGACTCTCTTTCCCTCTCTGTTCTACCCTATGGTCCGACTCACTCTGCCGGCCACACCTTGGATGCTCTCATCTCTTCAGGCATCGCCCTCTCTAATCCTCCCACTACCCTTCTCTCCTGAACTGACCACTTTCTTCTCTTTTCTCTCTTGAATCTTCCTGTCCCCTTGGCAAATCCCCCCCCCCCACCAGCACTGCCACCTTCCTTTGCGGTCATTAGACCTATGAAGCGAGTGTCAGCGGCCGCCTTTGCTTCCACCTTCTCCCCTTCACCTACTCCTGCGGCTGACTCTCATCCTGACACAGCCCTTTCCAACCTTCACCTCTCCACCTCTCTAACACTCTGGATATCCTCGCCCCTGTTATGAGGATCCGCCAGAAGCCTGCCTCAAAGTACAACTCTTGGTATGACGATTTAGCTGTTCTGAAATGCAAGTACAGAATTGCTGAGCGGAAGTGGGAAGCTTCGGCTGTACCCTCTGACACAGCTGGGCTGTTGCCTGCTCCAAAGGCAATACAGACTCTCCATCTTCTCTAAGAAAAGGGTCCACATTCAAACATACATCTCTGGGGCCTTTAAAAACACAGCCAAACATTTCAACATCTGCAAGGAGCTGGCCAATCACACTGCAGTATCCTCCTCCTCTACACATATCCAGGCCCTCTGCATGATGGTGGCTTCTAATTTCACCACTAAAACACAGGACATCCGGTCCACACTCTCCACCACTACTCCTCTCTCTCCCACCATGTCTCTCATGCCTGCATTGGCTGCCTCCCATCCTCTCCTTCTCTTCTGGAACACCTGAGGATATTTCCAGAAAAGTCTGGTCGATAAAAGTCTCATCTAAACAGGTGACCCACTGCCCCTCCAGAACCATCAAGGACAACATTGGTTCTCTCGCTCCAGCCTTGGTCGATTTCTGTAATCACTCCTTTGCCATTTGCACTTCCCCTCTCTTCTCAAGCACTCCCTTGTGCACCTCGTACTAAAAAAGTGTTCTGCCGACCCCTCCATTCCGGCAAGCTATCGACTGATCTCTATCACTCCTTTCCTGGGCAAAATCCTGGAGAGGTTGGCTAAATCCCAGTTTACCCTCCACACTGAATCTTTTGATTGTCTCCATGACCATCAGTCTGGCTTCAGAGCAACCAGCAGCACAGAAATTGCACTCCTGAGCACCTGTGAAGATCTACTCTCAAATCTCGATTCTAGCTCTTCCTCTGCCCTCATTCTCCTCGACCTTTCCTCTGCGTTTGATACAGTCAATCACAACATCCTGATTGTTTGTCTCTGCGAGACCTTTGGCTTCTCGCATCAGGCTCTGGTTTGGCTGACCTCCTTCTTCATGGACCGACCCTCCCAGGTCCAGCATGGTTCCTTTCTCTCTACCAGCTCTCTCTCTCTACGTGTGGTGTTCCCCAAGGCTCTATCATCTCCCTCTGGCTCTTCAACATCTATCTGGCACCTTTGGCCCCCTTGATCTCTACCTTCACCTCTAACTTTCAGTGCTAAACGGATGACACGCAGCTCTCTGTCAGGCTACGCTCGTCCTCCTCCTAGGTCATCCCTGACTGTCTATCTGATATTCAGTCATCGTGCATCTCTAACAATGTCTGCCTCGACGCCAGCAAGACTGACATGCTTCTCAATGGGACCCCTGGTCCCGCTTTCCCACTCTCACTCTCAATCTGGCCACCCTCCTTGGGCTCTCTGCCCTCACCCTCTGGTTCTCTCTAGGTTCTCTCTAGGCTGGAATACTGCAATCTGCCTACCTCTCTTCTTTGCCATCTTCATCTCATCCAGAACAGGACTGCAAGACTTATCCTTGGCCTCAAGCCCAGGCATTGCATCTCTCTGGCCCTGAAATCCCTCCACTGACTCCCGGTCCCTGAAAGGATCAGGTTTAAGACACTCTGCATCGTCCACAAGGCTTTTTGGGGCAGTGGCCCTTAATACTTTCAACTCTCTCTTCCTAAGTACCTTTCTCCTAGAGCCCTTTGCTCGCCTACCTCTCACTCTCTGTAGGTGAGTTGCTTCTCCAAGCAGAGATTGGTTGATAGAATGCTCTCCTCTGCAGGTGCCTCTCTCTGGAATGGCCTCCCTGCCTCTCTCCACCTTGAACCGGACCTCCTTAAGTTCTGGAAATTCCTCAAGACCTACCTTTTCTCATCTTCCTTCTCTTGCCCTCTAACCAGCTAACCTTCCCTTGTTCTTGTTGTGTCTGCTGACTGGCTGCCTAGATGTCCTCTGAGTCTTACAGGAAACAAGCCAACCCCCCTCCTCCTGACCAGTCCCCTTGCACTTGCCACCTGGCCCTTCTTACATTGCCTCCTGTCTATCCTTGCACTACTGATCTAGTATTTCCTCTTGTTCCAGCACATCTCAGGGCTCTGCTGCTCTGGGGGCACTTCTCCCTGTACCATCTTCTCTGCACTTCTTGTTTGTGCACATGTGCAATCTCAAAACACAAGTCCTAGTACGATTGGTGTCTTGTCCATCCTCTGTTCCCCGTCCCTTGCATTTGAAACACTTGTGTATACGTGCATAATAAATAAAATATCAATCAATCAATACATTCTTATAGTGCTATTGTGTACCTTTAAACTGCTTGATGCATACGTGTGCCTGTAAATCGCATAGTGCCTTTACCAATAATAACTAACAGCCAATAATTAAATGCACCAGAGAATGAATACAGTTTACCATCCAAATTGTTAAATTATAATAAAAATCCAAATTATTTATGGTTTCAAATAGTTAAGGTAACTCGCAAGCTGAAGGTCACTATAAACCGTGCAGGATATACAGTGCAGGCATAAAGTGATAGTGCTAATAATAACATGTAAAAGTGCAAAGTGATTTTAAAAACCAAACATACAGAAAAATGTCCACATACAAAAATAAATATATATTATTGTTTTAAAAAAGGTTTGGTTTATTAAAACCTTTCAAATACAAAACAATACAGAATATACAAAATAATGAATATCAATCACCAAACAGTTAATCAAAATGGAGAACTTAACATCAATAATTCAGGTTCAGTGTGTACAATTACTGTGGTAAACATAATACACAGATAAATTCAGATCAACAATTAAGAGGGATGAACAGAATTCCCAGATGTATACTTGTGAACCAGAGCACGTGGCGAGCATCAGAAGTGAAGGATACAAAATATATGCAAATATATATATATATATATATAGAAAAAGAGAGAGAGAGAGAGAGAGAGAGAGAGATGCAATGAGGGCTTGGCACACTAAGTGTCTAATGCACACTGAGTTTGGGGATGATTTCCTTTTTCACAACTCAACCGAACATTGCAATGTTTTTAACCCTGAACCATCTCAGACTACTGGTGAGTTTGGATGAGAGGATAACATGACTGTGGCATCTTTGGCACAGTTAGACCCCCTACGCCAATCCTCCTTCTCGTTTCCTGGGATAATGTTCCTTCTCTCCACACTGAATTTCAGAAGAGGAAGGGGCTGGGAGGAGGAAGCCGGGGCTACAAAGACATCCTTAGAACATTACATATAAAGGACAGGATTGACTACTTTAGTCCTTTGTTGAAAGAACCAAAAGGGAAGGGAATTGATGAACAAGTTGAAAGAGGATTTTGGATCTATTATGTGCGTTCAGGATTTGTATCTTACATAAGAGTGAAGTCTGTCTCTTCCGATGGCCCATCGCACCAGCATCCAATAGCACTTTACCCACCCATCTCCTGTGTGCTTGGTTCATAAGAGAACCAATGTGCCTTTTCAGAAGAGGTTCAGAATGGGTTTACCTGGTAATCAAAATAATGATGACTTAAGTTCCTATTAGATAGTTACCCAGGGATCACATTTGTCAAGTACACATTAAACTGAAAGGCTGTTTTATATAACACACTCACAGTGGATACATTCCTCTTAATATATGTTACAGCCAGATAATGTTGTATGAGATCATTACCACATCAAACATAGAAAACGTATAACAACACATTTATGTTTTATTTATATATATTTATAAGGTGCCAAAGGCAGGCCCGGAGGCATAATAGCGCCAACAACAACATCCAATACAAAAAACATAAAAACCGAAGTCATGAATCAGGAGAAACAGAAGATGGAGAAGCAGATTCTCATCAAGTCAGAGATAAAGTCCCACCTTAGCAGAACAGAAGTGTCTTAAATACCCGTACATGATGTTAAATTGAGAAAGATACGTCTTGTGGATGGCATCATTAGCAATGTTCGAAAGTCATTGGATTGGGTGGGGGTGTGGCATTAAACCAAGGTTCATTCTAGAGCAGGATATGCCATGATGGATAGCTTCAGAATATCCCGGGCTCAATTTTGTAGGACTCTCTTAGGGTTGTTTTCATTGCTAGCAACTGTGACAACACACATGGGAGATGAGTCTGTTCTATCGTGAAGACGCCAATCCTTCAGAACGCAAAGGTATGTGTAGCTGGCGTTGTCAACTCTGACCAGAATCACACAGCCAACCTCCCTGTCTGGGCTGCACAGGTTATAAAGCAGGGGACAGCAACCTTTGGCTCTCTGGATATTTTTGACTACAACTCCCATCAGCCCCTGCCAGCGCAGTCAATGGTGGAGGATCATGAAAATCATAGTGCACGGTTGCAGATCCCTGTTATAAAGGTTCTGTGTAAATGAATACCTTCTACCTCTATATTTGTGATAACGTAAGCTCTTATCTAAAGACCACATATCTGATCCTGATTGTTGGTCGCACTGCACAAGATCTTTAGGATAGAGCACTAAGAACCAGACAATCCAGTTAAGTAACCCACATGAATTGATGTTTCCAACTTAGAACGTCTTCACTTATTTCTACAGGAGAGGGTTTTATGCTTGGGGCCCATTTGGCCCCACCACTATGTGACTGCTAAGGTTAGGATTACAGGCGTCATATTTTCATTTCCCATCCTGGTAAAGGGACAAACCTTCTGAATAGCAATGCTGCTCTCCGTGTAATCAAAACACAGATCAGCGGCACTCGACTCCAGAGAAAACTCAAGGGCAGACCAATAACCCAGAGGCATGGCGCTCCATCCCACCGAAGATTAGGATTAAAAGTCATAGGGGTTTACCAAGATCAACTTTGCCAGTAAGGGTTAAGGATTTACCTCCAGCTGAGAGCTTGAGGTAAATCTGACCCCTACCGGCCAAAAACTTGCTTTATTACCAGCATGAAATAAGCTAAATCTACCATTATCGAGCTTCACACCATGATGCCCTATGCAATGCCCTATGCAATGTCCTGAAGTGCCATGCAGAACCGATGCACCAAGCTGATGTGCTGGTAATAATGCCTGCATTGCCAAGATGATCCTGATACTGCATTCATCCGTTCTGATCCTGAGGACCTGGGCATCATAGTTTGGAATAGATCAAACATGACACCACCTTGGCCATACCACTCCAAACGCAGGACCAGTACACTAGCAATGGCGTCTCTTCGCAGAAGGTAACCTGTCATCCATTGCTTCCCAAACCAGTCCATTTCCAGCTGCTTTCCAAATCAAATCTATTCTTCCTTCGTTCACCCTTAATCCTACAGCAACATGCAAATCTCTTTTATTACCATCGTGACCTCCACATCCACGTACCAAAAGCTGCTGCGTATCTTCCTCTGGCCAAGTCCCCCCTTCTGCGGTCACCTAGAAGGGTCACAGAAACAGTCTGCTCCTGGGACTCAATACTTCTTCAACCCCCTGAAAATGTTGTAAACGTTGCTACCCTCATCCTATTCACCCTTCCTAGATCCTCCTACCCTCTGCAGATATCACGCAGGGTAGCACATCAAGCATATCATGTCCCATCTAGATGTTCCTCAGACCATTATTCGAATTCTTCCACAGCCACATCTCCTCACCTTGGGTCGTACTGCTTGCCACATTCACACACAAAACCAAAGCTGTGCTATCATACCAAACAACCCAGTACCATCTCACAATTACACAATTTGTTCCTCAGTAGCCCTGATGTGGAAATCCCTTACGCCTGACCTCTTTTGATTTTTTTATATGTATTTTATGTTTTGTAATGTACCACATAGCTGCAAGATATTTCAGAGTTTAGAGTTTTCTGTGTCAGTGACACATAGATGTGTTGCCACCAGGAGCTTCATAAAGTCCTGTGTGTGGCTTGTAGTATTTCCCCCGTGCAACCTTTCTGTTTGAGGGTCTACTTGAAAAACAAATACACGGTATCTGTGGCGAATTCTCTGGGCAGTACTCCAACGATGCCCGATATTTTTGTGGATACCCTCTGGCCCTGCGCGATTCAGATAGAACAATCCCGGCTACCCTGCATACAGCAGAATGGGTTGGGTGAATCAATGGCAGTGGTTAAGCTATAGATAAAACAAGGGCAGTTAATATGATCCAGGTGAGTTACTGCCCTCTTTCGCCGTGCGCAGAAGTCTGCAACAATGTATGCACTTGGCAAATGACTTTCCATAGTGGAAAAGCTGCTGTATGTTTCAAATTAATAAGGTTTGCAGATGCATTATTGATTGGCTACTAAGATAATAAAGGAACCTCTCTATGCTCAGGAGACCAGCAACTGTATCTCAATTTCCTCTCAGAAGGTCGACGTCTCGTTACTTAATGCAGCCTTTTGCACGCCGGTTAGTCAACAGCGCAACCTCGGAAATCTGTTAATTATTTACCTGGCCCTGACTCCAGGGTCAAACTTTTAACAAAGGGGCTCATGCAAAGACTACTTGTATCGCCTACCTTAAATTAAGTGGTGGTATGAGAACATGAAATTTGTACAAATTTGAAAAGGCTCTCTGTTTATGCTCTCCTTTAGGTGGTGATGACGTCATGGCTCATGTCTGGACTAAGCAATACCCCTCCGCGGACCTCCAATGCAAACAGATATTGGGCATGGAGTTGCTTTTACTATTTTATGCGTTTGCTTAGTTGTTTTTTTACTGATCCAAAGGCTCTGATACTTTTCCTTCAATGGTCCATTCTTATGCCACATTCTGGCTTAATAAGGATGCTATTTTAAGAATCCATGGCTTAAAGATTCTGCCAGATTAGAAATATTTGAGAGTACGAAACAGGGTAAACAGGGTGCCACTGGTGTGACTGGTGCATTTCAGTTAAAATGCGTCACAAAAATGTTGGCTTATGCTGAGTACATTTTCCTCTTCTGCATAATTTAGACCCTATTTTTTGCACAGCATTATTTGGAAGTGACATATTTATGTGGTGCAAAATAACGAAACATTTGATATGTATCAACTTGTATCTGTAGAAATATGTTTTGAATTATCAGGATCAGCTGCATGTCCATGCCTTCGGACCGCACCCAAAGCAGCTGCCAATGATACTACTTTTATGAAAAGGTGCCTGAATCAGGTCAGCTCTGTGCATCCGATCCCAAGGTATTTTCCAGTGCATTAGTAGATATTGTGAAAAGACTTCCATCCATGTAGAACGACTAGCGTGCAAATACTGACTACGGGTAAATTCACCTTCAGTACCAAAATATGCCTAGCAAATATGGTGATTATTTTTCAAAGCTTAAACATGTGTGTATGTTTGCATTTGCATGCTGGTTATTAGAAACAGATATAGTAAAAAGACATCCTGCCATAGGTCTTTTTACTATGTTTATTACTACTCACATGTGTGCACATATTGATTTCCATACATTTTTAAGCTTTAGAATGCAATTAGTACATATACTCAACATATTTATTTCATAACACATTATACATTTACAAAATATTTAAAGGTTGCAATATCATCATCTCAAAGCCATAACTCAACATAGGTTTTTAAATAGAAATATATTAAACGAATTATATATTATTAAAAAGTATTCAAATGTGGAATTTGTTTTTATAGGTTACAAGTCTGTTTTTCTGATTCAGTTTTCAGCTCTGAGAGTTTTTCATGGAATGAAGAAATTGAATTCCCTGCTGTCGATTACAAATATTTTCCCCCTGAAGAATGTCCATAGTATTAATTGCTACCGAAGGGCAGAAACATGTGTATCTTGGGGTCAATCAGTCTATAAAAAATAGACTGGCATATTTTTACGTGAGGGGATACTGAAATAAATGGTGTGCTTTTCGGTGCTCAAAGAGAAGGAGATTTTGCACATTGTATATAGAATAATTTGTATAGTGATGATTTAATGTATATATATATATATATATATATATATATATATATATATATATATATATATATATATATATATATATATATATATATATATAATGTCAAGAATCAGGGCCAACTAACTCCCTGTGTCGCCTCTGCACTCACAGTGGCCCCTCCTCTTTTTTCTCATTGTGGAGGGTTCACCACTTCCAGGTCTGGTGAAAAAACAGCACAGCAGCTCCAGATGAATTTGAAAATGTAATACTTTATTTCAGTAATCTCATTAAAATTGCAACTAGTATGGAAATCACCAGTGGGATGACATCAAGAGACTCCGGGGGACAACCAAGGCATTTCGCCATCAAGGCTTCGCCAGAGTTACTATATATAATTTTGTACTTTTTAATTATATGGTACTTGTCATTTACATAGCAACTTTTATCATTATTATAGTCTCAATGTGCTGTTAGTAGGAACTCCCTTGGAGGACTGAAGACCAGTGTGTGGATTTGGCCAAATAAGGCTTAGCTGGGCTGGCCCGGCTCTGGCTGAGAACAAACCATGCGGTCAGGCATGTGAATGGGTGCTGAGAGGAGTCAGGAGATGGCATGAGTGCTAGAGACTCGCTATGTGTTCAGCGTGCCCGAATATTTCATAGGTCTGCACTGCATTCTGATGTTGGTCGGCCAGAGGTGGGCCGTTCTCACTAGAATGAAAACCAGAAGTGACTTTGCCATCTGGAAATGTGCCAAACCGGAGCGAGGCAGGCTCACCGGCTTGTGAACCCACAGGATCAGTGAGGGGCCACACGGGAAGGTGTTTTCTATGCCAGACACACTTGTGGCCTCAGTAAGTCTAGGACCGCCCCTTAGGATAACTCCAATCAAGTGACCATGTTTATTGAAATCTAAACATTGTTGTCTGTGTAAATTATTTTGATTGTATAACATGCAATGAATTTCAAGGGTTGAGGTGCTTCAGTTGGGGTTAGCCCTATTAAGCAGATGTCCCAGCCCATGCTGGGGGCTCTAGAGGGGAGGCCGTCGTAGCGGACTGCCCCACTGGCCCCCTGCATCTGCCGCCCCCCATCTCCAGAAGAAGGCAGAAGGGATAGGCCCCCAGGGTCTGGCTGAAACCTGCTGGCCCTGGGGAAGCACAAAAAATGGTCCGGGCTACAGGAAGTAACCCTCTTTGCAGCCTGACAGCAGAAGCGACCCTCCCTCCCAGCTGATTGTTACAAGTAATGTATTTGCATGAATTATATGAATTGTGAATTAGATGTGGATGGTGTGTTCTAGCTAGATATGTTTTAATTAATTGTAATACGTTTGTATTAAAAAATAAATGTATTGATGAATTAAAATATTATTGTAATAAGGTGCTGTGGAAAATGGTAACATGTGGATAGTTAAGACTGCATAATACAATAGGTCCTTTCTCCGTTTGGCCACATATTAAGAAGACCATGAGCAGGCTTGCATAGGAAGGCTCCCTGCAAATGCACGTGGTGATAGCAATAGTCCTGACTGCCGTGAGGATACCTGGAAAAAGTCACACACCTGGGGATAGTATTCCTAAGTACCAGTAAACTAGAGGCTTCCAGTCCTTTAAGATGAGTAGCGGTACCCTGGAGATAGATGGGGATGCAGATTGTATTCATAAATCAATAATCAAGACGACACAAATAGTTAGGCAAAGTTCGTCTGTTTTTAATGTCAAATATCTTAAAACAGGGAGTATAACGAACATCAGCAATCGCTTGATACTCTGACTCTAACTACTTCATAAAAACCTGGGCTTTTGTACGTGCTGACCTGCATCATTACCAAAGTCATCTTACATGGCAAACTACTAAAACCTATCGGGAAGTGGGATTGGTTCTAAGTGAATAACTAAGCATAGGTTCTATATCTGTATGGAGTAACAGTAAGAGGTAATTGGATAGTTAACATCAAGTGGGGCAACTAAGCCCTCCCTTCAAAATGGCCGCTATGACAGTCACTAAAAGTACAACCTTCCATTGGCTACACACACTATAGGACCCCCAACTATGTGGTCCCCTACAATTGGTTGGCTTCCATCCCCCGTCAGTAGTTTTCCTACCTACGTTAGCAGCATGCAGACTGAACAACCAGGTGCAGATAAGCTCGTCTTTGCACCAGCTTCCCACCAATTCAAATATCATCCATCATCACCTCAGTGGTCCAGTGTCAATTAGTACTTTGAAATTGGCCTTGAGTTTGTACTGTTCTCTGAGAATTTTTAAGGAGTATGGGCAATAGCCGGCTTCCGTGCGTAGGTGTGATCATCTCACTCATCCAACCTCCCTCTATCACATGACTGGACACCATCCCATTCAGCTTTTTCGTGTATTTGATTTTATTTTCAATAGTCCTCTGACGTCTTTTGTTTTTGCTTGACCTCTCTGAACAGGAGCTTCTGTTCTTTCACATTAATTGTATCCAATGTCAGCCAACTCCAGTTTGATAAATCCTCGGCTTTCTTGGCTCAGTGAACTCCTTTGCTGAGCTCTTATTCTGTTTAATTAAATTCCTTTTCTCAACTGCGACACTGATTGAGGCCTTCTGCTATGTTCAGTACTGCTTATATACATAGCAGAAACATTAATTCTTTATTTGTCCATATGTATCTATTGGGGTATATATGTATATGTTGGTGCTTGTCACTCTCTAATCTATTTAAAAGAATGTGGCTAGCTTCGTGATTGCTTTACTGCTTGTGTTTCATTGCATCTGTACACGTTTAAACTATCTAAGTATCTTCATCAGGTCTGTGGCATAAGTCTTGTCATCTTGATCCCAAGATGTCACTTATCCTTGGCATCTTCCTGTAACTTATAAATCAAGTGCCTCTCTGGTCCGGTTATCTTTTATATGGGTTTTGTTTGTTTTATTAGTTGTTGTGCACACGATACCCAGGGGTAACAGGGCGCATTGCATACGCCAAATTACAGCTAGTTACAATAACACAAATGCACATATGGAGACAATACATATACACAATAAAGCAAAACAATGGTACAGATTATTGCAGTCATGCTCAGTCATGCAGAAAATACTGAGTGGTAGATATGTACAAAGATACAGGTTCAGTCAAGCGGTGGATGGACATACAGAGTTGGTCAAGGCAGTTAGTAGTCTGTTTATTTGTCCGCATCTTTAATCCACCTTGTAAAGTTTTGTCGGAAAGTGGGGTATGGTTGATCTGACCGCAGGATGGATGGTAGGGAGTTCCATAGTTGGGCTGCTTTGACATGAAATCTACAGCCTCCAACTCTGGACAGTTTAAATATAGGTGTTGAAATGTTGTTGGAATTGGAGGATCAGGTGAGTCTTGTTGGATTTATTTTAGTGAATCTGTTGGAAAGATAGCGTGATGCGGCATTGTTTAGACATTTGTAAACGAGTGAAGCCACTTTTAGCTGGATTTTCTCATGAGTTGAGAGCCAGTTATTGGCTTTTCTAAATTCAGTGATGTGGGCTCTCCTGGGAATAGCTAATGCTGCTCTAAGCGCATTATTCTGCAGGATTTGAATTCTTTTGATGATTCCCTTGTTGGCCCCAATGTAGAGCGAGTTGCAATAGTCCAACTTCGATAAAACGAGAGCTCTAGCAAGTGTGATGCAGCTGCTATTAGATAGGAAGGGTTTGCCTGCTCTTATCAGTTTGCAGGTGTAAGCAGTGACAGAGGCCATCGCATTGACCTGCTTGTTGAAGGAGAGGGTAGAATCCAGGTGGAAGCCCAGAGGTTTTACCGCATGAGCGGTGGTGATTTGATTGTTATCAATGTTAAAAGAAGAATAATTGGCACCCAGTTTTTTGAGGGTAGGGGATGTGCCAAGGATAATGATTTCAGTCTTGTCATCATTCAGGCATAGTCCATGAGTGGCCATCCATGCCTGGATGATGATACACCCTGTTCACCAAGGCAAATCCTTGTCGTAATCACCAGTAAGTGGTATGAGAATCTGAGTATCATCTGCATAATTAGTGTAGGTGATACCAAGAAGGTCCAGATCGTTGAAAGGTGGCTTCGTGAAGATGTTGTAGCGTGTGGAAGAAACACAGAATCCATGGGGCACTCCGCATGTGATGGGGATAGAGTCTGCTGCCGCTGTGGTGGTCCTATTATTGAGAAAAGATTGAATCCATGTTGTGGCTTCTTCAGAGAAGTGCGCAGTCATGTCCAGATGCCTACAAAGGACCTTGTAGTCAAGAAGTTTGAATGCAGCTGATAGGTCAAAAAGGAGGAGTAAGGCTGGTTTCCCTTTATCCCTAAGATCGTCGATTTGTGCCTTTAGATCGAAAGGGGCTGTTTTTGTACTGTGCTGAGGACCGAAGCCAGACTGACGTACTCCTAGCAGGTGGTTGGTTTCTAGGTGTTTCTGTATTTGTGAGTACGCCATTTTATCTATGATTTTTAGGAGGAATGGCACAGTGGTGATTGGGCAGTAGTTAGTGGGTATGACTGGGTCTAGTGTCTATTTTTATAAGCAGGGGGAGTACCCAAGATTCTTTTAGGTTGCCTGGTATGGATCCTGTTGCGAATGAGGCGTTGATAAGTTTTGAAATGAAGAAGGGAGCCAGGTCTCTTGCTGTGTCCTTTATCAGTTGGGCTGGGCATTGTTCTCCCTGACAGTTTGATGGTTTGAGTAACAGTATGATTTTTTCAGTCTCAATAATGGATACTTTGAAGAACTTGAAGCGAGGGTTGTTGACGTTTTTAGGAGGGGTGATAGGCGTTTTAGGCGTGGTATCCAGACTAATTGAAGATTTTTTCTTGGCAATTTTAGATTGGAGAGTAATCACTTTATTGGCCAAGGCTTGCTGAATATTGGTGCACCATAGTTTATCTTTGACACAATTGTCTGGCATTGGGATGGGAGATTCTATTTCCGTTAAGATGATGAAGAGTTCCTTCATATGAGAATTGGCTTGGGCTATTCTAGCGTTGTAGGTTTCCCGTTTAGCTGACAGTATTTCATTTTTGTAGTGGATAGATATATCCTTAAGAATACTTTTATTCTCTTCAGAGGGTTGTAGTTTCCATGCGACCTTGCATTGTCTTTTCTTGGTGCAAAGTGTTTTCAGGTACGGGGTGTACCAGGAATTGAGGTGGGCTTTGGGTTTGCTTTGTCTGATTTTAAGCGGTGCGATTAAATCAAGTGCAGAGGACATAATTTTGTTGTACTCATTCACTAGAATTTCGGGGTCCAGGTTATCTGGTAGTAAGGTAAGTGTAGGAAGGATCAGTGGGAGTAAATTGATCGAGTGATGTTTTTCTTGTTCCTTGTCAAAATGGGCAGTGCTAGCTGGGTGATAGTGGGAATAGGTCTGTTAGTTTCTAGAGCAAATGTTCTAAGGTAGTGGTCTGTCCAGATTTAAGGGGAGATCGATAGGATAGAGGCATTGCAATTGTGGTCTGCCACCCAGTCGAGTATCCTACCTTTGTTGTGGGTAGGGTGGAGTACTCTTTGTGAGAGGCCAAGTTCAGAAAGGAGGTTAGCCACACTGGTTGCATGTGGATCGTTTAGGTCATTAAAACCCAGGTTGAGGTCCCCTAAGAGGATAACCTGCGACTCATTTTTTAGGTTGTGGGATAGAATAGTAGAAATGTCCTCCTCAAAGGTTCCAATAGGGCCTGGAGGTCTATAAATCAAGTGGATGGAGAGGATTTGAGAGTTATTAATAACTAACTTGGCTGTAAGGCATTTGCAGGATTAAGTATCATTAGAAGGAGCTAGCCTAGTAGATAAGTTACATTTGACAATAAGGGCTATGCCGCCTCCATGGGTTTCGCTTCTATCTGATCTTAGGATGGTGTATCCGTTTGGGATGGCTAGCATGATGGCAGGTCCTGCAGCGGCATGAAGCCAGGATTCAGTAATAGCCAAGAAATCAAGGTTTTCGGTCTGGATGAGGTCTGCAATCTCAATGGCGTGAGCAATCATAGATCTAGCATTGATTAGAGCACCTTTTAAGTGGGGGGTGATGGATGTAGGTGTACATAGAATTTCTTGGGTCGTGGCATTAGTGTGCATCAATACATTCTGTACCCTCAGGTGTAGGCTTTGTGGTTTTTCTATGCTCCTGTTGAGATATCCACTAGGTGTGGTCTTGCTACGGTTCAACGTGATCAGAGTTCTAGCAAGCGGTTCATATAGTTTTGCTAGTCTGGCACAGATTCTAGCATTTCTAGAGGTAGTGTTGCACGGTTGGGAATCGAATGTGCGGGACTGTTGGTGTTCTTCGACCTGGTCGTTATGACTAGTCAGCGGTTGGGTTTGTGTCTGTGTCATGGTGGCGATGTGGGGCAGCTTTATATGACGCCTCCATTCATCCTTGTCATTTAGTTTCTTTGCTTCTTCAGGAATCTCATTCAAATTGCCATCATATTGTCTTGGATGTAAGTATGGTTTCCTCAATGGGTACTTTAACTCTCATATTCTCGTAGGTATAGATATTGTTATGGGTACTGCACTGAGCCCACTATCCTTTCTTTGCTGGTTTAACTGTTCAGTATACGTCACATACTTTGGTTCATACGTTTCAGGTAATGTAGGCGGGGCAGTTGGAATGGGGGTACTTGGCTCCTCCACTACACCAGCAGACATGCTAAAGAAGAGGACCCTTCATGAGACCCTGAATGTATTCTGCTGTAACAGGCAGCATTGCACCAACAGAGAATAAATGATGGAAGAAGAGGTGGAAGAAAAAAACAATACAGAATTGCATGAGCCGCATTGCAGGACCACACAGCAGAGGAAGAGCAACAGGCGAGGAGACAAAAGGTAATTAATGTTGTCAAGAGTGCAGATAAAGGATGAGGTAAAACGTGTGGAAGATAAGGAGAACGCTGTGGCTGAGGACTAGACCATCATGTGTTGAGTAACATGTTTATAGGAGAGTGAAAAGGACCAATGGGATCTAATGAACATTTTGGTGAGCAGTGGCTGATTTGTTTAGCTGTATTTGTATTATGTCGCTGGTAACAAGAAAACATCCACGACATGCAAGGGGTGTGCCCTACCGCCGAGAAATCCCAATATGTGTTCAACAATCCCATCCATACTCTTTCACAAACTTGCAGCATTTGTCAATTGGCAAATTAGTACCTGGCGGGCTAATGCCATGGGATACACTGAAGGTGGATTGGCTCGATTCGGAGCCATACCACAGTGTAGTCCTGTGAGTGCATTTGCGTGCATCGCGTGTCGGGTCGGCCAGCTTCCTCACCCACCATTCCATTCATTACTATGGATCAACTGGGTCCAAAATGGTGCCCTGTTGATCCGTAGTAATGAAGCAGTACGCTCCTTCTAGTCTTTCTAGAACAAACGCATAATGCAGCGCTGCTTTTTTCAACCGGCAAAACAAAAACCGATTGAAAAAAGTAACAATGCTATTAGTATCCCTGGGCTAAAAACCCTGGAATATTAATGGCAATAAGCCCCTCGCCGGCGGTCCATTACCGCCTAATGGTAATGCCCCTGGGGCCTGCGTTATAACTATGAGCCCCGGGGCATTACCTTAGGCAGTAATGGCCCACTGGCTTGGGGTATAGTACCACAATAATGGTTCCCCTGGCCTTCACTCATATGCTCTCTTAACACTTTTCCCTCCTCCCTGTCCACTGAATTCAACATTGTCTGTGTTCTGTTAGGATCCTAGAAAATGTATTTCTCCTCTTTGGGTTCTCCCAAACCTTAGCCAGCAGAAGTAATACTCTGCACACCTCCCACCTCCCATGCCTTTCCGTTTCTCTTTCTTGGTGAATGCAGGGATTGAAATGTGGGAGTGGTAGGCACTTATTTCCACTGGTAAGCTATTTGAGGTCTTGGGAAAGAAGCCAGAAGAATTGAGTAAATGACAAGTTTCTGTCATTCTGTGTTGATAAAATGATAGGGAAAGGGGTTGCTTGTATTCTTGCTTAGTCATTTTGAATTGTAATTATTTTAAAAATGTGCTCCCAAAACATTAGTCTGGATCCCTGCAATGTACTGCTGCCAATGTTTCTTTTTTTGTATTTACTCACCTCTGATTCGTTGTTCCTGAATGAGGTCATTGTGCAAAGGGAGGAGAAATGGGAGGAACAGTTAGTGGGTTCAAAGAATTCCTCTTTGGGATGTAACATTTAGGAAGAGTTTTGAGTGATCAGAATTTCTGAAGAACCGTGGGAACAATCTTGCAATCAATAAAGTTAAAACCAATGTTATTTAGACACGAAATACCTGCACAATACTGGGTTGAATTCCACTGAAAAAGGCCTTCATGATTACTGTGAGATGCCTAGGTTTCCACAGATAAAGGCCTTCATGAGTACTGTGAGATGCCTAGCTTTCCACAGATAAAGGCCTTCATGAGTACTGTGAGAAGCAGAGCGTCCACAGATAAAGGCCTTCATGAGTACTGTGAGAAGCCGAGCTTTCCACAGATAAAGGCCTTCATGAGTATTGTGAGATGCCTAGCTCTCCACAGATAAAGGCCTTTCTGAGTACTGAGAGAAGCCGAGCTTTCCACAGATAAAGGCCTTCATGAGTACTGTGAGAAGCCGAGCTTTCCACAGATAAAGGCCTTCATGAGTACTGTGAGAAGCCGAGCTTTCCACAGATAAAGGCCTTCATGAGTACTGTGAGAAGCCGAGCTTTCCACAGATAAAGGCCTTCATGAGTATTGTGAGATGCCTAGCTCTCCACAGATAAAGGCCTTCATGAGTACTGTGAGAAGCCAAGCTTTCCACAGATAAAGGCCTTTATGAGTACTGTGAGATGCCTAGATTTCAAAAGATGATGGTTCAACCCCGAGAAGAGCAAGAACGCCTTGGACGAGAACATACCTTGGTAGGTTACAGCATCTAAACCTGTCTTTCACATGGACAACGGCACGTACCAGTAGTTATAGTTCTGTCCCATGGTCCATAAAAGTACTGGATGGAATATGTATGATTATCAAGGAGTGTCATTGGATGGATATTGGAGTTGGAGAAACATGACTCGCTGACTTTATTCTGGAAGGTAACATACGTCTAAAAGAAACAAAATGTAGGATTGTTTCCCAGTGAATGGAACAATACCAGAGCTAAGGTTTCTCTACTATAATTATTTCACCCTATTTTTCTTTTGAACTAAATATAAAGCAAATAAATCAGCATCTAGACTGTATATAACTCTTATAAATGAAGCAGGGTGGTTCCTTTCCTTTGTTACAAGCAGTCGAATGTGCATAATCAGTTCCTTCAAAATGTCTAGTGTTGCCAAATCTTCTAAGAATATGAACCTACTGTTCCGATTAGATATTGCTCTGATAATGTTTCCAGATCCTTAACTTATTCTCTAACATTACTCTTGTGGGCAGTGAATTCATACACAGGCTCATACTTTAATGTGTTTCTAAAAATGTCCCATGTCCCGTAAAAAAAATAAAAAATAAACAGTGTGATTTTAGCAATAACCCCCGCCTCTAGCTTGACTTCCAGGTTAACAAAGGTTGCCATACTGTACCTGAGACAGGGTTGACTTGCTTGTTAATCTTGCCATTCTCTGCAAAAAGAACAAACAGTAAGACATAGAATCTGGGCACTAATTGTATTAAAAATAATCGACATCTTGTCACTTCTGCTGTTCTACAGCAATCAGGTAGGATACACGTAACTGTACACATGTGTTACAGTTGCAAATTACTACACAGATCGTGACTTGTATGTTGATTTCACCCAAATCCATATTGTCCTGCAAAGTCAGCACTATGAAGGTGTACCATAATCCCAGAAAGGGCATGGGATGAGCAGAAGATGGGGTTCTATGACCAAGAAACACATATGGGGTGTTTTTGCAGATTCAGAAGGCGAGAGAGTAGAGCGAGAGAGAGAGAGAGAAGGATGTGGAAGACGTCTATTCCAACGTTGAAAGCAAAGCATCAGAAGAAGGTTCTCCAGGAATAGAGGTAGCAGATCCAGGGGGAAAAGCTGATGAAGAGCAAGCAACACAGAGGGATAATATGGGCAAAGAAGAGGCTTGGAATGAGCGCATGGTGGATCTATAGGTGGAGGCGTCGAGATGGATCAAAAGGAAGAGCAGAAGATAGGGATGCATAGATAGACTCCCGGCGTTGACGGGAAATTATGATATCTTAAAGCTATCATGGGGTTTGACTATGCATGAGGTTGAGGATCCGAGTATCTAAGAAGACCATAACAGAGAGGGAGTTTGGATGTACATGAGAGTATTGATCAGGGGTTATAAGAGGTCCAGCGAGATGCAAGCTGCAGATAACATACAGAGAGAGCATAACGCAGCAGGATTATTTCAGTCAAGAGAGCAAAGGGCTGGAGTCTCAATTGTATGATTGACAGAAGGAGGTGTGGCAAGAACAACAAGGAACACGCTAGAATATTCAGACTTTGCAATAACTAACGGATAGACGAGGTAAAGAGAATCCTGGAGACGACAGTGGAACCCAGTGGTGACGGGGAACTGATTGACCATCAAAAGCAACCTGTTGGTAGGAGCAGTCTTGCCATGGAGACAGTGGAGATAGAGAAGGATTTCTGTGCCAAGGCTGGGTCAGTGAAGATGTTCTGTGGTTTGATGTTATCCCCATAGGAGTGCGTGTTTTCAAGTGTTGTATTCAGAGGCGAGAACCTCCAACACCACCTGAGAGGTGGTGATGGTGAGTTGACATTAAAGAGTTTAGTTTAGTGTATCTGTTTATACTAACGCACAAAAGATCTGGAGAGAGGTCCATCATTATAAAGCATAAAAAGAAAGGTCCACAATCAGAGGGAACAAAGGTATCCAGAACCCGGTTGTGTCATGGAAGACACTCCACATTGGGATGTGTGCATACAATTGTAATACTAGCAGTGATTCTTTTGATTTCCAATTTTGACATAAATGGACCTGAGTCATTGTTGGACACTTGGCTCACTATCACTCAATTTCCTCAAGTGTGAAAGGCAATATTAGAACCCTCTTGGTTACACTGCCAACTACTTAACTGATAGTTCACATCTGATAGCCCACACTAATCCACATCCTACCCACATTTGCACTGGATAAAATTTAATTTTGTGGCATATTTCCACAAACATACCCATGTATTTACAGGAAAGGTAAGTATCCCAATTATCCAATTTATTCATGTAAAAAATACAGAAACAAATGGTTGCGCTCTTTCATATTTGGAAAGCAAGCACAACTTGCCAGAAGGCTGTTCTGCAGAGAGCTTCCAGGGAGCCTCCATGCTGGCAAGCTTGATATGCAGCAAGCGTTACAACCTTGTTGGTAATGAGTACCCAGACTCCGGCATTCTACGATTACAGGGCATTTGTGAATGCAACCACTGTACTCTATCAGGGTCATGAAATTTGAAATATCAGCCCAGAAACAACTGAACTATAAGCATTTTAAAATATGAGAGACCCCATTAATTAGAACAATCATCATCACCCCCACTTCATTAGGGTATTTCCCCCACACCTTTGTGAATCACCAGCAGCAAAGCCAAAGAAGGCTTTGAAACACGTGTGCATAGGCGCGTTACAAGTGCCATATCATATAATGTCATATCATGTATCCTCCCTTTCACTTTACTGAGACAGTTATCTCATGCCTATATGGACCAATTTCACAGTTTCCTGTTAAAAAAAAGCTATGCAAATGTAATATATACATTCTTGGGTGTGCAGGCCTCTATTTGTAGATCAGTGTCTTTGCCCTATACCCTATACACGGCTGCTTTTGGCCAAGCATCAAACTAGAATAGAGTTATCCAAGAAGAAGACATTTTTGCTTATTTATCATCAGTGAGTTACAGTTTAAAATAAAACTTTCCACAGAACCATTAGAATTCATTAGAACATTAAAATACATATAGAATCAACAATTATTATAGATCATCAATATTAAGATGTTATTTTGCACAAGTTAAAATAATAATTATTAACAGTTCTAATAAATATGTGTATCAAATTACTAGACTACAGTGGCACTAACTCCTTATATTTATAACATTAATTTAATAACTTTTGAGAATATTAATGTTACAATGGTTAATGAAATCTGTTTTACATCTAGACAACGCATCCACAATCCATTTGTATCAGATCCAGATTATAGACAAATGCATTAAAATATTTCCTGTGTAGGTGCTCCTATTCAGTAAAATAAAGGATTAAACACGTAAAGGTGTCAATATACCCGATTTGAGCATATCCTACATATTCTATGATCCTTGATAATCCCCTTTGTACTTCCTATTACTTCAAATGTAGGTAACAAATTAAATCGACAGAGCAGAAGTCATCATTGAAGCTTCTTGACAGGGAACTAAAGTATATAAGTATGAGGCCTCAAAAATATAAATCTATTAGTAATACAATATTGCAGGTTCCTTTCACTCTTTAATCGGTGCAGAATATTAAGCCAATTTCCTTTTTAGGCATTCTCTCTGAACTTTTTTTATCTTCATGTCTATTTCCAGCAAACTATCCATGATCTGTGGGAGACTATCAAAATATTCATCTATATCCCCTCAAATCTATTCAGTATTCTATTATTTTTTCTTACGGATGCTCTGTTTTATATAGAACATGATTGTGTAACCCATCGAGTTAATCACCAACGGAATATCCCACAGCCAATCAGCATGTTATGGGGTGTCAAAACTTATTAAATGCCCACACTTTAGTCCAATGTGCTTAGATAGAAGATTTATTACAAGAAGAGGGTGCATAGGATATATTGAATGTGGGCTGATATTTCGTACCAAATATTCCTGATTTTAGATATTTCTTTCAGCATTTTGTACATTGATCTATATGATAAGCTGATGTGAAAATTGCAGGTTGTATATACTAGCTGTAGGATGCTTTTATGGAAAAATCATTTTCCGAAATAAAGTTGATTCTGATTGTCTGTATTTACGTCTGGGCGTAATGACCTGATTTGCTCATAAACCTGAGGTTGACCACCTGATCAACTATTAAAAGACTCTCATGAGCTGCAAAGCTGCCAGAAGATGACAAGTTGGTTTACTCAACCAATATGCACATATTCCATAAGCTTGAATCACCCAGGTATCAGGATTATTTGAATTGCACTGAATGACCAATTTCTTGGGTGATTGGGACCAAAATCGACTGCCCGGACGCCAAGGAGGCCTACCCACAGTACCCCAAATAAAAAGATAAAAAAAACAAGAACAAAAATGGATGTTTTTATCAATAAAACGAATCCTCATGGGGGTGTGGCTACACACCGACAAAGATGGCTGCCTAATTGTTACTCATCTGCCCACCATAATTTATATCTCTTTGCCGTGACATATTTATATGAATGACAAAAGATAAATGAGGGGGTTTCGTATTTACCCGAAGCTAACGTTTATCCAAAAGTTTGACGCTTTGAAGCGCTCCGGATGGCGTAATTTGATGGCGAGTTCCTCTGGGAGCTCATACCTCTCATCTGCACCTACGGCGCTTACGTCATGAGAAAGGAATCTATGCAAGGCCACGTTGTGCTATATCGTAGTGCGAGTGAAGGCTGCTGTCCACTCTGTATATACAAATTCCGCAACCATGTTACCTCTGGTGGACTATTTGGCTATATCTAAAACGTTTCTGAGTCTCGCGTTGTTCAATATGTATTTCCACATATCCATAGAGAAAAACTTAACTGGGTCATGTTTGTTGACCCTTGAGTGGTTTTGTGAGGTAAAAGTGAGATAAAATAGAAATACAATGGCCTCTAACAAGGGTGCCCAAAAAGGGTCAGGTAATAAGGAGTTTACTAACCCTCCTCCAGAAAACTGGAAAAGACCCAAAGCGACTCTCCTGCCCCCAATTTGGATCCTGCAATGCAAGCTATCTTATATGAACTAAGAGCCTAAAGCACTTCATGGAAGTGACCAACAATAAGCTGCAGCATCTCGATGATAGGTGAACCTCCTTTGAAACAAGAATTGATGAGGTGGAAACGGGGATCAGTAATCTGGAAGATGAGAAACCTTGTGTGGATATGCTTGTGAAATCTGTTTTACAGTTTCAAAAGTAAAATGAGAAACTAGAAAACAGAGGGAGGAACAATAATATTCACATTTCTGGACTTCTTGAAAGATCAGAAGGTGACGATCCAGTGCAGTTCCTCAATAACATGTTACTTCAGATTCTTAAACTGGAATCTTCAATGGCCTTCCGCATCCAGAGAGTTCATAGAATTGGCTCCAAAAACCATGTGAATGCGCAGAGCAAATCCTCACCATGCACATTGATTGTTTTACCTCCTTGAATACACCCATGTGCATTTGATCGTTAGCAAAGCTAAAGACATTAACCGACTCTTCTGAAGAAGTCATAGAATTTTTATTTCACAACATGTCTCTAAAAGTATAGAGCAGTACGGAGTGCTTATCATATAGACATGTCCTTAAGCAACTAAATGCAAGATGTTGTCTTCTACATCGATGTATTTTTGAAGTCACTCTTAAAGGCAAAACATTGGAGCTCGAGAGCCCGGCAGATTTGAACGCTTTCATTGGAGTGGCTACAATAGATGATAAGGTCACGTCAACGACTACTCAACAACCCTCAGTTTTGTCTTCTAATGGAATTATTTAATTGACACAAGTCTCATGGAACTTAAAAAAGACTGCTTCATTATCTTAATGTATAGTAGGGTTGGGGATATTGGGCGCCATCTTTCCCCTTTCATTTGGGGCTCAGCACCCCATCTCTCGTTCTCAAGCATATCTGCAGGTGGGATTGAGCCTCACCCGAGGCTCTGGTTGCCATGAATATGATTATATGATGAGCTTTCTATTGGTACTTCTGTCTCTTGCCAAGGATGTCAAAGTATTTTTACATCACACTGTGCAGTTACTTCTTTCCCACTATGTTGTTTCCCTTTGTTGTGTGTGCTTATGCTGGCATATATCATCTCAGCGGCAACATGTGGCATGGTCAATATTTATGACTAATAATACATCGAATTACTCATGTTGTAGGTGGAACAAACTCTTATATAGTTTTTGCTTGATGGGTTACGTCTGGGATTCTCTTGAAAAAGGGTGGTCTGCCAAGAATCTGCTAGAGGATGCCATTTTGGGATACATCCATATGGTGCCCAAAGAAATGCATGTAGAGGATGTTGTGCTGTGATTGGAGACATTGCCAGTGCTGACTGCGATCAGTGTACACAATTTGATCTTGGCACAAGAGGGTCAAGCACCAATTTGCTTGTTTTATTATGAGTTCTTGCAATGTGTGCATACCAGCAGTACACTGCTTCTGAGTGTGAAAAATAAGAAAGCAGACTTATCACTGGTGACCAAGGGTTTGCAAAGTTGTGGAGTGATGTGTAGGAAACTGTAGTCGCTGCGCTGAAAGTGACCAGTGTAAGGCTATTCACAAACATACACCCTCTCTCACTTAAGCACGTATGCAGGCACACATGCATTTGTGCACCCACACACCCACAAGCACACACACATATTACATCACCCTTCACCTAAATATTAAGGACCTCTGCCTGGAGTACATATGCCAGTTATGGATTGTGTAGAGGATGGCACATAAGTAGGAACTGGCCGAATCATGCACTGATCTTTAAGTGAATACACGTGTTCAGAGCCACCTTCAGAAGTACTGGCACTGAGGGCACCTGGTCGCTCTCCCAGTAGGCTAGCGCCATTAAAGGGCTGCCCGGGGCACATCTGGGCATGCTGGACATGCCAGATTGCCCAGTGAGAACCTTGTCAGTGACACCTTGATTTCTACTACAAACCAACAAACCTGAAAGTAGATTCTTTAAATGCATTCCCCCAACTATTCTATTGAATCTACAACAACAAGTGCATAGTTCATCCCGTCATTCTTTACCTGGTCAAAATGTATTTATTTTCAAATGCACTTCATGTATGAAGTAATTTCATATAATTATGAAATGGTTTATTGAAAGCTCTGTACAATAATAAAGTGGACAATCACATCCTGTGTCTTTTCAAGAGTTTCCACTTCAGAATGAAAGCAAATTCCTATCTTGACATCCCTATTGACATCCACACACGGATCTGCCACAGGTCCATCTTGGCGAGTAAGCAAGTTATGAAAGGTGAAAATGTTAACCTGTATCATGTTGAGTTATACTGTGTCGTTCACCACAGAAGTGGGCTGACGGTGTGAAGACATAATAGACTCGTTCTTCTAATAATCACAATCTTGAAAACTAGATATACATCATTTAATTCATACAATGTTTTTGAAACAAGAACATAGCCGACATGTGTTTCGACCAACAGGCCATACTCAGGGCAAGCATGTGCTAGTCAAAATGGAGTTCTCAAAGATAACTGAATCAAACAAGCTTTTGAAGTAGTGCAGACTCGATAACTTCTCACATAAGTTTCATGTAACTCCATCTCAAACATCAAAGGGTGCAAAATGCATCTCCCCTCCTCCCCCTGACATTGTGTACATTCAGACATATTAGCTCTGCCATTCACTCCGTCCATTGGAGCACTGTCACCAAAAGCATCAGCATGAAGGATCTGAGCACTGGCCGCTCAGCCTTCTCCCAAATTGCCCCAAATTCCTTAATCACACATTTAAGACATACATATCCCCGAGTGACATTCTCTCCTCCCCATCCAACTTCCCATTTCAATTCCCAACACATCTCTGCTTCTGATCCCACACCTCAGGGGGTGTCTTTAGGTCAGATCCGGCTGTCCACCACTAGAACTCTGCAGGGGCTGGACTGCTTGGCTCGGCCAATCATTCCCACTCAATTTGAATGGAAGCTCTTTCAGGCACCGACATTGCTATGTCATAAAATAATCCACAATTGCTACTCACCCTTCCTTAGGTTACCAGACATTTGGTCGAAAAAAATTGGTCGACCAGACAAATGGTCGAACCAATTTGGTCGAAAACCAAATGGACGAATTGTTTTTTTTTTTAATTTAACCCTTTTTTTTTTTTTGGGGGGGGTCCCCCCCATCCCCCTTTTTTTAAAAAACAAAAACCGAAAAATATATATATAAATAAAAAAAAATTCGACCATTTGGTGTTCGACCAAATTGCGTCGACTAAATGTCTTTCGACCAGTTTTCAGTCGACCAAATGTCTGGACACCCCTTCCTTATTCTATTTTAGCAGATACTGCTTGCCCCACTAAAAAAAGAACATTGAACACAAAAACCAAAACTACTCACCTGTATAACAAAGCTCTTGCAGAAGAAACATGTGGCACCAGCAGACAAGAGCAGAATTTGCTAACCCCTGACCTCTCTGAGGATGAGATATAACTGAAGTAACCTACAAGACCCTATGCAAAAGTGACACCTAAAAGCAGTTGAAAATGTGTTTTTAGCAACAGAATCTGTAAGTTCTTGGAAGAGCAATTCAAAGATGTGCAAGAGTTAAAATCTCCAAGCACTCCGTGCATTAATAATTGCAATATTTATGATATGATATGATATTTTATTCATATCGCGCTCATACACAAGTGTTTCTGAGCACGACCAAGCAAAGGGAGGGGAGCAGGGGAGAACAAAACAGCGATCTTACTAGGCCCAGAGAAAATAAGAACACACAGGTGCATGGAAAAAGGGAAAAGGGGAAAGTGCGAGGGAGGGGGACAGGTGGAAAGTGTGAAACAAAGGAAAGAAACAGAATAACTAATATGTGCAATGAATACATAAAAAGGCAGTGAAAAAAAGGTAGTGCAACCATCAAGTGACAAGTGCATGATTAGTCAGATAGAGTATGTGTGTTAAGTGCAGAGAAAAAATAGGGGGGCTGTATGGGTACAGATACAGATCTCAGGTGCAAGGGGAGTCATAGGGACAGTGCTGGAGGAAGGCATGGTGAGCAGGTACCTTGGCCCGAAGGGATAGAGGGTGGCCTGGCGCACAATGCCGGGAGAGAAAAACAGATCAGATGGGGATAAGAGGGGCAAAGGCAGAAGTGAAGAGGAAGGTTGTGAGGTGCTTCCGGACCCGGAGATGGTACTGCTCAAGTTTCAGGGTGGCTGGGAGGCGATTCCAAATGGAGGCCCCAGCCGAAAACAGAGATCTGCCCCCAGCTTGTTTCTTTGAAAAACGACTGACCCTGAGGGAGTTAGAAGTAGAGGAGTGTAGGGCTCGAGAGGGGAGGTGTTTGCGGAGGGATAGTTGAAGGTATAAGGGACCCAGGCTCCAGAAAGTCTTATGGACAATGCAGAGGGTTTTAAATGTAATCCTTGCATCCACTGGGAGCCAATGAAGGGATTTACGGGCTGGAGAGATACGATCCCAGGGCTTGAGGCCAAGGACAAGTCTCAGAGTCCTGTTCTGCATAAGTTGTAAAGGGCAGAGAGTAGAGGCAGTTAGATTTAGAAAGAGGCTGTAACAGTAGTCCAACCTAGAGAGAACCTGAGCTTGGGAGACAGTGAGCTTCAGGGGGAAGGAGAGAACAGAGACATGTCTGATATTTCCATACAAAAGCTCTAAATATTGCGTTTGATCAATACTTACTAGCACCTGCCAGGAGATAACCCAAAACGTCAGCCAAATCTCTTGGCAGCACCACACAACTCAACACAGCGACCCATCACACACTAAATATTGTCTGATGGTTCACTCTGTTGAGTTGTGTGGTGTTCCCAGGAGATTTGGCTAACGTCCAGGGTTATCTCCTAACACTAAATATTAAATTAAAACATGTTAAAGATTACATTGTAAGAGGAAAACGTGGGGCTTTATTGCCCAGTAACGGCCTAGGGAGCAAGTTAATGATGCCCCTGGTGCTGTTACTATATGATAAAGATCCCGCTGCAGCACTTTATCTGGGGCGCAAATAACATTTTAATTTACATTTGTGCATAATGTGTCACCCATTTCACAAGCTCCCAAAAAAATACTAAAAAGTCTCTTTTCTATTTCAGTGGTGGTGAGGAGGTGCAGGAGATCTGGAGGACTGAGCGACTATTAGGTGATGGAAGCCAGTAAGTGGTATGAGAAAGGGAAAGCATGGGAGGAGGTTCTGTGGAGGCCGTGGCAATGTCTTGCAGGTTCCCGTGAGAGGGAGAGGTGTTGTCATACTCATGAGGGAGCTGGATCTGCAGGCCAATACGATGAGTTAAATCCTGCATTCTGAGACTTCTGATTGGCTCAGACACCTGACAAAGTCACCTCCTCTGGGATGCTTCGCAGTAAACTCTTACATTACAGTCAAACAAAAATGAAAGAAAATACTGGACCGCAAACGTGAATAAGAAGGGCTTCACACAGGGTAAATACCTGTGTACCTTAACTCTGAATGGTATTATTAGAATGCAAAGGATACAGGCGTCAATTGGAGTTTTGCAAACTCAAGAATAACAGGTTCAAAGTGTCATCACTCCAAGAGGCCAGTGTTCAATAAGTCCAAGGTTCCTATAGTCACTCTAGGGAAGGTCCAGTTCAATGAGTACAACAACTCCAATGAATAGACCAAATAATTTTGGACCAGTGGAGAACTATCAGACATAAGTATTCCTGTGAGCTGGGCGTTGAACTAATGACCTCAATATCCCAGAGAGCAAGAGCTATGTGCAGAGCCAGATGAAGCCCATCAATGAGGAATACATGATAGATTGGATCACTAGTGAACTATGGGACCTCAATATCCCTGAGAACCAGCGCTGTGTGCAGAGCCAGATGAAGACAGCATCTGTGAGGAATACATGATAGATTGGATCATTAGTGAATTATGGGACCTCAATATCCCAGAGAGCCAGTGCTGTGCGCAGAGTCAGATGAAGCCGGCATCAATGAGGATTACATGATAGATTGGATCACTAGTGAATTATGGGAGCTCAATATCCCGGAGAGCCAGCGTTGTGTGCAGAGCCAGATGAAGCCGGCATCAATGAGGAATACATGATAGATTGGATCACTAGTGAACTATGGCACCTCAATATACTAGAGAGCCAGAGCTGTGTGCAGAGCCAGATGAAGCAGGAATCAATGAGGAATACATGATAGATTAGATCACTAGTGAACTATGGACCTCAATATCCCAGAGAGCCAGAGCTGTGTGCAGGGCCAGATGAAGCCAGCATCAATGAGGAATACATGATAGATTGGGTCACTAGTGAATTATGGGACCTCAATATCCCAGAGAGCCAGAGTTGTGTGCAGAGCCAGATGAAGCCAGTATCAATGAGGAAAAAAAGATAGGTTGGACTATTAGAGAACTAAGGGAAATCCACATCATAGGGGTCCAGAGCTTTACGTTCCTGCAGTGCCAGATGTGGTCAACATCAATGAGGAATCAGTGACACGTTGGACAAGCAGCGAACAATGAGACCTCAATATCTCAGAAGGCCAAGCTTGTATATTCTTGCATATGTCCAATAAGGACCAAAGTCTTCTTCTTTGTCAAATTCAGAAGCCAAGCATCGAAGTGAGTTGGCACTCTGGCTTAAATCCAGTTAGTTAGCCAATGGGAGGCTGTTAGGTATCCACCTACTACTAGACTCCAGTCACACACACAAGGTCTCACAGGCTTTGCTAGTTTACATGGTACTTCACAAACTATGAGTAAACACACACGCATCTCACCCTCACCTCAGGTGACGGCTAAGCGACTCGTTCTGCATAAGAACCTTCGCCGTTTTACACCAAGTCATGATTTGCACTACATTTCCCTTGTCTGCTTCGTGTGCTGTTCGTTTCTATACAGTGTCTCTTGCGCTTTCCACGAACCACAGCGTACCGGACCTATTTGACTCAACCTTCACTACGACCTTCCAGTTGAAGTGCTTGTATCCCAGTGCAGCATCAGCCCTTATTCCTTTTCCTCCAGTCGTACACTTTGGACTAGTGACTGCCTGCTTGGTGTGCTTCTGTTCATCCTCGTTTCGTCGGGTTCCCCCATTTGGAACTAGAGACTCTACGAAGGCGTCCTCGTGTCGTCGGACACAGTTGGGCTGTTGCTATTTGGATACCG